>NC_141391.1:218178141-218778141 GCF_034619465.1 Leptosomus discolor | reverse complement strand
GCAAGGACGCGACGAGCGCAGCAAAGCAGGTCCGGGTGACGAGGGGCAGGCTGGTGCAGAAGGCTGGAGCAAGCTGGGCTGGTGAACTTGCACCCGTGCAAGTGCTTGCCCCGGACTTGCTGTATTGGTGGATTTTTCCTCCTATTGCTTTGCTTGGCGAGGTGCTCGCACTCTTTCCCTGAGCATTGCAAGTACCTGCCAAAGCTCTCGCTGTGCACCCGGGTAGTACATTGGTAGTAAGAAGGGCAGACTCTGGCTTCCTCGGGTACTGCCAATTCTGGGAATAGGTAACTTAAGTTTCTGCTAGACCCTGCTTCTGAAGTCAGTCTGTCACATTGAAGCATATGTAACCCCTCAGGGGAAAGGGGGGGAGTGTGACACGAGAAGAGCGAGCGGGAGAGTGCGAGAGCCGCACATGGGAGACGGCGGTGTTTGCTGCGAGTTGCACAACCTGGTGGCACTCGGCTGTCTCGCACGTTGGCAGTTGGGTGTCGGGAGGTTTGATCGAGCGAGTGTTCGATTCTGTGGCTGTTGCGTTGGTCTGGAGAGCGTTCAGCCCAGTTGGAAAGTGTTGGGCACAACTGTCTGATGGATTTAAAACAATGTGAGATATTGTGAGAGTCTGTGGCCGCACTTCCGTGCCAAGTGAACATGAGCAAAGGGCCAAAGGGCAAACACAAGCACCAAGCAAATAAAAGATGAAGTGGAAAGTAGTCACCTCAGAAAGAAGGGGGGGGTAGGAAGGGATGTCACATATCCAAATCGCGGCGACTGTCATACTCCGGGTTCTCTGGAGAGATCCTCTCTGACTTCTCTGTTCTTGTTTTGCAGGTGAAGACGAGAAACTTGCTGCCTCTTTGCTAGATGGGAAGTTTCCCCGGAGCACATCAATGCAAGACACCGTTAGGGAAGGACATGGGATTCCTCCACCACCTCAAACAGCCCCACCCCCACCTCCTTCTCCATACTACTTTGACACAGGCCCCCCTCCATCCTTCTCGCCACCTCCACCCCCAGGAAGAGCTTACGATACCATAAGATCAAGCTTTAAGCCAAGCCTGGAGGCTAAACTCCACGGACTCCCACAGGTCATTAGCGCAGCCGAGATGTATGATCAGGCGAGGACTTCCATTCCTTACCCTGAAAGGCAGAAGAGGGCCCGATCCATGATAATCCTACAGGATTCCTCTCATCTTCCCGTGGAGCCAACAGAGATCCCCCGGCCTGGCCCTTCTGCAACCCCCCCAGAGAAGCTGAAGAGGAAGGGGAGAGTGATTGACAACCCTTACGCCAACATGGGTCAGTTCAACGTCAGCCTGTTTGCTCCCACCAAGCCGCAGAGGAAGAAGAGTCCCCTTGTTAAGCAGCTACAGGTGGAGGATGCACAGGAGAGAGCGGCGCTGGCCATCACCGGGGGCTTTACAAGGGAGCCCTCTCCCACCCGCAGGAGCCATCGCCTGAGTGGAGTGGAATATCAGCACCACACCGGCATTGCTCAGGTCGAAGCCACGAGCATCCCCTTCGCCACTGCCATCGCTGGAGTCATGAAGGACAGAGACCGTCGTCTGGATGAGAGGCGGAAATCCACTGTCTTCCTCTCGGTCGGGGCCATCGAAGGAAGCCCCCCCAGCAGCGACATGCCATCCCTGCAGCAGTCCAGGTCTATTGATGAGCGGTTGTTAGGAAGCCGAGATGTACTACTGCCTTCCCCTGTCTCAGCTTTAAAGCCATTAATTAGCAGCTCATCCTCAACGTTCATCCACCCCCTAACAGGAAAGCCCTTGGATCCGAACTCACCACTGGCGCTTGCGCTGGCCGCAAGGGAACGGGCCCTCTCAACTCAAGTCCCATCCCGGTCGCCCACCCCAATCCACAGCCCAGACTCAGAGAGAGCAGCACCCCTGTTTGTGGACATCCAAACCAAAGAACCAGAGAGGGGGGAGTTGGAGAGCTTGGTGTCCCCTGCGTACTCACCTGGAGGCAAAGGGGTGATCGGAACAGACTCTGGGACTTTGGCCCCTACGAAGAGCCAGTGGGGGACTCCGTCCACACTGAGAAAAGAAACCGAGGCAAGAGCAGAAACACCCGGGAAGGAGGAGAAAAAACAAGAAGACAAGAAGTCCATGATTATTAGCATAGTGGATACATCACAGCAGAAGACCGCTGGCCTCATCATGGTTCATGCCACAAGTAATGGCCAAGACGAGATAGGACTTGAGATAAAAGAGGAGAAGCCGGCTGTCCCTGAAGCATGCACAGAGCCAGCGGAGTCCCCCAAAGCAGAGACCCAGCCCAGTCCCGTGGGGAAGCCTCCAGTCAGTCCAGCCTCTGACAAGACGTTGGGACAAGGCAGTTCGGAGGAAGAAGTGGAGCCCTACACGGTTACCCTCCCACCAGCTCAGTTGTCCTCAAGTGACGAAGAGACCAGGGAGGAACTGGCCAAGATAGGGCTGGTGCCTCCACCAGATGAGTTTGCGAACGGGGTACTGGTCACCACCCCTGGCACACCAGTCAGCCACCTGGCTACGCCTAGCACGCCATCCATACCAGCGGCAGCAGTAGCACCTTCTACCACTGGCGGAACACCCTCAGGGAAGCCCTCTGATGCCCCCGTAGCCCCAGAGTCTGCTGCAGACTCGGGAGTGGAAGAGGTGGACACCAGAAGTTCAAGTGACCATCACCTGGAGACCACAAGCACCATCTCTACGGTCTCCAGCATGTCTACGTTGTCCTCAGAAAGCGGGGAGCCTACTGACACATACACTTCCTTTGCGGATGGACAAACTTTTATACTCGAGAAGCCACCAGTGCCTCCAAAGCCAAAACTCAAGTCCCAGCTCAGCAAGGGGCCAGTTACTTTCAGGGACCCACTTTTGAAGCAGTCTTCGGACAGCGAGCTCATCTCCCAGCAACATGCGGCCACTCTGGCATCAGCCAGCATTGGCCGGCCACGCTACCTCTTTCAGAGAAGGTCCAAGCTATGGGGGGACCCCATGGAGAGCAGGCCAATCCATGGGGCTGATGATGACAAGCCAACTGTGATCAGTGAGCTAAGTTCCCGACTACAGCAGCTGAATAAGGATACACGATCACTGGGGGAGGAACCAGCCGGATCCACGTTAGATCCCGGGAAGAAGTCACCTGTGGTCGCGGCACGGTAAGACGCTGGTCGCTGGCCAGGGGAGGGGGCGGGGGCGGGACGAGGGCACCCGGGGGGACAGGGAGGCGCGTAGGCAGAGCGTAACTGTGCCGAGTAACCCAGGGCGTGCTCTGAGGGGCATTTCAGAGATGTCAGGACTTCTCAGCTGCCCGGGGAGAGGCAGTGCTGAGACGCGCTTTCCAGAAGCTGGTGTGATCTGTTCATGGCTCCTCTCTACGCCCCGCACACGTAGCGAGCTCGCACTGTTGCTTTTTCCCTTTAAACTGCCTTCCTGTCGTTCCATGTTCCTCCTCTGTCTCGATGCTGTTGTGAAGCTGCTGTATCCAGTCGTGGGTTTCACTTCTAAATGTTTGCTCCTGAACAACTAACAACAACGTGTGTTTCTCTAGTGCTTTTCGTTTCAAAGGACCTCCAAATGTTGTCAGACTACGTATTAGAGCTCTGGTCAGTCACTGCCAGGCGGGAGCCGTCACGGGGGGGGTCTGGGACAGCCCTTAGAAAGGACACAGCGGCACCACCCCAACCTTTGTTGGCTGGGGCAGAGCTCGGTGCCGTTTCTGGAACGAGCTGGCTCTGGTGACCCACAGGGAGGTGTTTTGGCAGGGTGCAGCCGGGGGGCGTTACGCGCGGCTCCGGGCAGGGGGTGCAGCCGGGCTTCCACGGGTGCTCGCAGCGGCCGTGTCCTGCGGAGAGCAGCGCTGGCTCGCACACGTCTCCGCAGTGCCTGAGCGTGGTAGATCCTCTCAGCCCTTGTCCTCCTCCTCCACACATGGACCTGCGCGGAGCCCGGCTGGCCCAGGAGGTCTGAAAGGTCGCAGCAGTAGGACCCCAGGACACGCAGGAGCCTCTCTCTCTTACAAAGTCCTGCAGCAGCAGCCCCTTTGCCCCACGCTTGCATCCCAACCTCCCCACCGAACTGTAGAGCTAAACTAAACTAAAAGACTCTACGCTGGAGCCTGAGATTTGAGGGCGAACCCTTACAAGGCTTCGAAATCTGAAGTTACAGCAGGAAGTGACCCAAAATCCCCGGTCTCACCCTGCCCTTTCAGGATGCAGGCACACAGCACCTCCCGTTGCAGCAAAGCCACCGTGAGCAGGTCCCACAAGTGACGCAGTTGCTGGGGGTCAGCGAGGTGCTGGTTCAGCAGGGAGCTCTGAGCTAAGGGGAGCCCTTCTTTCGGAGAGGTTTTTCTAACCAGATCATCCCAGTGATGGGTTACGAGTCCACGTGGTGCCAGCACAGCTGGGCACGTTTCACACCGTAGCGTGGGACAGTGTCCTCTCCTGACGCAGCCCCAGGAGAGCGTTCATGTAGCTCCATCCTCCAGCTGGCTGACGTCTCCCTGCCCGTACCAGCCTGTGTTGGCAGTGCCGGCCTGGCTGCACTGGTGATCCACCTCTCGGTACCCAGCTTGTCGTTACGACTGCGGCGTGGAATGAAATCTGTGGCTCTTGCCCTTCTCTCTCTCACTGGATTTGGCCCCAGTTGCACATCACAGCCATGCCCTGGAGATGGGTGTCTCACACATGGTCCCTTCTCCCCGCGCTGCTCAGCCGGGATCCCCGGGGTCCCGTGCTGAACGCACTGGCTGTAATTGCCTTTGGAGACCCCTCTGCGGTCGGGCACGCCATGTCCCTGACGAGTGCTGACTGCGCAGCTCTGCAGTGGCGCTGGAGAACTTGGACGTTACCAGCTCTTCCTGGCAGCCAGGCGTGGCGTCTCCAACAGCTTGGCCCTGCCAGGCATCGGCCCTTTGCTGGGACCTGTCCTGGGGCCCGGCTGGCCCCCCCTCACCCGGGGCTGGTGGAGGGGCTGCTGGGCCGTCTGCCGTCAGCCCCCTTTGCTCTTCCAGAGCCAGCATCGAAAAGCACCCATGTGTCCACGTGGTGTCAGAGCGCAGCCCCCCCCTCCCCGGCCTGTCCCCTTCCCTTCTCTCCCGTGTCCGTCCAGCAGAGATGTGCAAGGACCCCCCATTTCTAGGAGACACCCCTTCTCCATCCTCTGCCTCTCTGTAACCCTTCCCGTCCTTCACGCCTGCAGGGCTGCCACCAGTTCCCTTCCATCCCCGTGCTTCCCGCAGGCAGCGTGCTCCCCTCTCCCCCATCTCCCCCAGGAGCAGCAGACCCTCCCAAAGCTCCTGCCCTGTGATACGCTGCTGCTGCTGCTGCGTGTCCCCTTCTGTAGAGACCCCGCACCGGGGAGGTGCGGTCCCTCCTCCCCTCCTTACCCACCCCGCCACCGAGCGTTTGGCACTTCCAGCTGTCCTGCAGCGTTCAATGTTCTCATCCCTTTTTCTGAAAGCCATGGCCTTTCATCTCTGAAATTTTTATGCTCCCGGTCGATGTCAAAAACTTGAAATATTTCCCAGGAAGTCAGCTGTAAATAGAGTGTTTAATGATGTCAGCCACTCTCCCTCATTGTGAAAATTCCTCTCTTTTATGAAATTGCTGTAAATTCAGAAAATAATGTAAAGAGCGGTTAGATAAGCTTAGATGACCCATTTCAGGACACATTTTTCAGTCCTTGGGCCTGTCCTGGGAAAGACAGCGTTACCTAAGCCTCCCACAAGAGCCACCCCTACATATGGCAGCACTGCTAAGGAGGAGCGAGGTGGGACCGTGCTGGCTTGGGACAGCCCTTGAGCAGCCCCTCAGGGGCTGAAGGGTGCTGCACCCCTTCTGCCAGGCTTCAGGAAAGCCCCAGGCGATGCTGCAGCCAGAGCCCGCTGGAGCCCCTCCACGAGGCGTTGGGAGGACCAAAGGGCTGTGGCCTGACTGGTGCTGCAGCTTTTTCTGTCGTTCTTACATTTAGCTCTGCTCCAGAAAGGGCGGTGAGCCAAACCAAAGCTCTTACCTAGAGCCAGAGGTGTCCTGGAGGTCCACAGGGCTCGGGGACGGTGAGGTGCCCTTGCAGGAGCCATCCTCGAGCCGCCAGTGCCCCTCCAGGGCCGCAGGAGCTGCTGGAGCAGGTGGTGGCGGGTGTCGCTGCTGGAGTTTCTTTCTAAGCACGTTAAATTCTGAATTTACAGTAGTTGCATCCAAGAGCAGGGATCGTCTCTTTGCACAAGGTGGCTGTAGCACAGGCCCTGGTGCCTTTCTCTTGCAGAGGTCTGTGAGGGTCCTGGCTGGGGACCCCCAGGAGCAGAAGACAAACCGCTTTCTCCATAACTCTAACTCTGGCTGTGTCTCCTTCCAAGACGGTCTTCCACAGGAGGACGTTTGACAAGAGGGACTGAGAAAGAGGCCAAGAAATACTGAGAATGAGGACATGAGGTCAGAGTTCAGGCAATCAATAGAGACGATATTTATTCTGTCCTCCCGCTCCCTGGGCCCCACGTGACCGGCCAGGGCTGAGCGTGCGAGGGGAGCTCTGCTGTGCCCGCGCACGGCGTGCTGTCAGAGGAAGGTCCTGCTCCCGAAGCAGTGGCGTGCCCGCTTGCTGAGACACAGCCTTCTGCACAGCCTCACCGAGACGCCGTAGTTCGGCGGTGACAGTGACAGCAGAGCAGAGTGACAACTGCCATTCGCGCTGTCCCGTGGCAATAAGCGATGACCCTTGAGCTGGGGACACATGAACTTCGCTCCCCTGGAGCTGCCCTGACCCTTGCTTTGACACAGCCTGTCTCTGAAGGCTGACGTGAGGCCAGCAGCAGCCATCATCACATTTGACACGAGTGGGATCCTTGAAGATCCAGTGTCCCAGCCCGCAGTAGCCCTTGCTGAGCTGAGCTGCGGGAGAGTGACCAGACGTCTTGGCGTCTCCCTGACTCGAACTGCCCAGCCGCCCCCCGGCCAGAGCTCATGCCGCAGCAGATGCCGAGCAGAGTCGTTCCGCTGAGCAGGAGCGGTGCGAGGACCCCGCCGCTCAGGGCTGCTGCTGGACGCTGAGAGGGATCCATTGTGTGACATCCGTGACCGCAATAAAGCTGACGCTGACTAATGAGAGGTGTGCGTCTCTGATTAGCGAGCCAGTGAGTCACAGCCAGCGGTGCCAGCGCCAGCCCAAGAGCTGCGTTAGCACCCGGGGCTGAACTCATGCGCTTCAGGGTGACTCACGCGTTCAGTGTGCAACGTTAAGCCCTGTGTGAGGTGGCATTCTCGTTCAATGTCCCCTTGTCCTGTGACTGGCCGTGGCCATCCAGCCTTGTGTCATTCCTCATCGCGCATAGTCACGCTCTGATCTCAACCTCCCACCTCTGCTGACGGGGCTGGTGTGGTGCCAGGCAACGGCCCCTGGAGCTGAACGCGGGCTCGTGTTGACTCAAGCCAGAAGCATCTGAAGTGTCGACACGGTCCTGGTTTGGGGCTCGGGCCGATGCAGCCAAGAACCTGGGTTAGAGGGTGCTTTGCGAAGGGTTTTTGTTCGTTCGTTTGTTTGTTTGTTTGCTTGTTTATCTTTAAGCAACAGCCGAACATGCCAAATGTATCATGTGAAGCAGAATTTTAGATGCAAAACTGAGTTTTTCAGGTGCTGTTCTGGAAACCCACAACTGCTTTGTATTTCTACAGATCTGAAAGAGAGAGAGAAGAAAAATAAGCCCTTTAGGCATTTAGCTCCTAGGGTAAAGCTACCTCTTTCTATATAAACTCATCAATTAATTCTGTTTCAGTTAAATGGTGTAACATTTCTGGTGCAAGCTTTCAGCCGCTGCAGATACAACCCCCTGTTTCCTTGTAGGCTTTTTGTCTCTTCATGGTGTCTAAACTCACGCACAAAGCAGAGCTGAGCTTTCTTTCCACAGCCAAGGGGCCTGTCCATGGAGAGCTGGTGAAAAGCTGGAGAAAGGCATTGATGGGACCAGCTGAGATCTGCGCTTCTCAGCACCTTCCCTAGAGGGAGGTTGGGGCATACGGGGGGGGGGTTGTTCTGCGTTGAGGTTTGGGGAGGAGGTGGCCTTCCAGCTGAGCAGCCCAGACCCCGGCAGGGTGCTGGCAGCAGCCCTCAGTCTCGGTGTGCCGCGAGGCCAAAGCCCCTCGGACGTCGAGCCGGGCGTCCCCGCAGCCCCGCTCACAGCAGCCGGGCTGCAAACAGCCGCGCAGCCTGCGAGTCCCGGCTGGTGCTGCCCTGCGAGCCCCCCCGAGCACCCCCCCTTTCCCCACGCGTCGGGTGCAGCCACCAGAGGCAGGCAAACCCGCAGTCCCGTGACGGGGCTTGGCGGGTCTCCATCCTGCTGTCCTGCGGCAGCTGGGCTGAAAAGATGCTTCATGCGTCTCTGCAGGTGACTGTAAAAACGCGTCCTTCGCTCCGTGGGCTCCCCTTCCCGTGGGAGGGGGCTTCTGCTCGTGGGGGCATTCTGCAGTGGGGCCGCTGGCGCTGCGGCGGGGGCTCGCCAGGCATTCTGCTGGCAGCTCGGAGCGGCGTGCGTGCAGGAGGATGCTCTTCCCTCCCGGTTGCCATGGCGTTTTCCCAGCGTTCCCTGCAGGATGTCAGGCTGAGGTTGGGGCTCTCCCGAGCCCGGTCCACCTCTGCGGCTTTTCCATGCGGACGTGGCTCTGCAGCCAGCAAGGGAGCGGGAAAGCACAGGCTGTGTAGAGAGAAGCTGGTGGAGGCTGGGTATTTGGAAAAGCAAGAGGTTCTAGGGGCTGCTGTGAACATGCAGGGGAGTGAGAGAGCGCCTGCCGCAGGGAAAGGCTCCCCTCGATCCAAGGCGACCCCGATCTGACACCAGCTCAATGCCTCCTGCCACGGGTGGCCGGGGAGGGTCTGTTTTTGATGTTGATGTGCATTGCCTACAAGGAGACAGGGGCATTGTGGGTAGCAAGTCTCAGCATGTGTCCATGTCACAGCAAGCACAGCTGGCTTCGCCTCATCTGGTCACTAACATCTACTAATCACAGCTCATCCACTCATCCACTCCCGAGTGAGTAGAAGAGCAAACCGTGACTCTGCCTCATGCTTGTCCAGAGCGAGACTTGGGAAGAGCAGGGAGGGGTTGTCTAGACCTCAGTGAGAAGAGCTCTGGGTCCCACCAAGCGCCAAAGTGGCCCGAAAGAGGGAAGAGTTAAAGCCTGAAGGGTTCACTCCTTGCTGGGTCTGGCTCCGGGAGGGTCCCACGATGCAGTTGCTCTATATCACCCCAGCGCAGGAGGAGAGCTCTAAGGGCTGTTCCTTTCAGGGCCTCAGTGGACTAGAAGTGGGAGTCACAGGAAAAGGGCTTTTCCTCTTGCACGGGGAAATGTGAAGAGACCCATTCAAATTTCAGTTCTTTTGTCAACAAACGGGAGGCAAAGCAACCGTGGGGAAGGAGGCCCGTGTGCTGCCCCAGAGCGGTCCTGCAGGCAGCCTGCCACGGTTGCGCATGCTCTCCAGTGAGAGCTCAGGCAGAGATTGGCTTGGAGAGTCCCAGGGGCAACTCATGAGGAGACTGGAAGTCTCCTGTGGTTACTAGCCCTAAATTTCCTTTTCATACAAAGGAGGACAAAACAGGCTTGCTGCAACGGGAGGTGTAACGTTTAGTTAAGGCATAAGCAGCTCTTACACCCGTAGTGCTCTGACCCTGCCAGAACCTCGCTGTTGTGAATGCTTACTGACACCCAGGTTGGCCCCCGAGTCTCCCTGTTCCACGGCAGAGCACAGGCGGGCGAGAGCTCGCGGCTGAAAGACTCACGGTCCAGTTACGGCAGCATCTGCAAAACTGCCCAGGAAAAGGAGTAGCTGGAGGTCGAGACCCTCTTGTGTGGAAACGCATGAGAGGGAGGGCGTTCAAAGTGCGGTTAGAAGTCCTCTTGCTCTTCTACATCACTCCTCCAGCGTAGCGGGTTGGTCACCGTGACACAGCCGGGACACCGTCCCTGGAGGTGCCTGCCGTTCCCCAGGGGATAACCACGCGTCCCTCTCGGCCGGCCGGCCCGCCCTGGGGCTGCCCGAACGCCTCCCCTGCGAGCTGCGCAGCGCTGGGCTGGATCCTCTAGCTGAAACGGCGCCGTCTTCACTCGGCCCTGCCCTTAGTGACCCGCAGCAGCTACCCGAGGGTGCTCCCCACCCGCAGCCCCCTCTCTGGGCGAGCAGACCCTGCCTGGAGCAGCATAGCTGCCTGACCGAGGCAGCCGTGCTCTCGGCACGGCTCCTGGCTGTTTCTTCGCCATCTGCCTGCAGCAACTTCGCCTGCAGAAAAGGGATGAAAGTCTGAATGAAAGCCGTGATCAGCTGACATTTGTAGCCCCCCCGTGCCAAACCAAACCGTTGCTGGAAGGCCCTGATACAGCGAGGGCCCTGGCAGTGGGGATCAGGGAGATGAGGAGTCTCTGCTCGGAGGGGGTGGCCGTGTTGGCCAGGTGAGACGAGGCCTCTCGCTCCCTCCTGATAGCCACAGCTGAGGGATTTCGTGACGCACGAGACCAAGGTTTCGAAAGCTCAGCAGAGCCGCCCAGCACCCAGGCAGCAGGCGCACGGCCTCTCTTGGCCCTGCGAGGAGATGCAGCACGTCCCGCCTGCTCGCTGGAGAACAAACGCTGAATGTTCCCCTCCCAGCCCAGGGCAGGTCCTTCGGCGCAGCGCAGACCTCAGCAGGGGATTCAAGCAAACTGCCGTACCAGAGGCGCTGTGATTATCCCCTCTGGGAAGCACTAACAACTCACTTGCAAGGCCCTGATGATATCGCACTGATCTTATTCTCACGGTCATGACAGCAAAACACTTGGCACAGCTATTGGGCGATGTCAGAAAAGATGTTGAACTGTATTTGCCGCTCTTTCTTGTTCTTGCTGTGGGGCATTTTTTCTCATGCATATGTTGTTTCCTTCCCCTCCCTCTTCTGCCCTTCCCCAGTCTCTGTCCTGTCCCTCCCCTGTCTCTCCCCCTCCTCCTCCCTCTCCTCCCAGCCCTTACAAATAGCACTGTCGAATCCTTCAGGCTATGGCTGTTGAATTCATGCAATTATGGATGTCCCATCTCCTCTGGTAAACACACAGATGTCACCTCCACCGGTGTGGTGGAACATCCTGACCTTCACCAGCCCCAAAAGCCCCGTGTCGGCCATTTCCCGGGTCCCCTCGCTGCCCCCCAGGATTGCCCCTTCCCCAGAGCAGCCTGGGGCTTAGCCCCCCACCCCAGATGGTGAAGCGCCGTGGGACCTGCCCCGTCCCCGGTGCGGGGCACCACTGTGCCATACGCGCCGCTGCCAGAGCCCCCAGGCCCGCACAGCGCAGGAGGCCCTGAGCTCGCGGCGTGGCCGGGCTCCTGCGGTGCCGCTCGGCCACGGCCCCTGGCCGCGTGATGAAGTCTGTTCGCTCTTCTCCGTCTTGTTGCCGCCCCGGACCGAAGCTAACATTCTCTCTCATTGCCTCTCTTCCTGCTCTCCATCTGCATGTCCGCGCTGCTCTGTCTAGAACCGCCTCTGGCCTCCGGAGGGTGGGCGAGTTGTGTAAGTGAGCATGTTCTCATCCCATAGCAAACTCACCTCGTCTCCCCACGCCCGTGCCGGTCCCGCTCCCCGCTCTCCTGAGAACGGGCAGCGGCGCTTGCTCTGGCATGTGAGTGTCCCCCCTCCCGCCCTGGTGTACCCCAGTAGCATGTCCGTGTCCCTGTGCTGTGATGTCGTGTGCTGCTGCTCGTCGTGATGACTGAGGAAATTCCCTCGGGCTTCCATGGAACTCGTACCGCGGGCCGGGCAAGGCCGTGTGCCCCCGTCACGGCTGCCCGGGGGGCATCCAGCAAGGGCTGGGCAGGGGCAGGGCCCCCTTGGTGCACCTCAGCCCCGTGGGGAGGGACCCCTGCAAGGCTGGAACTGAGCTGGCAGCCACCCCAGGAGGCAACAAGCCCTTCCTGAGCCCCAGCAGCTGCCCCCACGCAGTGGGTACACAGGGCTCCCCCTTTCCCGCGGATTCATGACTTCCCAGCCGTGGGGTGTCCCTTGGTCACCCTCTGGAGCAGAAATCCCATGAGACAGAGGAGGCAGCATCTTATGCTGTTGCTACCCTGAGGTCCTACAGCCGTCCCAGGCTGGGCTTCAGCGGATCAGCAGGGAGAGGGGGCCTGGAGGAGACCAGCAGGGCACTGCTGCCTTCTGGCAGGCGCCCCAGAGCCACAGGAGCTCCAGCCCTGTGATCCACAGCGTGTGGCTTGTGGTGTCCCCAGGCAAGTCGCTGTTGGCCCAAACTTAAACCACGGATAAGTGTTTACCTGAGGCAGCTGTAGGGAAATCAGGGTAGAGAAAACTGACCCCCCCCTTCTCCCAAACTGGTTAATGACTGCTGCTGAGCCCCTTGACCGTGACCCCAGCAGGCCTCGGTGTCCTTGCTGGCAGAGCCCCTTGGCCGTGACCCCAGCAGGTCTCAGCTCTTACCAGAGCTGCTGGAATCCCTTCGCAAGCCCGTGGCTGACGGGCTGTGTGCGTTCACCGGGCTGGACTGGGCAGAGGCCATTCCTGTCTGCAAGACGTCGCTGGGGCTGGGTGGCAGGATCCCTCTCCCTCACCAGGAGGTGACCTGCAGGCCTGGGTGGGCACTGTGGAGGGTTTGAGCTGTGGCACCTGCCCCTGATCCGGGTGCCCACCAGGAGAATTTCCCCAGTGTGCATGGCCAGCTCTGTGGTCTTGGTTGTGCTGCTTCCGTGTTTGTCTGTCTGTCCTGTTCTTTTTTTTACCCGTAGTGTGTATGAAACTACCTGCCTACATCTGTGTCGCTTCCATGTGTGAACGCAGCCCCAGAGCCCGCGCAGAGCTCTGGGCAGTCTCATGTTTGATTTTACTTGTCATTTTCTGCCAAGTGCTGAATTTCCGAGTCTGCATCCCCTTCCCGGTGCCCAGCTGGACAGGGCCAGTCCCGGGAGAGCAGAACAGCAACGCTAGGGAGCTCCTCCTGCCAGATGCCCTGGGCCGGCGGCGGCTGCCATACACTTCCCAGCCAGCTGCGCCGATGCCTTCCCCGGGGATCAGCTCTGCTCCAGCCCCAGGCTGTAACACACGGGTGGTGTAAGCAGGGCCGTGGGAGACTCGGAAGCCATCTGGCCCACGTCGGTCCTTCTGGTGGAGCAAAAGGTTGTGGAGCCCCTTGGTCTGGCTGGAGACGGAGTGCTGGTCTGGCCAGAGCCGGGCGGAGGGATTAGTGCCTCAGGTTCTGCACAGCGCATCTTGCTTCGTTTGCGTGCGGTCAGCGGTGGGAGGGTCCTCATGCCATCGCATATGCCCATGTCTTCATGCATTCTGTCCCGTTGCTGGTGTCGCAGAGCGTTCGGGGAGGTCTGCCGCCCGTGTCAGCGCTGCAGGCGCTCGGCTCATCCCTCAGCTTTGTGCTGCCTGCCGCAGGACAGGGCGAGTGTCATCTGCTCAGTCTTTCTTTCTGCCCCCACGTCGTTAGGACGCTGCCCGGCAGCCCCAGCGGCAGCACCGGCTGGTCAGAAAGCGTTGGGGGATGACGGCTGGCTGCGCTGAATGGCAGCCGGCTCGTCCCCGTTCCGCTGAGCCAGCGTTTCAGACAATGGCTGTGCCTGCTCCCGTCCAGCACCATCTGACCGTGATCGTCAGCTGATGTTTCCCCTCTGTTGCGCAGCCCTGTTTGTGTGGAAGCTTTGGACATTGTTTCGCCCGCACCCAGCACCCCTGCCTGACTCCGGGCGTGAGCTGCAGCCGCCCGGACGAGCCTGCCGACGGGCTGGGGCTCCGCTCCCGCGGGACAAGCGTGGGTGTGTCGGAGCCTTGGCTGGTGCTTTCCCGTGGGCCGCAGCCCCAGGCCCGTGGTGCTGCCGCGGGCCCCCCGCGCTCCCCACCGCTCCCCGCACCCTCCTGCGCTGCCCTGCGGCGGAGGGAGCCCTTGCTGGGAGCTGCGCCAGCGTGCAAGACACGGGAGGAGAGGGGAACAGCAGGCACAGCCGCTGCCCGGGCCTTGTTCCCGTTTGCTGCCCGAGTTGGTTAGGGTTAGGGTTAGCTTTAGAGTTAGGGTTATGGTTAGGTGATGTCTTGGTCCAAAAGGATCGGTGATGAACCTGGGTATGCAGTCTGTGCTGGTTTTCACGGGTGCCGGCTTAGCCGAGCGCCTTGAGCGTTTTCTTAGCACAGGTTTTTGCGTTTAATTCCCTGGGTGCTGTAAACCCAGGGTGTTTTTAGGGTGCGCCAGCGAGCAGGCTCAATTCTGTAGCAGATCTGAGGCACCATCGGTCCAGATGCACAAGCACTTGCTGCTGGCTAGAGGCATGGGGTTAGCTCTGCGTACGTAATTAGCTTTCTTCCGACCCTGTAGATTAACCTTCTTGTCACCACGGTTAAAACCCCGATGGGCCGGCGTCGCCTCTCAGGAGCTTCACAAAGGGTCAGGCATTCACTGATGACCATGGTTGTTTTCTCCTGCAACAAAATTTGTCACCTGAAATGTAAAGTTTCAGACCTGCTTTCCTCAGCGCACGGCGGGGTTCGGGCTCTGGGACTCGGGCAGCGCTGACCCGCACGAACCACGGCGAGGGGGTGCTCAGCCCCACGCCCAGCCCAGCACTGTCACTGGGCAGGATCGGAGCCCGTAACCCAGGCTCAGGCTTTAGTTGTTGGTGAGATTTGCAGGGCAAGCTGGGTCTGAAGGAAAGCAATGAACCCTCGGTGTCCGTCCAGCCACGGTGCCCGTCCTGAGGCTCAGGGGACCGTCCCGGGGCTCCAGCGCAGCGAGAGGCAAGCCCAGCGTTTCTCGAGCAGCACTGGCTGCTCTCTTCTTGCCCCTGGCACTCACAGTGAGCACCACGCCGGCTGCCTGAAGCCACGTTGCCATGCACGCTGCGGTGCAGGGCACGCCGTGGTGTCCCCAGGGCCCTCCATCGGGGATGACGGGAGAAGGGACGTGCCTTGGCTCTTGGAGCTCAGCACTGGGAATCGGGAACTGAAAACCAGACACAAACGTGCCCTCCCCCAGCTCATCCAAGACCAGCAAGGAACAAGAAGTAGGAAGAGTCCTGAGTCCTTTTCTGGGCACTGTTTGGACCAGGACCTCACTTCTGAATCTTTAGGTGCTACCAGGGTCCCAGTAAATGACAGCCGGGCATCAAGTGCCACAGCTCTGCCAGGAGCCGGTGGCTTTCACCATCCCGTCATCTTCTGTGCAGAGGCTGCTGAGCAGAGAGGTGCTCTGCTGCAGGTCAGACGCCCATGGCTGTGAGCCAGGAGCTCGGGAGAAGGTGGGACAGGCTGTTCTGACCCCGGAGACAGGTCCTGATGAAGTTTGTAGGACAGTGTGGTGAGCTGGGAAGGTCAGTTAGTCTTTTGAGGTCAGGGGAAGATGCTCTACTGGTGAACAGCAAGAATGATGCAAGTGTGATGAAAGAGGAGAGGGGAATTACGGAGTGAGAGAGGAAAGAAAGGCAGTTCTGAAGCAGGAAGGAGACATTACACTGAGAAGCCCCTAAAGGGAATATGCCTCCAGGGTCTTCATGGCTGGCTGGCTTTTTCGCAGATCCAGCCTCTGCATTTGGTTAGGATAATGTCTTATACCCAGTTTGGGAGAGCAAACAAAAATAAACAGACCCAGCAACAGTGCCCTTTGCTCTCACCTGACCATGGCAGGCTGGTGTGGGAACTCTCTGTGAGAGGCACTGCAGTCGCAGAAGGACCCGGGGCAGTGGACAGTCTGTAGGTGAATATCACCCTTTCAGCATCACCCCAGTTCAGGACTCGGCCTTTGGTTGCACCTCGCACTGCGGCAAAACCCAAAGCTTCAGAGCAGCAGCTTCATCCTTCGGTTATCCTGGCACCACACGGGGTTCCCCGTTTTGTCCCCCGCAACACACCCCCTGCTTCCCCACGACAGCTTGAGGAAAACTCACAAGTTCTTCGCTCCTTCCAGCAGTGGCAGGGGTGAGCTCTGTTCCCCCATGGAGGAATTTATACAGAGCGAAGAAGAGAAAAACTGTTACTTGTTATGAGAGGGGAAACAAATAGCGGCAGGAGAAATGGTTTCATCAGTGACACCATCCCGTTGCTGAGATCTTCAGCTTTGTCCTCCCTGGATGGTGACAATCACCATGGCTTTCTGGAGTGGATTTTTGTACTCTGCTTGAAGTGATTAGGCAAAGACACCAGAAAATCATTCGTTAATCCTAGCGTAGCTTCCTCCAGGTCAGTCTGAAACGCTCCTCAGGTGAGAAGAGCTTCATGCCCCCACTGTTGGTCTCTTCAGGCATTTCCCACAAGCGCAGCCAGAGCTGCCTGCTGGGCTTTGAAGGCATCCAGGGCTGGAATGTACAGGCCTTCCTCTGTTGCTTCAGTTGGGTCCACATCATCTTCCAACGTGACACATGTGCCTTATTTTCTGTTTGTGTCTGCTTGCCTTCGGCTTCTGCGGAGCTGTTCGTGTTCCTGTCCCCACCAGTCTGCGCAGAGTGTTTCATGGTTGGTGTTTTCTGTGCGTGATGGTGCTCCCTGACTGTGGGCAAGTCCCTCCCTCATCGTCCTCTGCCGTATGCCAGGCCAGCGGAGCCAGCTGCGCAGGTCAGACCAGGGTTCGTCCCGCGCTGCCGGGGTCTGCCGTGGT
Organism: Leptosomus discolor; assembly: GCF_034619465.1. Classification (NCBI taxonomy): domain Eukaryota; kingdom Metazoa; phylum Chordata; class Aves; order Leptosomiformes; family Leptosomidae; genus Leptosomus; species Leptosomus discolor. Next base: position 218,761,535 of record NC_141391.1, on the reverse strand, counting down.
GGGTCATGGCTCTCCTGACGCCCAACTGCCACGCACGGGCTGCTTCCAGCGCCCGCCCCAGCCGGGACGCCTGCCTGGTGCTGCCCACGCAGTGTAGCTGTAGCGGCTCAGCCCCGCGGCAGGTTAGGACTCACCGCCCCGTGCTGCGGCGTGTAGGAAGTCACAGCCTAAGCGACCTCATTTGTTACTCCGTTTTTTTAAAAGTAGTTATCCACAGCTGTACTGTAAAGTGTTCTCCCTCTCGTAGCTCCTGTGCTCATGGAGCTTCTGGCCACATCCCTGCACGACTGTCCTGCAGCCCTGAGTGTGGTCAGAACTTCACTGGTCCTGCATGATCTGGCATGAGGGTTTATTAAAAAATGAGGGTCTCTGGCTGAACATCCGAGTAGCAGCGCAGAGCTGGCCTGACTCACGCCGCTACAGCTCTAGGGATCAGCTCTCCTGTGTCTTTGTCATCCCCAGTGTCAGGGAAGATGCTGAATCTATGCCAGTTCCAGGGCTTCTTCCCTTGTCTGCTCGTGCAAGAAGCAGAAGGAAGTCAGATCCCAAGCAGACTGAGGAAATCTAGAAGGACTTCACTTCTTCAGTGTGCAAACTAAGAGCTCTCCCCTCCTTTTTCTGCAAACAGAAGAGGTTGGCATTGAACCGTGGTGTGACATGGATGCGGGAGGCACTGGCTCTGACTAGTCCCCGGCGCAGAGGCGTGTCGGTGGTACGTGTGCCTTCAGGCAGGGAGGTTTGTCCTCCATAGGCTCCTTCGTCGCCCTGAGTACCTTCCTCTTCCTCCGGGCTGGGAGGTCGTCACTCCGCTGGGGATTAAGTCTCGGCGCGCTGCCTGCGCGGTGGCTGAGCACCTCCAGCGGGTGCTTTGGGTTCCTTCGCATCCCCCTCGCCAGATGGAAGATGACAAGCGGATCGGCCGTGGTTGGCCACCGCGATGAGACCCGAGCTGAACGCAGCGAGCTCTGGCCCTGCAGACACTTGGCTCGAGGGAGCCGTTTGTTCCCTGCTCAGTGCTCCCGGGCAGCAAGCTTGTGCTCTCCTGCCAGCCGCCCCTCTCTCCGCAGCGAAGTTGGCCGTCCTTGTTCTAGACTGTGGCTCAGAAGCCGGGTATCGGAGGCGTAGGAGAGGGATTATTGATCTTGAGGAGTTCTTTCAGAGCAAGAAGCAAGACTTCAGCCTGGACATGTTTTACAGAGGAAAAAAAAAATGCCAGCAATGAAGAGTCAAAGTAGCTTGTTGGTTTTTGTTGTGGAAAAAGGTTAATAGTAGACAGGTCTTCTGTAGTAGGTCCCATTTCATTTAATAGATTTATGACTTGTATGAAAACCACCATGATTAATGAGAATTCGTGATTTGCAGAAAACATGAAGTTTTGGGGAACGCTGAACTTAGAGAGGACAGTGATGAGTTAGAGGGCAACTCTCCAAGCTAAGTGAGTGACCTGCATGAGAGCAGAGAAAGTTCAGTGTGATAAATGTAAAGAGATGGGCAGCTGAGGGCAAAATCTGGTTGGGCGGGCCAAAGAGCCCAGTCCCCATGCATTGTGGCCACCTGATGCTGGCGACGCTCCTGGTGACTCCAGTGCACACCAGGCAGTGAGGAGTGAAAGCCGGTACTGAAATGGTGGGGGCTGGCAGGGAAAGTCAGGCACTGATGGTGCTGCAGGAATACATTGCTCTTTGCTTGCTGCCTGTGCACCCCAGGAGGCTGAGGGCACTGGCAGGGAGGTCTGGAGGAAGGCCCAAAGGTCTCTCAGCTCAAGCAGTCTCTGCATAAAGCCACTGGGCAGCTCCAGCAAAAAGGCTTGACCTGGAAGAACAGGCTTCTGCGCATCACTGCTTTCTCATCGGGGCGTTTGCTGTTGGCTGAGCGCAGGTCTGTGCTGGTCCTCCACGCTGTGAATTCACAGGCTCTCAGAATGGTTGAGGTGGAGATGAGCTGGTTGAGGTGGAGATCGTCTGGTGTCCCCACCCCTGCTCAAGCAAGGCCACCTAGAGCATGCGCCCAGGACATTGTCCAGTCAGGTTTTTAATATCTCCAAGGATGGGGGCTCCACCACCTCTCTGGACAGCCTGTGCCAGTGCTCAGGTCGCCCTCACAGTGAACAAGGGGTTTCAGATGTTCAGGTGGAATTTCCTGTGTTGCAGTCTGTGCTTGTTGCCTCTTGCCCTGTCATGGGCGCCACTGAGAAGAGCCTGGCTCCATCTTCTTTACTCCTCCCGTCAGGAGGTCCCCTTGAACCCCATGCTGATGAGGTCCCCTTGAACCTTCTCTTCTCCGGGCTGAACAGTCCCAGCTCTCTCAGTCGCTGCTTCTGTGTCAGATGCTCCAATACTTTAATCATCTTTGTGACCCTTCACTGGACTCTTTCCAGTAAGTCCATGTCTCTCTTGTACTGAGGAGCCCAATGCTGGACACAGGACTCCAGGTGTGCTCCATCACTGCTGGGCAGAGAGGACCTCTCTCAACATGCTGGCAGCGCTGTTCCTAATGCAGCTCAGGACACCAACAGCCTTGTTTTACTGCAGGGCACTTTGTGGCTTGTGCTCAACTTGGTGTCTGTCAGCACCCCCGGGTCCTTCTCTGCAAAGCTTGTACTGGTGGATGAGGTGGTTCCCAACTTCTCAGGTGCAGGACTTTGCATTTCCCTTTGTTGAACTTCATGAGATTGCTCCAGCCAGCCAGGGATGCTCTGAGGTGTATCAGACACATCCATTTGGTCTGTCAGCTGCTCCCCCATTTTGTGTCATCTGCACAAAATATGTATCATCTCCACCTGCTGAGGATACCGACTGCCCCAGCATCCGGGTATTTAATGAAGACATTAAGAGGTGTTGGCCCCAATACCCACCCCACAAGTCACTAGCCTCCAGCTGGACTTGATGCTGCTGACCACAGCCCTTAGAGCCCCGCAGTTCAGCCAGTTCGCCGTCAACCTCACCTTCCACTTGTCCAGTGCATACTTCACCAGCTTGTCAGTGAGGATGCTATGGGAGACGCTTTTGAAAGCCTTGCTAAGTCAAGAGAAACAAAGCCCGTTGCTCGTCCCTCACCCACCACCCTCGTCGTTTGGTCGCAGAAGGCTGCCAGGTTGGCCAGGCATCAGGATTTCCCCCTTGTAAAGCCTTGCTGTCTACTCCTGATCACGTTCTTGTTGGGATGTTTGGAAATGGCTTCCAGGATGATTTGCTCCATCATCTTGATGCGAGGCTGGCCAGCCTGGCTGTCCCCAGGTCCTCCTCCTTGAAGACAGGAGTTCCTGTGGTGTTACGGCATCCGCTTTGCTGAGCACCTGGGCCAAGACAGGCACCGAGCGTGGGCTGCCACTTGCCAAAGACTAGGCTCAGACCTAAGCATGTTGGTTGCCGTAACAACTCGATGGGCTGTGGAAGGAGAAGAGGGATTGCCTTCTGGATGCTGAGCTTCCTCCTCCTTGATGGCTGAGGGAGCTGAGCCCTGGCACGAGTGAGGTGCAGCTGCTTTGCTGGAGAGCCAGTGCGAGGTGAAGCCCCTGCAGATACCCCCCGTAGCCTCCTTCTGCTCGAGCGCCTCGTGGCTCACCTTCCCCACCACACCGTGGGGTGTCCAGAGGGCTTTCCTGCCTGGTGCCGCGCGGGCTGTTTTGCCAAACACCCAATTAACAGGTTACCCCCTTGATCTCTTTGGCACGCTTACTGGCCACCTTCCTGAAGGGAACAGACCTGCAGTCTGGTCCAAAGGAGCCATCCTTCTCAGAAAAGGGGTCTAGAGGTGCCCTGCTTCTGAGTTCTCCCCAAAATGTGTACCTTTCCACTAGAAATGTCGTCTAGGCAGAAGCTGATGATTTGGGAAGTTTACCTGGGGTTCCTAGGCGGGTGGCACGCTAGTCTGAAGTGCTGCACTACCACTGCAGTGGGCCGGTTTCATGCACGGGGGTACAAGCTGTACTTGGGCAAGTTGCTTTCAGAAAACATCAGCTTTATGGCTCATTCCCAGTGCAGTCGCTGAGCCCCTTTGTAAAAGTCTCTGGCCCCTGTGAAAGCTCTTTGGGGAACCATTAGCCCAGTTGCACATGTTCAGCGCTGCTGAGCTGTCTGTGCATTGTAAGTCCAACATGTGCCCGAGCACAGGAGCTGTGCCTGAGGTCGTCGATCTCCGCAGGCCGTGACTTGTAGGACCGAGCTGCCTGATTTGTAGGGCTTTGTGCGTGAGTGCTGCCCGTCGGTTCTGCCTTCAGTTCTGCTCAGGAGACTCCATGCAGAAGTGTAGCAGCCCTTAGGGTCAGGGAATTTAACAGTCCTCTCCTGGTTTGCTCATTCTCATGTTCATCTGAAGGTGCTTCTTAGCATCATCAGCCCTCCAGGTGCTGGTGGAGCTCCCGCCTTGCCTTCAGGAGGGCCAGGGCATTGGGCACCATCAACTCCACTTGTTTGTAGCAGTTTTGCAGGTGTTCCCTCCCAGCATCGCTTTGTTTTTCTCCTGTGAAAGAGAAGAGCTCAGAAGGGCCAGATTTATCTTCCCTAATGAAAGTGCTGGCTGCTTAGTAGAGTCCTAAGAAAAAATGACAGCAGGAAATTAGATCGCCTTCAGTGAAAACCCTTGCTCTCAGTAGCTCTTCGGATAAGCCTCACGCGCTGTTGGGCGCCCTTTTCCCTCCGGGCTTTCTTTATGGGGTAAGCTTATCCTCTCTTCAGATCCTTTTGCTGAGAGCCAGGAGCAAATTTCTTGCCAAAATTCAGTAGCTGAGGAAGAGCAGTGGGTTGGCAAACGGTCCCTGAGAACAACTCATCAATCTCCCAGCGATGCAGCGCGGGCTGCCGCCGGCGCCGTGCACGCTGTTGGAGCAGGGTGGCTGCGGTGCTGCCCCGCGTCCCGGGCGCTCGCTGTCGGGGCGGAGCACCCTGCTCCGGGGAGAGAAGAGCTTTCCTGGCGCCTTCTTGATGAGGTTCTGCTTGGCCCTCTGGTCAGCGGGGCTTCCTCAGGGTCCCATGAAGAAGCGTGTTTCTGTCCAGCTTTTGAAACAGCCCCGTACCCCTTCGCCAGCCGCCCTCCGAAGGAAAACTCAGCGGAGCGGAGCCTGTCAGTGAGGGCTGGGGCGCAGGCAGGGAGTGGGCAGTGCTGCTTTCCCCTGGGCACCGTTCTCGCTTGCAAAGCGGCGTGTGAGAGCGCCCGGCTCGTGCCAGCGAGATGTCCTTGTGTTATTCCCATGGTGACCCGTCGCACAAGTCCTTCTGGTTCTGGTTTTGGGGGCTATCCCGAGAGAGTTTCCTTCCTTTCTGTACTCCTCCCCTTTGTCCTCCCTTTTCAGGGACAGTTCTCGTGAGCCAGTTCTGGAAGACAAAATCCTTTCAAAACGGGAGCTGTAGAGGTGCCACGTGCCCCGTGCATGCACCGCTCTAGGCAGGAGGCCTCAAAGTGTCCATCTGCATGTCAAGCAAAGAGCGAGAGAGAGGATTAGTCTCCAACCCTGGCCCTAAGGCGCAGCCTGGCCACGGTCACAGATAGCGCCGAGCTCTGCATCGGAGCCTTCGGGTGTGCCGAGCACCGATGGAGAATTAGGAGAGCAGTCTCGTGTCTCGCTCATGGGTTAACGAAGGTTTTCGTCGCAGGAGGCGAGTCCTTCGTGCAGCTCTGATGAGAAGCAGTGGAGATGCCTTTGAAGGCCTGTATGAAAACACCTGGCAGCCAAGAGCTGCAACACGAACGACTTGTCGAGCAAAAGCGAAGCGTTTCTCTTCGGAGTGATTAGAAGTGCGTTACCTCTGTGGCTGAATCTGCCCTCGCCTTTGTTACTCTTGAAGAAGTTTGGGCCGAGACACAGAGTTCAAAGGAAGAATCCTCATCCATTAGTGACTCATTCAAGAAATCTGCTTTTTAATACCTTCAGTAAAAGTACTCCCGGAAGGCTTAATTAGCTGTCCCACAAATGCATAATCCCTCTTTCTTTGGTTAGAACTTCCTTTTTCATCAAGCTGGTGTTTCTTTGCTTGTGAGACTGCTTCCCATGAGACCTGTTCTCCCTCTTTGCTGGTTCCAGTCAGTTCCACGCATGTGCTGCCCTGCACGAATCAGGCCTTGTTCTCTACCTCTCAAAAGACTTTTTCTGGCCACGCTGAAGAAGCAGTCCCGGCACCCAATCTACTAGTGCTGCTGGTGCTGACAGGCTGCCACCACCAAGCGCTGCGGGACAGGGGTTGAGAGCAGCCAGAACCTGGATTTCACGTGTTCAGAGAAGCCAAGCTTGAAGCCCTGCGACAGCGATCTTCCAAGAGCTGCCGCATCCCAGCTCACAGAGAAGCCTTTGGCAACCAGCAATCCCACCAGCTCCGGGCTGCTGGTCTTCCAAGGCCCAGCTGGAGCACCACCAGAAATGGAAAGGGAAGAAAGCATTTCATTTGTCTCATTAAGCTCCCTGGTTGCATTGACTTGGTGTCGCCTAAAGAAGTGGACAGTGCCATGGTGTTCATGAAACCTGACAAAGCCCAAGTCCTCAACAGCAGCATCCTAAAACGTGGCAGGACTTGGCCTCAGCTGGGCTACAGCTGGCTGGTGCGCATCTCTCTCAGCGCGTATTCCTCAGGCAAAACGCGCAACGTGCCAACACAAACCTGCAATGAAGAGCAGTGATCCAGGAAAAAACCCTCTCAGCAGATGTTGTTGCTGTGTGACGTGCGAGCCCTTGGAAGGGAGGCTGGGCTGAGGTGCTGCTTGTGAACGGTCGCGTCCAGCAAAACTTCCTTGCCTTCAGAGCAGGATGAAGTGCCTGTGACCGAATAATTGGACTGATGGCCCACGATGAAGTCAGCCTTCAGAGCTGGACGGGACATCGGAGACTGGTGGGCTGTCTGCAGCGCAACGTGTGGTTGGCAGAACATCGCTGCTGAAGGTGTTGGGAGCCAACAGTGCGTTGCGCTGACCAAACCGGTGCTCTGCAGAGGAGAACAGACTGACAGATTACATCTGCTGACCAGCCGTGCCCAGAAAGGTCTGCCGCGGCAGCGCCGTCTCGTGGCAAGGACGTGCCAGCCGTGGAAGCTTGGGCGCACAGCTGAGTTCTCACGTGTGGTTCCAGCAGTCCTGTTCCCCAAGAGCAGGAGCAGCCGACGTCCCTGTAAGCCGCCAAACAAGAAGGAAACCGTGCCGAGAGCCAGGGAGGCCTCGCGGCACAGCCTGCCACGTGGCGTGGGTCTCTGTGGGACCTGCGTCTCCACCGTTGGCAAGGCCCGTGCTGCCAGATGGCCGTCGGGCACCCACCGCTTCGGTGGGGAGAGCACAGGGCTGCTGCAGGTCTCGGTACCCTCCAGCTGAAGTGTCTCTCCTTTCACAGGCTCTGACAGCAGCTTCCCCCTCAGTCCCACCTTGGGCAGGTTCAGCGAGCCTTTGGCACGCCGGCTGCTGTGTCTGCAGCCATTCCTGTTCCCATTTACCTTTCTTGAACGTGAGTGACCAGAGCTGTGCTCAGGATTTCAAATGAGAGGGTGGTGCTGTCCCCTGTGGTGACAGGAATGCATCCTTATGTCTGTGAGAAATACACACCTTCGATCTCGCAGCGTTTCTTTCGCCTTTCCATGGCCATGCTACCTTGGTGCCTCCCAGCCACCCCCTCCTGGGGTCTATCAGCAGACCCAGAGTTTCTCTCCCCTTGTCGCGTCCCGCAGAGAGCAGAGATCCTTTGCCAGCCCTCTGAGCAGTACTTTGTACTGTCACTTCTCGTTCTGTTTCTTGTACCGCAGCCCTCAAGGTCGTTCAGCTCTTCCTCTTCTGTATTGATGGAGCTTCCCAAATGTGATTCATCGTCATGCCTCTTTATAGCCTGCCTGCTTTCTGTGCCAAGGTGGCAGGAAAATCAGAATAAGAGGAGATGTGCCTCAGCCCACGGACTGAACAGACCTTCATACCCGTGTTCCGCTGACCTTCTCGGGGCCGTCCCTCTCAGAAATCACCGGTGCTTATTGACCTCCCAGAAGTGCGGATCTTGTGTGGTGGCATTAGTGGCGGCAGGTCCGTGCCATTAGCCGTAGCCCTTGGACTCCTGTTGCCAGCAGCAGGTTTCCAGAGCGTCCATCTGTTCCAGGAGGGTCCCGAGTTGGGAGGGCAGAGCCTGGCGGGTGGCAGGGAGGCAGAGGTGCCGCGCTGCGCCGGGCTGCACGCGCGGCACCGTGCAGGCAGCCCCGAGGGCTGCTCGCCTGATAGCTGGCGTCGCATCCGGGCACCAGGGAGCTGCCGTTTGGTTTCTTTTTGTCGGTTAGTTCGGAGGAGAAGCAAACTGACACTGCTTGACCCAAACGAGTGGTCCTGGACTGCTGAGCAAAGAGAGAACCAGCCCAGCCCCGGTTACGCCATCTCTTGGCCCAGGGCTGATGCAGCTGATGCTCAGTCTGGGTTGCAGCACTTCTGCTGCGGGAGCATCCAGGCCCCCCAGCCCCTGTTGAGAGCCCTCCTCGGAGCCGAGACCCCGCAGCCTCGATCGAAGCTACCGCAGAGCAGCAGCCAAAGCCGGGGTGGGTTCAGGGTGCTGCGTGGGCTCTCACAGCCAGGACAGAGAGACCGTGCCAGAGCCCCAGGTCCCTCCTGGTCAGAGCCCTGTCCCCAGCCACAGTCAGCGGTGGGTGCTTGTGGAAGGAGACCCCAAAGCAGGGCATGATCAGAGCCAGGCCCAGCAGCGTGCGTTCCTGAGGCCTCCCGGGCTAAGGCACTCGCTGCGCTCCAGGGACTTCTCCTCCATGATCTTGCCTTGCCAGGTTTTAGATCCGATTCTTTTCGTGTGCCCAGAGCCCTTGTTTGCGCCGGGGGAGGCGATAAGGGCAAGAGGGAAGGGCAGAAGGAAGGCGTGCTTGCAGCCCGGCGTGCCCCCCATCAGAGGCTCTCGTAGTGGCGAGTGGGTAGAGCCGAGTGCTGCAGGAGGGGCTGCCCCTGCCCGGCTCCGTGGCCTGTGCCCACCACCGTGCAGAGTGCAGGCCGGGGAGGCGGACATGGTGTAGTGCAAGGGCAAGACCAGTCTGGATGCCTCTGGGATGCCTCAACCCACAGGAACGAGCTGACCACCTTCGGGCGAGGATCGGGTGAGGGTGTGACGGCCCTCCGGTCCCCACGCCGCTCCCTGGGGAGATGCCAGAAGGTTCCCTCTTGTCCCGGGAAGGGGCTCTGCCCCGACTGCCCAATGTGCTGGGGAGCGCTGGTTTGCTCCGAGTCCGTGGAGAGCACGCCGACAGCAGTGCCGATAGCGAGGGGAGACGGCGGGTGGTCCCGAGTAGGAGGTGGCGCCGGCGCAGCTTCGGTGCAGCTCTGCCGCCGCTTCTCGCCGACCAGCCGAGGCGGGGCGAGGTGCAGGGTCTTCAGCCGCGGCAAGTCTTTGCGTGCACCCCACGGGCTGCAGGGCCACGTTCCTCCCTGGTAGGTCTCGATGGGCTTCAGAGCCGCGGCAGCTAGGGCAGGCTTGGTCAGGAACCGGAGATACTTGCTCGAACCTCTTTTACCTCCTCTGGAACAGCCCTGGCAGGGCTGGCAAGAAAGTCTTGGCTGAAGTGCTCCGAGCTGTGTCCCCTGAGCGCTGCAGAGCCCCCTCCCATCTCAGGCTGGCCCAGGCCTCCAGCAGCCCACCCCACCCCCCCCCGTGTATATTGTGTGTGTGCTCCTGTGTCTGGGGACCTCCGCCTCACCCCTGCCCTCTGCTCTCTCTCTCCTCTCTCTCTCGCTGTACCGCTCTTTCTGCAGACTTTTCAGTAGTTTAGGAGAACTCAGCACCATTTCCCAGCGGAGCTCCGGGACCACGTACACAGTCCGACCTGGCAGTCGCTACCCCGTAACCCGACGTACCCCCAGCCCCGTGAAGCCGGCTCTGGATCGGACAGAGCCCCTCAGCACCGTCCGGCCCTACGGTCTGACCCCTCCCACCATCCTCAAATCTTCCAGCCTCTCCATCCCACACGAGCCCAAGGAGGTGCGCTTTGTGGTGAGGAGCGTGAGCGCCCGGAGCCGCTCCCCGTCCCCATCCCCCTCTCCAGGGCCGCCCCTGCACACCCTCCACCCACCTCGGCCCTTCATGCAGAAACCCCTCCACCTGTGGAACAAGTATGACGTCGGGGACTGGCTGGAAAGCATCAATTTGGTGGAGCACCGAGACAAGTTTGAGGACCATGAAATAGAGGGCACGCACCTGCCCGCCCTCACCAAGGAGGACTTTGTGGAGTTGGGGGTGACCCGGGTCGGGCACCGGATGAACATTGAGCGGGCACTCAAGCAGCTGGTAGACAGCTGACCGTCCCAGGCAGCGCTGGCCTCTTCCAGAGCCACCATGGGGGGGGGGGGGGGTGGGGGGGGTGCGTTTCTACTAGACTAATAAAACCCACTTTGATTCTCTTTCTATTCTGAGCACTGCACTGAAGGGCGCGGAGCCGAGAGGCTCCCGCCCGCTCCCACACCGCCCCGGCGTGCCATGCACACGCAGACCCCCCCGCTCGGCCCCGCCGGCCCCGCGACGCCTTCGGGACAAGGAATGTTGCATGAAATACATCCTCGTTTCTGTTCCTCCCAGAGAGTCTGGCCTGTATATCGCTTGATGTGCTCTTCCCCAGGGGCGTCGCTGGTGGCCGGAGGGGCCGAGGCACCACGTGCTGCCGAGCCCGGGCTCCCCGTGGTCGAAGGGCAACACCTGGTTGGGGTGGGGAGCGGGGCAGGGCCAGCGGTGCAGTGAGGAGCTGAGCCCCGGCTAGGGAGAGGGCTTCTGCCGATGGACGAGCGCTGGCCACGTTGACCAGGCGTGACAGGCAGGGAGACGCCGGCTGGAGCGCAGCAGGGCGAGGAGTGGGCCGCCGCCTCGGGCAGGTCGGGGCAGCCCACGGTGTGGAGACCCCGAGCTGCTCCGAGCCGGCGGGCGCGGTGGGAGCACGGCAGGGCAGGGGCTGCTGCAGGAGGCAGGCAGGGCCGGCGCCGGCGCTGGGCCGGCGTCAGGAAGGGCAGGCAGGAGGCACCGCGGTGGCGGTGGTGGCCCTGGCCCCGTGCAGGCTGTCCCTGCCGGGGTCGGAGGTGGCTGGCCAAGCCAGGTCGTCCTGCCGGCGGAGCTCGGAGAGAAAGGGCTCCAGCGCGCAGAGGTCTCCGTGGAAGGGCAGCCCCAGCGCGGTGGCCGGGTGGACGCCTGCGGTGATGCCCAGAGCTGCTCCCTCCCGCCCAGAGCCGCCCCGGGGAGCAGCCAGCCTTGCCGTGCAAGCCGGAGGAGCGATGCCCTGGACTAGCCCTGGACTGTGTGCTGGTGCTCTGCCTGTCGCCCTCGGTTGCCCTGGTGAGAGAGGGACTGAAACCGCATGGATAGAAGCATGTTTGGGGATGTCGGAGGGAGGCTGGTGGGGAATCCAGCAGAAAATGCTTTGCCAACGTTCAATTGGGGGGGGTGGGGGGGGGGGTGGGGAGGGAGGGAGATGTTTTATTTCCTCTTGGTTTGGGGTCTTGTTTCCAAGGGGGCCACGTTGATGGATAATATATAATCTCCGTGCATTTATATAGAGAGCAGCTGATGATCTACAAGAGATGATACTGAACTACAGGATTCCCACTCCGTCCTAGTCATCCTTATTTTGCATCTTTTTAATCAGCTATATATTTGAAAAGAGAGAACAAATATCTATATATCTATATCTAGCTATAGCTATAGCCACCTGATTTTGTTATAATTTTACTAAATCTATATATCTCTAGACTTGTTGAGATGCTGGCGAGGCGGTGCCTGCACCCCTCCCCTGGGACGCCCATGGCTCATGGGAGTTTTTAGCGACTGACTGAATGAATGTTAAAAGTCTTTTTAAAAGAAAAACAAAACAACAAAAAAACCCCCAACAGCTCCTTTCAGACACTCTGGATTTTAAAGATTTAGAAACACAAAACAAAACTTGGTTTTTGGGACATGCCGAGTCTTCCACCCCCGCCGGAGGAGCTGGTGCTTCCACCACCTCGCAGAACCCAGCGCCTCTGGCAGGCGCAGGCCCCCCGGCATCGGGTCCCACTCCCGCCTCCGCTCCCGGGGAGCCATCGCCACCATCGTGCCCAGGGCCCATGCCATGCTGGCACCACCCTATGTGGGCACTGGCTGAGAGGGTCCCGCTGGAGCTGCTCCCCTGGAGTAGCCGTCGGGAGCAGGAGGAGGCTGGCGTGGGGATCCAGCGGCTGGGCTGGCTCCCGCCGCACCGCTGGGGTGCCCGGGGGCTGGCGGTGCCGCGGCGGCACGGTCACGGGGGCACCGGGGGAACGGGGCTTGGCAGGAGCCGCTTCGTCGCCCAAGGGCTTCGGGGAAGCCAGAGCGACCCAGCCAGCCCCAGCACTGGAGGAGGTGGCGTCCCTGTCCCCCAGCGTGGTGCCTGGTGCCCCGCGTGCCCCTCGTGTCCTCGCTGCACCGTCCTCCCCCCGGCCTCGCCCTGCCCTGGCCCCTGAGTGGCCAGGGCTCGCCCAGCCGGCTCAGGAGGGGATGGCTTGGTGACCGGTGTTCCCAAAAAGCCGAGTCCCCCACGAAGGCATTAACTCTTCTGGTGCTAGAGGGAAGGACAAGGAGGTTCCTTCTGACCCTCACACATCTCCAAACCTTTACAACCTTCAGCCAGGGAAAAGGCCCAGCCCAGGGCAGGGGCCCCCCTGTGCACCAGGCCCTCCCCGGGACGGATCCTGACCCGTGCCAGCACACCAGGCCCTCCCCAGGACGGATCCTGATCCGTGCCGGCACACCAGGCCCTCCTCAGGACGGATCCTGACCCGTGCCGGCACACCAGGCCCTCCCCGGGACGGATCCTGACCCGTGCCGGCACACCAGGCCCTCCCCGGGACGGACCCTGGCGCCTGTGGTACCGTCTCCTTTTCCCTGAGCTCTTGCCGGGCACGTGCCCGCGTGGCTCCATCCAGAGCTCTCCGGAAGCCGCCGGGCCCTGGGGGTTCGCAGCCTCTCCCCGTCCTCAGCCGCCATCCTGCTGCTCCCGGCCGGGACAGGCGCCTGAGGACGGCGAGAGGGGCTTCCAGCCGGACCAGTGGGCCAACAGCCTGCGGTCCGTGCCCCAGGGTACCCCGGGGCCTCGCACCCCACACCCTGGTGAGCCAAGAGGCGTCCGAATCCCAATAGCAGCCATTGCGTCTGCCTGACCCCACCGCCTGCGTTACCAGGCGTGCCACCGCGCCCCATCAGCTGCCCCCCAGCCCCCTCGGTGCCAACGCTGCCCCTGTTCTCGCGTGACCTGGAGCAGGACGCCGCAGACCAGGTCCTGCCCTTTCCACCTCCCTGCCCCGTAGTCGCAGCCCGGCTCATTGCCCCTCTGCCACCGCGCACCCCCTCCCTCCATTTGCCCTGCTGCACCCCGCCCCGCCACACATCCTCCTGCGTACCTGGCACCTTCACCCCTCCCGTGCGCCTCCCGACTTCACCTCTCCCGCCTACCTGCCACTGTCACCCCTCAAATCCCCCCTGCTGTCCCCTGCACGCCTTGCCCGCGGCCAGCAGCATGTGCAGCAGCATGTGCCGACGCACACACCCTCCTTTCGGCCTGCACCCCGGCTCGGCGCCCCTCCACCCCCCTTGCCCTCCATTGCCTCAGCTCCAGCTCCTCCACCCGCCCTGGCGTTGCTCGGCACCCTCCGGTCGCAAGGGCTTGCTGGCGCGGTCGTGCACGGGCAGGAACAGTCCCGCACCAGGGACATCTCGTGCCACCGGCGCGGTTGCACGTCACCTGCCAGCACAGCCGCTGCCAGCGCTGCTCTCACCTCCCTTGGCCCCACGCTCGCTCCCTCCAGAGCCCTCCAGCTGCAGCCGCCCCCTCGCCTCGTCCCTCCGCTGCCTCCCGCATGCTTCGCAGCGCCCGCACCCCCAGTGCTGTTCACGGACACCCGGCCGCCAACCAAACTCGCTGCTCGTCCCCTGCGACCGCAGCTTGGCTCTCCAGCCTGGTGCTGCTCCTCCAGCTCCGTGCCTGGCAGAGCAGCACCAGCACGTCCCGGGATGCCGGGGAGCGTCCGGCTCCTCTGCATCCCTGTGGGCACGCCGCGTGCCGGGCCTGGCTCAGCGCAGCCCCCCGAGGAGGTCCCACAGGGACCCCGGGCCGGTGTCACGCAGCCTCTTTCCCAAAGTGCAGAACATCAGGGTTTCCTGGGAATTCGTTTGGCGGGTCGTTCCTCGCGCTGCTTTTAGGAGGCTGCCCAGGAGCCGCCCGCTGGTGTGGACAAGCTCGTTGGCAGCCCGCGGTGTGCCACGGGGGGCCTGCGCCCGCTGGCTGGCTGGCTCTGGCCCCCACTGCTACCTGCTTGCAGAGTCCCTGGCCGTCCCCGCTCGGGCTCCATCCCTGGGTCCCCCAGCCCCACAGAGCAGCATCTGCCCGAGCACACTGGCTGTCTGCACCCCAGCCTCTGCACCCCCGATGGCTCGGCCCCAGCTGCACGGACCCCCGGCACCCCGCAGCCCCTCTGCACGCCCCAGCCCTGCCCACCCCACCAGCTCATCCCACCACCTGCCCCTTTCACCTCTTCCCCTGCTGCCCTTCATCCCCATCGCACTGCTGGACCCTTCCCCACCTCACCCGCAGGGAACGGGGACCCTGGCAGCCCTCGGAGACCCCGGTGGTCCTCGCGCCCCAGCGCAGCCCCGCGGCCCGTGGCCGGCAGAGCTGCCCCTGAGGGGCCACCACGGCCCCTCGGCGCGACCCTCCATCCCGGCCCCGCGCGAGCCCCTCGAGGCGGCCAGCGGGCGCTGCTGGTGGAAGTGAGACGGTGTGTTAGCCTGAGTGCAGGCTGCTCGGCGGGTTCCCGCCAGGCGAACCCGGGGTCTCTGCCCCTTCTGCAGCTGTTTCTGGGGCGACCGAGAGACCCGCCTGCACCCGCCTCTTGCCGCAAAGAGGCCAGAAGTCTGCAGAGCGCAACTTTTCTGCAGAAAGTTCGGTCTGGGACCAGGAAAGCTGGACGCCTTCTTGCCATTTCTGAGGAGCCCTCCTTCTCCCCGCTCCCTGATTTCCCCCTGCTGCCTCGATCCTCCTTGCGAGGGCTGGAAATGGTGCATGCACCGCTCTGCCCTGGCAGAGCCGGCGGCCGTGCCGCCCCGCCGTGCATCCCAGCTTCCACCACCAAGCAGCTGCAGCCGTACCTGTGTTGGCAAACACTGCGTGATCCCTCCTGCGGGATGGTGGCCGCAGCCACCACTCCCAGGGACACCACGGCTCGTCCCAGTCAGGCGTAACACGAAAAGAAGGCGACTTCCCACCACACCGGCGCGCCATTGCCCCCATCACCAGGGGCTGCCGGGGTCTGCCGCAAACCTGCTCCCCTGCCCCAGCAGTGACAGCTCCATCCTCATCATTACCCTCCCACCCAGCCCTGCGCCCTCCTTGTCCCCCACCCTCACACCCACCACGGATGTGCATGCGTGGCAGAGCCGGACGAGCGAGGGCTCGGGGCTTCGGAGACAGCACCGTCCCCGGGGAGCCCCGGGCAAACGCACTTCACTTCAAGGCGGCGCCTGGGGCGCCGCGGGTGGTTTCGTGCCAAGGCCCCTTTGACCGCCCTGTTCCTCCCCAGCCACAGACAGCCCATCCCGCACCCACCCCGTGCCCGTCTGCGCCCCCCGAGCCCGCACCGCTGGGGCGGCTGCACAGCCCGCGCTCCACCGGCTCCAGGGATGGCCACGTCCCGCGCACCCCCAGCACCCGGCCAGGGCCAGGCCACTCGCCCCAGCAGCGCGGTGCCTTCGCCGGGGACCCTGGGTCGCCCGATGGCCAAGGGCCAAGGTCTTGTCCCACGGCCATTCCCACCTGCCCGGCAGAACCATGCCCCCTCCCCGCTACCGCAGCTGCTGCTACTTTACTTTTGTTCCCTCAGCCCAAGCAAAGAGGGTTTTCCCCAGGTGTAGATAGCGCTTTCCTGACTGTATCTATTCTGGCTGCATTGGCATCTCCACTCCAAACATCTCCAGACCCAGTGAGACATTTCATTTTGAAAAGCCATCCAGGAGAAGGCAGAGCGGTAGCGGGCGAGGAACCGACCCCACGAGCCTGCGGCGCGGCCGGCAGCGAGCACCGCACCCCTTGGCCGCGCCGTCCCGGTGGCGCCGGGACCGGCCGCGCGCGGCGGTTACTGTGATTCTCATGGCTTCTCAATGACTTGGGTTATCTTCTGTAAAAAGGGATACACTTTTCTTTTTTTTTTTTTCTTTCTTTGCTTTGAAGGGTTTTTTTTTAAAAAAAAAAAAAAAAGTTGTTGATATTTTTCCATTGTCCGGACTAACGTCATCAATCCCTGTTCGCCATCAGCTCCTGTCTGTAACTGACTGTAAAAGAAGAGAAACCAAAACCCAAAGCACTTTGTTCCTGGTGGCGAAGAGCTTCGCCGGCCAAAAAACAACCATTTCCAAAACAGCAACAAAGTGCGGCGTGGTTTTTCTCTCCGTCCGCCCGTGGGCAGCCCTCACTGCCGCATGCATGTGTCACCCGCGGAGACACCCCCCGCACGCCCCCCCGGGCGCGCGCTCACACCCACTGCATGTGCATATACCGGCTCCCGCCCTCGCACACGCGCGTGCGACCGCGCGCGCGGCTCCAACATCCACACTCTTGTTTCTTACCCAGACGGACTCACCTGTGGGTTTTTGTTCTGTTTTTAATTTTACGGGGTCAGTTTGACTTCACCCTTATTTTGTATGGATTTTTCGGAGGAGATTTCGCCTTCTCCAGAGTCATGGAGGTGTGGCCATTCGCCTCCCACCCTTGACGTTGTGATACACATACCCCACAGAGATCTATGTTTCTTATATTATATTATTATTATTAATTATTATTATTATTATTATGTAATAAATTTATAAGAAAGCACTGCTTTGTTCCATGGTGTCTCTCATCTCCAGCAGCCCCCAGAGCGGGGCTGCCATCTGGGGCCTCTCCTCTCCCTTTCATGGGGGATGCCCCAACACCCCGGCCATGGGCTACCTGCCTCCCTGCCTGTGGGGGCTCCTGTGCTGACCCAGGCCCGAGCCAGCGGCAGGGACGGTGACGGGGGGAGCGGGGCTGGGCAGGGGCGATGTCCCACTGTGCTCAGGGGTCCAGGGCTGCTCGCTGCTCCCTGCAGGTGCTGGTCCATGCGGGGTGGCATGGGACAGACCTGCACCCATCACCCCCGCCCCCTGCGCCCAGGGCTCCCTGGCTGGGGGGGTGGCAGCTTCCCCAGGCCAGTGTCCTGCTGCAGGGAGCTGGGCTCTGCCAGAGCCCCCGTGCCGGGCTTGGGATCGCAGGAGGGGGCAACCCTGGAGCTGGCGCAGGGCTGCGGGCACCCCCTGCTCCCAGCCCTGTACGACCAATGTCCCCTCCCGCGCTGGCCTGCGCGCTGCACTGCCCCAGGACGGGACGGGCGGGCTGCGGAGGGGCTGGGACCACTCGCCATCCCCGAGGCTGCTGCCGGACTCACCCAGGCAGAAGGGTGGCCCCGAGCGGTGCCGCTGCAGGGCGGGGTACGTGCCAGCTCTCGGGAGCGGTGACGCCAGTGCAGGATGGCACCTTGTGCTGAGCACGGGGTGTCCTTGGGGCCACTCGTTCCGGCCTCCTCCCCGCCGCTGGCTCTTGCAGCCCCTCCTGCAGCGGCATCAGCGCCATGGGCAGGACAAGACCCGCGGAGCTGCCGCCAGTGCCCAGTTCTGCCCACGCTGCCCGTGTCCGGCTGCCTTTGGGGATGGCCCCGGCTCTGGGCAGGGCGCTGGGGCTGGCTGTGCCAGACAGACACGTCCGCGCGGCCATGGCCCCACCAGGCCCTGGCAGAGCCACCAGCACCGAGCGGTGCCATGCCCCGGGTCAGGGCACGGTGCCACCGTCCCAAGGCGGAGCAGGGCCCGGAGGGGCCGTCACCGGGGGCAGAGGCACAGGCCAGTTACGGCAGCTCCCGGGCCCCAGCCGCATGGCACCGGGGTCCCTGGGTGCCAAGAGCTGAGGGAGGCACACGGAGCCTCATTCGGTGCCTGCGGCTGCTGGAGAACCTGGGCATCGTGGTTGCCTTGGGAGGGAAAACAGCAGCCGAGGGGGTAAAGGGGCTGCGGAGGCACGGGGGGGCCTGGGGGATCCCAGCCCAGCACCCCCACCCTGGGCAGCCTCTCCAGCACAGGAGGACCCATGGTCACCCCGATCATCCCCGGTTTTCCCCAGGGCCATCACCCCTCCGCTGGCACGTGCTCGACCTGCTCAGCGGTGGCCTTGGCAGCTCTGATTGGAATACGCTTAATTAGGCGCAGACGTTGCACAACAACTGGCCACGGCGCCTGGATTCGTTGGCCGGCGAGGTGACCGTTGTCCACCAAGGGGCTGTGGGGCGAGGGAGAAGGGGGCGATGCGGGTGCTGGGGGCTGCACCACGAGGGCAAGAGCCTGGGCACCCATTTGAGGGGGACACCCCGATGGTGGCACAGCAGGGGGGACGCTGCTGAGCCCCACGGCTGTGACACAGCTTGTCCCTGTGCCATGGGGCTGCCCATTTCAGTGACACCTTCTCCCCTTGTAGCCTCTGGGGTAACAGGTCGCTGCCCCCAGACTGCTGCGCCCTACCCACCCCGCGCTGGGAAGCTGCACCCCAAACCTCGGGGCATCGCAGTGTGGGGGCGGCGCTCAAGCAGAAACAGGCGGCAAGAGGTGACACAGAGCAGGTGAGGGGCCGTGCCGCACCGGCGGTGCACCCTGCAGCACCCTGCGCACCCAGCCCGCACCCCCCACACCCCCTGCCTCCCGCATACACAGCTGGGCACCCTGCTCCTCCTGCGCGCGCACACACACACGGCCATGCACGCTGCAAGCCCTCACCTCTTGCCTGTGCACCCCATGCACGCCCTGCCCCTCTTGCACAAACACCCCAATGCCCTCCCACGTGCTCTGCTCCCCCTGCACACACCCCTCCGTGCCCCACACCTCCCCCTACTCCTCCTGCACATGCACCCCCACGCCACCCCCCCACCCCCAGCTGCAGCCTGCACGGTGCTCCCCTACCCCCCTGACTGCAGCCTGCCTTCCCAGAACACACCAGCGCCCCCCCCCCCCCCCCCCCCCGACAGAGCCACCCTCGCTGTCCTGCCCCTGGCCCCCGCAGCCCTGGGCAGGGGGTCCCAGCTGCCCCCGCGGCCCCGACAGAGGGTCACCGGCCTCGCGGTCACACCAAGCATATATTTTATTGAAAGACCAAGTGGATGACAAGGCAGTGAGGGGAGAACCTGGCACCGGGGTTTGTACAAGTGTCAGTTGCTCGGGACTCCTCGTGGTGGTCGAGTTACGAGATAAATATCGGTACATAGAGCGGAGTGGAGTTATAGTCACTAAACTAGCACTGGTCGGATATACGGGGCCGGCAAGCAAAAGAAATCACCAGGCACAGCAGTGAGGAGCGGGGGGCGGCCGCCGGCCCGGTGCCACGCTCGGGCCGGACCCCGGCAGCCGTCCCGGCCGCGGGTTTTCCTCTCGCAGGGCAAATACATTCAGGCCGGGGGGGCTCCCATGGGGCCGGCAGCGTCGACCCCCACCCCCCCCACCCCCTGTGGGGAGCCCCCCGGCCTGAGCACCCTTCCTGCGCCCCACAGCCCCCCCAGGATGGGAGGGCATGGCAGAGGGGCAGTGGGGCAGGGGCTGGGGACACTGGGGGGGTGGCGAGGGCAGGAGGGGCTGTGGGTGCTCCCCGGGGGGCTGCGGCACTGGGGCCATGGAGGGGACAGGGGCAAGGTGGCCGCACTGGGGTGCAAGGCCATGCCTGAGGGCCTGCAGCTTTGAGGGGAACCCCTCCACGCCGGGGGGCTGGGAGGGTGGAGCTGCCGCTGTGCAGGGAGACGGCCCGAACTCGGGGGCTTCATGGCTGGAGCTGCTCACCCCAGCACACCCACCTCCCCGTGCCCCCATCAGCCCCCTCAGAGCCTCCCCCCAGCCCCATTCCCACCCCCTTGAGCCCCCACCACTGCCCCCACAAGCACTTCCCCCCCCCCCCCCCAACTCCCCCAACCCCATTCACCCCCAGCAACTCCACCAGCAGCCGGCCAGGGGCACGGCTGGTCCCGCTCCCGCAGCCCCCGGGCTGGCGTTGCTCATGCAGGGGGGCAGCTTCTCCCCCCAGCCCCAAGGCTCAGCTGTGTCACCTCCCCTGGCCAGGGCCGGGGCGGTGCTGGGCGCACCCCGAATACCCACCCGTGGTCCATGGCTGCGGCCTGGCCCCCGGTCCCCCGAGAAGCGGTGAGGATGTGTGGGGAGTCCGTGGGGCGTGGGCTGGAGCATGTGCAGGGGGGGGGCCAAGCCGGCTGGTTGTGGGTCAGACTGAGTCTCTGGCCGTCTGTGGGGCTGGAGGGGCGGGTGCGGAAGCAGGAGACACGGTGACTGCCCCCTTACTCCAGGTAAATGTCCTCTGTGGGGCAGGCGTACTCCAGGTGCTCCTGGTAATATTCCTGAAACGCTCGTCTGCAAGGAAGGGCACAACGGGGTGGCTCAGGGCTGGGCTGCGCTGGGGCCCAGACCCCAGCACCACAACCCCTGGCACCCCCAGCCCCAGCACAGCCAGACCCCCAGCACCCCTATAGCCTTGGCATGGTGAGCCCGGCTGCACCCAGACCCCCCCACCCTGAGCCGTGGCACAACCAGTCCCCCCCCGTACGCTGTCCCCAGCTCCCCTGCACCCCCAGCCCTGCCATGCCCCACACAGACGCCCCCGTCCCCGTCCCCATCTTACCCGACACACTCGGCGACGTGCCGCATGGATTCCTGGGAGACGAAGACGTGGCAGGCGAAGCGGCTCAGCACCGGGTGCTTGGTGATGAACCCGAAGTAGCTGCAGGGGGAAAGCAGGGTGAGGGGGGCCGGGGACACCCCATTCCTGCCCTGTGGGGTGGTCCAGCAGCTGTGGAGGGGACACCCACCAGGGCCCTGGGGCTGGGGCAGCCACGCTGGGACAGGGACCAAGCTGGGGGACCTGGCGTGGCACCGCAGGAGTGTGGGTGCCCCTGTGCAGGGACGGAGGCAGGGGTCCCTGGGAGTGCCCTGGGGGGCCATGGGAGGAGGGGGTCTCACCAGCTGTTCCGGGGGTGGCACCCGCAGAAGGAGATGTTCTTCATCTGGAAGAAATGGCTGCAGCGCTCAAACTGGAAGAGAAAAGCCGTCCGAGGGGTGGGTGTCTGGCTCGGGGCAAGACAGGGGGCCAGCCCTCCCCCACCCCCACCCCTCCCGTCCGTGCCCCTTACCTCCTCGTCCCGGCTGTACTCAGTGACAGTCAGGATGAGCTTGATGCCCTGCAGCGTGATCTCCAGGTCGCAGCTGGCCGGCGGGCGCAGATGCACCGTCAGCTTCCTGGTGGTGGCAATCTGGGGGGGACATGGGGAGGTGGGGGGTTGGCGTGAGGCCTCACGCCAGCGTGGGGAGGAGGGGGACACGCCGCCACCGCCCCCCCCCCGCTCCCTCGAGCTCACCTTCTGCATGGCGGCGCAGAGGATGCCATTGCCTTGGTGGTACGGCACCTCCACCGAGCCCAGGAACTGCACGTTGAACCGCTCCACCCAGCACGGGTTCCTCTTCAGGCCTGCGTGGGGAGAGGGGATGAGGAGACGGCGCCCCGAGCCCCCCGTGCACCCCACAGCCCCATCACTCCCCTGCCACGGCCCCGGGGACCCCATGGCCTCCTACCGATGGCGTCCCTGGCTTGGCCGACGACCTCGTGGGCGTAGAAGGCGGGGAAGATGCCCCTCTCCCCCGTCCGCATGTTGTAGCCCCGGTACCAGTAGTCATCCTCCTCCAGCTCCACCAGGATGGGGTCGTCCACGTCCAGCTCCAGCTCGTCCTCGTGGCGGGGGATGAACCTGGGTGGGGGGAGGGGGAGACACAGACAGAAGGAGGATGCAGGCAGGGAGGGCCAGAGCCGTGGGAGAGGGGGGTCCTGTGAGACCCCCCCGAGGTGCCCCTGGCCATGGCGGGGCTTGCTGCTCACCTGAAGACGGCCCGGTGGGTTTGCTCCCGCTCCTCCCCGTTCACCATGCAGGAGAACAGCCCGAAGGACTCTGTGCCTGCAGAGGAGGAGGAGGAGGAGGAGGTGGCTGCTGTGGGGCTGGGGGAAAAAGCTCTCACCCCACCGCATGGGGGACACCTCCCGCTTCTGCCCACCCTGGGGGGCTGTGGGACCCTTGGGGCTAGGGGAGCGGGGAGCAGATGGCCATCACCCATGGGCTCGGATTCCTCCTCGGGGGGGTGGGAGGGGGTCCCACCTGAGCCCCTGGCCCTGAGGACCCCACGGGGTGTTGGTGTGAAGTCGTGTTGGGGGTCAGCCACCCAACGAAACCTCACGGCCCCGTGAGGCACAACCCACGGCCTTGGGGTCCGGCTGCATGTCCCCCTGCAGCCACCCTGCCCCTGCCCCACCTCCCATGCAATGCCGTGCCACCCAGGGATGACACCATGGCCACAGGGATGACACCACGGCCAGGGTGGCTGGGGCAGGACAGCGGAGGGCAGCCAACCTGCCGACAGCACGCAGAGCAGCCCGGCACGGCACAGGGCACGGCACAGGGCACGGCACAGGGCACGGCACAGGGCACGGCACAGGGCACGGCACAGGGCACGGCACAGGGCACGGCACAGGGCACTTACTGGAGGAGCGGGAGGTGCTGTTGACGAAGACGTTGAGGAACTTCTTGGAGAACTGCAGGTCAGCCTCGGGGGACGAGTCCTCGGAGGAGCTGTGGGCGTCGGGGGCCACCAGCCCGTCCCCGAAGGCCGCCTCGTCCTCCAGGTCGCAGCGGTCGCAGGCGCGGAGCAGGTCGCTGTCGTCGCTCAGCACCGAGGTGCAGCGCCGCAGGCTCACCAGCTCCAGCTGCGTGTGCTCATCCACCACCAGCGTGTACTTCACCGAGTCGTAGGCCAGGGACTCGTCCAGCGCCCGCGGCTCCAGTGCCCCGGGGGCGGGGGGCAGCTCCCCCTCGAAGCTTCCCCGCAGCGGGTCCTCGGGGAAGGGGGAGCCCTTCAGGTAGGGCACCTCATCCTCGTCCGTGGAGTAGGCCATGGTGAAGCCGCGGTTGGTCTTGGCGGTGGAGACGTCCAGGGCGGGCGGGCCGGCATCGGGGCCCTGCCCCGGGGGCATTAACCGGACATCATCGATCATGTCGTCGGCTTCCAGGACGCCCGAGTCCAGGTCCCTGTTGACGGCCCAGTCCTCCGGGCCAGTGGCCGGCGGCACCACGGCGGTGCGGTGCTCCCTGGCGGCAGGCTCCGTCCCAGGGGAGACATGTGGGGACGCACGGGGCGGCGCAGGGCGGCAGCCGAAGGTGGCCAGGACCTCGGAGGCGCCCAGCCTGTCAAGGGCGACGGGGCGCCCCGGGAAGACGGGTGCGATGGTGTCGTTGGTGGGGTTGCTCAGGAAGAGGAAAGGGCCCGGATCGTCGGTGGGCAGCTCCGGCACCGGCTCCGTCCCGGCACCCAGGGCCTGCTCGTCCTCGGCGCGCTGGAGGGAGCTGCGCAGCGTCTCCATGTCCACCAGCTCGATGGCACGCTGGCAGCGGGGCAGGGCGGGCGGCTCCCCTGCGCCCACCGGGGAGTCCCGCGAGCCGGGCTCCCCGTCCAGCGCCTCGCTCAGGATCTCGGGCTCCAGGTCGGAGGCCGGGGAGATGGTGTCGCAGAGCGAGTGGGTCTGCTGGAAGCACTCGTCCGGGCACTTGATGGGGTAGGAGCCCTCCGAGATCATCTTGTTGACGAGGTTGCTGAGCAGCCAGGGCGAGTCCGAGTCCTCACTCAGGTCGGGCTCCGACTCCGAGTCGGAGTCGTACTCGCTGTTGTCCTCCTCGTCCGCCTCGGGCATCAGCTTGGGCCCCACGGGCAGGTAGAAGGAGCGCCGGATGCTCTCCAGGCTGTGGTCCGGGTCAATCTTCAGGTCCAGGGGGCTGGAGGTGGAGATGTCCGTCTGGCCCGCGGGCACGGAGGAGTCCGCTGGGTTCAGGCTGTCGTAGTAGCCCTCCATCTTCAGCTCCGCCAGGCTCTCCCGCCTCACCACGCCGCGCTCCGGGAGCTCCCTCTCCAGGGTCTCCTCCTCCTCCTCCTTGGCCTTGTCCAGCAGCAGGGAGTCCTTGATGCCCATCAGGCCGGGGGCCTCCAGCTCCGTCTCCAGCTCAGCCTCCGAGGTGGGCGAGCTGGCCTCCTCGATGGAGTTGGTGAGGTGGGAGGACCTGCCGCTGCTGCTGTCGCTGCTCAGGTCCAGCTCCGTCTCCGAGATGGAGGAGATCATGTTGCTGACCAGGCGCCCGCCGGCAAAGGCTGCCTCGATCTCCCCCTCCACGTCCGAGTCGGAGCCGGGCGAGCTGAGGTCTTCACTGTGCCGGCCGCCGGGCAGGAAGGGCTTGGTGGTCCTCCTGGTGAGGTCGGCCTCGATGCCGGGGTCCGACGAGGGCGAGGTGGTCTCCGAGGAGCCCGAGGGGTGCCCGCGCATGCTGGCCGCCCGGCCGGGCTGGGGGCCCTCCCCATCGGAGCTGAGCAGCTCCGCCGGCCCCACGGGGCACACGTAGGCACGCGTCAGCCGGGCGCCCTGCCCGTCGTGCCGATCAGTGGCGGCCCCGGCCGCCAGCTCCTCCTGGGGCCGTGGGGAGCCGGGCTGCTCGTGGGGGGCTGCGGGGGACCTCGGGCTCCCAGCCCCCAGGCCGCCCCCTTCGCCGGGCGCCGGCCTCTCCCGGCCACCGGCCGCTTCGTGCTTTGGCAGGGCACGGCGGCTGGCGGCGGCCGCGGGGGCCTGGGGTGGCGAGCCCGTGTCGGGGCCGGCGGGGGGGCCGGGAGGAGCCGCGGGCCCTGTTGGAGAGAGAGATGGTTTAGGGGGCAGCTGGTAGAGGCGCGACGGGGAGTGCGGTGCTTGGAGCGCAGAGGAGATGATATTCATGTTATAATCTTCCCCGGCTCTCGGGGGCGATGGGTTACCATGTGCCAGGGACTCGTGGCTGTTGCCTTGCGAGTCAAAGGGGGAGGCGGGGGCCTGCCCGGCCCCGCGGGGGCTCGGCCCCTTCGGGCTCTCCAGGCAGGGTCCATCTTGGATGCAGGCATGGGGAGATGAGTGTCCTGCAAGGGAATGCAGAGCCCCGCATCAGCCCCCCGCCCCCCGAAAATCCCACCAGGCTTTAACCAAAGGGGGATGGCGGCGGGACCTGCCCCCCCCCCCCCCCCCCCGGGTTGGAGCCCACCCCAGCGCCAGCCCCTGCCCCGCGGCCCCACTCTGAACTGGGACCCCAGCCCCATCCCGTGCTCACCAGTGTGTGAGGAAGAGGAGGAGGAGGAGGAGTGGAGAAGGGCGTCCTGCCAGGTGGTGCGGTGAGCAGGCGGTGGGAAGCTGCCGTTGTTGTTCAGGGAGTCCTGGGGGAAGAGCAGAGCCAGCGTGGGTGGGTGGGTGGGCGAGCCCCGGGGAAGGGGTGTTGGGTGGCCAAGGGGGTCCGAGGCGCATTTAGGGACCCGGCAAGCGGGAGAAGCCGGGGTGCCCGGCGGGGGCTGCGCAGGGGCACCAAACATGTCGGGGCTGGCCCAGGGACGCCCCTCGGCACAGCTCGGTGCTCCCCACCGGCTTGGCAGCACCGGGGCCACGTGCTCAGGGGCTTATCCGGATTAGTGCCGCCTCGTCCCCAGCTCCCCTGCCCAGCCAGACGCACGCCCGGCAGCACCTGCTGCGGAGCGGGACCAAGGGGCGGCACGCTGCCCATCCCGCACAGCCCTGGGGACAACACGCCGCCGGGGACGCGCTGGCGCTGGTGCCAACCCAACAGGACCCCCGGCACGAGGCCCTGCTGCACCCAGTCTCCCCAAGAGCGGAGCCCAAGCCCCATGAACGGGACCCCGCTGCCCCCCCCAGGTTGCCACCGGCCCCGTGGTGAGGGCAGGAGCCGGCAGGGCCGCGGCTGCCCCGTCCGGCATGGCGGCGGCTGCGGATTAGTCCCCGCGGGACGCGCAGGCAGCGATAATCCCGGTGAGCGGGAGCTTAGCGAGCGGGGCCGGCACCACGTGCCGCGGGGCACGCACGAGCGTGGCGGCAGGGAGGGCGGCGGGGGCCCGGCACGGCGGGGAGCGCTGGGCATCGTACGGGCCGTGCCGCAGCCCCGGGGGTGAGCGCTTGAGGGGGGGACGGGGACGCCGTGGGGAATGGCACCCGAGGACCAGCGTTTTGCTTCATCCCGGGGCTGGTGCAAACGAGCCAGAGCGGGGATTACCGGGATTCGCACCCCGGGCACACCAACCACGACGGGGGCCAGACCCAGCCATCGCCGGGGTGCCCCGAGGGATGCTGGACCGGGGCGGCCGGTGGAATCCAGCTTTGCTGGCACATCCCGCCGGGGTGCAGCGGGTCAGAGCTAGGGGAGAGCCCTGGGGCTTCGTCACCATCCTGTGCCAGCCCGGCCAAGACCCCCAGCCCCCCCAACAGCCCCCCCCCCAGCCCCGGCAGCATGCAGTGCCCTCCTGGGAAGGGGAGAATTCCCGAAAGCCCCCCTGGCACCATGGCAACGCAGCCGGATGCTGGCAGCACCGCACGCGGCTTCCCACACACTGCGGTGGCACGGTACCGCACACGCGTGCGCGCGGGGACACGGGGACCCCCCTGCAGCTCCACGCCTGCAGGGACCCCCCCACCCCACCGCGGGGGAGCCCCTGAGCCCAGCTGCAGGGATGGAAAAGGAGGGACACGGGGTGCACGACCACCAGCGCACACGTGACGCGCGAGGCCGGCAGGTGACACCCCCTGCACCCACAGCCACCAACCGCCCGCCGCCACCCAGAGACATCCCAGGCATCCCGCTCGCCCCGGAGCCCCGCACCTGAGCATGGCCCCCCCCGGACCCGCCAGACCAGTGCCTGAGCACCGCACAGCCCCATCCCCACATCCCCAGCTCAGTCCCGCCACTGCGGAGTTGGAGCTGGCGTAATATTTGTCGTTCTTGGCACCCCCGGTGCTCCCGGTGCCCTCCACCCCGGTGCAGGGTCCCTTCCCATGCTGCACCCCACAGAGCCCCCCCCCTCCTCCTCCTCCGCCAGCCCTGGGGGGCACCTCACCTGGGTGCCCGGGGCCGTCAGGTTGAGGGTGGTGGGCCGGTGCTTTTGTGTCTCCTCCAGAGCGGGCGAGGGGATGGGTGAGGCCGAAGGGGACGGTGGAGCTTCCAGCTCGTTGCCCTCCTCCTCCTCTTCCTCTTCGTCCTCCTCCTCATTGTCGTCAATCATCTCGAACTCCTGGAAGTCGTCCTGGAAGGTGCAGACGGGGTGCGGCTGCTCGCCGCGCTCCAGCACCAGGCAGTCCTGGGGATGCGGCACCGCGTTAGCGACCACAGCCCCGCTCCCCGGGACGGCACGGCCGCTGCGGTGCGACCCTCCCCAGCGCCCCCACTCCCCTCCGCTCTTGCCTCAATGGGACAGGGGTCTCCAAGAGGAAAGTGCCCTGTGCCGGGGACCAGGGAGCCCCCCAGTGCCCTGCCTGTCCCGGTCCCAACACCCAGCGCTTCATCCTGCCCGGGCCCCTGCCCCTTTCCCAGCACCGTCCCCCCTGGTGCAGAGCAGGGGAAGAGCTGAGTAAGTGGGAGCCACCGGAGCCACGGGAGCGCAGCGGCAGGCAGGCACCCAGCTGCTGGGCCACCCGTGTTCCTCACGGCCACCCCACAGGGCTCAGCCAGAGGTGGTAGGAGGCCCCCAGGGTGCCTGGCCATGCCAGGGGTCCCTGGGCTCAGCACCCTGCCTGCGCCCTGCAGCGCGTCCCCATGGTGCCTGGGCACAGGCGCCCCCGTACCCTCCATGCCAGAAGGGGCTTTGCCAGGCCGATGCCCCCCGCCCGTGTCCCCACCAAAGCTCTGCACAGCCACCGTGTCCCCGGTGGGCACCCGGCACGCTCCGCTCCTGCACCTTCTCATAGTGGTCCGAGTCATAGTTCAGCCCGATGCCGCAGTCGTCCGTGATCTCTGACAGGTCCTCGTCATCGAACTCCTCCAGGCTGATGTCCTGGGGGGGCCTGGGGGGAGGGGCCAGGGATGTCACGCCGGGGGCGACACACCAAAAAACCGCAGGGAAACGCCTCCCGCTCCCCCGACGGCACCACGAGGGCCCGAAGAGCCGAGTGGCACCGCAGGCCCGCGCTGGCATTGTACCACCATCACCCCAGGGTGCCGGCACGGGAGCACCAGCCAAGCTGACACGGCACCCTCTGGCCAGGCAGCGCAGTGGGACCCCGAGCCGCAGCCTGGGGGTCAGCCCTGTGCTGGGAGCCAGGCGAGGCCGGAGGCGACAGGGAGGGTGATGGCCAACATGGTGCACGGGGCGGCCGCGGTGCTCCCTCCCATCTGGCTCACCACGAACTGCTCGGATTCACCACGGGCCTCATGCCGGGGTGGTGGGAGCCCAGCGCGGTGGCTCAGGGCCGCGCAGCCACAGGTTGCCCCCGGCTGGGCAGAGGTGCCGGGGCCACCACCACGGCGGGCGGCTCGTCTCCCAGATTCCCAGCCCGACAAAACCCTTTGAGCCAAACCCAAGGCACGTGCCAGAGCGGAGGCTTCGGGGTGACCGGCGCTGCGGGGCTGCTCCCTGGGCCTTGGGGAGTCCCTTTAGGTTCAAACTGAAGCAGAACCATGCGCCGTCCCGAAGCACCGCCCGGGCTGTCCCAACACCCCGATCGACGCCCCGACACCCCAGGGCTGCCCCTGCCCGAGGTAAGGGCAGTCAGAGAAGGAGCTGAGCCGTTCCCGTCAGGAACGGGGGTGTCATGGAAACCAGCAGTTTCTGCAGGGAAAGGAGTAAAAAAGAAAGGAGAAAAAAAAAAAAAAAAAGGAAAAAAGATGACAACTCTTGGCAGGATTTGGTGTCGGAAAACGGAAACCAAACGTTTCTGGCGGCTCTGTTGGGTGGGAGGTGTGGGTGCCGGTGGGGACCCTCTGCCCACCCCCACAGGGTGCGGGGACACCCAGGGCAGCCCGGCAGAACAAGGGTGGAGGCCGAGGCAGGTGGGGCTCTTCCATCGGGGAATGGGTCTGGGGTCTCGGTCCCAGGACCCGGCTGGCAGCGGGAGCAGACTCCCCGTGCAGTCAGGGGGTCACAGCCCCCAGACCCACGGCTGCCTCCTGAGCCGCCTCCCCGGCTCTGCCCCGAACCCCCCTTTTCCAGCCCCTTGCCCCGACACGGAGCCCGAGCGGTTACTCCCGTTTCACAGGGAGAAAGATCCCCCCTAATCACATAATTCCCAGAAGTAGGCCATTGAGACCGCATCAAATATTCACAGATTTGTGGCAAAAGCATCAGAGCCGGCGGTGGGACCGCGGCCTCGGCCTGTGGCGGGGCACGGGGCTGGGCTGGACCCCGGCCAGGGGTGGGGGAGCCCCGGGGGCAGCAGGGAGCAGAGCCCCCAGGGTGGTGGGGAGCAGAGCCCGGCCCCCAGCCCCAGGGGACATCGGTGGCTGCTCCCCCGCAGGCAGTGGGGCGCGGGGCAGAACCCTCCTGCTGCTGGAGCCCACTGCGCTCCCCGGGGGTGAGCAGGGGCCTCAGGGGTCCCTCGGCCACTCGGGGGCAGGCAGCTGAGTGGCCCCGAGTCCTCCTGGGGTGGAGATGTGCCAGGGTCCTGCAGGTCCTGCACCCCTGGAGCTTCCTCGCCCAGGGGACCAAATCCTCCACCAGCCCTTGTCCCGGCTGAGGGGACACGCATGCCACAGCGGCGTGGCACGGCACAGCACGGCTGGGGCTCCTGCCCACCCGCGGGCGGGCTCTGGTTGCCCGGTGAGGCCATTCCCCCCTCAGCGGGGAGCGACTGCCGCGACGAACCATGGCTGAAATTTCTAGGTCACGGCGCTCCTGAGCCGGCGCGGGCACAGCAGGATGGGGCTGCCATGGTGAGATGCGGCCACCACGGCAGGATGGGGCCACCAGCGAGAGCCAACCTGGCCCCTCAGACTCCCCGAGGGGACCCTTGGGGACCCCGGCCCCACTGCAGCCAGGGAAGAGGCAGCACCATCGCCACGGGTGCTTCGGACACGATGGTGACAAGCAGCAAGGCGGGAAGGACAGTGTCTGTCCCGGCGATGGCTGCACAGGACACCGCAGCCAGCCGGGGCAGGGGTGCGGGTTGGGACCCAAGTGAAGGTCTGGAGCTGAAATGGAGCCGAGGCAGCAGTTTGGGGAGGGGGCAGCTTGCCCCAGCCCTGCACATGGAGAAGGGGGGGTTGGGAAGCGCAGGAAGCAGCGGGACACCCCACCATGGGACACGCAGGGACCCAGCACCCCACGCCAGCCTCGCCACCTCTGCTTTGGCACGTCCTGAGCTGGTTCAGGCTGGAGGAGGGAAGCGGGGGGACTGGGGCAGCACCGGGTGAGGGCCAGGAGCCAGTCCCCAAAGGGTGCCCACCATCACCCACCCCTGGGGCGCAGGGACAGGGAGCAGGGTGCACACCGGGGCGCACACCGGTGTTTGGACGGGAGCCAACGGGGGCCAGGCTTCCCGAGGAGGGAGCGACGACTGAGCAAGGCCACGGGAAGATTGAATTTCCTCATTATTTTCAGACCAGCTCCCTGGACAGTTCGCCCTGGCAACGGTTCTCCTGCAATGGCTTCTCCCGCAGGGACGGGCCAGGGACCGGGGTGGCAGACATGCTTCCAGCCCCCCAACTCCTCTCCGTGCCCACCAGCCCCCCGGGGCAGGGAAGAGGCCGCAGGGAGGTGGGTTCTGACCTCCCTGGGGGTCTGACACGGACAGCGTCCCCCACCCTAAACCTGTGACCTGGGGGTCTCATGGCCTGACCTGTGACCACCCCCACCGGGGCTGGAGCCCCCGACCGGGAGGCAAGAGCCATGCCGATGCACCACGCCGATCCCTCCCCACCATCGCCTTCACCGGCTTCTCCTTCCCCTCCCATCAGAGGGGAGCCCACCCCACCAGCCCCACTGAGCCCCGGGATGGACGTGACCTCCTCAGGGGCCTCCAGGGAAAGGGCACAAACCAGATTTGGCCCTTGCAGGGCCCGGATGAACGGGCACAGGCCAAACCCACCGCCCCAAGGCTGCCTCCTCGCCTCCAGCTGGGGGACACGGTGACAGCTCCAGCCCTTTGGCACCCACAAAGGGGCTCCGTGCTGCCCAGGCTGGGGGCCACCGACCACAGAGACCCAGTGCTCCCACTGGAGGGGTGATGTGGGGTCCGTGGGTGGGTGCAGACATGGCCAGCAAAGGGGCCCGGCTACCGCCGACCCTCCCTGGCAGAGCTCAAGGGCAGGGGGAGGCGAGTTCAGCCCCAGGGGGACGGAACTCCCTGGGTGTGGGAAGAGGAGGGGGTCTGCGTCAGGCCGGGGGGACCCCGGGGGGCTCTGGCCTCGCCTGGGACACGTCCCTGGCCCAGGCCCCATCTGCAGCGAAGCGCAGGGCCCGGGGGGCTGAACGAAGGGGGATGCAGCCGAGATCCCGGGGCCTGAGTGAGGGGCAGGAAGGAGTCAAGCAGCCACAGCAGAGGCCATGTCCTCCTCACCCTGAGCCACTGCCAGCGGGGACGCCCCGGGGTCTGGCTGTGCAGAGTGGCTGGGGAAGGGGACACCGGGGGAAGGGGACAGCCATGAGACCAACCCAGCGCAGGCCAGAACCAGCCAAGGGCACATCCCACATCCCCACCAGACCCCCCAGCTCCCTCGCTCCGCACCCCCTAGGACTCCCCATATGCAGCCCGACGCCATCTCCCACCCTTCCCCATCCCACCGCCAGGACCCCCAGAGCCCCGCACCCACCCAGCCCATCCCGCACCCACCCCCTGCCCAGCCCCGCACCCCACCGCTCGACCGGGAAACCCCAACCCTGCGGGTCCGGCCAAGGTCAGGCGAGGTGCGGGGCAGGGGAAGAGGGGGACACACACACGACACCCCCGCAGTAAGGTGACCCACCGTCGGTACCAGCGGGGCGGGGGGTCGCGGCTTTCGGCACCCACCGACCCTTTGCCCGCGTTTGACCTCGGCGGCGGCAGCTCGGTAGGAGCCGGGGGTGGGTGGGGGGGGTGTCGGTGCCGCGCCACCCCCCTTCCCCCCGCGGGGGCCATCCCCGGTGCCAGCACCCAGCACCCCCCCCCAGCACCCACCGTCCATCCCCGGCCGCGTCCGGGGCCGCTGCGGTGCCTCGGGAGAGACAAAGAGGCGGCGGCGGCGGCGGCTCCCCCCGCGGCGGCGGGATGCGGCGGCACCGGGCACAGCCGAGCCGGGGGGGGGGGAAGGGAGGGGGGGCGGCCGAGCCCCGGGGCGGGGGGCTCCGACCGTCCGTGAGCGGGGGGCTCGGCGGGGGGGATGGACGGCTGATGGATGGATGGATGGATGCTGCTGGTGCGTCGTTAATCCCAGGGCCCGGCGGCATCCCAAGGTGAACGGGGTGGGGGGGGTGGTGTGGGCCCGGGCCTGCCATGCCCCATCCCCCCCCACCGCACCGGGCCCCGGTACCCACCGCCGCTGCCCCAAGGGCGGTACAGCGGGGGGAAGGGCAGCCCCCGCCCCGCAGCGCCCCGCAAACCCCCCCTCCCCCCGGCCCCCTCCCCACGGGCTCGCCGGGCCCCGGTCTCACCTGCAACCGGGCGGGGAGAGCGAGTGGAAGGTGGAGAGCGAGAACATCTCGGCGCGATCCGCCATCTTCTCCCGGCCGGGGCTGCGCCGGACTGCGGAGCTGCGCGGGGAGCGCGGCCGGGCGGGGCGCGGGGGCGGGGAGCCGCGCTATGGCGGGGGGGAGCAGGGGAGGGGGGGGGCGTCGGGGCTGGCGGGGGATGGGGCCCAGCGCCGCCCCGGGGGGGCTTATAGCGAGGGAGGAGCCGGGAGGGGCGGGGGCTGGCGGAGGGGGGGGTATAGGGAGGGGATTGTGTGGCGGTATAGGCGGGGGGTGGTGGTGTCTAGGGGGGGGAATGGGCTGATGGAGGCCGTGGCCTCTAGGGAGGGAAAGGGGCTGTGGTGAGGGGCTGTATAGGTAGGGGAGCGCAGGGCAGAGGGGGCTGTATAGAGAGGGAGCAGGAAGGTGCTGGAGGTTGCTTATGGAGGGGAGCAGGAGATGTATAGGGGCTGGGGGGGCTGCACAGGGGCTGTATACGGGGGGAAGAGGGACTGGGAGGCACATGGGTGTAACTGTGCCGGGAGAGGGCAGGGCTGCGCGGGGGGCTCGGGGGGAACCCTATAGGGAGGTGTAGGGGGACGTATAGGGGAGGGCTGAGGGGGCTGGGGAGGGGATGCGGGGGGGGGGGGGGGCTTTAGAGGCAGGGGGCTATATAGGGAGGGGCAGGTGGCTGTACAGTGAGGGAAAGGGGCTGTATAAGGAGAGGTAGGGGTGTACGGGGAGATGTAAGAGGCGGCAGGGGGGCTGTAAGGAAGTGCAGGGGCTGTACAAGGAGGGGCGGGGGGTGTATGAGGAGGGCCAGGGGCTGTATGGGGCGGTGCAGGAGCCGTATAGGGAGGCGGGGGCGGGGCCGGGCCGGGCCGGGCGGGCAGAGGCGGCCCCGGGGCGGGGCGGCGCGGCGGGAGCTGTCCGGGCCCCGGTGCTGACGGGACGGGGGGGCCGTGCGGGGCTGGGGGGGGCCGTGAGGGGCTGGGGGCGTCCCGGAGGTGACGGAGGTTCCTGCTTTGGGAGTGGCGAGCAATGCGGGGGGGGGGTGAGATGGTGGAGTTCAGCGAGGCCGCGGACGGGAGGGGGGGGGCTGTATTGGGAGGGAGAGCACTGGGGGGTGGGGAGCACTGGGGGTCCATGGTGCAGTGGGGGGGTCCCGGAGGTGCAGGGGGTGTCCGTGCACTGGGGCGAGAGGTGCGATGGGTGCTCAGGAGGGTTTTGGGGGCATCTGTGCGTGGAGGAGACAGGGTGAAATGGGGGGGTCGGGAGGGGGTGAGGGGGGCCTGGAAGCCGCATGGGGCTTTGCAGGACTGGGGAGGGGGAGGTCCTTGCAGTGGGGAGCAGCAGGATGCAGGGAGAGGGGACAGTCTGCACTGGGGGGCTGGAAAGTGGGGGGGGGGGCAGGGAAGATGGGGGGGGCACAGGAGGCTGAAGGGGATGGTGGGTCAGTGTGTTTTGGGGGGGGGGTCATGCAGTGGGCGACAGGACGCGGGGTGGGGGGACACAGGAGCTGCCAGGAGGCGCTGGAGGTGTTGGGGGTCGGAGGGGCAGCAAGGGGCCATGGGGGCATCACTGTGCTGCGGGGGTCCAAAGGCAGTGGGGAATGGGTTCCGTGGTCTCTGCCGGGAGGCCCCTGCACCCCCAGGACCCCCCGGCTCACCGAGCCCAGCCAGCGGGACACTGGGCAGCCACCACCCACCCTCTCTGCCAAGGCCTCCACCGGCTGTGGCCCACCCCAGTGTGGGCAGATTCCCCCCCCCCCCTCCGTGCCCCCCCCCCGGGTCCCTGTGCAGTGGTGGGTCCCCCTGCCCAGCCCCATGCGGTGCAAAAGGGGGTGCAAGAGGGGCTGCACCCCCCCAAGCAGCCCCCACCACAGCCCCACGGGTGACCCCAGCCCCCCACCCCCCCCCCCCAGGCAGGATCAGGCAGCGGCTTAGGGGACCCGCAGCTGGCAGATGGCACAGATGCCTCCAGCCCCCCCCAGCCCCCGCTGACCCATCTGCTGCCACAGCAGCCCCCAGCTCCCCCCCCCTCCCCCCCCTCCAACCCTGCCCGTGGCACCACTGGGCTCTGCTCCCGGCACAGCCTATGGCCCCGGCTGGTGCCGCAGGGAGAAGGGACAGAAATAATCCCGGCTCAGCCCTCGCCCTCCCCTCGCAGCCCAGCCAGCCCCCCAACCCCGGTGCCCTTTCCCCACATGCTCTGAGGGCACAGGCAGGGGGTAGCAAGGGGTGACCGTGGGTGCCCTGACCCAGGCACTGAGGCCACAGCGCCCACCAGAGCAGCCAGTCCCAGACACCATCCATCCATCCCGAGCTTTTATTGCACAGCAAAGGGCAGGGGGGAGGCACGGGGGGGCCACGTCCCTTGCTGCTGTCACAGCCTGGGTGAGGGGTGGCTGCAGGTGACACCAGCGAGCCCTCACGAGCCCGACTCCCCCTTGGCCAGGAGAAGGTCCAGGTAGGCCCCGGAGATCAGGTCCTCCTCCTCGACCCCCAGCTCCTTCATCAGCTGCCGGGCCACGCGCTCGCCGTCCTCCACGCTCTGCTCCTCGCTCAGCACCACCTGCGGGCCCCGGGGGGCGGGGGGGGGACAGTGAGCCCTGGGGCACCCTGGGGACCAGCACCCACACCCCCCAGCCATGCCCCGCTCACCTCCAGCTCCAGGAAGTCCCCCAGCCCCTCCACACTGTCCAGGTGCACCCGGGTCTGTCCCACGAGGTAGAGGAGACGCTCCTTCCTCACCACGCCCAGCACCCCCAGCGCCTGCCCCAGCACCGCCTGTGTGCCGGGAGAGGAGCTGCCCACTGCCAGAGCCACCCCGGGAAGGGGCAGTGGCGGCACCGGGCAGCAGAGCCGAGGGCACGGGGCCCCGGCTGGGCCACGGGTGCCCCACGAGCCCTGCAACGGGGAGCAGCCAGCACCCCTGGTGCCAGGGGGATCCCCCCCGCCCCCCAGTGCTCACCTCCAGGCCGTCAGGGTCATCTGTGGGGGTGACGGTGAAGCGGGAGAGCTTGGGGCCGGTGGCGTTGGGTCGGTCGTAGAAGATCAGCTCTGCCCGCCCACCCTGGGAAGGCGGCGGGTCAGGGTCAGGCAGAAGAGGTGGGGGGCAGGCAGGATGGGGCAGGTAGGGGCAGGGGCAGGATCGGGGTTAGGGTCAGGGTCAGGCAGACAAGGCAGGGTCAGCACTGGTCAGGGTCAGGGTTGGTCAGGGTCAGGCTCAGGGTCAGGGTTCACGGTCAGACAGGATCAGAGTCAGGCTCAGGAACAGGGTCAGGCTCAGGGTTCACAGTCACGCAGGGTCGGGGTCAGCCAGGCCAGGCCCCCCCCAACGCCCGCGCCCCCCCACCTGCCCCCCGCGCCCCCGCCCCGCCCCGCCCTCACCGCGGTCCGTCGCAGCTTGAGGCGGCCCCTGGGGACGCGGAAGAACGTGTCGGCCTGCCCTTGCCCCGCGGCCCGGCCCGCTCCCCGCAGCCGCTCCGCCTCGCCCCGCACCGCCGCCGCCTCCCGCAGCCGCGCCTTCACCTCCACGTTCCGCCGCATCGCCGCCCCGCCCCTCGAGCCCGCGCGTCGCGACGTCATCACCGGGCGCGGCTTTCTCCGATTGGCTCAGGCTGCGACCTGCCATGGGCCGATTGGCTCAGGCCACGCCCCGAGCCCGCCCCGTTGGGCCGCTTGCCTTGCCGATTGGCTCAGGCGAGGCCCCGCCCCGCTGGGCCGCCCCCACCGCCCGGGGTGGCCCAGCGGGGCGGGGCGGCCATGGCGGCGGACGGGGAGAACGGGGTCGGGAGCGGGGCTGTGCCCGCCGGTACGCGCCTGCAGGCCTACGCCTGGTGCCGGGAGTTCCTCGCCGGTTCCTGGAAGCTCATCGGGCCCGACGAGTTCGGGATCGGGCCCGTCAGGTAGGGGCCGCAACCAGGGGCGGGGGTGCGGGGGGAGAGGTCCTGGTCCTCCTCCCACGGTGTCCTTGTGGCCCACCTGGCCGATAGCCCGGTCCCCCAGTTGCCTGCCCCGACCGGTGACATTGTCCCCTTCCCAGTGCCCCTGTTTGCCTCCCGGACCAGTAGCCCAGTCCTCCTCCCAGTCTCCCCCAGTTGCCCCCCTGACTAGTATCCCAGTTCCCCTCCTCAGTGTCCCTCAGTCACCCCCCTGACCAGTGTCCCAGTCCCCCTCCCAGTGCCCCAGTTGCCCCCCTGACCAGTGTCCCAGTTCCCCTCCCAGTGCCCCTATTGCCCTCCTGACCAGTAGCCCAGTCCCCCTCCCAGTCTCCCCCAGTTGCCCCCCCTCCCAGTCTCCCCCAGTTGCCCCCCCCCCAACTCATGGCCCTGTCTCCTGCCACGTGCCCCAGTCTTGTCCCCCCACCCCGCTGCCCCAGTCCTACCCCTGCTCCCACCACCCAGGCGCCCCTGACCCTCTCCCCATCGCGTCCTCACCCCGGGTGCCCCAGTCACCGCCCCCCCCAGCGGTGGCACCCCCTGACCAGCCCGTGCCCGCAGCGGGGGGCTCAGCAACCTGCTGTTCAAGTGCACGCTGCCGGAGCACATCCTCAGTGTGGGCGACGAGCCCCGGCAGGTCCTGCTCCGCGTCTACGGCGCCATCCTGCAGGTGAGCGCCGGCGGCATTGGCCCCACCCCGGGACCCCTGGGCGGCTGCGGGGCTCGGAGCATCGCCAGCATCATCTTCCTCCTGGCCGGTGCCCGGCAGCCGCCCCCTGTCTCCTCCAGTGGGGCCGCCGGGGTCTCACTGCTGGTGCCCACAGGGCGTCGACTCGCTGGTGCTGGAGAGCGTGATGTTCGCCATCTTGGCCGAGCGGGCGCTGGGCCCACGGCTCTATGGTGTCTTCCCCCAGGGGCGGCTGGAGCAGTACATCCCGGTACGGGACGGGCTCTCCCCCACGCCCCGACTCGGGGGGGACACCCCTCGCCCCGGCTCCGGCCGCCCACCGCAGGAAGAGACGCTCCTCGTGCTGAGCTCACGTCACTGCTGTCTTCCCCCCGCAGAGCCGGCGCCTGCGGACCGAGGACCTGCGGGACCCCGACATCTCCAAGGAGATCGCGGTGAAGATGTCCCGGTTCCACGGCATGGTGATGCCCTTCAACAAGGAGCCCAAGTGGCTCTTCGGCACCATGGAGCGGTGAGGGCCGGCAGTGGGCTCCCATGTCACTTCAGCCCCCAAAATCCGGCAGGTCCCGGAGCATGGGGAGGTTTTCTGGCCGGCTGCTGGCGAGGCCCATGGGAACAGGGTGCAGAGCAGCTCCTCAGTGGCACTGGGCTGAGGAGAGAGGGGATTTTGGGGGTGGGCAGAGGGGCGTCCGTCCTGCTGCAGTGCTGTCTCCTGTGCTGCAGGTATCTGAAGCAGATTTCGGAGCTCACCTTCCCCGAGGACGGGCAGATGGAGAAGTTCAAGCACCTCAAGGCTTATAAACTGCAGGAAGAGATGAAGAGCCTCAGGTGAAGCCGGCCGTGTTTTCTGTCCCGTGTCCTCGGGCTGAGGGCCTGCGGGACAGTTCCTGGAGGGGTCCATGTGTCCCCTGGTTCCCGCCAGGTTCCTCGCGGTGGCCCCCCGCATCCCTGGGCAAGGGCTGGCGGGTCCTGCCCCTGCTGAGGCACCTCTCCCCTGGCCCGCAGGCAGCTGCTGGAGTCCACCCCCTCGCCAGTGGTCTTCTGCCACAACGACGTCCAGGAGGGTGAGCGCAGCGGGCGGGCGGCTGCTTCCCCCCACTGGGGGCTGCGCCCGCGGCCGGTCTCTCTTCCCGGCCTGCCCAGCCCCAGGCCCAGACTCAGACCCCCGCCCCTGCCGGGGTCCTGCCCGGGCTCCCCCCGATCCAGCCCCATCTCTGCGCAGGGAACATCCTGCTGCTGGCCGGGCATGAGGCTTCCTCCTCTGACAAGCTGATGCTCATCGACTTCGAGTACAGCAGCTACAACTACCGGTGGGTCTGGGGGCTGGGGGGGGGGGTGTCCGGGCTGCCGTTTGCGAGAGGCTGGGGCTCTGCTCACCCTCCCCTCTCCCCAGGGGCTTCGACATCGGCAACCACTTCTGCGAGTGGGTTTACAACTACACCCACGACTCCTGGCCCTTCTTCAAGGCTTCCCCAGAGAACTACCCCAGCCGGCAGCAGCAGGTAGGGCTGGGGGTGCTCCCAGCGAGGCGGCGGGGGGCTGGTGGGGGCTGTCAGGGGCGTGCCAGCCACGGCAGTGCCAGCACGGTGCCGCCAGCAGCGTCCCAGCCCGCTCTGTCCCTCTCCCAGCTGCATTTCATCCGGCACTACCTCTCGGAGGACTCCGGGCGGCGCGGGGACACCACGCACGAGGAGCAGGTCCGCATCGAGGAGGAGATGCTCATGGAGATCAACCGGTGAGGGGCATGCTGGGGCAGAGAGAGGTTCCCATGGCCGCGGGGCCACGTGCCCTGGTCCCTGCTGCACAGAGAGGGCGTCATCCCCCAAAAACGCTCCTTATCCCGCTCTCTTCTGCCTGGGGTGGGGCCGAGGATGGGGGGGCGGCCCAGTGGGGCTGACATCCGCTCTCTGCCAGGTTCGCTTTGGCCTCTCACTTCTTCTGGGGCCTGTGGTCCATCCTGCAGGCAAAGATCTCCACCATCAAGTTCGGGTACCTGGTGAGCACTGCCCGTGGGTGCTGGGGGGGTGACCGTGGATTGGGCCCTGCCTCGTGCAGGGCTTGTCCTGGGGATCCCTTGCACGTCACCCGTCCTCTGACCGGGGTGGGGGGGTGGGGGGGAGGGCACAGGCGGTCCCTGACTCCCCTCTCCCACCCCAGGACTATGCACAGAGCCGCTTCGAGGCCTATTTCCAGCACAAGGCTCAGTGCTCCTGAGCGCAGCCACCCCAGCCCTGCCTGCGCCCACCTTGACTCTGCAGCCTCCCCCTGCCCGCCCCGGCAGACCCCATGTCATGGGGCAGGCGAGGGCCGCGGTGTCCCCTCCCGGGTGGGTGGGCTGTCCCCCGAGCTGCAAGGCAGGGGGGCTGCCCCCTGGCCTGGGCTGCCCAGACAGGGGCTGTAATGGTTCGGGGGACTGGTGTCTGCCCTGCTCCCCAGGGCTATGCAGCAGAGCAGGGAGAGAGGTGGGGCAGCCCTGGCATGTGCCCCCTGAAAGGGGAGCCAATGGGGGGGGGGGGGGGGGGGGGGAGGCTCGGCTGTCCTGACTGCCCCTTGCATGGTCCTGACTGGAGCCAGGGTCCTGCCTGCTGAGAGGGTCCCAACAGGGATGCTGAGAGGTCCCAGGGGGCTGCTGGCGGCAGAGGGGTGCAGGGGGCCTATGCTTCCATCTTATTCGCTCCCCTCCCCACCCAGACCTCTGGGGCGGAACACGGGGGGCACCCACGGGTGACGGGGGGGCAGAGGGTCGAGAGCCAGAGGCGCTGGGGCAGTCAGGACGGGATGCAGGGGACCCGGAGGGTCCTGGGGCTGGCGCAGGTGCCGGCAGGAGGAATTGCTGTAGTGGGGAGAGTGCGAGTGGGCGAGCAGCATCGCCCCTGGCTGAGGGCAGGAATCCGGCCGGGGGGATCCCAAAGCCCCCAGCCCTGCGCCGCCACTCGGCACTGCTCACGGGGTCCCAGCAGGGCCCTGAGGCTCAGCCAGGTCCAGGCAGTGGCAGGAGCATCCCCAGCCCTGTCTCTCCCCCAGTCCGGCAGGGAAGGACGCAGCCAAACCTGGGGAGAAAACGCGGGGGCGGTGGGGTGACCCTAGGCAGTGCGGGGGGGCCACATGCCACCAGCCCCGTACCCCGCTGGGGCAAAACCCTCGGGGAAGTAGAGCCCCGAGAGCCGGCAGGAGCAAAATCCCAGGAGATGCGGTATCTGAACCCAGGGCAGCTACAGCACCTGTGGGTCCTGCTGCCTCCCCCATGCCCCCCACCAGCAGGCTGGGGTGGGCAGGAGGCTGGGGGGCACGGCTGACCCCAGGTGGCCGAGGGGATGCTGTAGCCCCCCTGGGATGGCGCTGCCCGCTCAGACGGGGGGGGCTTGTCCGAGGCAGCCCAAATCACGGCCCTGCCTGGCCATCGCCCGGCTCGGCTGCTGGCACCGACCGCTCGGGCGCCTCTTGGGGCTTCGTTTCCCTTCACTGATTAAAATGGCTTTGTCTCTGCCCAAGGGTTCCTTGTGTTTCTCGCTTTTGTCCTGATCCTCCCCCCGCCATCCCACTGTGGGGGAGCGAGTGGCTGGAGGGGCCTGGGCTCAGCAGGGAGGGGACCCGGGCTGGGCTTGGCCAGGACCTGGGCTCAGCGTCGAGGGGACCCTCTTTCCTTCCAAGAGCTCCGGCCAGTGGTGCGGGTGGCTGGAGGGCCAGCTCCGGGGGTTCTCCTCCTCCTCCTCCTTCTCCCTCCCCTCCGAAGCACCTCCCGGGACCCCCGTCCTGCAGACCGTGGGCTTCCAGCAGCTTCCACCCCTGATTCCCAGGGGATGTCCCAGCCCCTCCTGAGCCCCTCGCATCTGCCCAGACCAGCCAGTGTGATGCTGTGAGATGCACCAATGTTTCCTGACTATAGCTTGACCACCGTAGGATTAAGCAGTAAACGTAGGCCTGTAGCTAGAGGAGTCCCCCAGGGGTCGTTACTGGGACCAGCACTATTCAATATATTTATCAGTGACCTGGACGAGGGAACAGAGTGCCCTGTCAGCAAGTTTACTGGTGACACACAACTGGGAGGGGTGGCTGACACCCCAGCAGGCTGTGCTGCCATTCAGAGAGACCTGGGCAGGCTGGAGAGCCGGGCGGGGAGACATTTCATC
The DNA here is from genome assembly GCF_034619465.1 of Leptosomus discolor. Taxonomy (NCBI): domain Eukaryota; kingdom Metazoa; phylum Chordata; class Aves; order Leptosomiformes; family Leptosomidae; genus Leptosomus; species Leptosomus discolor. The sequence goes on along the minus strand of NC_141391.1, from coordinate 218,720,271 downwards.
AACTACAACAAGGGCAAGTGTTGAGTCTTGCATCTGGGAAAGAACAACCCTGTGTCCCAGCACAGGTGTCTTGGTTTGAAAGACAGGTGTCTGTGGAGGAAGGCAGGAGCCTCCCTTGAAATGGAAAGTGCAACCCCCTTCCCTCCAAATTATTATAATTTTGAAATTAATGGGCCTTCAGGCAAAGATATGAGGAATAGGAATAACAGTTCTTTACTAATATATATATATATATATATATATAAAAAACACAAGGCAGGAAAAAAAAAACACCCCCCTGGTTTACACCGACAGAGTCAGGAATACAACCTGACACCCTGTTAGGGTGGCAGTAGCAGTCCGATAAGATGCTGGCTGCAGTCCTCCTGAAGCGATGGGTGTAGTTCTGTGGAAGCAGCGATCAGGTAAAAGGGTCTGGTCTTCCTCCGAAGGTCCAGTGGTCGGCAGGTAGCTCTCGTCCTCTGGAACTCAGGTGGGGGGAAAAGCTCCTCTGGGAATCCAGTGGAAGAAAGGCTGCTAGGGTGTTCAAAATCTCCGTTTTTATTTGGCATGGACTGCTTGGCTCCTTCCCCCCCCCTCCCCGGGCGGAGCATCTCACAATGGGATGGGGAGTCGTGAGGCAGTTCCTTGATGGGCCATTAACAGGAGATAGCCCAGGAGCGAGTTACCGATGGGTCAGGCGATAAGGCATTGTTGTGCCCAGTAACAGGAGATAGTCCAGAGGGGGGAGGCAGGGAGCACCGCCCCACCTGGTCTCAACAGCTCCTGAAGATGGTCATAGAATACTTTTTTTTTTTTTGGGGGGGGGGGGGGGGGGCACATTTTACACTGTAACCTAGGACATAATCCACCCCTTATTCTATTACCATCTACACCATACCCAACCCAATGCCCCCTTACAGATACATATATACATATATACACAATGAAACCTTACACAGAGTTCTCACTTAAAATTAGGTCTCCTTGTGGTACACAACGGGTTTCCCCATTTTTCTGCATTACCCACCAAGTGTAACCAGGTCCTTGAGCAAAAACAACCCCACGGAGGGGTGTGCCTTTGCCTGGTGTGGGATTAATCCAAACAGTCTTTCCTAACATACCTCTCGTGTGTACCACAGGGACTTTATCTCCGTCCACTGTGTGCAAGGGTCCAGACTGGGCGGGACCAGCTCGATGGATGGACCCTCGGGTATTGACCATCCAGGTGGCCTTTGCTAAGTCAGTTCCCAATTTTTGAAAGTCCCCCCTCCAAGTGCTTTTAGGGTAGTCTTAAGGAGCCTGTTGCACCGTTCAACTTTCCCGGCAGCTGGTGCATGATAAGGGATATGATATATCCATTCGATTCCGTGTTCTCTGGCCCAAGTGCTTATGAGGCTGTTCTTGAAATGTGTCCCGTTGTCTGACTCGATTCTCTCAGGGGTGCCATGTCTCCAAAGAACTTGCTTTTCCAGGCCCAAGATGGTGTTCCGGGCAGTAGCATGAGGCACAGGGTAGGTCTCCAGCCACCCAGTGGTTGCTTCCACCATGGTCAGCACGTAGCACTTGCCTTGACGGGTTTGGGGAAGAGTGCTGTAGTCAATTTGCCAGGCTTCCCCATACCTGTACTTCGACCATCGTCCACCGTACCACAGAGGCTTCACCCGCTTGGCCTGCTTGATCGCAGCGCAGGTCTCACAGTCTTGGATAACCTGGGAGATACTGTTCATGGTTAGATCCACCCCTCGGTCCCGTGCCCATTTATAAGTGGCCTCTCTGCCTTGATGGCCTGAGGCATCATGGGCCCATCGAGCTAAGAACAACTCTCCTTTATGTTGCCAATCTAAGTCTATCCGGGACACCTCTATTTTTGCAGCCTGATCTACCTGTTCGTTGTTACGATGTTCTTCACTAGCCCGACTCCTGGGGACATGAGCATCTACATGACGGACCCTCACAGGTAGCTTCTTTACCCGTACCCGGGTGGCAATATCTTTCCACTCATCAGCAGCCCAGATTGGTTTTCCCCTACGCTGCCAGTTGGCCTTTTTCCACCTTTCCAGCCAGCCCCACAGAGCATTGGCTACCATCCACGAATCAGTATAAAGGTAGAGCTTTGGCCACTTCTCTCTTTCAGCAATGTCCAGGGCCAGTTGAACGGCTTTGAGTTCAGCAAGTTGACTTGATCCACCTTCTCCTTCAGTAGCTTGTGCGACCTGTCGTGTGGGGCTCCATACGGCTGCTTTCCACTTCCGGTTCATCCCTACGATGCGACAGGAACCGTCAGTGAAAAGAGCATATCGTGTTTCCTCTGCTGGTAGTTGGTTGTACGGTGGAGCTTCTTCAGCCCGTGTCACTTGTTCCTGCTCCTCTTCGTCAGTGAGGCCAAAGTCTTCACCTTCTGGCCAGTTCGTAATTATCTCCAAAATCCCAGGGCGATTTGGGTTTCCAATACGGGCGCGCTGTGTGATGAGGGCAATCCATTTGCTCCATGTGGCGTCGGTGGCATGGTGGGTAGAGGGAACCTTTCCTTTAAACATCCACCCCAGCACTGGTAGTCGGGGTGCCAGGAGGAGTTGTGCTTCCGTGCCAATCACTTCCGAGGCGGCTTGGACTCCTTCATAGGCTGCTAGGATTTCCTTCTCTGTGGGAGTGTAGTTGGCCTCAGACCCTCTATAACTTCGACTCCAGAATCCCAGTGATCGGCCACGAGTCTCTCCAGGCACCTTCTGCCAAAGGCTCCAGGACAAACCATTGTTCCCGGCCGCAGAGTAGAGCACGTTCCTCACCTCTGGTCCCGTCCTGACTGGGCCAAGGGCTAGCGCATGAGCGATCTCCTGCTTGATTTGGGCAAAGGCTTGTTGCTGTTCAGGGCCCCAGTGGAAATCGTTCTTCTTGCGGGTAACCAGGTACAGAGGGCTCACGATCTGGCTGTACTCAGGAATGTGCATTCTCCAAAAACCTATGGCGCCTAGGAAAGCCTGTGTTTCCTTCTTGCTGGTTGGTGGAGACATCGCGGTGATCTTATTGATGACCTTGGTGGGGATCTGACGCCATCCGTCTTGCCACTTTACCCCCAGGAACTGGATCTCTCGGGCAGGTCCCTTGACTTTGCTCTTCTTGATGGCAAAACCAGCTTCCAGGAGAATCTGGATGATCTTCTCTCCTTTCCCAAATACTTCCTTTGCCGTGTTCCCCCACACAATGATGTCATCGATGTACTGCAGATGTTCCGGAGCTTCACCCTTTTCCAGTGCAGCCTGGATCAGTCCATGGCAGATGGTGGGACTGTGCTTCCACCCCTGGGGCAGTCGGTTCCAGGTGTACTGTACGCCCCTCCAGGTGAAGGCAAACTGAGGCCTGCATTCTGCTGCCAGAGGAATGGAGAAAAAAGCATTGGCAATGTCAATAGTGGCATACCACTTTGCTGCCTTGGACTCCAGCTCGTACTGGAGTTCCAGCATGTCCGGCATGGCAGCGCTCAACGGTGGAGTCACTTCATTCAAGCCACGATAGTCCACAGTCAATCTCCATTCTCCGTCAGACTTGCGCACAGGCCAAATGGGGCTGTTGAAGGGTGAGTGGGTCTTGCTGACCACCCCTTGACTCTCCAGCTCGCGGATCATTTTGTGGATGGGGATCACGGCATCTCGATTCGTCCGATACTGCCGGCGGTGCACTGTCGAGGTGGCAATTGGCACTTGTTGCTCTTCCACCTTCAAGAGTCCTACTGCAGATGGGTTTTCTGATAGTCCGGGCAAGGTGTTCAATTGCCTAATGCTCTCTGCCTCCACAGCAGCTATCCCAAATGCCCACCTGAGACCTTTTGGGTCCTTGTAATAGCCGTTCCGGAGGACGTCTATGCCCAGAATAAACGGGGCCTCTGGGTCAGTCACAATCGGATGTTTCTGCCACTCCTTCCCAGTAAGGCTCACCTCGGCTTCCAACAGAGTCAATTGCTGCGATCCCCCCCGTTACCCCGGCAATGGAAACAGGTTCTGCCCCCACATGTCCCGATGGCATTAGGGTACACTGCGCACCAGTATCAACTAACGCTTTGTATTTTTGTGGCTCTGACGTGCCAGGCCATCGGATCCACACCATCCAAAATAGCCGGTTTTCCCGTGCCTCTCCCTGGCTAGAGGCAGGGCCCCTCTAGCACTGGTTATCATTTCCTTCCTGGACATAGATACTAGAGGTTCCTTCAAGGGGATCTGTCGGATCATCCTCCCTTCTGTAATATCTGGCAGCTCGGTCCTGGGAGGTTGAGGCTACCTTCACTTTAGTGTTACTCCCCCGGTTAGTGTTTCCCTCCTTGAGTTGACGCACCCGTGCTGCCAGGACAGAAGTGGGTTTCCCATCCCACCTTCCCATGTCTTCCCCATGGTCGCGCAGGAAGTACCATAGCTCAGCTCGTGGGGTGTACCCTCTCCCTCTAGCTGGGGGACGTTGGGCTCCGACTTTGGGGCCTGTGACTTGTACCGGTGCCAAATGGGAACTGCTCCTCCTCACCTCCTCCTTTATTTCCCTCATCTCCTCTTGCAGGCTCTTAATCACAGCAGAGACGTTAGCCTGCACTGGGCCATGGATCATGCTTTCAAAATTTCTAAGCTTGCTCGTGACAGAACCCACTGTCTCTCGGTCGTTATCTGCATTAATCATTGCAATGAAGGTGGAGTATTCAGATGGCCCTAGATTTGCCAGATTCCACAACATTTGCCCTGTGCACCTGACTTTGTCAGGGTCATTACCATGCTGTCCATCCCTCCCAAAGAGTACCTCCAATACTGCCACTTCTCTCAGCTGCTGGATCCCTTCCTCAAGGGTCTTCCAGCGCATTCTATGATGGTGCTCCTGCATTCTCTCTCTGTGGACAAACCTCTCTCTCACACTCATTAAAAGCCGCTCCCAGAGGGAAAGGGTCCCTGGCTCCCTTACAAATACCAGATTGACACCTGAGTCCTGAGTCAAGGGTCCCAAATTCCTTGCCTCACTGCCATCCAGTTGCACACCCGTACCCATAAGATCCCAGACCCGAAGTAACCAGGTTGTAAAAGCCTCACGCCCCCGCCGTACGATGTCTTTGTGCAGATTACGGAGACTGTCGTACGTCAGGGACTCGGTGATTATCTCAACCACTGGCTCGCCTGCAGGTTCTGAGGGCCCTCCTTTCTTAACTGGGCACTCTGATTTCATCTTAGATTTCCTCGTTTCCACAGGGGCGACTGCTGCTGGCTCTGACTGCCCTTGCGTTTCAGCTGGAGCCTGGACGGTTGTAACGTCTGTGGGTTCTACTGCTGCACCATTAGACTCTCCCTCTTCGAGGCAGGAGGAGGGTTTCCCAGCAGCTGAGAGAATGCACTCCTTCAGCATCTGGCCCATCTCACGTATCTCCTTCACCCAATCCGAGTGGTTCATTTCTGATGTGAGCTGTGAGGCAGGGTCAGGTTCTGGAGCAGCATTCCTAGTCAGGGTGGTTATACAAGTCAATCTCCCCTGATCTCTGAATACTGAATAAAACAGGATTATCAGCAACACCAGCCACTGTATGATATCATTAGCACGTAGGGAAGATCTGAATCCTTCGAAAACTGGTGGAGTAGACCCAAAGAGCTGGGTTAAGGGTTGGGAGAAAGTTTCTCCCGGTGTCATTTCCTCACAGTAGGTACCATTATTAAAGTAACCCCAAAAGCATACAGTTAGTGTGTGATAGCTCCGAATCCATGTGCCCGCCTTCCAGAGGAAGTTAATAAGCCATGAATTCCTCACCTTATTAATCCATAAAACAAACTGGATAACAGTCACAGTAGCCTTAGTTATAGGACCCATGTTTAGATAAGGGCCTGCAAATGGGAGAAATACAGCCACCACCACATGCCACACGAACCAGGATAAGGTAGCCCACATGATGCCACCTAACAAGGAATCTATATCCAACGCAAAAGAACCGTTATTCCTTTTTCTCTCGATGCCCCAGGCCCCACGTTGGGCGCCAAAATCTGTCTTGGTTTGAAAGACAGGTGTCTGCGGAGGAAGGCAGGAGCCTCCCTTGAAATGGAAAGTGCAACCCCCTTCCCTCCAAATTATTATAATTTTGAAATTAACGGGCCTTCAGGCAAAGATATGGGGAATAGGAATAACAGTTCTTTACTAATATATATATATATATAACACAAGGCAGGGAAAAACCAACCACCCCCTGGTTTACACTGACAGAGTCAGGAATACAACCTGACACCCTGTTAGGGTGGCAGTAGCAGTCCGATAAGATGCTGGCTGCAGTCCTCCTGAAGCGATGGATGTAGTTCTGTGGAAGCAGCGATCAGGTGAAAGAGTCTGGTCTTCCTCCGAAGGTCCGGTGGTAGGTAGGTAGCTCTTGTCCTCTGGAACTCCAGTGGGGGGAAAAGCTCCTCTGGGAATCCAGTGGAAGAAGGCTGCTAGGGTGTTCAAAATCTCCGTTTTTATTTGGCATGGACTGCTTGGCTCCTTGCCCCCGGGCGGAGCATCTCACAATGGGATGGGGAGTCGTGAGGCAGTTCCTTGATGGGCCATGAACAGGAGATAGTCCAGGAGCGAGTTACCGATGGGTCAGGCGATAAGGCATTGTTGTGCCCAGTAACAGGAGATAGTCCAGAGGGGGGAGGCAGGGAGCACCGCCCCACCTGGTCTCAACAGCTCCTGAAGATGGTAATAGAATAATTTGGGGGGGGGGGGGGGGCACATTTTACACTGTAACCTAGGACAACAGGTTGGGGACAGAGCTGTTGGAGAGCAGCGTAGGGGAAAGGGACCTGGGGGTCCCGGTGGACATCAGGATGACCATGAGCCACCAATGTGCCCTCGTGGCCAAGAAGGCCAGTGGCATCCGGGGGAGTATGAGAAGGGGGTGCTCAGTAGGTCGGGAGAGGTTCTCCCCCCACCTCTGCTCTGCCCTGGTGAGACCCCATCTGGAACAGTGTGTCCAGGTCTGGGCCCCTCAGTTCCAGAAGGACGGGGAACCGCTGGGGAGAGTCCAGCGCAGAGCCCCAAAGGGGATGAAGGGGGTGGAACATCTCCCTCAGGATGAAAGGCTGAGGGAGCTGGGGCTCTTGAGCTTGGAGAAGAGGAGACTGAGGGGTGACCTCCTCAATGGCTATAAATACGTGAAGGGCGAGTGTCAGGAGGATGGAGCCGGGCTCTGCTCGGTGACGGCCAGTGACAGGACCAGGGGCAACAGGTGCAAGCTGGAGCATGGGAGGTGCCACATGAACATCAGGAAAAACTTTTTCCCTGGGAGGGTGACAGAGCCCTGGCACAGGCTGCCCAGAGAGGTGGTGGGGTCTCCTTCTCTGGAGACATTCCAGCCCCGCCTGGACACGTTCCTGTGTGACCTGCTCTGGGTGGTCCTGCTCTGGCAGGGGGTTGGACTGGGTGATCTTTCGAGGTCCCTCCCAACCCTGACACTCTGTGATCCTGTGACTTGTGGGCAACGTGATGGCTGGAGGCCGTCTTGGGCACAGCGATCCCGAGACGATAGAGCTTTGGGTTCTCAGAGAAGTAAGGAGGGGAGTCAGCACAACTGCCACCTCGCACATCCAGAGGGCAGAGTGTGGCCAGTTCAGGAGCCTGGTCGACCCAGTCCCTTGGGAGCAGGTCCTGCCGGGCAGCGGAGCCCCAAGGGCTGGACATGCCTCGCGAAGGAAGCCGTGGAGGCGCAGGAGCCGTCCCCGGGGGCCGAAAGGCGAGCGGAGAGGAAGGAGAGCGGGGCGGCAGCGCCTGGTGGGATGGATCGCCAGGCCGTCAGACGGCCCGGGGAGAGAGCGGCGGGGGGGGGTCTGTGAAGGCCACAGCTCCGCGGGGAGGGGACCCGGGCTGGGCTTGGCCAGGACCTGGGCTCAGCGTCGAGGGGATCCTCTTTCCTTCCAAGAGCTCCGGCCAGTGGTGCGGGTGGCTGGAGGGCCAGCTCCGGGGGTTCTCCTCCTCCTTCTCCCTCCCCTCCGAAGCACCTCCCGGGACCCCCGTCCTGCAGACCGTGGGCTTCCAGCAGCTGCATCCCCTGAATCCCAGGGGATGTCCCAGCCCCTCCTGAGCCCCTCGCATCTGCCCGGACCAGCCGGAGAAGGGCATGGGGGGCTGCCGGGTGTCACAAAGGGCGTTCTGCCTGACAACGGTGTCTCAAAAGGGGCGTTGCCTGCCCCAAGATGTCACAAAGGGGGCTCTGCCTGCCGGGCTATATAAAGGGGGCGTCCGGCCCGTGGGAGCAGACAGTTCCCTGGTGGTCACAGCGAACACAGCGCCATGAACTGCTGGGTCACTGCCTGCGTGATGCTAGTGCTGGGTGTCGCGTTGTTTCTCACCCTGCTGTGGGACTGGCTCTCGGTAGGTGACCGCTGCACCGCACCACACTGCACCGCAGTGCACTACGCGTGGGGTGTGGAGGGCGTGGGGGGCTGTGGCGTGGGCCGGGAGCTGCTCCCGTCTCACCCAGCCCCTGGGGTTCCTGCAGACACTTCTGTCGGGGCATTGGGTGAAGGCAAAGGAACTGGTGCAGGACCTGCACAAAGAGATGGTCCTGATGGAGCCGGAGAGCGGGAGGCCAAAGGAGCAGAGAGGTGGTGAGTGGCCCCAGCACCCATCGCCCTGCACACGGCCGACACCCCACGGCAGCCCTGACCCGCAGGGGGCTGTGCCGAGGGCTGCCGGCCGCTCACACCGTCTCCTCCCCCGGCAGCTTCTCTCTCGGAGGCACCTAAAAGAGTGCGGAGGTGCAGGGTGACCCTAGAAATTACGTGAGTGCTGGGGGAGACCCCAGATCCTGCCCCAGACCCTCACCCCTGCCCTGCCCCTGCCCGCACTGGGCAGCCCTGCCCACTGGCCGAGGAGGGGGTGCTGCCCGCGGGTCCCGCTGGAGGGGCCGGGGTGCAGCGGGGTCTTCTCTCTCCTCCTCCGCAGGATGAGACCTCGGGGTCATCGAGCACGGACTGACCGTCCCTGAGGACTCCGCTGGCACCCAGGGACGCCACGCTCTCGGGGAGCCTCTCTGGGCTCCCCCTGCTCCCTCCCGGAGTCCCGCACTGCTGCGACGTCTCCGGCAGCGCTCCCCTCCAGCCCCACGGCCACAGGAATTCCATTAAATGTTTTCTCTCTCCGTGGCGTCGTGGTTCACCCTGCGGCTGGGCTGTGAGACCCGCTCGGTGCCCGACCCCAGCGGGGACGGGCTGCCATCGAGCACCGCTGGCACGCACAGAACGGGGCGTGGGGGTGGCTGGGGGTGGCCGGGTGGGCACCAAGCCGGCCACCAGCCGAGGTGTGCCCAGGGGTGCCCTGGGCTGCGCGAGGAGGAGCGAGGGCAGCAGGGGGAGGGAGGGGACCCTCGGCTGAGGGGGCTGGGGCTGTTCGGCCGGGAGAGGAGACGGCCCAGGGGGATCATCTCGTCCATGGACACCAACCCCTGCAGGGACGGGGCCAAGAGGACGGACCCGGGCTCGTCCCAGTGCTGCCCGGTGCCAGGACCAGAGGCCACGGGCACAAGCTGCAACCCAGCAGGGTCCCTCTGATCACACACTGAACCCAGTTTCATCTCGAACGATGCCGGGGACCAGCTGGGCAGCCATGGGCAGCCCTTGGCCAGGAGCCCCCCGCTGGAGCTGCCGGCAGGGACTGGGCAAGGGACCGAGCAGGGACCCACACCGTGGCCACCAAACCACCAGGCCACTCCATGCCCACCAGCACACCATGGCCACCAAACCACCACACGCTGGCCACCAATGCATCATGCCATGGCCACCATCCTGCCACACCATGCCCACCATCCCACCACTCTATGTCCACCAACCGCACACACCATGGCCACCAACGCATTATGCCATGGCCACCGAACCACCATGGCCAGCATCCCGCTGCACTATGGCCACCCAACCACCCAGCCACCATCTCTCCACTCCATGCCCACCATCTCGCCACATCATGCCCACTGCCCCACCACAAAATGGCCACCAACCCCCCACACCATGGCCACCAATGCATCAAGTCATGGCCACCCAACCACCATGGCCACCATACTGCCACACCGTGGCCACCATCCCATCATGCCATGGCCACGAGGCTTCCAATCCTTGGGGGTGCCCATCCCTGGGCGTGCCTCTCCCCCCGCCATGGGGTGCTGATCTCTGGGGGTGCCCACCCGTGGGCTGGGGGGAGGATCCCAGTGCCCCCCGCTCACTCTACGCGCAGGGGGAGGCCCCGCAGTCCATGGCGCTGCTGTGGGGCACCCCACACTCTGGCACCGTCCCCTCGGCTCCGGGAGTGGCTGTGCACCCGGGCAGAGGGATGCCCTCGGAGGTGTCAGAGTGAGCCCCACCAATGCACTCCCCCCCTCCCCAGCACTACACCCCCCTGGCATTGCACCCCCCAGTCCTGCACCCGTGGGGCTGTGGGGGTACCCTAGGGTGCTTGGGGGGTGGGGGTATGACCTCACTGGGGGACCCCAAAGCCCGAGATAGTCCCTTCCCCAAGCACCAGTGTTTGGTGGATGCGCACGCCCCCCCTGGACTCCACCTGGACGGTGTCCTGCCCTGGACCCCCCCATTACACCCCAGGACCCCAGTATCCTGGACCGGACACCCCCCCCCCAGACCCCCAGCACACCCCAGTATCCAGCACTGGACCCCCACTGCACGCTCCAGGATCCCCCTCCCATGCCCCCCCCCCCTCCAACCTTTTCACAGTGATCACAGCACCCTGAGACTCCCAGTGCTTTATCGGTGGGTCCAGGACCCCTTTGGGACATCCCAGGTCCCCCCCGGACCACAATGTTCTGCCCTGGACCCCCCAGGACCCCCAGCAGATGCCAGTATCCTACCCAGGACCCCCCCAGGACCCCTCCATGGACCCCCCAACTCACATCCCCCCCATTCAACCTCCCCACAGCCATCACAGCACCCTGAGTCTCCCAGTGCTTTATTGGTGGGCCCAGGACCCCTTTGGGACCCCCCAGGCCCTGCCACCTCCCCATCACTGGTGGTGGGTGCCGGGGGGGTTTCAAGGGACGGTGACGTGGTACGGGCTGCCAGGGACGTTGTTGTCCCCCCAGCGCAGGATGAGGACGTAGTCCCCCTTCTCCTCGACCGTGGAGGTGACGTTGCAGACCCGGTTGCTGGGGCCACCTGAGCCTGCGAGGAAGGCTGGGGGGCTCCTGGCCTCTCCCTGCCCGTGGGACAGCTCTTCTCCAAGAGCACTTTCTGACACCCCACCGTGGGAATACGAAATCCATGTTGTTCTACAGGAGGCCCAGGAGCATGAAGAGGAGAGAACAAGTAACGGCTTTCAGACCTGCAGAACCTCACGCTTTCCAAGGCAACCTGAACCCAACCGCTGTGGCTGCCACACTGCGGACAGAGGCAGGAACAAAGCTCTGGAGGAAGAACGGAAAAGGAAAGGAAAGGACCAAGGAAGGAAGTGATGCGATGTCTAGGCTGGTTCTTGGCTTGCTTTCTGTAGCTTGTCCCACACCTTGCGCACAACTTGGCCATCCTCTGGTGGTGGCAAGCAGCACGTGAATGGCTGCACCTGCCCATCTCGAGCGACTTCTCTTCTACCCGTCTTTCTCCAACCGGGGGGTCTTGCTTTGGTCCCTAGTGTCCCCAGAGCCTTGGGGAAGAGGAGCAAAAGGGTACCTGTGCTGAGAAACAGTTGCCCGGTCGTGCAGCACGGTGGGAAAAGTGGCCAGAAACCCCTTTGCCCTTTGGTTCTTCTGCCGAAGCCTTAATGCTGCCGACAAAGCTCATGGGCAGAGCCCAGAGATGTGGAGATCCCTGAACAACGTGTCCCTGGGGGTCTCCACAACTCCTCTCCCCGCCATGGACTGCCCTTTGCTTCCCGCCTGGGTGTTGCTGCTTGGGTTGTTGAGGGGTCCCAGGTGCCTCTTTAGCCGGCCCCTGCGGATCTCCTTCGGGCTGTGCCACTGCGGGGCAGGTTGGCTGGGCTTAGGGAGACCCCAGGACACGGGCACGTGGCAGCGTGTCACAGGGCCCTTTGTGACCCGCCATGATCCGAGCGCTGCGGATTGGACGGCGCAGGGCAGCGTGTCACAAGGCCCATTGTCACCCTCCAGGATATGAGCGCTGGCGGTGACGCAGCCACCCCACATTGCCCGGAGGACGGGACAGGACAGGGCTGCGAGGAGCCCCTGCACAGCCACCTCCTTCCCTTCCGACCCACGTCTGTGGCACTTTTCCCAGGCGTCTCCCGTCCCCGTGGCAGGAGCCCTCGAGGCCAGGCCTCCTCAGTGGCATGGCAGAGAGATCCCCCAGCATGCCCTGGCTGGAGGAGGAGGAGGAGGAAGGTGCTGGCACTGCCCCAGCATGGCAGCCTGATGAGGAGGAAAAGGTGCAACCTCTGCAGGCTGGTGAGTGGCTGAGCTGGGCCACAGGGCTAGTGGCTGCAGCCGGCTCGACCCCATCCCATCCCATCCCATCCCATCCCATCCCATCCCATCCCATCCCATCCCATCCCATCCCATGCCCTGTGGACATCCGCAGGGAAAGAGGGGGCAGGGCTGTTCCCCACGGCCACGCTTTGCCCATGCTCCACCCAATGGGCAGCCCCAGCCCCAACCTGCAGCCAGAGAGAAGGGGTCCCCACCAGCCCCAGTCCTGGGGCTGCCCCTGCCTGCAGAGGGCAGGGCCCTCGGCTCCCTTCTCCAGCCTCTCCCACAGCCCCTCAGCTCTGCCTGTGCTCGGGCTTTGCCAGATCCACACCGGGACCTGCCAGAAGAGGAAGAGGAGCAGGAGCAGGAAGACACCCGTGTCCGCTTCCACAGAAAAGCACAGGTACCGACAGCCGTGCTCGCCTGGGCTGGGCCTGCTCTCACTGGTCAGCCCAGCACCACCACTGGAGCACTTGAGGGGACATCCTCCTCTTCCCTGCCCTTCCTTCACCTGCAGATGCTTTGGGAATCCCTCCAGCCCGCTGAGCGTGAAGCCACCGCCATCGCGGCCATCGAGCACATGACAGACTCTGTCTCCATCGATGCAGAGGCTCCTGCTGCCATGCTGGATGTGCTTGTGGGAAGCGACCCCTCCAGTTTGGAGCAAGTTAGTAGCCTGTGGCCAGGGCTCGAGCCCCCCCAGGGATCCTGTGCCCCTTGAAGCCCAGGTCCGCTGGGCACCTGACAGCTTCTTAGGCCAGCAGAGGGTGGTGGGACGGGAAGCACTTCTCGGGGGAAGCTGGGGAAAGGGTTTGCTCTGGCAGCACTCCAACCCTCAGCCATGTCTCCTTCAGGTGCCGAGCATTGTGAGGTGCATCTACTGGTGGCTCGTGTTCAACATGGATGGGGCTGCTGAGCACAGGCTGGACGGTGCCCTTCTGGAGCTGACCCGCGTGCACCCCCATGATGTGGTGGTGACCCTCCTATGCTATAGTCCATCGTGTGACAGGTATGCAGCCCACCTGCCTCGAGGGTTCAGGGCTCACTTTTAGACCTTTAGAGCCCATCAGGCTGTAGAACCTGTCCCTGGCTGCCAGCCTGAGACCCCGCGGTTGCCCGGGCCACGGTGCTGTGGCCGAGACCGCGCTGACACGGAGCTCTGGGCTTGCAGAGCTGCTGCGACCATGTGGAGGGCGATGGCGTCCGAGAGCGCGACTGCCGAGAAGGTGCTGCTGGAGCTGCTCTGCGTGCTGGAGGACTGGCCGCTGCACAGCACGTCCACCTCCGATGGGGATGACGGCGACATCTTTGCCCTGACCGTGAGTTTCTGGACCAGGCCTTTGCTCGCCCCCAGGGTCGCCTCTCTGGGCAGCTCTCCAGCCTGTGCCACCGCTGCATCCCCCTGCTTCGCGTGGTGGGCTGGGAATATGGCTTAGGGGCAGGTTGAGGGGCAGCCGGGCCAGGTGCTCCCCCTGCGTCTCCCGTGGCCCCAGGCAGCGCCTGAGCCTCACCCTCCTACGCTCGGGCCCTGCCATGGGGACGTCTTGGCACTGAGCACTGTCTCTGCGTGTTTTCTTTTCTGCAGGCAACCAGGGTGCTGCGGGAGATCCTCCGGCCAGTGCCCTTCTTCCGAGGGTGGCTGGAGAAGCATTTCCCCCGTCTCTTCCTGGCTCTGCTCTTCCAAATTTTCTTCAGCACAGAGCAGATGCCAGAGGAGGTTGAAAGCTTCTGGATGAAATGCCAGGAGGAAGACTGCCTTCTCACCACCCCCAACAGGTGCTCCACCCCAGTCCTCCCATCCCTCCCACGGCCCCGGGGCTGCGGCCAAGGCTCCCAGCGTGACCTGGGCTTTGCTCTGCACACAGGTTTGCAGTGCTGACCCTGAAAGCGCTGCTCTGCTGTCTTGACCTTGAGGACGTGGTGTTTAAAGTGGAATGTAAGCGTGGCTGGGACACACTCCTCAAGGCAGAGACCAGACACTGGGCAATGGGTCTGCTGGCCAGGTGAGAGACCTCTTCTCCCCACTCCCCCTGCCATTCCTCCCTTGCAGATAGGGCACCCCGCCCAATCCAACCCCTCGGTCATGGAACTGATGGGCAAACTCAAGGGGATGAAGAGAGTCTGTAGATCTTGGAAGGAGGGGATGGCCACTTGGGAGGACTGTAGGACTGTTGTCAGAGGATGTAGGGAGGCAACTAGGAAAGCTAAGGCCTCCTTGGATTTCAGCCCTGCAATGGAGGTCAAGGACAGCAGAAAGGGCATCTTCAAATACCCTGCAGACAACACTAACACCAGAGGCACTGCAGGCCCACTGCTGAGCGAGGCGGGTGCCCTGGTGACAGAGGATACAGAGAAGGCGGAGGTACCGAATGCCTCCTTTGCCTCTGTCTATCCTGCTGGAGCCTGTCCTCAGGAGCCGCAGAGCCCTGAGGCCCCAGAGGAAGTCAGGAGAAAGGAGGAGTTTGACTGGGTCGGTGAGGACTGGGTTGGGGGTCAGTTAAGCAAGCGGGACACACGCAATCAATCCGTGGGCCCCGATGGGATGCACCCACGGGTGCTGAGGGACTTGTCACCAAGGGATAGCTCAGCATACTGGAAAAGCCTGGGAGAGGTGGGCGCACAGGAGCAGCCACCTCCCAAAACGCCAGCGTGCCCTCCGGTGGGGCCTGGGCTGACGGCTGAGAGCAGGGGGCCTGTCTGCAGGCAGCCCCACCGAGGGCATCCTGCCGGGGCAACGCAGGAGGCGCTGAGGGCCAGTGACAGAGCGTGGGGGCATGAGTCCTGCTGGTGCTGGGCACTGCCTTTCTCCTGGGAAGGGGTGGTGGGGAAGGAGCAGGCCTCGGTGAGTCACTTCCAGGAGAGGTTTGCCCACGGTGCCGCCTTCCCCCTGCAGGGAGATGCGCAGACTGCCGAGCAGCATACGCTCCTGGCTCTCGTGCTACCTGGTCGAAGCGCTCTGCAGGGAGGAGCTGCGCTGGGAGGTCCCCACCATGGCGTTCCTTGTCGAGGTGAGCCCGATGGCAAGCACCGCCGCGCTGAGCTGCCTCCCACCACTCTGCCCTCTCGGAGCTGCAGCTGCGGGGGGAGCCCAGTCAGAGGGGCTGGGGCAGAGGGTGGGCTCCGCCGCGTGCCCTTGGCCCCTTGCTGCTGGGGTGACACTTGTCCCCACCTGTGTTTCTGCCCGCTCTGTGCCAGCTCTCGCTCTGCCGTCACGGCTCCTCCCAGGCCCAGGAATCAGAGGCTGCCGAGGGCTGGCACAGAGCGGAGTGGGCGAGCGCCCTGCGCCCTGTGCCCCGCGGCGCAGGGCAGGGAGCCCAGGGGCTCTGCGCAGCCACTGCTGCCGTCGGGCTCAGCTGCCTGGGACGGTGCCCGTGCCCTGTGCTGGGGCCCTGCTGGCCCGGCAGGCCTGTCACTGCTCCGTGGGTTTCAGCTCCTGGCCTGCCCTGACGTCACGGGATGGGGTGACTGCATGCTGGAGCTCGTCCCAAGGTTCCTGCAGGGGGAGAGCAGAGAGATGCATCGCCTGGTGCTCAGAGTCCTCCTCGTGCTCTGCAAGACACCCTCGATGGTGAGAAGGGGGGCAGCCAGCTGAAGCCGTGCTGGCACGTGGGGCTGTGGAAGGGGGGCTGGGTAGCACCGTAGCTGGGACTTGGCTGGGCTTCGGGACCTGTGGCAGCTGCTCCCAGCGCCCCTGCCTCCCCGTGCACTGGCCCAAGTCCTTCGGGGCAGGCATTGGGCTTCTGGGCAGCGTGGCGTTGAGCCGCCAGAGCAGTTTGGGCAATGCAGCCTTTTAGGGCTTCACACTACGGCGTCGTGTTCCACACAGGCCCTCAAAGTGAAGTACCACCTGCTGCGAAGGCTCGTACAGCTGCTGCAGGATGCAGATGCCGAGGTGGTCGGGATGACCCTCTCTGTTTTCAGCAAGGTGCTCCGGGCCAAACGCTGCCTACTTGCCAGCCCCACCATTCTGCAGCTTGCTCTCGCTCTCCGGCAGCTCTTTGACCACGTAAGGCTTTGTGACCCCACCACGGGGGCTGGCGGCTGCCCGGACACATTGTGCCCTGCGGATCTTCAGAGCCGTGCCCAGGCGGGCCTGCAGCATCCCGTGCTGAGGTCTTGCCCTCTTCCTTTCCACCAGGAAGGCAACCATGTGCAGCTGCTCTCCATTTGCCTCTTCCAAGAGGTGATGGCACTTGTAGTGGAAGATGGAAGAAAGCCACTGAAAAGGCATGTGGTCGGGAGCCTGCTCCCACTCTTCTTCCACTTGCACAACGAGAATAAGCACGTGGCAGAGGTGAGGATTTCCGACCTCCACATGTCCAAAGACTTTTGCAGCTCCACCTCCGGGAGGTGGCTCCGCCGCCTCCTGCCCTGGTGCCTCTCGGACCGCAGCGCTCCAGCCTCCCCCTGCCCTTGGCCACAGAGCAGCAGCTCTGGGGGACCCCTGTCCCGCTGCCCCGGCTGCCCCAGGTGCCCGAGCTGGGGGCTGCCCCACTCCTCCGCCCGGGCACCGAACCCGCTGGCGGACGCGTTCCCCAGCTGCTGCCTCTTCCCAGCAGGGGCCAGGAAAGGCCCCGAGCCTGGCACGGGTGCAGGGGACGCAGGTCCGTGCCCTGGGCAGCGGTGCCATCTCCCCGTCTCTGCTGCTCTGCAGGCCTCTCGGGAAGCCCTGCGTGAAGCTGCCGAGTTCCTCAGGAAGCGGAAGCTCGCGCTGCTGTTGGAGACGGAGCAGACAGGGGCCGTGGGCGAGTACCTGGTAAGGATGGCCGCGAAGCCCCAGATGCGGCCTGTGCGAGCCCCCTGCCCCCAATGCCCGGTGTGCGGGGCTGGCAGCTGTGCCCCTGCCCACGGCTGCAGCCCATCGCCGCCAGCCTGCACCCCACACGCTCCATCCCCGCGGGCTCGTCTCCAGACTCCTCTCCCTCCCTGAGCCCGGGGGTGCCAACAGAGCCCTGGCCCAGCTGGGCTTTGGCAGAGGGTGGCACCGTGGATCCCCGGGGAGCACCCAGCCCCCTGCCTCCTCCAAAGCCCGGCACCAGCTGGCTGCTGGCCGGGGGGCGTGTGTGTCCCGGCAGGGGAGGCCAGTCCTGGGGGCAGGGACTGCCCGCCAAGGGGGACACGGCACCAACCCTTCCCTCCATCCCCTCGTCCTCTCTCCAGCTGGCAGAGTACAGCGGCAGAGCAGGCGAGTACCTGCACCAGTCCCTGCCGTACCTGCTGAGCCCACAGGAGTCCGTGCGAGAGGCGGCCGTCAGGTTCATGGGTGAGCCACGACCCCCCGGGGTCCCTCCCTGCCCCACTGCAGCTCGGCCCCAGCCCCGCCCGCTGCACCGGCAGCAGCAATCGGCCCTGCAGCTGCAGAGCCCCGAGCAGCCGGTGCGGGGCCAGGGCCCCCACGGGTCGCCCTGCTGCCCTCTCCCACCCCTGCCCTTGGGCGTCACGCTCGGGGAAGGCCCTGGGCTCAGCCCTGCCAAGGGGAGGGAAGCGGGTGGCTGGGCTGGCGGGGGGCAGCCGTGCTGCTGGGGCCAGCGGGGTTTGTGACGGGCTGGGTGTTCCTAGGGCTCCTCGGACACCGTGGCAGGGGGCAGCGGGAAGAACTCCACGTCATCTCCAAGGGTGAGTGAGGGCAGCGGGGCGGCAGCAGGGGCTGGCAGGGAGGAAAAAAGACCCCGGGCAGGGAGATGGGAGCCCTGTCTGGGCAGGGCTCTGCTGCCTGCGCGGACGACGAGCGGCACGGGCAGAGCAGGCAGAGATTTCAGGGGCACGTGGGGTCTTTGTGGCCAGCACCTTCCGGCGGCTCCCTCCTGGCCATGGGAAGAGCTGGGCGGGTGGCCCTGACAGGAGGGGTTCCTGGGCTCCCCGCCGATCCGCGCTCTGCCTGATCTGACCTGGGCTCTGTCCCTCACTCTTCCAGTCCTTCAAGGCATGACCTACGACATCAGCCTCTCCGTGTCAAACCTGGCGGCTGAGACCCTGCTGCAGCTAAGAGCTGCCGAGAGCAATCCTTCCTCCCGATTCCGGCCGCTGCAAGACCGGCTCCGCAGGGCGTGGAGGAGGCTGCGCTGCCTGTGCTGCTGGAGCTGTGTGCAGAGCTGACGCCAGGGCCCCCACGGGCTCTGCCCTGAATAAACAGTCCTGTTCCTTCACCTCGTCTGTGCGACTTTCCTTGGGGAGAACGAAACGGCGGAGGAGAACCCAGGTGCTGAAGCAACTGGGACCCTCAGGAGAGAGTGACCAGCCATGCCCGCTTTCCAGCAGCCGGTGGCGGCGCCGGACAACGCCGACCCCCTGTGGCCTGGCCACAGGCGCCAGCTGCTCTGCTGGCCTGCGAGAGCAAGAGGAGAGGCGAGGAAAACCTTCTGCCTCGCAGGCCCGCGCTCTTCAGCGCTCGCCTCTCCTGTGGCAAGGGGTGGCTCTGGTACGGCCCGCAGCTCCAGGCCGTTCCTGTCCCCGCGGCCTCTGGCCCACAGGCACTGGAGCTGCAAAAGTCTTTGGCCACAAGAGCTGGGTGAAGAGACGGAGTGGACGAGGGCGGCCTTAACGGGATCGTAGGAGCACGCTGTGCTGCAGGAGGCAGAGGAGAGAGCTGCGCTGGGAGAGAAGCCCCTCGGCCCTGCTCCGCTGGGTGACAGCCTCTTTCTCTGCTGGCCAACGTGCCTTCCCACGAGGGCTGGGTGCCCGAGGGGTGGGTGCCGCAGGCTCTGCCCCGGGCGCGGGAGCGTCCCGCGCCTGCTCTGGTGGCTGCTGTGGCAGCTTGGTTCCTTGAGGGGGGCAGGGACTGGCGCTCCCAGGGTGAGTTCTCAGCGTGACACGGACACTCCCCTCCAGCCCTTCAATCCGAAAGTGCCCGTGGGCCCTCCCCGGGAGCCACGGACAGGAGAGAAACGCTCCGTTAGCCGAGCCTGGTTTAAACAGCCACATCCCGGCCATTGCTTTGCCACCTCCCAACCCCCAGCGCTGCAGCCAAGAGACCCCCGTGGTCTGCAGCGACCCGTTCGGTGCGTGTGGGACCGCTCAGGGAAGGAAGCCCAGAGCCAAACACGCAGGGGACCCAGGTGCAGCAGCCGAGAGGGATGTCCACCCTGGGAGCCAGGAAGCCGCCCCTGCCCAAGGAGGCTCCCAGGCAAAAATGCTGTGATGGCCAGAGACAGGGGGGGACGGAGCAGCACACCCACTCCGTCTTGAACCGACTTTGGAAGGGCAGGGAGAGCTGAGATGGCTGCCAGGAGCCGGCCAGCGAGGGGCTGAGGGTGAGAGGGGCAACACTCTGGCTTCAGTTTTCGAGAGGAGAGAATGGAAATGCAGGGGGACTTTCTTCTTTGGCACCGTCTCCCGCCGCATTCTCCTAGGGAAGCCACCGCTCGTGGCGTACACAGGTGCCCTCGAAGCTGAGTTCAAAATCGGCTGCATGGCCGGGCCCAAAGCGTGCTGGGGAATGGAGTTCAACCCAGCTGGCGGCTGGTCACAAGGGGTGTCCCCCAGGGCTCAGTCCTGGGACCAGTCTTGTTGAACACCTTTATTGACGGTTTGGATAAGGGCATCGAGTGCTCCCGCAGGGAGCTTGCAGATGACACCAAATTGGGTGAGAGTGTTGGTCTGCTGGAGGGCAGGAAGGCTCTGCAGAGGGATCTGGACAGGCTGGATCGATGGGCTGAGGCCAGTGCCGTGAGGTTCACCAAGGCCAAGGGCCGGGTCCTGCCCTCGGGTCACACCAACCCCCGCAGCGCCGCAGGCTGGGGAGGAGCGGCTGGGAAGTGCCCGGCGGGAAAGGGCCTGGGGGTGCTGGTCGGTAGCCGGCTGGACACGAGCCGGCAGTGCGCCCAGGTGGCCAAGAAGGCCGGCAGCATCCCGGCCTGGATCAGCCATGGGGTGGCCAGCGGGAGCAGGGAGGGGATCTGTACTGGGCACGGGTGAGGCCGCCCCTCGAATGGTGGGTGCAGGTTTGGGCCCCTCCCTGCAAGAAGGACATGGAGGGGCTGGAGCGTGTCCAGAGAAGGGCAACGGAGCTGGGGAGGGGTCTGGAGAACAGGTCTGTGAGGAGCGGCTGAGGGAACTGGGGGTGTTCAGCCTGGAGAAGCGGAGGCTGAGGGGAGACCTCATCGCTCTCTGCAGCTGCCTGAGAGGAGGCTGTGGTGAGGGGGGGTCGGTCTGTTCTCCCAAGGAACAAGCGATAGGACGAGAGAAATGGCCTCAAGTTGCACCAGGGCAGGTTTAGATTGGACAGCAGGAAAAGCTTCTTTACCGAAGGAGTAGTCAACCATTGGAACAGGCTGCCCAGGCAAGTGGTGGAGTCACCATCCCTGGAGGTGTTCAACAACCGCGTAGACGTGGCGCTTCTAGACACGGTTTAGTGGGCACGGTGGTGTTGGGTTGACGGTTGGACGTGACGACCTCAGAGGTCTCCTTCAGCCCAATGATTCCATGACTCTGTGACTCTGACATTCTAACCACATCTCAAAAGAAAGAGCAGGGCTTACGGGGCCACGCAGCAGGCCCACGGACGTGCCTGGCAGCCCTTCATCTTTCCTCCTTTCCTTCCCCAAAGGCCATCGCTCACCAAAAGAGGGAAATGAACCCCCGCCTCACCGCCCAGCCCTCTCAGCAGCCGTCCACAGCTGGTTACACCCATCCCTCCACACCGTCATCCTTTCCAGGCGGCCGCGGTCGCTTTGGTGGGTTTCACACCTCCCCGCAAACCCTACTCCTAGGCAGCTGCTCTGCTCCAGCGTGGCACTGGAGAGGTGGCTCTGGGGCTGACCACAGACTGGGCTGCTGTCTCCACCTGGTGACAGAAAGGCTGTGCTGGCAACCAGGGAGCTCGACGGCCGAGAAAGGGGAGACCAAATGAAAAACCGAAGCAGCGGCTCCTGCGGCGGCTGCGCAGAGGACACGACTGCAGCGGGGCTTCGGGTTTGGCTCGCAACCTTCCGGGGCACCCGGGGTTTTGGCACAGGCTGCCAGATGAACGGGGCGGTGTTCACGTCTACACGCATCGCTGTGTTTGCGGCTGGGTCCGTCCGTGTGCTTGTAAACACACGGGTTGTCGCTGCAGAGGTAAAGGGACGTCATGTCTCGAGACCTTGGGGACTTCAGAAGGAAACGCCCCCCTTTCATCCCCTGCTGTCGCCTTTCCAGCTTCCTGTCGTGATGACAGGGATTCAAGGGAGAGGGGATGTTGCTGAAAGCCCTTGCCCATGGCGTAGCCTGAAGGACCCGGCCTGTAGCTGAGGCTCGAACTAACGGCATTTTCTGAAACAGCAGCATGTTCTTCCAGCCAGCGACTGCTCCCAGCAGTGACAAGGCCTGATGGTTATAGTTCGTACCAAGGGATGGGATGCACAGAGGCCCTGGCTTGTTCTTGGAGCGACCGAGGCCACTGCTGAGTCTTGTACCCCGTGTTGGGGTGCCGGGAGGGAAAAGGGTCCCCAGCCCGAAAAAGGCCGCCCCTGCAGGGAGAAGGGATCCTCTTTCCTTCCAAGAGCTCCGGCCAGTGGTGCGGGTGGCTGGAGGGCCAGCTCCGGGGGTTCTCCTCCTCCTCCTCCTTCTCCCTCCCCTCCGAAGCACCTCCCGGGACCCCCGTCCTGCAGACCGTGGGCTTCCAGCAGCTGCATCCCCTGAATCCCAGGGGATGTCCCAGCCCCTCCTGAGCCCCTCGCATCTGCCCGGACCAGCCGGAGAAGGGCATGGGGGGCTGCCGGGTGTCACAAAGGGCGTTCTGCCTGACAACGGTGTCTCAAAAGGGGCGTTGCCTGCCCCAAGATGTCACAAAGGGGGCTCTGCCTGCCGGGCTATATAAAGGGGGCGTCCGGCCCGTGGGAGCAGACAGTTCACTGGTGCCACAGCGAACACAGCGCCATGAACCGCTGGGTCCTTGCCTACGTGATGCTAGTGCTGGGTGTCGCGTTGTTTCTCATCGTGTCATGGGACTGGCTCTCGGTAGGTGACCGCTGCACCGCACCACACTGCACCGCAGTGCACTACGTGTCGGGTGTGGAGGGCGTGGGGGGCTGTGGCGTGGGCCGGGAGCTGCTCCCGTCTCACGCAGCCCCTGGGGTTCCTGCAGACACTTCTGTCGGGGCATTGGGTGAAGGCAAAGAAACTGGTGCAGGACCTGCACAACAAGGTGGTCCTGATGAGGCAGAAGAGCAGGAGGCCGAAGGAGCAGCGAGGTGGTGAGTGGCCCCAGCACCCATCGCCCTGCACACGGCCGACACCCCATGGCAGCCCTGACCCGCAGGGGGCTGTGCCGGGGGCTGCCGGCCGCTCACACCGTCTCCTCCCCCGGCAGCTTCTCTCTCGGAGGCACCTAAAAGAGTGCGGAGGTGCAGGGTGACCCTAGAAATTACGTGAGTGCTGGGGGAGACCCCAGATCCTGCCCCAGACCCTCACCCCTGCCCTGCCCCTGCCCGCACTGGGCAGCCCTGCCCACTGGCCCAGGAGGGGGTGCTGCCCGCGGGTCCCGCTGGAGGGGCCGGGGTGCAGCGGGGTCTTCTCTCTCCTCCTCCGCAGGATGAGACCTCGGAGTCATGGAGCAGGAAGTGACCAGCCCCTGACAACAGCGAAGTCGCTGGACGCCATGCACTCTATCCACTCCTTCTTCACTTCACCAGAGTGCATCTCCGCTTCCCTGGGCTCCCCCAAGTCCCTCCCGGGTCCCTGCATTGCAGCCACAGCGGAGCCAGCAGCGTCCCGCTCCAGCCCCAGAGCCACAGCCCTGTTCGCGGCCAAGCACAGGCCTAAGCGTGGCCAGGGGTCCCGGGGGCTGCGCAGGGCAGGCCAGCGTCTGCGGAAGGGCTGTGCCCGGCTGTGGCGCTCCATGACGTCCTGCTGGAGATGCTGCTGCCACACGCCCGCGTCCACACTGGACGACGACATGGAGTAGTGGGACGTGGAAATGGAACCCATTATATTAGAACCTGGATGTGTAGTCATACACAATTATTAAACATCTTCTCTCTCCCCGGTGTTGTGGTTCACCCTGCGGCTGGGCTGTGAGACCCTCAGTGCCCGACCCCAGCAGGGACCAGCTGGCATCAAGCACCGCTGGCACCTACAGCACGGGGGGTTGGGGGTGGCTGGTACCCCCATGGGTGTGCTGGCACCTGGGGACCTGGGTGGGTGGGAGAAATGGCCCAGCAGGAACCTCATGAAGTTGAGCAAGTGCCAAGCCCAGGCAACAGCAGTGGTGGTGGTGGTGAGGAGCTCCGCTTGCACCAAGGGCCCCGCGTTCCCAGTGCTTTGTCTCTGCAAAGGACAGAGGAGTGATGCTTTCGAGTTCACCGCCAAGCCTTACGGGTTGCTTCGACTGCCGATGTCAGTCCTACAGGATGAAAGAGGTCTGGTCTCCCACATGGGGCCATATTCCAGAGTTGGGGGTGTTGAACCTGGAGAAGAGAAGGCTCCGGGGAGACCTTAGAGCGGCCTTCAGTGCTGAAAGGGGGGGTACAGGAGAGGTGGGGAGGGACTCTGGATCAGGGAGGGGAGTGATGGGCTGAGAGGTGAGAGTTTCAAACTGAAAGAGGGGAGATTGAGATGAGATCTTGGGAAGAACTTCTTCCCTGTGAGGCTGGTGAGGCCCTGGCACAGGCTGCCCAGAGAAACTGTGGCTGCCCCCTCCCTGGCAGCGCTCAAGGAGCAGAAACCTGCTCTAGTGGAAGGCGTCCCTGCCCGTGGCAGGGGGGTGGGACTGGGTGGTCTTCGAGGTGCCTTCCAACCCAAACTGTTCTGCGATTCCAACTGGCAAAATCAGACGAAACGGCAGCTCGAGAACAGAGGAAAAGGCAGCTCGAGAGCCCATCCCTTGCAGTCGCCCCCGGGAGCCTCACCCTCTGCCTTCATTCCGCCCCCCTTCTGCCTTGCTGGCTCATTCCTGCCCCAGCACAGCGCCATTGTGAGCAACAAGTTTCTAATCGAGTTCCTAACGAGCCCTGGCACCCTCTCAGCCACCGTCCGCCCCTCAGCACCCGGCAGGCGCCGAACTTCACGGCATTCCCTGCCGGGCCGGGCCGGGCCGGGCCGATCCACGGCGGCCTCGCTGCCCCTTCGCCGAGGCTCCCCCCCGGCGAGCCCTCGGCATCTCCTTCGGGGTCGGGGCTTCCCGTACGTGCTGCCAGGGCGGCTCCTGCCCGCTCACGGCTGCCCTCGCCCGCTAAGGCAGCGGGGCCGCACCGGGCCCCTCGGCAGGAGGCTGCAGAGCCGAGCACGGCCCCGCTCGCCCCGGCCCGCCACCGGCCCCGGCCCCGCCGCCCGCGCCCGCCGCTCGCCCAAGATGGCGCCGAGCGGCCGGGGACGAAGGACCGGCCCCGCCGCAGCGCGGGCTCTGCCGCCGGGGGCGTGGCCGCGGGAGCTCCGCCCCGCCCGGCTCCCCTCAGCCGCTGCGGCCGGAGCGGCGGCTGCAGCGGGTCCCTGCGGCCCTCGGGGCGGCGGCGGGGCCGGGCCGGCGGCGGGCGGAGGGGGGGGTCCTGACGGGCAGCGGAGCCCCGTGTCCCAGCACAGGCTGGGGACAGAGCTGTTGGAGAGCAGCGTAGGGGAAAGGGACCTGGGGGTCCCGGTGGACATCAGGATGACCATGAGCCACCAATGTGCCCTCGTGGCCAAGAAGGCCAGTGGCATCCGGGGGGGTATGAGAAGGGGGTGCTCAGTAGGTCGGGAGAGGTTCTCCCCCCACCTCTGCTCTGCCCTGGTGAGACCCCATCTGGAACAGTGTGTCCAGGTCTGGGCCCCTCAGTTCCAGAAGGACGGGGAACTGCTGGGGAGAGTCCAGCGCAGAGCCCCAAAGGGGATGAAGGGGGTGGAACATCTCCCTCAGGATGAAAGGCTGAGGGAGCTGGGGCTCTTGAGCCTGGAGAAGAGGAGACTGAGGGGTGACCTCCTCAATGGCTATAAATACGTGAAGGGCGAGTGTCAGGAGGATGGAGCCGGGCTCTGCTCGGTGACGGCCAGTGACAGGACCAGGGGCAACGGGTGCAAGCTGGAGCACGGGAGGTTCCACATGAACATCAGGAAAAACTTTTTCCCTGGGAGGGTGACAGAGCCCTGGCACAGGCTGCCCAGAGAGGTGGTGGGGTCTCCTTCTCTGGAGACATTCCAGCCCCGCCTGGACACGTTCCTGTGTGACCTGCTCTGGGTGGTCCTGCTCTGGCAGGGGGTTGGACTGGGTGATCTTTCGAGGTCCCTCCCAACCCTGACACTCTGTGATCCTGTGACTTGTGGGCAACGTGATGGCTGGAGGCCGTCTTGGGCACAGCGATCCCGAGACGATAGAGCTTTGGGTTCTCAGAGAAGTAAGGAGGGGAGTCGGCACAACTGCCACCTCGCACATCCAGAGGGCAGAGTGTGGCCAGTTCAGGAGCCTGGTCGACCCAGTCCCTTGGGAGCAGGTCCTGCCGGGCAGCGGAGCCCCGAGGGCTGGACATGCCTCGCGAAGGAAACCGTGGAGGCGCAGGAGCCGTCCCCGGGGGCCGAAAGGCGAGCGGAGAGGAAGGAGAGCGGGGCGGCAGCGCCTGGTGGGATGGATCGCCAGGCCGTCAGACGGCCCGGGGAGAGAGCGGCGGGGGGGGGTCTGTGAAGGCCACAGCTCCGCGGGGAGGGGACCCGGGCTGGGCTTGGCCAGGACCTGGGCTCAGCGTCGAGGGGATCCTCTTTCCTTCCAAGAGCTCCGGCCAGTGGTGCGGGTGGCTGGAGGGCCAGCTCCGGGGGTTCTCCTCCTCCTCCTCCTTCTCCCTCCCCTCCGAAGCACCTCCCGGGACCCCCGTCCTGCAGACCGTGGGCTTCCAGCAGCTGCATCCCCTGAATCCCAGGGGATGTCCCAGCCCCTCCTGAGCCCCTCGCATCTGCCCGGACCAGCCGGAGAAGGGCATGGGGGGCTGCCGGGTGTCACAAAGGGCGTTCTGCCTGACAACGGTGTCTCAAAAGGGGCGTTGCCTGCCCCAAGATGTCACAAAGGGGGCTCTGCCTGCCGGGCTATATAAAGGGGGCGTCCGGCCCGTGGGAGCAGACAGTTCCCTGGTGGTCACAGCGAACACAGCGCCATGAACTGCTGGGTCACTGCCTGCGTGATGCTAGTGCTGGGTGTCGCGTTGTTTCTCACCCTGCTGTGGGACTGGCTCTCGGTAGGTGACCGCTGCACCGCACCACACTGCACCGCAGTGCACTACGCGTGGGGTGTGGAGGGCGTGGGGGGCTGTGGCGTGGGCCGGGAGCTGCTCCCGTCTCACCCAGCCCCTGGGGTTCCTGCAGACACTTCTGTCGGGGCATTGGGTGAAGGCAAAGGAACTGGTGCAGGACCTGCACAAAGAGATGGTCCTGATGGAGCCGGAGAGCGGGAGGCCAAAGGAGCAGAGAGGTGGTGAGTGGCCCCAGCACCCATCGCCCTGCACACGGCCGACACCCCACGGCAGCCCTGACCCGCAGGGGGCTGTGCCGAGGGCTGCCGGCCGCTCACACCGTCTCCTCCCCCGGCAGCTTCTCTCTCGGAGGCACCTAAAAGAGTGCGGAGGTGCAGGGTGACCCTAGAAATTACGTGAGTGCTGGGGGAGACCCCAGATCCTGCCCCAGACCCTCACCCCTGCCCTGCCCCTGCCCGCACTGGGCAGCCCTGCCCACTGGCCGAGGAGGGGGTGCTGCCCGCGGGTCCCGCTGGAGGGGCCGGGGTGCAGCGGGGTCTTCTCTCTCCTCCTCCGCAGGATGAGACCTCGGGGTCATCGAGCACGGACTGACCGTCCCTGAGGACTCCGCTGGCACCCAGGGACGCCACGCTCTCGGGGAGCCTCTCTGGGCTCCCCCTGCTCCCTCCCGGAGTCCCGCACTGCTGCGACGGCTCCGGCAGCGCTCCCCTCCAGCCCCACGGCCACAGGAATTCCATTAAATGTTTTCTCTCTCCGTGGCGTCGTGGTTCACCCTGCGGCTGGGCTGTGAGACCCGCTCGGTGCCCGACCCCAGCGGGGACGGGCTGCCATCGAGCACCGCTGGCACGCACAGAACGGGGCGTGGGGGTGGCTGGGGGTGGCCGGGTGGGCACCAAGCCGGCCACCAGCCGAGGTGTGCCCAGGGGTGCCCTGGGCTGCGCGAGGAGGAGCGAGGGCAGCAGGGGGAGGGAGGGGACCCTCGGCTGAGGGGGCTGGGGCTGTTCGGCCGGGAGAGGAGACGGCCCAGGGGGATCATCTCGTCCATGGACACCAACCCCTGCAGGGACGGGGCCAAGAGGACGGACCCGGGCTCGTCCCAGTGCTGCCCGGTGCCAGGACCAGAGGCCACGGGCACAAGCTGCAACCCAGCAGGGTCCCTCTGATCACACACTGAACCCAGTTTCATCTCGAACGATGCCGGGGACCAGCTGGGCAGCCATGGGCAGCCCTTGGCCAGGAGCCCCCCGCTGGAGCTGCCGGCAGGGACTGGGCAAGGGACCGAGCAGGGACCCACACCGTGGCCACCAAACCACCAGGCCACTCCATGCCCACCAGCACACCATGGCCACCAAACCACCACACGCTGGCCACCAATGCATCATGCCATGGCCACCATCCTGCCACACCATGCCCACCATCCCACCACTCTATGTCCACCAACCGCACACACCATGGCCACCAACGCATTATGCCATGGCCACCGAACCACCATGGCCAGCATCCCGCTGCACTATGGCCACCCAACCACCCAGCCACCATCTCTCCACTCCATGCCCACCATCTCGCCACATCATGCCCACTGCCCCACCACAAAATGGCCACCAACCCCCCACACCATGGCCACCAATGCATCAAGTCATGGCCACCCAACCACCATGGCCACCATACTGCCACACCGTGGCCACCATCCCATCATGCCATGGCCACGAGGCTTCCAATCCTTGGGGGTGCCCATCCCTGGGCGTGCCTCTCCCCCCGCCATGGGGTGCTGATCTCTGGGGGTGCCCACCCGTGGGCTGGGGGGAGGATCCCAGTGCCCCCCGCTCACTCTACGCGCAGGGGGAGGCCCCGCAGTCCATGGCGCTGCTGTGGGGCACCCCACACTCTGGCACCGTCCCCTCGGCTCCGGGAGTGGCTGTGCACCCGGGCAGAGGGATGCCCTCGGAGGTGTCAGAGTGAGCCCCACCAATGCACTCCCCCCCTCCCCAGCACTACACCCCCCTGGCATTGCACCCCCCAGTCCTGCACCCGTGGGGCTGTGGGGGTACCCTAGGGTGCTTGGGGGGTGGGGGTATGACCTCACTGGGGGACCCCAAAGCCCGAGATAGTCCCTTCCCCAAGCACCAGTGTTTGGTGGATGCGCACGCCCCCCCTGGACTCCACCTGGACGGTGTCCTGCCCTGGACCCCCCCATTACACCCCAGGACCCCAGTATCCTGGACCGGACACCCCCCCCCCAGACCCCCAGCACACCCCAGTATCCAGCACTGGACCCCCACTGCACGCTCCAGGATCCCCCTCCCATGCCCCCCCCCCCTCCAACCTTTTCACAGTGATCACAGCACCCTGAGACTCCCAGTGCTTTATCGGTGGGTCCAGGACCCCTTTGGGACATCCCAGGTCCCCCCCGGACCACAATGTTCTGCCCTGGACCCCCCAGGACCCCCAGCAGATGCCAGTATCCTACCCAGGACCCCCCCAGGACCCCTCCATGGACCCCCCAACTCACATCCCCCCCATTCAACCTCCCCACAGCCATCACAGCACCCTGAGT
This sequence comes from Leptosomus discolor, assembly GCF_034619465.1. NCBI lineage: Eukaryota > Metazoa > Chordata > Aves > Leptosomiformes > Leptosomidae > Leptosomus > Leptosomus discolor. The sequence goes on along the minus strand of NC_141391.1, from coordinate 218,691,206 downwards.
CTCCCAGTGCTTTATTGGTGGGCCCAGGACCCCTTTGGGACCCCCCAGGCCCTGCCACCTCCCCATCACTGGTGGTGGGTGCCGGGGGGGTTTCAAGGGACGGTGACGTGGTACGGGCTGCCAGGGACGTTGTTGTCCCCCCAGCGCAGGATGAGGACGTAGTCCCCCTTCTCCTCGACCGTGGAGGTGACGTTGCAGACCCGGTTGCTGGGGCCACCTGAGCCTGCGAGGAAGGCTGGGGGGCTCCTGGCCTCTCCCTGCCCGTGGGACAGCTCTTCTCCAAGAGCACTTTCTGACACCCCACCGTGGGAATACGAAATCCATGTTGTTCTACAGGAGGCCCAGGAGCATGAAGAGGAGAGAACAAGTAACGGCTTTCAGACCTGCAGAACCTCACGCTTTCCAAGGCAACCTGAACCCAACCGCTGTGGCTGCCACACTGCGGACAGAGGCAGGAACAAAGCTCTGGAGGAAGAACGGAAAAGGAAAGGAAAGGACCAAGGAAGGAAGTGATGCGATGTCTAGGCTGGTTCTTGGCTTGCTTTCTGTAGCTTGTCCCACACCTTGCGCACAACTTGGCCATCCTCTGGTGGTGGCAAGCAGCACGTGAATGGCTGCACCTGCCCATCTCGAGCGACTTCTCTTCTACCCGTCTTTCTCCAACCGGGGGGTCTTGCTTTGGTCCCTAGTGTCCCCAGAGCCTTGGGGAAGAGGAGCAAAAGGGTACCTGTGCTGAGAAACAGTTGCCCGGTCGTGCAGCACGGTGGGAAAAGTGGCCAGAAACCCCTTTGCCCTTTGGTTCTTCTGCCGAAGCCTTAATGCTGCCGACAAAGCTCATGGGCAGAGCCCAGAGATGTGGAGATCCCTGAACAACGTGTCCCTGGAGGTCTCCACAACTCCTCTCCCCGCCATGGACTGCCCTTTGCTTCCCGCCTGGGTGTTGCTGCTTGGGTTGTTGAGGGGTCCCAGGTGCCTCTTTAGCCGGCCCCTGCGGATCTCCTTCGGGCTGTGCCACTGCGGGGCAGGTTGGCTGGGCTTAGGGAGACCCCAGGACACGGGCACGTGGCAGCGTGTCACAGGGCCCTTTGTGACCCGCCATGATCCGAGCGCTGCGGATTGGACGGCGCAGGGCAGCGTGTCACAAGGCCCATTGTCACCCTCCAGGATATGAGCGCTGGCGGTGACGCAGCCACCCCACATTGCCCGGAGGACGGGACAGGACAGGGCTGCGAGGAGCCCCTGCACAGCCACCTCCTTCCCTTCCGACCCACGTCTGTGGCACTTTTCCCAGGCGTCTCCCGTCCCCGTGGCAGGAGCCCTCGAGGCCAGGCCTCCTCAGTGGCATGGCAGAGAGATCCCCCAGCATGCCCTGGCTGGAGGAGGAGGAGGAGGAAGGTGCTGGCACTGCCCCAGCATGGCAGCCTGATGAGGAGGAAAAGGTGCAACCTCTGCAGGCTGGTGAGTGGCTGAGCTGGGCCACAGGGCTAGTGGCTGCAGCCGGCTCGACCCCATCCCATCCCATCCCATCCCATCCCATCCCATCCCATCCCATCCCATCCCATCCCATCCCATCCCATCCCATGCCCTGTGGACATCCGCAGGGAAAGAGGGGGCAGGGCTGTTCCCCACGGCCACGCTTTGCCCATGCTCCACCCAATGGGCAGCCCCAGCCCCAACCTGCAGCCAGAGAGAAGGGGTCCCCACCAGCCCCAGTCCTGGGGCTGCCCCTGCCTGCAGAGGGCAGGGCCCTCGGCTCCCTTCTCCAGCCTCTCCCACAGCCCCTCAGCTCTGCCTGTGCTCGGGCTTTGCCAGATCCACACCGGGACCTGCCAGAAGAGGAAGAGGAGCAGGAGCAGGAAGACACCCGTGTCCGCTTCCACAGAAAAGCACAGGTACCGACAGCCGTGCTCGCCTGGGCTGGGCCTGCTCTCACTGGTCAGCCCAGCACCACCACTGGAGCACTTGAGGGGACATCCTCCTCTTCCCTGCCCTTCCTTCACCTGCAGATGCTTTGGGAATCCCTCCAGCCCGCTGAGCGTGAAGCCACCGCCATCGCGGCCATCGAGCACATGACAGACTCTGTCTCCATCGATGCAGAGGCTCCTGCTGCCATGCTGGATGTGCTTGTGGGAAGCGACCCCTCCAGTTTGGAGCAAGTTAGTAGCCTGTGGCCAGGGCTCGAGCCCCCCCAGGGATCCTGTGCCCCTTGAAGCCCAGGTCCGCTGGGCACCTGACAGCTTCTTAGGCCAGCAGAGGGTGGTGGGACGGGAAGCACTTCTCGGGGGAAGCTGGGGAAAGGGTTTGCTCTGGCAGCACTCCAACCCTCAGCCATGTCTCCTTCAGGTGCCGAGCATTGTGAGGTGCATCTACTGGTGGCTCGTGTTCAACATGGATGGGGCTGCTGAGCACAGGCTGGACGGTGCCCTTCTGGAGCTGACCCGCGTGCACCCCCATGATGTGGTGGTGACCCTCCTATGCTATAGTCCATCGTGTGACAGGTATGCAGCCCACCTGCCTCGAGGGTTCAGGGCTCACTTTTAGACCTTTAGAGCCCATCAGGCTGTAGAACCTGTCCCTGGCTGCCAGCCTGAGACCCCGCGGTTGCCCGGGCCACGGTGCTGTGGCCGAGACCGCGCTGACACGGAGCTCTGGGCTTGCAGAGCTGCTGCGACCATGTGGAGGGCGATGGCGTCCGAGAGCGCGACTGCCGAGAAGGTGCTGCTGGAGCTGCTCTGCGTGCTGGAGGACTGGCCGCTGCACAGCACGTCCACCTCCGATGGGGATGACGGCGACATCTTTGCCCTGACCGTGAGTTTCTGGACCAGGCCTTTGCTCGCCCCCAGGGTCGCCTCTCTGGGCAGCTCTCCAGCCTGTGCCACCGCTGCATCCCCCTGCTTCGCGTGGTGGGCTGGGAATATGGCTTAGGGGCAGGTTGAGGGGCAGCCGGGCCAGGTGCTCCCCCTGCGTCTCCCGTGGCCCCAGGCAGCGCCTGAGCCTCACCCTCCTACGCTCGGGCCCTGCCATGGGGACGTCTTGGCACTGAGCACTGTCTCTGCGTGTTTTCTTTTCTGCAGGCAACCAGGGTGCTGCGGGAGATCCTCCGGCCAGTGCCCTTCTTCCGAGGGTGGCTGGAGAAGCATTTCCCCCGTCTCTTCCTGGCTCTGCTCTTCCAAATTTTCTTCAGCACAGAGCAGATGCCAGAGGAGGTTGAAAGCTTCTGGATGAAATGCCAGGAGGAAGACTGCCTTCTCACCACCCCCAACAGGTGCTCCACCCCAGTCCTCCCATCCCTCCCACGGCCCCGGGGCTGCGGCCAAGGCTCCCAGCGTGACCTGGGCTTTGCTCTGCACACAGGTTTGCAGTGCTGACCCTGAAAGCGCTGCTCTGCTGTCTTGACCTTGAGGACGTGGTGTTTAAAGTGGAATGTAAGCGTGGCTGGGACACACTCCTCAAGGCAGAGACCAGACACTGGGCAATGGGTCTGCTGGCCAGGTGAGAGACCTCTTCTCCCCACTCCCCCTGCCATTCCTCCCTTGCAGATAGGGCACCCCGCCCAATCCAACCCCTCGGTCATGGAACTGATGGGCAAACTCAAGGGGATGAAGAGAGTCTGTAGATCTTGGAAGGAGGGGATGGCCACTTGGGAGGACTGTAGGACTGTTGTCAGAGGATGTAGGGAGGCAACTAGGAAAGCTAAGGCCTCCTTGGATTTCAGCCCTGCAATGGAGGTCAAGGACAGCAGAAAGGGCATCTTCAAATACCCTGCAGACAACACTAACACCAGAGGCACTGCAGGCCCACTGCTGAGCGAGGCGGGTGCCCTGGTGACAGAGGATACAGAGAAGGCGGAGGTACCGAATGCCTCCTTTGCCTCTGTCTATCCTGCTGGAGCCTGTCCTCAGGAGCCGCAGAGCCCTGAGGCCCCAGAGGAAGTCAGGAGAAAGGAGGAGTTTGACTGGGTCGGTGAGGACTGGGTTGGGGGTCAGTTAAGCAAGCGGGACACACGCAATCAATCCGTGGGCCCCGATGGGATGCACCCACGGGTGCTGAGGGACTTGTCACCAAGGGATAGCTCAGCATACTGGAAAAGCCTGGGAGAGGTGGGCGCACAGGAGCAGCCACCTCCCAAAACGCCAGCGTGCCCTCCGGTGGGGCCTGGGCTGACGGCTGAGAGCAGGGGGCCTGTCTGCAGGCAGCCCCACCGAGGGCATCCTGCCGGGGCAACGCAGGAGGCGCTGAGGGCCAGTGACAGAGCGTGGGGGCATGAGTCCTGCTGGTGCTGGGCACTGCCTTTCTCCTGGGAAGGGGTGGTGGGGAAGGAGCAGGCCTCGGTGAGTCACTTCCAGGAGAGGTTTGCCCACGGTGCCGCCTTCCCCCTGCAGGGAGATGCGCAGACTGCCGAGCAGCATACGCTCCTGGCTCTCGTGCTACCTGGTCGAAGCGCTCTGCAGGGAGGAGCTGCGCTGGGAGGTCCCCACCATGGCGTTCCTTGTCGAGGTGAGCCCGATGGCAAGCACCGCCGCGCTGAGCTGCCTCCCACCACTCTGCCCTCTCGGAGCTGCAGCTGCGGGGGGAGCCCAGTCAGAGGGGCTGGGGCAGAGGGTGGGCTCCGCCGCGTGCCCTTGGCCCCTTGCTGCTGGGGTGACACTTGTCCCCACCTGTGTTTCTGCCCGCTCTGTGCCAGCTCTCGCTCTGCCGTCACGGCTCCTCCCAGGCCCAGGAATCAGAGGCTGCCGAGGGCTGGCACAGAGCGGAGTGGGCGAGCGCCCTGCGCCCTGTGCCCCGCGGCGCAGGGCAGGGAGCCCAGGGGCTCTGCGCAGCCACTGCTGCCGTCGGGCTCAGCTGCCTGGGACGGTGCCCGTGCCCTGTGCTGGGGCCCTGCTGGCCCGGCAGGCCTGTCACTGCTCCGTGGGTTTCAGCTCCTGGCCTGCCCTGACGTCACGGGATGGGGTGACTGCATGCTGGAGCTCGTCCCAAGGTTCCTGCAGGGGGAGAGCAGAGAGATGCATCGCCTGGTGCTCAGAGTCCTCCTCGTGCTCTGCAAGACACCCTCGATGGTGAGAAGGGGGGCAGCCAGCTGAAGCCGTGCTGGCACGTGGGGCTGTGGAAGGGGGGCTGGGTAGCACCGTAGCTGGGACTTGGCTGGGCTTCGGGACCTGTGGCAGCTGCTCCCAGCGCCCCTGCCTCCCCGTGCACTGGCCCAAGTCCTTCGGGGCAGGCATTGGGCTTCTGGGCAGCGTGGCGTTGAGCCGCCAGAGCAGTTTGGGCAATGCAGCCTTTTAGGGCTTCACACTACGGCGTCGTGTTCCACACAGGCCCTCAAAGTGAAGTACCACCTGCTGCGAAGGCTCGTACAGCTGCTGCAGGATGCAGATGCCGAGGTGGTCGGGATGACCCTCTCTGTTTTCAGCAAGGTGCTCCGGGCCAAACGCTGCCTACTTGCCAGCCCCACCATTCTGCAGCTTGCTCTCGCTCTCCGGCAGCTCTTTGACCACGTAAGGCTTTGTGACCCCACCACGGGGGCTGGCGGCTGCCCGGACACATTGTGCCCTGCGGATCTTCAGAGCCGTGCCCAGGCGGGCCTGCAGCATCCCGTGCTGAGGTCTTGCCCTCTTCCTTTCCACCAGGAAGGCAACCATGTGCAGCTGCTCTCCATTTGCCTCTTCCAAGAGGTGATGGCACTTGTAGTGGAAGATGGAAGAAAGCCACTGAAAAGGCATGTGGTCGGGAGCCTGCTCCCACTCTTCTTCCACTTGCACAACGAGAATAAGCACGTGGCAGAGGTGAGGATTTCCGACCTCCACATGTCCAAAGACTTTTGCAGCTCCACCTCCGGGAGGTGGCTCCGCCGCCTCCTGCCCTGGTGCCTCTCGGACCGCAGCGCTCCAGCCTCCCCCTGCCCTTGGCCACAGAGCAGCAGCTCTGGGGGACCCCTGTCCCGCTGCCCCGGCTGCCCCAGGTGCCCGAGCTGGGGGCTGCCCCACTCCTCCGCCCGGGCACCGAACCCGCTGGCGGACGCGTTCCCCAGCTGCTGCCTCTTCCCAGCAGGGGCCAGGAAAGGCCCCGAGCCTGGCACGGGTGCAGGGGACGCAGGTCCGTGCCCTGGGCAGCGGTGCCATCTCCCCGTCTCTGCTGCTCTGCAGGCCTCTCGGGAAGCCCTGCGTGAAGCTGCCGAGTTCCTCAGGAAGCGGAAGCTCGCGCTGCTGTTGGAGACGGAGCAGACAGGGGCCGTGGGCGAGTACCTGGTAAGGATGGCCGCGAAGCCCCAGATGCGGCCTGTGCGAGCCCCCTGCCCCCAATGCCCGGTGTGCGGGGCTGGCAGCTGTGCCCCTGCCCACGGCTGCAGCCCATCGCCGCCAGCCTGCACCCCACACGCTCCATCCCCGCGGGCTCGTCTCCAGACTCCTCTCCCTCCCTGAGCCCGGGGGTGCCAACAGAGCCCTGGCCCAGCTGGGCTTTGGCAGAGGGTGGCACCGTGGATCCCCGGGGAGCACCCAGCCCCCTGCCTCCTCCAAAGCCCGGCACCAGCTGGCTGCTGGCCGGGGGGCGTGTGTGTCCCGGCAGGGGAGGCCAGTCCTGGGGGCAGGGACTGCCCGCCAAGGGGGACACGGCACCAACCCTTCCCTCCATCCCCTCGTCCTCTCTCCAGCTGGCAGAGTACAGCGGCAGAGCAGGCGAGTACCTGCACCAGTCCCTGCCGTACCTGCTGAGCCCACAGGAGTCCGTGCGAGAGGCGGCCGTCAGGTTCATGGGTGAGCCACGACCCCCCGGGGTCCCTCCCTGCCCCACTGCAGCTCGGCCCCAGCCCCGCCCGCTGCACCGGCAGCAGCAATCGGCCCTGCAGCTGCAGAGCCCCGAGCAGCCGGTGCGGGGCCAGGGCCCCCACGGGTCGCCCTGCTGCCCTCTCCCACCCCTGCCCTTGGGCGTCACGCTCGGGGAAGGCCCTGGGCTCAGCCCTGCCAAGGGGAGGGAAGCGGGTGGCTGGGCTGGCGGGGGGCAGCCGTGCTGCTGGGGCCAGCGGGGTTTGTGACGGGCTGGGTGTTCCTAGGGCTCCTCGGACACCGTGGCAGGGGGCAGCGGGAAGAACTCCACGTCATCTCCAAGGGTGAGTGAGGGCAGCGGGGCGGCAGCAGGGGCTGGCAGGGAGGAAAAAAGACCCCGGGCAGGGAGATGGGAGCCCTGTCTGGGCAGGGCTCTGCTGCCTGCGCGGACGACGAGCGGCACGGGCAGAGCAGGCAGAGATTTCAGGGGCACGTGGGGTCTTTGTGGCCAGCACCTTCCGGCGGCTCCCTCCTGGCCATGGGAAGAGCTGGGCGGGTGGCCCTGACAGGAGGGGTTCCTGGGCTCCCCGCCGATCCGCGCTCTGCCTGATCTGACCTGGGCTCTGTCCCTCACTCTTCCAGTCCTTCAAGGCATGACCTACGACATCAGCCTCTCCGTGTCAAACCTGGCGGCTGAGACCCTGCTGCAGCTAAGAGCTGCCGAGAGCAATCCTTCCTCCCGATTCCGGCCGCTGCAAGACCGGCTCCGCAGGGCGTGGAGGAGGCTGCGCTGCCTGTGCTGCTGGAGCTGTGTGCAGAGCTGACGCCAGGGCCCCCACGGGCTCTGCCCTGAATAAACAGTCCTGTTCCTTCACCTCGTCTGTGCGACTTTCCTTGGGGAGAACGAAACGGCGGAGGAGAACCCAGGTGCTGAAGCAACTGGGACCCTCAGGAGAGAGTGACCAGCCATGCCCGCTTTCCAGCAGCCGGTGGCGGCGCCGGACAACGCCGACCCCCTGTGGCCTGGCCACAGGCGCCAGCTGCTCTGCTGGCCTGCGAGAGCAAGAGGAGAGGCGAGGAAAACCTTCTGCCTCGCAGGCCCGCGCTCTTCAGCGCTCGCCTCTCCTGTGGCAAGGGGTGGCTCTGGTACGGCCCGCAGCTCCAGGCCGTTCCTGTCCCCGCGGCCTCTGGCCCACAGGCACTGGAGCTGCAAAAGTCTTTGGCCACAAGAGCTGGGTGAAGAGACGGAGTGGACGAGGGCGGCCTTAACGGGATCGTAGGAGCACGCTGTGCTGCAGGAGGCAGAGGAGAGAGCTGCGCTGGGAGAGAAGCCCCTCGGCCCTGCTCCGCTGGGTGACAGCCTCTTTCTCTGCTGGCCAACGTGCCTTCCCACGAGGGCTGGGTGCCCGAGGGGTGGGTGCCGCAGGCTCTGCCCCGGGCGCGGGAGCGTCCCGCGCCTGCTCTGGTGGCTGCTGTGGCAGCTTGGTTCCTTGAGGGGGGCAGGGACTGGCGCTCCCAGGGTGAGTTCTCAGCGTGACACGGACACTCCCCTCCAGCCCTTCAATCCGAAAGTGCCCGTGGGCCCTCCCCGGGAGCCACGGACAGGAGAGAAACGCTCCGTTAGCCGAGCCTGGTTTAAACAGCCACATCCCGGCCATTGCTTTGCCACCTCCCAACCCCCAGCGCTGCAGCCAAGAGACCCCCGTGGTCTGCAGCGACCCGTTCGGTGCGTGTGGGACCGCTCAGGGAAGGAAGCCCAGAGCCAAACACGCAGGGGACCCAGGTGCAGCAGCCGAGAGGGATGTCCACCCTGGGAGCCAGGAAGCCGCCCCTGCCCAAGGAGGCTCCCAGGCAAAAATGCTGTGATGGCCAGAGACAGGGGGGGACGGAGCAGCACACCCACTCCGTCTTGAACCGACTTTGGAAGGGCAGGGAGAGCTGAGATGGCTGCCAGGAGCCGGCCAGCGAGGGGCTGAGGGTGAGAGGGGCAACACTCTGGCTTCAGTTTTCGAGAGGAGAGAATGGAAATGCAGGGGGACTTTCTTCTTTGGCACCGTCTCCCGCCGCATTCTCCTAGGGAAGCCACCGCTCGTGGCGTACACAGGTGCCCTCGAAGCTGAGTTCAAAATCGGCTGCATGGCCGGGCCCAAAGCGTGCTGGGGAATGGAGTTCAACCCAGCTGGCGGCTGGTCACAAGGGGTGTCCCCCAGGGCTCAGTCCTGGGACCAGTCTTGTTGAACACCTTTATTGACGGTTTGGATAAGGGCATCGAGTGCTCCCGCAGGGAGCTTGCAGATGACACCAAATTGGGTGAGAGTGTTGGTCTGCTGGAGGGCAGGAAGGCTCTGCAGAGGGATCTGGACAGGCTGGATCGATGGGCTGAGGCCAGTGCCGTGAGGTTCACCAAGGCCAAGTGCCGGGTCCTGCCCTCGGGTCACACCAACCCCCGCAGCGCCGCAGGCTGGGGAGGAGCGGCTGGGAAGTGCCCGGCGGGAAAGGGCCTGGGGGTGCTGGTCGGTAGCCGGCTGGACACGAGCCGGCAGTGCGCCCAGGTGGCCAAGAAGGCCGGCAGCATCCCGGCCTGGATCAGCCATGGGGTGGCCAGCGGGAGCAGGGAGGGGATCTGTACTGGGCACGGGTGAGGCCGCCCCTCGAATGGTGGGTGCAGGTTTGGGCCCCTCCCTGCAAGAAGGACATGGAGGGGCTGGAGCGTGTCCAGAGAAGGGCAACGGAGCTGGGGAGGGGTCTGGAGAACAGGTCTGTGAGGAGCGGCTGAGGGAACTGGGGGTGTTCAGCCTGGAGAAGCGGAGGCTGAGGGGAGACCTCATCGCTCTCTGCAGCTGCCTGAGAGGAGGCTGTGGTGAGGGGGGGTCGGTCTGTTCTCCCAAGGAACAAGCGATAGGACGAGAGAAATGGCCTCAAGTTGCACCAGGGCAGGTTTAGATTGGACAGCAGGAAAAGCTTCTTTACCGAAGGAGTAGTCAACCATTGGAACAGGCTGCCCAGGCAAGTGGTGGAGTCACCATCCCTGGAGGTGTTCAACAACCGCGTAGACGTGGCGCTTCTAGACACGGTTTAGTGGGCACGGTGGTGTTGGGTTGACGGTTGGACGTGACGACCTCAGAGGTCTCCTTCAGCCCAATGATTCCATGACTCTGTGACTCTGACATTCTAACCACATCTCAAAAGAAAGAGCAGGGCTTACGGGGCCACGCAGCAGGCCCACGGACGTGCCTGGCAGCCCTTCATCTTTCCTCCTTTCCTTCCCCAAAGGCCATCGCTCACCAAAAGAGGGAAATGAACCCCCGCCTCACCGCCCAGCCCTCTCAGCAGCCGTCCACAGCTGGTTACACCCATCCCTCCACACCGTCATCCTTTCCAGGCGGCCGCGGTCGCTTTGGTGGGTTTCACACCTCCCCGCAAACCCTACTCCTAGGCAGCTGCTCTGCTCCAGCGTGGCACTGGAGAGGTGGCTCTGGGGCTGACCACAGACTGGGCTGCTGTCTCCACCTGGTGACAGAAAGGCTGTGCTGGCAACCAGGGAGCTCGACGGCCGAGAAAGGGGAGACCAAATGAAAAACTGAAGCAGCGGCTCCTGCGGCGGCTGCGCAGAGGACACGACTGCAGCGGGGCTTCGGGTTTGGCTCGCAACCTTCCGGGGCACCCGGGGTTTTGGCACAGGCTGCCAGATGAACGGGGCGGTGTTCACGTCTACACGCATCGCTGTGTTTGCGGCTGGGTCCGTCCGTGTGCTTGTAAACACACGGGTTGTCGCTGCAGAGGTAAAGGGACGTCATGTCTCGAGACCTTGGGGACTTCAGAAGGAAACGCCCCCCTTTCATCCCCTGCTGTCGCCTTTCCAGCTTCCTGTCGTGATGACAGGGATTCAAGGGAGAGGGGATGTTGCTGAAAGCCCTTGCCCATGGCGTAGCCTGAAGGACCCGGCCTGTAGCTGAGGCTCGAACTAACGGCATTTTCTGAAACAGCAGCATGTTCTTCCAGCCAGCGACTGCTCCCAGCAGTGACAAGGCCTGATGGTTATAGTTCGTACCAAGGGATGGGATGCACAGAGGCCCTGGCTTGTTCTTGGAGCGACCGAGGCCACTGCTGAGTCTTGTACCCCGTGTTGGGGTGCCGGGAGGGAAAAGGGTCCCCAGCCCGAAAAAGGCCGCCCCTGCAGGGAGAAGGGATCCTCTTTCCTTCCAAGAGCTCCGGCCAGTGGTGCGGGTGGCTGGAGGGCCAGCTCCGGGGGTTCTCCTCCTCCTCCTCCTTCTCCCTCCCCTCCGAAGCACCTCCCGGGACCCCCGTCCTGCAGACCGTGGGCTTCCAGCAGCTGCATCCCCTGAATCCCAGGGGATGTCCCAGCCCCTCCTGAGCCCCTCGCATCTGCCCGGACCAGCCGGAGAAGGGCATGGGGGGCTGCCGGGTGTCACAAAGGGCGTTCTGCCTGACAACGGTGTCTCAAAAGGGGCGTTGCCTGCCCCAAGATGTCACAAAGGGGGCTCTGCCTGCCGGGCTATATAAAGGGGGCGTCCGGCCCGTGGGAGCAGACAGTTCACTGGTGCCACAGCGAACACAGCGCCATGAACCGCTGGGTCCTTGCCTACGTGATGCTAGTGCTGGGTGTCGCGTTGTTTCTCATCGTGTCATGGGACTGGCTCTCGGTAGGTGACCGCTGCACCGCACCACACTGCACCGCAGTGCACTACGTGTCGGGTGTGGAGGGCGTGGGGGGCTGTGGCGTGGGCCGGGAGCTGCTCCCGTCTCACGCAGCCCCTGGGGTTCCTGCAGACACTTCTGTCGGGGCATTGGGTGAAGGCAAAGAAACTGGTGCAGGACCTGCACAACAAGGTGGTCCTGATGAGGCAGAAGAGCAGGAGGCCGAAGGAGCAGCGAGGTGGTGAGTGGCCCCAGCACCCATCGCCCTGCACACGGCCGACACCCCATGGCAGCCCTGACCCGCAGGGGGCTGTGCCGGGGGCTGCCGGCCGCTCACACCGTCTCCTCCCCCGGCAGCTTCTCTCTCGGAGGCACCTAAAAGAGTGCGGAGGTGCAGGGTGACCCTAGAAATTACGTGAGTGCTGGGGGAGACCCCAGATCCTGCCCCAGACCCTCACCCCTGCCCTGCCCTTGCCCGCACTGGGCAGCCCTGCCCACTGGCCGAGGAGGGGGTGCTGCCCGCGGGTCCCGCTGGAGGGGCCGGGGTGCAGCGGGGTCTTCTCTCTCCTCCTCCGCAGGATGAGACCTCGGAGTCATGGAGCAGGAAGTGACCAGCCCCTGACAACAGCGAAGTCGCTGGACGCCATGCACTCTATCCACTCCTTCTTCACTTCACCAGAGTGCATCTCCGCTTCCCTGGGCTCCCCCAAGTCCCTCCCGGGTCCCTGCATTGCAGCCACAGCGGAGCCAGCAGCGTCCCGCTCCAGCCCCAGAGCCACAGCCCTGTTCGCGGCCAAGCACAGGCCTAAGCGTGGCCAGGGGTCCCGGGGGCTGCGCAGGGCAGGCCAGCGTCTGCGGAAGGGCTGTGCCCGGCTGTGGCGCTCCATGACGTCCTGCTGGAGATGCTGCTGCCACACGCCCGCGTCCACACTGGACGACGACATGGAGTAGTGGGACGTGGAAATGGAACCCATTATATTAGAACCTGGATGTGTAGTCATACACAATTATTAAACATCTTCTCTCTCCCCGGTGTTGTGGTTCACCCTGCGGCTGGGCTGTGAGACCCTCAGTGCCCGACCCCAGCAGGGACCAGCTGGCATCAAGCACCGCTGGCACCTACAGCACGGGGGGTTGGGGGTGGCTGGTACCCCCATGGGTGTGCTGGCACCTGGGGACCTGGGTGGGTGGGAGAAATGGCCCAGCAGGAACCTCATGAAGTTGAGCAAGTGCCAAGCCCAGGCAACAGCAGTGGTGGTGGTGGTGAGGAGCTCCGCTTGCACCAAGGGCCCCGCGTTCCCAGTGCTTTGTCTCTGCAAAGGACAGAGGAGTGATGCTTTCGAGTTCACCGCCAAGCCTTACGGGTTGCTTCGACTGCCGATGTCAGTCCTACAGGATGAAAGAGGTCTGGTCTCCCACATGGGGCCATATTCCAGAGTTGGGGGTGTTGAACCTGGAGAAGAGAAGGCTCCGGGGAGACCTTAGAGCGGCCTTCAGTGCTGAAAGGGGGGGTACAGGAGAGGTGGGGAGGGACTCTGGATCAGGGAGGGGAGTGATGGGCTGAGAGGTGAGAGTTTCAAACTGAAAGAGGGGAGATTGAGATGAGATCTTGGGAAGAACTTCTTCCCTGTGAGGCTGGTGAGGCCCTGGCACAGGCTGCCCAGAGAAACTGTGGCTGCCCCCTCCCTGGCAGCGCTCAAGGAGCAGAAACCTGCTCTAGTGGAAGGCGTCCCTGCCCGTGGCAGGGGGGTGGGACTGGGTGGTCTTCGAGGTGCCTTCCAACCCAAACTGTTCTGCGATTCCAACTGGCAAAATCAGACGAAACGGCAGCTCGAGAACAGAGGAAAAGGCAGCTCGAGAGCCCATCCCTTGCAGTCGCCCCCGGGAGCCTCACCCTCTGCCTTCATTCCGCCCCCCTTCTGCCTTGCTGGCTCATTCCTGCCCCAGCACAGCGCCATTGTGAGCAACAAGTTTCTAATCGAGTTCCTAACGAGCCCTGGCACCCTCTCAGCCACCGTCCGCCCCTCAGCACCCGGCAGGCGCCGAACTTCACGGCATTCCCTGCCGGGCCGGGCCGGGCCGGGCCGATCCACGGCGGCCTCGCTGCCCCTTCGCCGAGGCTCCCCCCCGGCGAGCCCTCGGCATCTCCTTCGGGGTCGGGGCTTCCCGTACGTGCTGCCAGGGCGGCTCCTGCCCGCTCACGGCTGCCCTCGCCCGCTAAGGCAGCGGGGCCGCACCGGGCCCCTCGGCAGGAGGCTGCAGAGCCGAGCACGGCCCCGCTCGCCCCGGCCCGCCACCGGCCCCGGCCCCGCCGCCCGCGCCCGCCGCTCGCCCAAGATGGCGCCGAGCGGCCGGGGACGAAGGACCGGCCCCGCCGCAGCGCGGGCTCTGCCGCCGGGGGCGTGGCCGCGGGAGCTCCGCCCCGCCCGGCTCCCCTCAGCCGCTGCGGCCGGAGCGGCGGCTGCAGCGGGTCCCTGCGGCCCTCGGGGCGGCGGCGGGGCCGGGCCGGCGGCGGGCGGAGGGGGGGGTCCTGACGGGCAGCGGAGCCCCGTGTCCCAGCACAGGCTGGGGACAGAGCTGTTGGAGAGCAGCGTAGGGGAAAGGGACCTGGGGGTCCCGGTGGACATCAGGATGACCATGAGCCACCAATGTGCCCTCGTGGCCAAGAAGGCCAGTGGCATCCGGGGGGGTATGAGAAGGGGGTGCTCAGTAGGTCGGGAGAGGTTCTCCCCCCACCTCTGCTCTGCCCTGGTGAGACCCCATCTGGAACAGTGTGTCCAGGTCTGGGCCCCTCAGTTCCAGAAGGACGGGGAACTGCTGGGGAGAGTCCAGCGCAGAGCCCCAAAGGGGATGAAGGGGGTGGAACATCTCCCTCAGGATGAAAGGCTGAGGGAGCTGGGGCTCTTGAGCCTGGAGAAGAGGAGACTGAGGGGTGACCTCCTCAATGGCTATAAATACGTGAAGGGCGAGTGTCAGGAGGATGGAGCCGGGCTCTTCTCGGTGACGGCCAGTGACAGGACCAGGGGCAACGGGTGCAAGCTGGAGCACGGGAGGTTCCACATGAACATCAGGAAAAACTTTTTCCCTGGGAGGGTGACAGAGCCCTGGCACAGGCTGCCCAGAGAGGTGGTGGGGTCTCCTTCTCTGGAGACATTCCAGCCCCGCCTGGACACGTTCCTGTGTGACCTGCTCTGGGTGGTCCTGCTCTGGCAGGGGGTTGGACTGGGTGATCTTTCGAGGTCCCTCCCAACCCTGACACTCTGTGATCCTGTGACTTGTGGGCAACGTGATGGCTGGAGGCCGTCTTGGGCACAGCGATCCCGAGACGATAGAGCTTTGGGTTCTCAGAGAAGTAAGGAGGGGAGTCGGCACAACTGCCACCTCGCACATCCAGAGGGCAGAGTGTGGCCAGTTCAGGAGCCTGGTCGACCCAGTCCCTTGGGAGCAGGTCCTGCCGGGCAGCGGAGCCCCGAGGGCTGGACTTGCCTCGCGAAGGAAACCGTGGAGGCGCAGGAGCCGTCCCCGGGGGCCGAAAGGCGAGCGGAGAGGAAGGAGAGCGGGGCGGCAGCGCCTGGTGGGATGGATCGCCAGGCCGTCAGACGGCCCGGGGAGAGAGCGGCGGGGGGGGGTCTGTGAAGGCCACAGCTCCGCGGGGAGGGGACCCGGGCTGGGCTTGGCCAGGACCTGGGCTCAGCGTCGAGGGGATCCTCTTTCCTTCCAAGAGCTCCGGCCAGTGGTGCGGGTGGCTGGAGGGCCAGCTCCGGGGGTTCTCCTCCTCCTCCTCCTTCTCCCTCCCCTCCGAAGCACCTCCCGGGACCCCCGTCCTGCAGACCGTGGGCTTCCAGCAGCTGCATCCCCTGAATCCCAGGGGATGTCCCAGCCCCTCCTGAGCCCCTCGCATCTGCCCGGACCAGCCGGAGAAGGGCATGGGGGGCTGCCGGGTGTCACAAAGGGCGTTCTGCCTGACAACGGTGTCTCAAAAGGGGCGTTGCCTGCCCCAAGATGTCACAAAGGGGGCTCTGCCTGCCGGGCTATATAAAGGGGGCGTCCGGCCCGTGGGAGCAGACAGTTCCCTGGCGGTCACAGCGAACACAGCGCCATGAACTGCTGGGTCACTGCCTGCGTGATGCTAGTGCTGGGTGTCGCGTTGTTTCTCACCCTGCTGTGGGACTGGCTCTCGGTAGGTGACCGCTGCACCGCACCACACTGCACCGCAGTGCACTACGCGTGGGGTGTGGAGGGCGTGGGGGGCTGTGGCGTGGGCCGGGAGCTGCTCCCGTCTCACCCAGCCCCTGGGGTTCCTGCAGACACTTCTGTCGGGGCATTGGGTGAAGGCAAAGGAACTGGTGCAGGACCTGCACAAAGAGATGGTCCTGATGGAGCCGGAGAGCGGGAGGCCAAAGGAGCAGAGAGGTGGTGAGTGGCCCCAGCACCCATCGCTCTGCACACGGCCGACACCCCACGGCAGCCCTGACCCGCAGGGGGCTGTGCCGGGGGCTGCCGGCCGCTCACACCGTCTCCTCCCCCGGCAGCTTCTCTCTCGGAGGCACCTAAAAGAGTGCGGAGGTGCAGGGTGACCCTAGAAATTACGTGAGTGCTGGGGGAGACCCCAGATCCTGCCCCAGACCCTCACCCCTGCCCTGCCCCTGCCCGCACTGGGCAGCCCTGCCCACTGGCCGAGGAGGGGGTGCTGCCCGCGGGTCCCGCTGGAGGGGCCGGGGTGCAGCGGGGTCTTCTCTCTCCTCCTCCGCAGGATGAGACCTCGGGGTCATCGAGCACGGATTGACCGTCCCTGAGGACTCCGCTGGCACCCAGGGACGCCACGCTCTCGGGGAGCATCTCTGGGCTCCCCCTGCTCCCTCCCGGAGTCCCGCACTGCTGCGACGGCTCCGGCAGCGCTCCCCTCCAGCCCCACGGCCACAGGAATTCCATTAAATGTTTTCTCTCTCCGTGGCGTCGTGGTTCACCCTGCGGCTGGGCTGTGAGACCCGCTCGGTGCCCGACCCCAGCGGGGACGGGCTGCCATCGAGCACCGCTGGCACGCACAGAACGGGGCGTGGGGGTGGCTGGGGGTGGCCGGGTGGGCACCAAGCCGGCCACCAGCCGAGGTGTGCCCAGGGGTGCCCTGGGCTGCGCGAGGAGGAGCGAGGGCAGCAGGGGGAGGGAGGGGACCCTCGGCTGAGGGGGCTGGGGCTGTTCGGCCGGGAGAGGAGACGGCCCAGGGGGATCATCTCGTCCATGGACACCAACCCCTGCAGGGACGGGGCCAAGAGGACGGACCCGGGCTCGTCCCAGTGCTGCCCGGTGCCAGGACCAGAGGCCACGGGCACAAGCTGCAACCCAGCAGGGTCCCTCTGATCACACACTGAACCCAGTTTCATCTCGAACGATGCCGGGGACCAGCTGGGCAGCCATGGGCAGCCCTTGGCCAGGAGCCCCCCGCTGGAGCTGCCGGCAGGGACTGGGCAAGGGACCGAGCAGGGACCCACACCGTGGCCACCAAACCACCAGGCCACTCCATGCCCACCAGCACACCATGGCCACCAAACCACCACACGCTGGCCACCAATGCATCATGCCATGGCCACCATCCTGCCACACCATGCCCACCATCCCACCACTCTATGTCCACCAACCGCACACACCATGGCCACCAACGCATTATGCCATGGCCACCGAACCACCATGGCCAGCATCCCGCTGCACTATGGCCACCCAACCACCCAGCCACCATCTCTCCACTCCATGCCCACCATCTCGCCACATCATGCCCACTGCCCCACCACAAAATGGCCACCAACCCCCCACACCATGGCCACCAATGCATCAAGTCATGGCCACCCAACCACCATGGCCACCATACTGCCACACCGTGGCCACCATCCCATCATGCCATGGCCACGAGGGTTCCAATCCTTGGGGGTGCCCATCCCTGGGGGTGCCTGTCCCCCCGCCATGGGGTGCTGATCTCTGGGGGTGCCCACCCGTGGGCTGGGGGGAGGATCCCAGTGCCCCCTGCTCACTCTACGCGCAGGGGGAGGCCCCGCAGTCCATGGCGCTGCTGTGGGGCACCCCACACTCTGGCACCGTCCCCTCGGCTCCGGGAGTGGCTGTGCACCCGGGCAGAGGGATGCCCTCGGAGGTGTCAGAGTGAGCCCCACCAATGCACTCCCCCCCTCCCCAGCACTACACCCCCCTGGCATTGCACCCCCCAGTCCTGCACCCGTGGGGCTGTGGGGGTACCCTAGGGTGCTTGGGGGGTGGGGGTATGACCTCACTGGGGGACCCCAAAGCCCGAGATAGTCCCTTCCCCAAGCACCAGTGTTTGGTGGATGCGCACGCCCCCCCTGGACTCCACCTGGACGGTGTCCTGCCCTGGACCCCCCCATTACACCCCAGGACCCCAGTATCCTGGACCGGACACCCCCCCCCCAGACCCCCAGCACACCCCAGTATCCAGCACTGGACCCCCACTGCACGCTCCAGGATCCCCCTCCCATGCCCCCCCCCCCTCCAACCTTTTCACAGTGATCACAGCACCCTGAGACTCCCAGTGCTTTATCGGTGGGTCCAGGACCCCTTTGGGACATCCCAGGTCCCCCCCGGACCACAATGTTCTGCCCTGGACCCCCCAGGACCCCCAGCAGATGCCAGTATCCTACCCAGGACCCCCCCAGGACCCCTCCATGGACCCCCCAACTCACATCCCCCCCATTCAACCTCCCCACAGCCATCACAGCACCCTGAGTCTCCCAGTGCTTTATTGGTGGGCCCAGGACCCCTTTGGGACCCCCCAGGCCCTGCCACCTCCCCATCACTGGTGGTGGGTGCCGGGGGGGTTTCAAGGGACGGTGACGTGGTACGGGCTGCCAGGGACGTTGTTGTCCCCCCAGCGCAGGATGAGGACGTAGTCCCCCTTCTCCTCGACCGTGGAGGTGACGTTGCAGACCCGGTTGCTGGGGCCACCTGAGCCTGCGAGGAAGGCTGGGGGGCTCCTGGCCTCTCCCTGCCCGTGGGACAGCTCTTCTCCAAGAGCACTTTCTGACACCCCACCGTGGGAATACGAAATCCATGTTGTTCTACAGGAGGCCCAGGAGCATGAAGAGGAGAGAACAAGTAACGGCTTTCAGACCTGCAGAACCTCACGCTTTCCAAGGCAACCTGAACCCAACCGCTGTGGCTGCCACACTGCGGACAGAGGCAGGAACAAAGCTCTGGAGGAAGAACGGAAAAGGAAAGGAAAGGACCAAGGAAGGAAGTGATGCGATGTCTAGGCTGGTTCTTGGCTTGCTTTCTGTAGCTTGTCCCACACCTTGCGCACAACTTGGCCATCCTCTGGTGGTGGCAAGCAGCACGTGAATGGCTGCACCTGCCCATCTCGAGCGACTTCTCTTCTACCCGTCTTTCTCCAACCGGGGGGTCTTGCTTTGGTCCCTAGTGTCCCCAGAGCCTTGGGGAAGAGGAGCAAAAGGGTACCTGTGCTGAGAAACAGTTGCCCGGTCGTGCAGCACGGTGGGAAAAGTGGCCAGAAACCCCTTTGCCCTTTGGTTCTTCTGCCGAAGCCTTAATGCTGCCGACAAAGCTCATGGGCAGAGCCCAGAGATGTGGAGATCCCTGAACAACGTGTCCCTGGAGGTCTCCACAACTCCTCTCCCCGCCATGGACTGCCCTTTGCTTCCCGCCTGGGTGTTGCTGCTTGGGTTGTTGAGGGGTCCCAGGTGCCTCTTTAGCCGGCCCCTGCGGATCTCCTTCGGGCTGTGCCACTGCGGGGCAGGTTGGCTGGGCTTAGGGAGACCCCAGGACACGGGCACGTGGCAGCGTGTCACAGGGCCCTTTGTGACCCGCCATGATCCGAGCGCTGCGGATTGGACGGCGCAGGGCAGCGTGTCACAAGGCCCATTGTCACCCTCCAGGATATGAGCGCTGGCGGTGACGCAGCCACCCCACATTGCCCGGAGGACGGGACAGGACAGGGCTGCGAGGAGCCCCTGCACAGCCACCTCCTTCCCTTCCGACCCACGTCTGTGGCACTTTTCCAAGGCGTCTCCCGTCCCCGTGGCAGGAGCCCTCGAGGCCAGGCCTCCTCAGTGGCATGGCAGAGAGATCCCCCAGCATGCCCTGGCTGGAGGAGGAGGAGGAGGAAGGTGCTGGCACTGCCCCAGCATGGCAGCCTGATGAGGAGGAAAAGGTGCAACCTCTGCAGGCTGGTGAGTGGCTGAGCTGGGCCACAGGGCTAGTGGCTGCAGCCGGCTCAACCCCATCCCATCCCATCCCATCCCATCCCATCCCATGCCCTGTGGACATCCGCAGGGAAAGAGGGGGCAGGGCTGTTCCCCACGGCCACGCTTTGCCCATGCTCCACACAATGGGCAGCCCCAGCCCCAACCTGCAGCCAGAGAGAAGGGGTCCCCACCAGCCCCAGTCCTGAGGCTGCCCCTGCCTGCAGAGGGCAGGGCCCTCGGCTCCCTTCTCCAGCCTCTCCCACAGCCCCTCAGCTCTGCCTGTGCTCGGGCTTTGCCAGATCCACACCGGGACCTGCCAGAAGAGGAAGAGGAGCAGAAGCAGGAAGGCACCCGTGTCCTCTTCCACAGAAAAGCACAGGTACCGACAGCCGTGCTCGCCTGGGCTGGGCCTGCTCTCACTGGTCAGCCCAGCACCACCGCTGGAGCACTTGAGGGGACATCCTCCTCTTCCCTGCCCTTCCTTCACCTGCAGATGGTTTGGGAATCCCTCCAGCCCGCTGAGCGTGAAGCCACCGCCATCGCGGCCATCGAGCACATGACAGACTCTGACTCCATCGATGCAGAGGCTCCCGCTGCCATGCTGGATGTGCTTGTGGGAAGCGACCCCTCCAGTTTGGAGGAAGTAAGTAGCCTGTGGCCCCCCCAGGGATCCTGTGCCCCTTGAAGCCCAGGTCCGCTGGGCACCTGACAGCTTCTTAGGCCAGCAGAGGGTGGTGGGACGGGAAGCACTTCTCGGGGGAAGCTGGGGAAAGGGTTTGCTCTGGCAGCACTCCAACCCTCAGCCATGTCTCCTTCAGGTGCCGAGCATTGTGAGGTGCATCTACTGGTGGCTCGTGTTCAACACGGAAGGGGCTGCTGAGCACAGACTGGACGGTGCCCTTCTGGAGCTGACCCGCGTGCACCCCCATGATGTGGTGGTGACCCTCCTATGCTATAGTCCATCGTGTGACAGGTATGCAGCCCACCTGCCTCGAGGGCTCAGGGCTCACTTTTAGACCTTTAGAGCCCATCAGGCTGTAGAACCTGTCCCTGGCTGCCAGCCTGGGACCCCGCGGTTGCCCGGGCCACGGTGCTGTGGCCGAGACCGCGCTGACACAGAGCTCTGGGCTTGCAGAGCTGCTGCGACCATGTGGAGGGCGATGGCGTCCGAGAGCGCGACTGCCGAGAAGGTGCTGCTGGAGCTGCTCTGCGTGCTGGAGGACTGGCCGCTGCACAGCACGTCCACCTCCGATGGGGACGACGGCGACATCTTTGCCCTGACCGTGAGTTTCTGGACCAGGCCTTTGCTCGCCCCCAGGGTCGCCTCTCTGGGCAGCTCTCCAGCCTGTGCCACCGCTGCATCCCCCTGCCTCGCGTGGTGGGCTGGGAACATGGCTTAGGGGCAGGTTGAGGGGCAGCCGGGCCAGGTGCTCCCCCTGCGTCTCCCGTGGCCCCAGGCAGCGCCTGAGCCTCACCCTCCTACGCTCGGGCCCTGCCATGGGGACGTCTTGGCACTGAGCACTGTCTCTGCGTGTTTTCTTTTCTGCAGGCAACCAGGGTGCTGCGGGAGATCCTCCGGCCAGTGCCCTTCTTCCGAGGGTGGCTGGAGAAGCATTTCCCCCGTCTCTTCCTGGCTCTGCTCTTCCAAATTTTCTTCAGCACAGAGCAGATGCCAGAGGAGGTTGAAAGCTTCTGGATGAAATGCCAGGAGGAAGACTGCCTTCTCACCACCCCCAACAGGTGCTCCACCCCAGTCCTCCCATCCCTCCCACGGCCCTGGGGCTGCGGCCAAGGCTCCCAGCGTGACCTGGGCTTTGCTCTGCACACAGGTTTGCAGTGCTGACCCTGAAAGCGCTGCTCTGCTGTCTTGACCTTGAGGACGTGGTGTTTAAAGTGGAACGTAAGCGTGGCTGGGACACACTCCTCAAGGCAGAGACCAGACACTGGGCAATGGGTCTGCTGGCCAGGTGAGAGACCTCTTCTCCCCACTCCCCCTGCCATTCCTCCCTTGCAGATAGGGCACCCCGCCCAATCCAACCCCTCGGTCATGGAACTGATGGGCAAACTCAAGGGGATGAAGAAAGTCTGTAGATCTTGGAAGGAGGGGATGGCCACTTGGGAGGACTGTAGGACTGTTGTCAGAGGATGTAGGGAGGCAACTAGGAAAGCTAAGGCCTCCTTGGATTTCAGCCCTGCAATGGAGGTCAAGGACAGCAGAAAGGGCATCTTCAAATACCCTGCAGACAACACTAACACCAGAGGCACTGCAGGCCCACTGCTGAGCGAGGCGGGTGCCCTGGTGACAGAGGATACAGAGAAGGCGGAGGTACCGAATGCCTCCTTTGCCTCTGTCTATCCTGCTGGAGCCTGTCCTCAGGAGCCGCAGAGCCCTGAGGCCCCAGAGGAAGTCAGGAGAAAGGAGGAGTTTGACTGGGTCGGTGAGGACTGGGTTGGGGGTCAGTTAAGCAAGCGGGACACACGCAATCAATCCGTGGGCCCTGATGGGATGCACCCACGGGTGCTGAGGGACTTGTCACCAAGGGATAGCTCAGCATACTGGAAAAGCCTGGGAGAGGTGGGCGCACAGGAGCAGCCACCTCCCAAAACGCCGGCGTGCCCTCCGGTGGGGCCTGGGCTGACGGCTGAGAGCAGGGGGCCTGTCTGCAGGCAGCCCCACCGAGGGCATCCTGCCGGGGCAACGCAGGAGGCGCTGAGGGCCAGTGACAGAGCGTGGGGGCATGAGTCCTGCTGGTGCTGGGCACTGCCTTTCTCCTGGGAAGGGGTGGTGGGGAAGGAGCAGGCCTCGGTGAGTCACTTCCAGGAGAGGTTTGCCCACGGTGCCGCCTTCCCCCTGCAGGGAGATGCGCAGACTGCCGAGCAGCATACGCTCCTGGCTCTCGTGCTACCTGGTCGAAGCGCTCTGCAGGGAGGAGCTGCGCTGGGAGGTCCCCACCATGGCGTTCCTTGTCGAGGTGAGCCCGATGGCAAGCACCGCCGCGCTGAGCTGCCTCCCACCACTCTGCCCTCTCGGAGCTGCAGCTGCGGGGGGAGCCCAGTCAGAGGGGCTGGGGCAGAGGGTGGGCTCCGCCGCGTGCCCTTGGCCCCTTGCTGCTGGGGTGACACTTGTCCCCACCTGTGTTTCTGCCCGCTCTGTGCCAGCTCTCGCTCTGCCGTCACGGCTCCTCCCAGGCCCAGGAATCAGAGGCTGCCGAGGGCTGGCACAGAGCGGAGTGGGCGAGCGCCCTGCGCCCTGTGCCCCGCGGCGCAGGGCAGGGAGCCCAGGGGCTCTGCGCAGCCACTGCTGCCGTCGGGCTCAGCTGCCTGGGACGGTGCCCGTGCCCTGTGCTGGGGCCCTGCTGGCCCGGCAGGCCTGTCACTGCTCCGTGGGTTTCAGCTCCTGGCCTGCCCTGACGTCACGGGATGGGGTGACTGCATGCTGGAGCTCGTCCCAAGGTTCCTGCAGGGGGAGAGCAGAGAGATGCATCGCCTGGTGCTCAGAGTCCTCCTCGTGCTCTGCAAGACACCCTCGATGGTGAGAAGGGGGGCAGCCAGCTGAAGCCGTGCTGGCACGTGGGGCTGTGGAAGGGGGGCTGGGTAGCACCGTAGCTGGGACTTGGCTGGGCTTCGGGACCTGTGGCAGCTGCTCCCAGCGCCCCTGCCTCCCCGTGCACTGGCCCAAGTCCTTCGGGGCAGGCATTGGGCTTCTGGGCAGCGTGGCGTTGAGCCGCCAGAGCAGTTTGGGCAATGCAGCCTTTTAGGGCTTCACACTACGGCGTCGTGTTCCACACAGGCCCTCAAAGTGAAGTACCACCTGCTGCGAAGGCTCGTACAGCTGCTGCAGGATGCAGATGCCGAGGTGGTCGGGATGACCCTCTCTGTTTTCAGCAAGGTGCTCCGGGCCAAACGCTGCCTACTTGCCAGCCCCACCATTCTGCAGCTTGCTCTCGCTCTCCGGCAGCTCTTTGACCACGTAAGGCTTTGTGACCCCACCACGGGGGCTGGCGGCTGCCCGGACACATTGTGCCCTGCGGATCTTCAGAGCCGTGCCCAGGCGGGCCTGCAGCATCCCGTGCTGAGGTCTTGCCCTCTTCCTTTCCACCAGGAAGGCAACCATGTGCAGCTGCTCTCCATTTGCCTCTTCCAAGAGGTGATGGCACTTGTAGTGGAAGATGGAAGAAAGCCACTGAAAAGGCATGTGGTCGGGAGCCTGCTCCCACTCTTCTTCCACTTGCACAACGAGAATAAGCACGTGGCAGAGGTGAGGATTTCCGACCTCCACATGTCCAAAGACTTTTGCAGCTCCACCTCCGGGAGGTGGCTCCGCCGCCTCCTGCCCTGGTGCCTCTCGGACCGCAGCGCTCCAGCCTCCCCCTGCCCTTGGCCACAGAGCAGCAGCTCTGGGGGACCCCTGTCCCGCTGCCCCGGCTGCCCCAGGTGCCCGAGCTGGGGGCTGCCCCACTCCTCCGCCCGGGCACCGAACCCGCTGGCGGACGCGTTCCCCAGCTGCTGCCTCTTCCCAGCAGGGGCCAGGAAAGGCCCCGAGCCTGGCACGGGTGCAGGGGACGCAGGTCCGTGCCCTGGGCAGCGGTGCCATCTCCCCGTCTCTGCTGCTCTGCAGGCCTCTCGGGAAGCCCTGCGTGAAGCTGCCGAGTTCCTCAGGAAGCGGAAGCTCGCGCTGCTGTTGGAGACGGAGCAGACAGGGGCCGTGGGCGAGTACCTGGTAAGGATGGCCGCGAAGCCCCAGATGCGGCCTGTGCGAGCCCCCTGCCCCCAATGCCCGGTGTGCGGGGCTGGCAGCTGTGCCCCTGCCCACGGCTGCAGCCCATCGCCGCCAGCCTGCACCCCACACGCTCCATCCCCGCGGGCTCGTCTCCAGACTCCTCTCCCTCCCTGAGCCCGGGGGTGCCAACAGAGCCCTGGCCCAGCTGGGCTTTGGCAGAGGGTGGCACCGTGGATCCCCGGGGAGCACCCAGCCCCCTGCCTCCTCCAAAGCCCGGCACCAGCTGGCTGCTGGCCGGGGGGCGTGTGTGTCCCGGCAGGGGAGGCCAGTCCTGGGGGCAGGGACTGCCCGCCAAGGGGGACACGGCACCAACCCTTCCCTCCATCCCCTCGTCCTCTCTCCAGCTGGCAGAGTACAGCGGCAGAGCAGGCGAGTACCTGCACCAGTCCCTGCCGTACCTGCTGAGCCCACAGGAGTCCGTGCGAGAGGCGGCCGTCAGGTTCATGGGTGAGCCACGACCCCCCGGGGTCCCTCCCTGCCCCACTGCAGCTCGGCCCCAGCCCCGCCCGCTGCACCGGCAGCAGCAATCGGCCCTGCAGCTGCAGAGCCCCGAGCAGCCGGTGCGGGGCCAGGGCCCCCACGGGTCGCCCTGCTGCCCTCTCCCACCCCTGCCCTTGGGCGTCACGCTCGGGGAAGGCCCTGGGCTCAGCCCTGCCAAGGGGAGGGAAGCGGGTGGCTGGGCTGGCGGGGGGCAGCCGTGCTGCTGGGGCCAGCGGGGTTTGTGACGGGCTGGGTGTTCCTAGGGCTCCTCGGACACCGTGGCAGGGGGCAGCGGGAAGAACTCCACGTCATCTCCAAGGGTGAGTGAGGGCAGCGGGGCGGCAGCAGGGGCTGGCAGGGAGGAAAAAAGACCCCGGGCAGGGAGATGGGAGCCCTGTCTGGGCAGGGCTCTGCTGCCTGCGCGGACGACGAGCGGCACGGGCAGAGCAGGCAGAGATTTCAGGGGCACGTGGGGTCTTTGTGGCCAGCACCTTCCGGCGGCTCCCTCCTGGCCATGGGAAGAGCTGGGCGGGTGGCCCTGACAGGAGGGGTTCCTGGGCTCCCCGCCGATCCGCGCTCTGCCTGATCTGACCTGGGCTCTGTCCCTCACTCTTCCAGTCCTTCAAGGCATGACCTACGACATCAGCCTCTCCGTGTCAAACCTGGCGGCTGAGACCCTGCTGCAGCTAAGAGCTGCCGAGAGCAATCCTTCCTCCCGATTCCGGCCGCTGCAAGACCGGCTCCGCAGGGCGTGGAGGAGGCTGCGCTGCCTGTGCTGCTGGAGCTGTGTGCAGAGCTGACGCCAGGGCCCCCACGGGCTCTGCCCTGAATAAACAGTCCTGTTCCTTCACCTCGTCTGTGCGACTTTCCTTGGGGAGAACGAAACGGCGGAGGAGAACCCAGGTGCTGAAGCAACTGGGACCCTCAGGAGAGAGTGACCAGCCATGCCCGCTTTCCAGCAGCCGGTGGCGGCGCCGGACAACGCCGACCCCCTGTGGCCTGGCCACAGGCGCCAGCTGCTCTGCTGGCCTGCGAGAGCAAGAGGAGAGGCGAGGAAAACCTTCTGCCTCGCAGGCCCGCGCTCTTCAGCGCTCGCCTCTCCTGTGGCAAGGGGTGGCTCTGGTACGGCCCGCAGCTCCAGGCCGTTCCTGTCCCCGCGGCCTCTGGCCCACAGGCACTGGAGCTGCAAAAGTCTTTGGCCACAAGAGCTGGGTGAAGAGACGGAGTGGACGAGGGCGGCCTTAACGGGATCGTAGGAGCACGCTGTGCTGCAGGAGGCAGAGGAGAGAGCTGCGCTGGGAGAGAAGCCCCTCGGCCCTGCTCCGCTGGGTGACAGCCTCTTTCTCTGCTGGCCAACGTGCCTTCCCACGAGGGCTGGGTGCCCGAGGGGTGGGTGCCGCAGGCTCTGCCCCGGGCGCGGGAGCGTCCCGCGCCTGCTCTGGTGGCTGCTGTGGCAGCTTGGTTCCTTGAGGGGGGCAGGGACTGGCGCTCCCAGGGTGAGTTCTCAGCGTGACACGGACACTCCCCTCCAGCCCTTCAATCCGAAAGTGCCCGTGGGCCCTCCCCGGGAGCCACGGACAGGAGAGAAACGCTCCGTTAGCCGAGCCTGGTTTAAACAGCCACATCCCGGCCATTGCTTTGCCACCTCCCAACCCCCAGCGCTGCAGCCAAGAGACCCCCGTGGTCTGCAGCGACCCGTTCGGTGCGTGTGGGACCGCTCAGGGAAGGAAGCCCAGAGCCAAACACGCAGGGGACCCAGGTGCAGCAGCCGAGAGGGATGTCCACCCTGGGAGCCAGGAAGCCGCCCCTGCCCAAGGAGGCTCCCAGGCAAAAATGCTGTGATGGCCAGAGACAGGGGGGGACGGAGCAGCACACCCACTCCGTCTTGAACCGACTTTGGAAGGGCAGGGAGAGCTGAGATGGCTGCCAGGAGCCGGCCAGCGAGGGGCTGAGGGTGAGAGGGGCAACACTCTGGCTTCAGTTTTCGAGAGGAGAGAATGGAAATGCAGGGGGACTTTCTTCTTTGGCACCGTCTCCCGCCGCATTCTCCTAGGGAAGCCACCGCTCGTGGCGTACACAGGTGCCCTCGAAGCTGAGTTCAAAATCGGCTGCATGGCCGGGCCCAAAGCGTGCTGGGGAATGGAGTTCAACCCAGCTGGCGGCTGGTCACAAGGGGTGTCCCCCAGGGCTCAGTCCTGGGACCAGTCTTGTTGAACACCTTTATTGACGGTTTGGATAAGGGCATCGAGTGCTCCCGCAGGGAGCTTGCAGATGACACCAAATTGGGTGAGAGTGTTGGTCTGCTGGAGGGCAGGAAGGCTCTGCAGAGGGATCTGGACAGGCTGGATCGATGGGCTGAGGCCAGTGCCGTGAGGTTCACCAAGGCCAAGTGCCGGGTCCTGCCCTCGGGTCACACCAACCCCCGCAGCGCCGCAGGCTGGGGAGGAGCGGCTGGGAAGTGCCCGGCGGGAAAGGGCCTGGGGGTGCTGGTCGGTAGCCGGCTGGACACGAGCCGGCAGTGCGCCCAGGTGGCCAAGAAGGCCGGCAGCATCCCGGCCTGGATCAGCCATGGGGTGGCCAGCGGGAGCAGGGAGGGGATCTGTACTGGGCACGGGTGAGGCCGCCCCTCGAATGGTGGGTGCAGGTTTGGGCCCCTCCCTGCAAGAAGGACATGGAGGGGCTGGAGCGTGTCCAGAGAAGGGCAACGGAGCTGGGGAGGGGTCTGGAGAACAGGTCTGTGAGGAGCGGCTGAGGGAACTGGGGGTGTTCAGCCTGGAGAAGCGGAGGCTGAGGGGAGACCTCATCGCTCTCTGCAGCTGCCTGAGAGGAGGCTGTGGTGAGGGGGGGTCGGTCTGTTCTCCCAAGGAACAAGCGATAGGACGAGAGAAATGGCCTCAAGTTGCACCAGGGCAGGTTTAGATTGGACAGCAGGAAAAGCTTCTTTACCGAAGGAGTAGTCAACCATTGGAACAGGCTGCCCAGGCAAGTGGTGGAGTCACCATCCCTGGAGGTGTTCAACAACCGCGTAGACGTGGCGCTTCTAGACACGGTTTAGTGGGCACGGTGGTGTTGGGTTGACGGTTGGACGTGACGACCTCAGAGGTCTCCTTCAGCCCAATGATTCCATGACTCTGTGACTCTGACATTCTAACCACATCTCAAAAGAAAGAGCAGGGCTTACGGGGCCACGCAGCAGGCCCACGGACGTGCCTGGCAGCCCTTCATCTTTCCTCCTTTCCTTCCCCAAAGGCCATCGCTCACCAAAAGAGGGAAATGAACCCCCGCCTCACCGCCCAGCCCTCTCAGCAGCCGTCCACAGCTGGTTACACCCATCCCTCCACACCGTCATCCTTTCCAGGCGGCCGCGGTCGCTTTGGTGGGTTTCACACCTCCCCGCAAACCCTACTCCTAGGCAGCTGCTCTGCTCCAGCGTGGCACTGGAGAGGTGGCTCTGGGGCTGACCACAGACTGGGCTGCTGTCTCCACCTGGTGACAGAAAGGCTGTGCTGGCAACCAGGGAGCTCGACGGCCGAGAAAGGGGAGACCAAATGAAAAACCGAAGCAGCGGCTCCTGCGGCGGCTGCGCAGAGGACACGACTGCAGCGGGGCTTCGGGTTTGGCTCGCAACCTTCCGGGGCACCCGGGGTTTTGGCACAGGCTGCCAGATGAACGGGGCGGTGTTCACGTCTACACGCATCGCTGTGTTTGCGGCTGGGTCCGTCCGTGTGCTTGTAAACACACGGGTTGTCGCTGCAGAGGTAAAGGGACGTCATGTCTCGAGACCTTGGGGACTTCAGAAGGAAACGCCCCCCTTTCATCCCCTGCTGTCGCCTTTCCAGCTTCCTGTCGTGATGACAGGGATTCAAGGGAGAGGGGATGTTGCTGAAAGCCCTTGCCCATGGCGTAGCCTGAAGGACCCGGCCTGTAGCTGAGGCTCGAACTAACGGCATTTTCTGAAACAGCAGCATGTTCTTCCAGCCAGCGACTGCTCCCAGCAGTGACAAGGCCTGATGGTTATAGTTCGTACCAAGGGATGGGATGCACAGAGGCCCTGGCTTGTTCTTGGAGCGACCGAGGCCACTGCTGAGTCTTGTACCCCGTGTTGGGGTGCCGGGAGGGAAAAGGGTCCCCAGCCCGAAAAAGGCCGCCCCTGCAGGGAGAAGGGATCCTCTTTCCTTCCAAGAGCTCCGGCCAGTGGTGCGGGTGGCTGGAGGGCCAGCTCCGGGGGTTCTCCTCCTCCTCCTCCTTCTCCCTCCCCTCCGAAGCACCTCCCGGGACCCCCGTCCTGCAGACCGTGGGCTTCCAGCAGCTGCATCCCCTGAATCCCAGGGGATGTCCCAGCCCCTCCTGAGCCCCTCGCATCTGCCCGGACCAGCCGGAGAAGGGCATGGGGGGCTGCCGGGTGTCACAAAGGGCGTTCTGCCTGACAACGGTGTCTCAAAAGGGGCGTTGCCTGCCCCAAGATGTCACAAAGGGGGCTCTGCCTGCCGGGCTATATAAAGGGGGCGTCCGGCCCGTGGGAGCAGACAGTTCACTGGTGCCACAGCGAACACAGCGCCATGAACCGCTGGGTCCTTGCCTACGTGATGCTAGTGCTGGGTGTCGCGTTGTTTCTCATCGTGTCATGGGACTGGCTCTCGGTAGGTGACCGCTGCACCGCACCACACTGCACCGCAGTGCACTACGTGTCGGGTGTGGAGGGCGTGGGGGGCTGTGGCGTGGGCCGGGAGCTGCTCCCGTCTCACGCAGCCCCTGGGGTTCCTGCAGACACTTCTGTCGGGGCATTGGGTGAAGGCAAAGAAACTGGTGCAGGACCTGCACAACAAGGTGGTCCTGATGAGGCAGAAGAGCAGGAGGCCGAAGGAGCAGCGAGGTGGTGAGTGGCCCCAGCACCCATCGCCCTGCACACGGCCGACACCCCATGGCAGCCCTGACCCGCAGGGGGCTGTGCCGGGGGCTGCCGGCCGCTCACACCGTCTCCTCCCCCGGCAGCTTCTCTCTCGGAGGCACCTAAAAGAGTGCGGAGGTGCAGGGTGACCCTAGAAATTACGTGAGTGCTGGGGGAGACCCCAGATCCTGCCCCAGACCCTCACCCCTGCCCTGCCCTTGCCCGCACTGGGCAGCCCTGCCCACTGGCCGAGGAGGGGGTGCTGCCCGCGGGTCCCGCTGGAGGGGCCGGGGTGCAGCGGGGTCTTCTCTCTCCTCCTCCGCAGGATGAGACCTCGGAGTCATGGAGCAGGAAGTGACCAGCCCCTGACAACAGCGAAGTCGCTGGACGCCATGCACTCTATCCACTCCTTCTTCACTTCACCAGAGTGCATCTCCGCTTCCCTGGGCTCCCCCAAGTCCCTCCCGGGTCCCTGCATTGCAGCCACAGCGGAGCCAGCAGCGTCCCGCTCCAGCCCCAGAGCCACAGCCCTGTTCGCGGCCAAGCACAGGCCTAAGCGTGGCCAGGGGTCCCGGGGGCTGCGCAGGGCAGGCCAGCGTCTGCGGAAGGGCTGTGCCCGGCTGTGGCGCTCCATGACGTCCTGCTGGAGATGCTGCTGCCACACGCCCGCGTCCACACTGGACGACGACATGGAGTAGTGGGACGTGGAAATGGAACCCATTATATTAGAACCTGGATGTGTAGTCATACACAATTATTAAACATCTTCTCTCTCCCCGGTGTTGTGGTTCACCCTGCGGCTGGGCTGTGAGACCCTCAGTGCCCGACCCCAGCAGGGACCAGCTGGCATCAAGCACCGCTGGCACCTACAGCACGGGGGGTTGGGGGTGGCTGGTACCCCCATGGGTGTGCTGGCACCTGGGGACCTGGGTGGGTGGGAGAAATGGCCCAGCAGGAACCTCATGAAGTTGAGCAAGTGCCAAGCCCAGGCAACAGCAGTGGTGGTGGTGGTGAGGAGCTCCGCTTGCACCAAGGGCCCCGCGTTCCCAGTGCTTTGTCTCTGCAAAGGACAGAGGAGTGATGCTTTCGAGTTCACCGCCAAGCCTTACGGGTTGCTTCGACTGCCGATGTCAGTCCTACAGGATGAAAGAGGTCTGGTCTCCCACATGGGGCCATATTCCAGAGTTGGGGGTGTTGAACCTGGAGAAGAGAAGGCTCCGGGGAGACCTTAGAGCGGCCTTCAGTGCTGAAAGGGGGGGTACAGGAGAGGTGGGGAGGGACTCTGGATCAGGGAGGGGAGTGATGGGCTGAGAGGTGAGAGTTTCAAACTGAAAGAGGGGAGATTGAGATGAGATCTTGGGAAGAACTTCTTCCCTGTGAGGCTGGTGAGGCCCTGGCACAGGCTGCCCAGAGAAACTGTGGCTGCCCCCTCCCTGGCAGCGCTCAAGGAGCAGAAACCTGCTCTAGTGGAAGGCGTCCCTGCCCGTGGCAGGGGGGTGGGACTGGGTGGTCTTCGAGGTGCCTTCCAACCCAAACTGTTCTGCGATTCCAACTGGCAAAATCAGACGAAACGGCAGCTCGAGAACAGAGGAAAAGGCAGCTCGAGAGCCCATCCCTTGCAGTCGCCCCCGGGAGCCTCACCCTCTGCCTTCATTCCGCCCCCCTTCTGCCTTGCTGGCTCATTCCTGCCCCAGCACAGCGCCATTGTGAGCAACAAGTTTCTAATCGAGTTCCTAACGAGCCCTGGCACCCTCTCAGCCACCGTCCGCCCCTCAGCACCCGGCAGGCGCCGAACTTCACGGCATTCCCTGCCGGGCCGGGCCGGGCCGGGCCGATCCACGGCGGCCTCGCTGCCCCTTCGCCGAGGCTCCCCCCCGGCGAGCCCTCGGCATCTCCTTCGGGGTCGGGGCTTCCCGTACGTGCTGCCAGGGCGGCTCCTGCCCGCTCACGGCTGCCCTCGCCCGCTAAGGCAGCGGGGCCGCACCGGGCCCCTCGGCAGGAGGCTGCAGAGCCGAGCACGGCCCCGCTCGCCCCGGCCCGCCACCGGCCCCGGCCCCGCCGCCCGCGCCCGCCGCTCGCCCAAGATGGCGCCGAGCGGCCGGGGACGAAGGACCGGCCCCGCCGCAGCGCGGGCTCTGCCGCCGGGGGCGTGGCCGCGGGAGCTCCGCCCCGCCCGGCTCCCCTCAGCCGCTGCGGCCGGAGCGGCGGCTGCAGCGGGTCCCTGCGGCCCTCGGGGCGGCGGCGGGGCCGGGCCGGCGGCGGGCGGAGGGGGGGGTCCTGACGGGCAGCGGAGCCCCGTGTCCCAGCACAGGCTGGGGACAGAGCTGTTGGAGAGCAGCGTAGGGGAAAGGGACCTGGGGGTCCCGGTGGACATCAGGATGACCATGAGCCACCAATGTGCCCTCGTGGCCAAGAAGGCCAGTGGCATCCGGGGGGGTATGAGAAGGGGGTGCTCAGTAGGTCGGGAGAGGTTCTCCCCCCACCTCTGCTCTGCCCTGGTGAGACCCCATCTGGAACAGTGTGTCCAGGTCTGGGCCCCTCAGTTCCAGAAGGACGGGGAACTGCTGGGGAGAGTCCAGCGCAGAGCCCCAAAGGGGATGAAGGGGGTGGAACATCTCCCTCAGGATGAAAGGCTGAGGGAGCTGGGGCTCTTGAGCCTGGAGAAGAGGAGACTGAGGGGTGACCTCCTCAATGGCTATAAATACGTGAAGGGCGAGTGTCAGGAGGATGGAGCCGGGCTCTGCTCGGTGACGGCCAGTGACAGGACCAGGGGCAACGGGTGCAAGCTGGAGCACGGGAGGTTCCACATGAACATCAGGAAAAACTTTTTCCCTGGGAGGGTGACAGAGCCCTGGCACAGGCTGCCCAGAGAGGTGGTGGGGTCTCCTTCTCTGGAGACATTCCAGCCCCGCCTGGACACGTTCCTGTGTGACCTGCTCTGGGTGGTCCTGCTCTGGCAGGGGGTTGGACTGGGTGATCTTTCGAGGTCCCTCCCAACCCTGACACTCTGTGATCCTGTGACTTGTGGGCAACGTGATGGCTGGAGGCCGTCTTGGGCACAGCGATCCCGAGACGATAGAGCTTTGGGTTCTCAGAGAAGTAAGGAGGGGAGTCGGCACAACTGCCACCTCGCACATCCAGAGGGCAGAGTGTGGCCAGTTCAGGAGCCTGGTCGACCCAGTCCCTTGGGAGCAGGTCCTGCCGGGCAGCGGAGCCCCGAGGGCTGGACATGCCTCGCGAAGGAAACCGTGGAGGCGCAGGAGCCGTCCCCGGGGGCCGAAAGGCGAGCGGAGAGGAAGGAGAGCGGGGCGGCAGCGCCTGGTGGGATGGATCGCCAGGCCGTCAGACGGCCCGGGGAGAGAGCGGCGGGGGGGGGGTCTGTGAAGGCCACAGCTCCGCGGGGAGGGGACCCGGGCTGGGCTTGGCCAGGACCTGGGCTCAGCGTCGAGGGGATCCTCTTTCCTTCCAAGAGCTCCGGCCAGTGGTGCGGGTGGCTGGAGGGCCAGCTCCGGGGGTTCTCCTCCTCCTCCTCCTTCTCCCTCCCCTCCGAAGCACCTCCCGGGACCCCCGTCCTGCAGACCGTGGGCTTCCAGCAGCTGCATCCCCTGAATCCCAGGGGATGTCCCAGCCCCTCCTGAGCCCCTCGCATCTGCCCGGACCAGCCGGAGAAGGGCATGGGGGGCTGCCGGGTGTCACAAAGGGCGTTCTGCCTGACAACGGTGTCTCAAAAGGGGCGTTGCCTGCCCCAAGATGTCACAAAGGGGGCTCTGCCTGCCGGGCTATATAAAGGGGGCGTCCGGCCCGTGGGAGCAGACAGTTCCCTGGCGGTCACAGCGAACACAGCGCCATGAACTGCTGGGTCACTGCCTGCGTGATGCTAGTGCTGGGTGTCGCGTTGTTTCTCACCCTGCTGTGGGACTGGCTCTCGGTAGGTGACCGCTGCACCGCACCACACTGCACCGCAGTGCACTACGCGTGGGGTGTGGAGGGCGTGGGGGGCTGTGGCGTGGGCCGGGAGCTGCTCCCGTCTCACCCAGCCCCTGGGGTTCCTGCAGACACTTCTGTCGGGGCATTGGGTGAAGGCAAAGGAACTGGTGCAGGACCTGCACAAAGAGATGGTCCTGATGGAGCCGGAGAGCGGGAGGCCGAAGGAGCAGAGAGGTGGTGAGTGGCCCCAGCACCCATCGCCCTGCACACGGCCGACACCCCACGGCAGCCCTGATCCGCAGGGGGCTGTGCCGGGGGCTGCCGGCCGCTCACACCGTCTCCTCCCCCGGCAGCTTCTCTCTCGGAGGCACCTAAAAGAGTGCGGAGGTGCAGGGTGACCCTAGAAATTACGTGAGTGCTGGGGGAGACCCCAGATCCTGCCCCAGACCCTCACCCCTGCCCTGCCCCTGCCCGCACTGGGCAGCCCTGCCCACTGGCCGAGGAGGGGGTGCTGCCCGCGGGTCCCGCTGGAGGGGCCGGGGTGCAGCGGGGTCTTCTCTCTCCTCCTCCGCAGGATGAGACCTCGGGGTCATCGAGCACGGATTGACCGTCCCTGAGGACTCCGCTGGCACCCAGGGACGCCACGCTCTCGGGGAGCATCTCTGGGCTCCCCCTGCTCCCTCCCGGAGTCCCGCACTGCTGCGACGGCTCCGGCAGCGCTCCCCTCCAGCCCCACGGCCACAGGAATTCCATTAAATGTTTTCTCTCTCCGTGGCGTCGTGGTTCACCCTGCGGCTGGGCTGTGAGACCCGCTCGGTGCCCGACCCCAGCGGGGACGGGCTGCCATCGAGCACCGCTGGCACGCACAGAACGGGGCGTGGGGGTGGCTGGGGGTGGCCGGGTGGGCACCAAGCCGGCCACCAGCCGAGGTGTGCCCAGGGGTGCCCTGGGCTGCGCGAGGAGGAGCGAGGGCAGCAGGGGGAGGGAGGGGACCCTCGGCTGAGGGGGCTGGGGCTGTTCGGCCGGGAGAGGAGACGGCCCAGGGGGATCATCTCGTCCATGGACACCAACCCCTGCAGGGACGGGGCCAAGAGGACGGACCCGGGCTCGTCCCAGTGCTGCCCGGTGCCAGGACCAGAGGCCACGGGCACAAGCTGCAACCCAGCAGGGTCCCTCTGATCACACACTGAACCCAGTTTCATCTCGAACGATGCCGGGGACCAGCTGGGCAGCCATGGGCAGCCCTTGGCCAGGAGCCCCCCGCTGGAGCTGCCGGCAGGGACTGGGCAAGGGACCGAGCAGGGACCCACACCGTGGCCACCAAACCACCAGGCCACTCCATGCCCACCAGCACACCATGGCCACCAAACCACCACACGCTGGCCACCAATGCATCATGCCATGGCCACCATCCTGCCACACCATGCCCACCATCCCACCACTCTATGTCCACCAACCGCACACACCATGGCCACCAACGCATTATGCCATGGCCACCGAACCACCATGGCCAGCATCCCGCTGCACTATGGCCACCCAACCACCCAGCCACCATCTCTCCACTCCATGCCCACCATCTCGCCACATCATGCCCACTGCCCCACCACAAAATGGCCACCAACCCCCCACACCATGGCCACCAATGCATCAAGTCATGGCCACCCAACCACCATGGCCACCATACTGCCACACCGTGGCCACCATCCCATCATGCCATGGCCACGAGGCTTCCAATCCTTGGGGGTGCCCATCCCTGGGCGTGCCTCTCCCCCCGCCATGGGGTGCTGATCTCTGGGGGTGCCCACCCGTGGGCTGGGGGGAGGATCCCAGTGCCCCCCGCTCACTCTACGCGCAGGGGGAGGCCCCGCAGTCCATGGCGCTGCTGTGGGGCACCCCACACTCTGGCACCGTCCCCTCGGCTCCGGGAGTGGCTGTGCACCCGGGCAGAGGGATGCCCTCGGAGGTGTCAGAGTGAGCCCCACCAATGCACTCCCCCCCTCCCCAGCACTACACCCCCCTGGCATTGCACCCCCCAGTCCTGCACCCGTGGGGCTGTGGGGGTACCCTAGGGTGCTTGGGGGGTGGGGGTATGACCTCACTGGGGGACCCCAAAGCCCGAGATAGTCCCTTCCCCAAGCACCAGTGTTTGGTGGATGCGCACGCCCCCCCTGGACTCCACCTGGACGGTGTCCTGCCCTGGACCCCCCCATTACACCCCAGGACCCCAGTATCCTGTACCGGACACCCCCCCCCCAGACCCCCAGCACACCCCAGTATCCAGCACTGGACCCCCACTGCACGCTCCAGGATCCCCCTCCCATGCCCCCCCCCCCTCCAACCTTTTCACAGTGATCACAGCACCCTGAGACTCCCAGTGCTTTATCGGTGGGTCCAGGACCCCTTTGGGACATCCCAGGTCCCCCCCGGACCACAATGTTCTGCCCTGGACCCCCCAGGACCCCCAGCAGATGCCAGTATCCTACCCAGGACCCCCCCAGGACCCCTCCATGGACCCCCCAACTCACATCCCCCCCATTCAACCTCCCCACAGCCATCACAGCACCCTGAGTCTCCCAGTGCTTTATTGGTGGGCCCAGGACCCCTTTGGGACCCCCCAGGCCCTGCCACCTCCCCATCACTGGTGGTGGGTGCCGGGGGGGTTTCAAGGGACGGTGACGTGGTACGGGCTGCCAGGGACGTTGTTGTCCCCCCAGCGCAGGATGAGGACGTAGTCCCCCTTCTCCTCGACCGTGGAGGTGACGTTGCAGACCCGGTTGCTGGGGCCACCTGAGCCTGCGAGGAAGGCTGGGGGGCTCCTGGCCTCTCCCTGCCCGTGGGACAGCTCTTCTCCAAGAGCACTTTCTGACACCCCACCGTGGGAATACGAAATCCATGTTGTTCTACAGGAGGCCCAGGAGCATGAAGAGGAGAGAACAAGTAACGGCTTTCAGACCTGCAGAACCTCACGCTTTCCAAGGCAACCTGAACCCAACCGCTGTGGCTGCCACACTGCGGACAGAGGCAGGAACAAAGCTCTGGAGGAAGAACGGAAAAGGAAAGGAAAGGACCAAGGAAGGAAGTGATGCGATGTCTAGGCTGGTTCTTGGCTTGCTTTCTGTAGCTTGTCCCACACCTTGCGCACAACTTGGCCATCCTCTGGTGGTGGCAAGCAGCACGTGAATGGCTGCACCTGCCCATCTCGAGCAACTTCTCTTCTACCCGTCTTTCTCCAACCGGGGGGTCTTGCTTTGGTCCCTAGTGTCCCCAGAGCCTTGGGGAAGAGGAGCAAAAGGGTACCTGTGCTGAGAAACAGTTGCCCGGTCGTGCAGCACGGTGGGAAAAGTGGCCAGAAACCCCTTTGCCCTTTGGTTCTTCTGCCGAAGCCTTAATGCTGCCGACAAAGCTCATGGGCAGAGCCCAGAGATGTGGAGATCCCTGAACAACGTGTCCCTGGAGGTCTCCACAACTCCTCTCCCCGCCATGGACTGCCCTTTGCTTCCCGCCTGGGTGTTGCTGCTTGGGTTGTTGAGGGGTCCCAGGTGCCTCTTTAGCCGGCCCCTGCGGATCTCCTTCGGGCTGTGCCACTGCGGGGCAGGTTGGCTGGGCTTAGGGAGACCCCAGGACACGGGCACGTGGCAGCGTGTCACAGGGCCCTTTGTGACCCGCCATGATCCGAGCGCTGCGGATTGGACGGCGCAGGGCAGCGTGTCACAAGGCCCATTGTCACCCTCCAGGATATGAGAGCTGGCGGTGACGCAGCCACCCCACATTGCCCGGAGGACGGGACAGGACAGGGCTGCGAGGAGCCCCTGCACAGCCACCTCCTTCCCTTCCGACCCACGTCTGTGGCACTTTTCCAAGGCGTCTCCCGTCCCCGTGGCAGGAGCCCTCGAGGCCAGGCCTCCTCAGTGGCATGGCAGAGAGATCCCCCAGCATGCCCTGGCTGGAGGAGGAGGAGGAGGAAGGTGCTGGCACTGCCCCAGCATGGCAGCCTGATGAGGAGGAAAAGGTGCAACCTCTGCAGGCTGGTGAGTGGCTGAGCTGGACCACAGGGCTAGTGGCTGCAGCCGGCTCGACCCCATCCCATCCCATCCCATCCCATCCCATCCCATCCCATCCCATCCCATCCCATCCCATCCCATCCCATCCCATGCCCTGTGGACATCCGCAGGGAAAGAGGGGGCAGGGCTGTTCCCCACGGCCACGCTTTGCCCATGCTCCACACAATGGGCAGCCCCAGCCCCAACCTGCAGCCAGAGAGAAGGGGTCCCCACCAGCCCCAGTCCTGAGGCTGCCCCTGCCTGCAGAGGGCAGGGCCCTCGGCTCCCTTCTCCAGCCTCTCCCACAGCCCCTCAGCTCTGCCTGTGCTCGGGCTTTGCCAGATCCACCCACTCGGGACCTGCCAGAAGAGGAAGAGGAGCAGAAGCAGGAAGGCACCCGTGTCCTCTTCCACAGAAAAGCACAGGTACCGACAGCCGTGCTCGCCTGGGCTGGGCCTGCTCTCACTGGTCAGCCCAGCACCACCGCTGGAGCACTTGAGGGGACATCCTCCTCTTCCCTGCCCTTCCTTCACCTGCAGATGGTTTGGGAATCCCTCCAGCCCGCTGAGCGTGAAGCCACCACCATCGCGGCCATCGAGCACATGACAGACTCTGACTCCATCGATGCAGAGGCTCCCGCTGCCATGCTGGATGTGCTTGTGGGAAGCGACCCCTCCAGTTTGGAGGAAGTAAGTAGCCTGTGGCCCCCCCAGGGATCCTGTGCCCCTTGAAGCCCAGGTCCGCTGGGCACCTGACAGCTTCTTAGGCCAGCAGAGGGTGGTGGGACGGGAAGCACTTCTCGGGGGAAGCTGGGGAAAGGGTTTGCTCTGGCAGCACTCCAACCCTCAGCCATGTCTCCTTCAGGTGCCGAGCATTGTGAGGTGCATCTACTGGTGGCTCGTGTTCAACACGGAAGGGGCTGCTGAGCACAGACTGGACGGTGCCCTTCTGGAGCTGACCCGCGTGCACCCCCATGATGTGGTGGTGACCCTCCTATGCTATAGTCCATCGTGTGACAGGTATGCAGCCCACCTGCCTCGAGGGCTCAGGGCTCACTTTTAGACCTTTAGAGCCCATCAGG
The DNA here is from genome assembly GCF_034619465.1 of Leptosomus discolor. Taxonomy (NCBI): domain Eukaryota; kingdom Metazoa; phylum Chordata; class Aves; order Leptosomiformes; family Leptosomidae; genus Leptosomus; species Leptosomus discolor. Next base: position 218,652,368 of record NC_141391.1, on the reverse strand, counting down.
CTGTAGAACCTGTCCCTGGCTGCCAGCCTGGGACCCCGCGGTTGCCCGGGCCACGGTGCTGTGGCCGAGACCGCGCTGACACAGAGCTCTGGGCTTGCAGAGCTGCTGCGACCATGTGGAGGGCGATGGCGTCCGAGAGCGCGACTGCCGAGAAGGTGCTGCTGGAGCTGCTCTGCGTGCTGGAGGACTGGCCGCTGCACAGCACGTCCACCTCCGATGGGGACGACGGCGACATCTTTGCCCTGACCGTGAGTTTCTGGACCAGGCCTTTGCTCGCCCCCAGGGTCGCCTCTCTGGGCAGCTCTCCAGCCTGTGCCACCGCTGCATCCCCCTGCCTCGCGTGGTGGGCTGGGAACATGGCTTAGGGGCAGGTTGAGGGGCAGCCGGGCCAGGTGCTCCCCCTGCGTCTCCCGTGGCCCCAGGCAGCGCCTGAGCCTCACCCTCCTACGCTCGGGCCCTGCCATGGGGACGTCTTGGCACTGAGCACTGTCTCTGCGTGTTTTCTTTTCTGCAGGCAACCAGGGTGCTGCGGGAGATCCTCCGGCCAGTGCCCTTCTTCCGAGGGTGGCTGGAGAAGCATTTCCCCCGTCTCTTCCTGGCTCTGCTCTTCCAAATTTTCTTCAGCACAGAGCAGATGCCAGAGGAGGTTGAAAGCTTCTGGATGAAATGCCAGGAGGAAGACTGCCTTCCCACCACCCCCAACAGGTGCTCCACCCCAGTCCTCCCATCCCTCCCACGGCCCCGGGGCTGCGGCCAAGGCTCCCAGCGTGACCTGGGCTTTGCTCTGCACACAGGTTTGCAGTGCTGACCCTGAAAGCGCTGCTCTGCTGTCTTGACCTTGAGGACGTGGTGTTTAAAGTGGAACGTAAGCGTGGCTGGGACACACTCCTCAAGGCAGAGACCAGACACTGGGCAATGGGTCTGCTGGCCAGGTGAGAGACCTCTTCTCCCCACTCCCCCTGCCATTCCTCCCTTGCAGATAGGGCACCCCGCCCAATCCAACCCCTCGGTCATGGAACTGATGGGCAAACTCAAGGGGATGAAGAAAGTCTGTAGATCTTGGAAGGAGGGGATGGCCACTTGGGAGGACTGTAGGACTGTTGTCAGAGGATGTAGGGAGGCAACTAGGAAAGCTAAGGCCTCCTTGGATTTCAGCCCTGCAATGGAGGTCAAGGACAGCAGAAAGGGCATCTTCAAATACCCTGCAGACAACACTAACACCAGAGGCACTGCAGGCCCACTGCTGAGCGAGGCGGGTGCCCTGGTGACAGAGGATACAGAGAAGGCGGAGGTACCGAATGCCTCCTTTGCCTCTGTCTATCCTGCTGGAGCCTGTCCTCAGGAGCCGCAGAGCCCTGAGGCCCCAGAGGAAGTCAGGAGAAAGGAGGAGTTTGACTGGGTCGGTGAGGACTGGGTTGGGGGTCAGTTAAGCAAGCGGGACACACGCAATCAATCCGTGGGCCCTGATGGGATGCACCCACGGGTGCTGAGGGACTTGTCACCAAGGGATAGCTCAGCATACTGGAAAAGCCTGGGAGAGGTGGGCGCACAGGAGCAGCCACCTCCCAAAACGCCGGCGTGCCCTCCGGTGGGGCCTGGGCTGACGGCTGAGAGCAGGGGGCCTGTCTGCAGGCAGCCCCACCGAGGGCATCCTGCCGGGGCAACGCAGGAGGCGCTGAGGGCCAGTGACAGAGCGTGGGGGCATGAGTCCTGCTGGTGCTGGGCACTGCCTTTCTCCTGGGAAGGGGTGGTGGGGAAGGAGCAGGCCTCGGTGAGTCACTTCCAGGAGAGGTTTGCCCACGGTGCCGCCTTCCCCCTGCAGGGAGATGCGCAGACTGCCGAGCAGCATACGCTCCCCGCTCTTGTGCTACCTGGTCGAAGCGCTCTGCAGGGAGGAGCTGCGCTGGGAGGTCCCCACCATGGCGTTCCTTGTCGAGGTGAGCCCGATGGCAAGCACCGCCGCGCTGAGCTGCCTCCCACCACTCTGCCCTCTCGGAGCTGCAGCTGCGGGGGGAGCCCAGTCAGAGGGGCTGGGGCAGAGGGTGGGCTCCGCCGCGTGCCCTTGGCCCCTTGCTGCTGGGGCGACACTTGTCCCCACCTGTGTTTCTGCCCGCTCTGTGCCAGCTCTCGCTCTGCCGTCACGGCTCCTCCCAGGCCCAGGAATCAGAGGCTGCCGAGGGCTGGCACAGAGCGGAGTGGGCGAGCGCCCTGCGCCCTGTGCCCCGCGGCGCAGGGCAGGGAGCCCAGGGGCTCTGCGCAGCCACTGCTGCCGTCGGGCTCAGCTGCCTGGGACGGTGCCCGTGCCCTGTGCTGGGGCCCTGCTGGCCCGGCAGGCCTGTCACTGCTCCGTGGGTTTCAGCTCCTGGCCTGCCCTGACGTCACGGGATGGGGTGACTGCATGCTGGAGCTCGTCCCAAGGTTCCTGCAGGGGGAGAGCAGAGAGATGCATCGCCTGGTGCTCAGAGTCCTCCTCGTGCTCTGCAAGACACCCTCGATGGTGAGAAGGGGGGCAGCCAGCTGAAGCCGTGCTGGCACGTGGGGCTGCGGAAGGGGGGCTGGGTAGCACCGTAGCTGGGACTTGGCTGGGCTTCGGGACCTGTGGCAGCTGCTCCCAGCGCCCCTGCCTCCCCGTGCACTGGCCCAAGTCCTTCGGGGCAGGCATTGGGCTTCTGGGCAGCGTGGCATTGAGCCGCCAGAGCAGTTTGGGCAATGCAGCCTTTTAGGGCTTCACACTACGGCGTCGTGTTCCACACAGGCCCTCAAAGTGAAGTACCACCTGCTGCGAAGGCTCGTTCAGCTGCTGCAGGATGCAGATGCCGAGGTGGTCGGGATGACCCTCTCTGTTTTCAGCAAGGTGTTCCGGGCCAAACGCTGGCTACTTGCCAGCCCCACCATTCTGCAGCTTGCTCTCGCTCTCCGGCTGCTCTTTGACCACGTAAGGCTTTGTGACCCCACCACGGGGGCTGGCGGCTGCCCGGACACATTGTGCCCTGCGGATCTTCAGAGCCGTGCCCAGGCGGGCCTGCAGCATCCCGTGCTGAGGTCTTGCCCTCTTCCTTTCCACCAGGAAGGCAACCATGTGCAGCTGCTCTCCATTTGCCTCTTCCAAGAGGTGATGGCACTTGTAGTGGAAGATGGAAGAAAGCCACTGAAAAGGCATGTGGTCGGGAGCCTGCTCCCACTCTTCTTCCACTTGCACAACGAGAATAAGCACGTGGCAGAGGTGAGGATTTCCGACCTCCACATGTCCAAAGACTTTTGCAGCTCCACCTCCGGGAGGTGGCTCCGCCGCCTCCTGCCCTGGTGCCTCTCGGACCGCAGCGCTCCAGCCTCCCCCTGCCCTTGGCCACAGAGCAGCAGCTCTGGGGGACCCCTGTCCCGCTGCCCCGGCTGCCCCAGGTGCCCGAGCTGGGGGCTGCCCCACTCCTCCGCCCGGGCACCGAACCCGCTGGCGGACGCGTTCCCCAGCTGCTGCCTCTTCCCGGCAGGGGCCAGGAAAGGCCCCGAGCCTGGCACGGGTGCAGGGGACGCAGGTCCTGTGCCCTGGGCAGCGGTGCCATCTCCCCGTCTCTGCTGCTCTGCAGGCCTCTCGGGAAGCCCTGCGTGAAGCTGCCGAGTTCCTCAAGAAGCGGAAGCTCGCGCTGCTGTTGGAGACGGAGCAGACAGGGGCCGTGGGCGAGTACCTGGTAAGGATGGCCGCGAAGCCCCAGATGCGGCCTGTGCGAGCCCCCTGCCCCCAATGCCCGGTGTGCGGGGCTGGCAGCTGTGCCCCTGCCCACGGCTGCAGCCCATCGCCGCCAGCCTGCACCCCACACGCTCCCTCCCCGCGGGCTCGTCTCCAGACTCCTCTCCCTCCCTGAGCCCGGGGGTGCCAACAGAGCCCTGGCCCAGCTGGGCTTTGGCAGAGGGTGGCACCGTGGATCCCCGGGGAGCACCCAGCCCCCTGCCTCCTCCAAAGCCCGGCACCAGCTGGCTGCTGGCCGGGGGGCGTGTGTGTCCCGGCAGGGGAGGCCAGTCCTGGGGGCAGGGACTGCCCGCCAAGGGGGACACGGCACCAACCCTTCCCTCCATCCCCTCGTCCTCTCTCCAGCTGGCAGAGTACAGCGGCAGAGCAGGCGAGTACCTGCACCAGTCCCTGCCGTACCTGCTGAGCCCACAGGAGTCCGTGCGAGAGGCGGCCGTCAGGTTCATGGGTGAGCCACGACCCCCCGGGGTCCCTCCCTGCCCCACTGCAGCTCGGCCCCAGCCCCGCCCGCTGCACCGGCAGCAGCAATCGGCCCTGCAGCTGCAGAGCCCCGAGCAGCCGGTGCGGGGCCAGGGCCCCCACGGGTCGCCCTGCTGCCCTCTCCCACCCCTGCCCTTGGGCGTCACGCTCGGGGAAGGCCCTGGGCTCAGCCCTGCCAAGGGGAGGGAAGCGGGTGGCTGGGCTGGCGGGTGGCAGCCGTGCTGCTGGGGCCAGCGGGGTTTGTGACGGGCTGGGTGTTCCTAGGGCTCCTCGGACACCGTGGCAGGGGGCAGCGGGAAGAACTCCACGTCATCTCCAAGGGTGAGTGAGGGCAGCGGGGCGGCAGCAGGGGCTGGCAGGGAGGAAAAAAGACCCCGGGCAGGGAGATGGGAGCCCTGTCTGGGCAGGGCTCTGCTGCCTGCGCGGACGACGAGCGGCACGGGCAGAGCAGGCAGAGATTTCAGGGGCACGTGGGGTCTTTGTGGCCAGCACCTTCCGGCGGCTCCCTCCTGGCCATGGGAAGAGCTGGGCGGGTGGCCCTGACAGGAGGGGTTCCTGGGCTCCCCGCCGATCCGCGCTCTGCCTGATCTGACCTGGGCTCTGTCCCTCACTCTTCCAGCCCTTCAAGGCATGACCTACGACATCAGCCTCTCCGTGTCAAACCTGGCGGCTGAGACCCTGCTGCAGCTAAGAGCTGCCGAGAGCAATCCTTCCTCCCGATTCCGGCCGCTGCAAGACCGGCTCCGCAGGGCGTGGAGGAGGCTGCGCTGCCTGTGCTGCTGGAGCTGTGTGCAGAGCTGACGCCAGGGCCCCCACGGGCTCTGCCCTGAATAAACAGTCCTGTTCCTTCACCTCGTCTGTGCGACTTTCCTTGGGGAGAACGAAACGGCGGAGGAGAACCCAGGTGCTGAAGCAACTGGGACCCTCAGGAGAGAGTGACCAGCCATGCCCGCTTTCCAGCAGCCGGTGGCGGCGCCGGACAACGCCGACCCCCTGTGGCCTGGCCACAGGCGCCAGCTGCTCTGCTGGCCTGCGAGAGCAAGAGGAGAGGCGAGGAAAACCTTCTGCCTCGCAGGCCCGCGCTCTTCAGCGCTCGCCTCTCCTGTGGCAAGGGGTGGCTCTGGTACGGCCCGCAGCTCCAGGCCGTTCCTGTCCCCGCGGCCTCTGGCCCACAGGCACTGGAGCTGCAAAAGTCTTTGGCCACAAGAGCTGGGTGAAGAGACGGAGTGGACGAGGGCGGCCTTAACGGGATCGTAGGAGCACGCTGTGCTGCAGGAGGCAGAGGAGAGAGCTGCGCTGGGAGAGAAGCCCCTCGGCCCTGCTCCGCTGGGTGACAGCCTCTTTCTCTGCTGGCCAACGTGCCTTCCCACGAGGGCTGGGTGCCCGAGGGGTGGGTGCCGCAGGCTCTGCCCCGGGCGCGGGAGCGTCCCGCGCCTGCTCTGGTGGCTGCTGTGGCAGCTTGGTTCCTTGAGGGGGGCAGGGACTGGCGCTCCCAGGGTGAGTTCTCAGCGTGACACGGACACTCCCCTCCAGCCCTTCAATCCGAAAGTGCCCGTGGGCCCTCCCCGGGAGCCACGGACAGGAGAGAAACGCTCCGTTAGCCGAGCCTGGTTTAAACAGCCACATCCCGGCCATTGCTTTGCCACCTCCCAACCCCCAGCGCTGCAGCCAAGAGACCCCCGTGGTCTGCAGCGACCCGTTCGGTGCGTGTGGGACCGCTCAGGGAAGGAAGCCCAGAGCCAAACACGCAGGGGACCCAGGTGCAGCAGCCGAGAGGGATGTCCACCCTGGGAGCCAGGAAGCCGCCCCTGCCCAAGGAGGCTCCCAGGCAAAAATGCTGTGATGGCCAGAGACAGGGGGGGACGGAGCAGCACACCCACTCCGTCTTGAACCGACTTTGGAAGGGCAGGGAGAGCTGAGATGGCTGCCAGGAGCCGGCCAGCGAGGGGCTGAGGGTGAGAGGGGCAACACTCTGGCTTCAGTTTTCGAGAGGAGAGAATGGAAATGCAGGGGGACTTTCTTCTTTGGCACCGTCTCCCGCCGCATTCTCCTAGGGAAGCCACCGCTCGTGGCGTACACAGGTGCCCTCGAAGCTGAGTTCAAAATCGGCTGCATGGCCGGGCCCAAAGCGTGCTGGGGAATGGAGTTCAACCCAGCTGGCGGCTGGTCACAAGGGGTGTCCCCCAGGGCTCAGTCCTGGGACCAGTCTTGTTGAACACCTTTATTGACGGTTTGGATAAGGGCATCGAGTGCTCCCGCAGGGAGCTTGCAGATGACACCAAATTGGGTGAGAGTGTTGGTCTGCTGGAGGGCAGGAAGGCTCTGCAGAGGGATCTGGACAGGCTGGATCGATGGGCTGAGGCCAGTGCCGTGAGGTTCACCAAGGCCAAGTGCCGGGTCCTGCCCTCGGGTCACACCAACCCCCGCAGCGCCGCAGGCTGGGGAGGAGCGGCTGGGAAGTGCCCGGCGGGAAAGGGCCTGGGGGTGCTGGTCGGCAGCCGGCTGGACACGAGCCGGCAGTGCGCCCAGGTGGCCAAGAAGGCCGGCAGCATCCCGGCCTGGATCAGCCATGGGGTGGCCAGCGGGAGCAGGGAGGGGATCTGTACTGGGCACGGGTGAGGCCGCCCCTCGAATGGTGGGTGCAGGTTTGGGCCCCTCCCTGCAAGAAGGACATGGAGGGGCTGGAGCGTGTCCAGAGAAGGGCAACGGAGCTGGGGAGGGGTCTGGAGAACAGGTCTGTGAGGAGCGGCTGAGGGAACTGGGGGTGTTCAGCCTGGAGAAGCGGAGGCTGAGGGGAGACCTCATCGCTCTCTGCAGCTGCCTGAGAGGAGGCTGTGGTGAGGGGGGGTCGGTCTGTTCTCCCAAGGAACAAGCGACAGGACGAGAGAAATGGCCTCAAGTTGCACCAGGGCAGGTTTAGATTGGACAGCAGGAAAAGCTTCTTTACCGAAGGAGTAGTCAACCATTGGAACAGGCTGCCCAGGCAAGTGGTGGAGTCACCATCCCTGGAGGTGTTCAACAACCGCGTAGACGTGGCGCTTCTAGACACGGTTTAGTGGGCACGGTGGTGTTGGGTTGACGGTTGGACGTGACGACCTCAGAGGTCTCCTTCAGCCCAATGATTCCATGACTCTGTGACTCTGACATTCTAACCACATCTCAAAAGAAAGAGCAGGGCTTACGGGGCCACGCAGCAGGCCCACGGACGTGCCTGGCAGCCCTTCATCTTTCCTCCTTTCCTTCCCCAAAGGCCATCGCTCACCAAAAGAGGGAAATGAACCCCCGCCTCACCGCCCAGCCCTCTCAGCAGCCGTCCACAGCTGGTTACACCCATCCCTCCACACCGTCATCCTTTCCAGGCGGCCGCGGTCGCTTTGGTGGGTTTCACACCTCCCCGCAAACCCTACTCCTAGGCAGCTGCTCTGCTCCAGCGTGGCACTGGAGAGGTGGCTCTGGGGCTGACCACAGACTGGGCTGCTGTCTCCACCTGGTGACAGAAAGGCTGTGCTGGCAACCAGGGAGCTCGACGGCCGAGAAAGGGGAGACCAAATGAAAAACCGAAGCAGCGGCTCCTGCGGCGGCTGCGCAGAGGACACGACTGCAGCGGGGCTTCGGGTTTGGCTCGCAACCTTCCGGGGCACCCGGGGTTTTGGCACAGGCTGCCAGATGAACGGGGCGGTGTTCACGTCTACACGCATCGCTGCGTTTGCGGCTGGGTCCGTCCGTGTGCTTGTAAACACACGGGTTGTCGCTGCAGAGGTAAAGGGAAGTCATGTCTCGAGACCTTGGGGACTTCAGAAGGAAACGCCCCCCTTTCATCCCCTGCTGTCGCCTTTCCAGCTTCCTGTCGTGATGACAGGGATTCAAGGGAGAGGGGATGTTGCTGAAAGCCCTTGCCCATGGCGTAGCCTGAAGGACCCGGCCTGTAGCTGAGGCTCGAACTAACGGCATTTTCTGAAACAGCAGCATGTTCTTCCAGCCAGCGACTGCTCCCAGCAGTGACAAGGCCTGATGGTTATAGTTCGTACCAAGGGATGGGATGCACAGAGGCCCTGGCTTGTTCTTGGAGCGACCGAGGCCACTGCTGAGTCTTGTACCCCGTGTTGGGGTGCCGGGAGGGAAAAGGGTCCCCAGCCCGAAAAAGGCCGCCCCTGCAGGGAGAAGCGAACCGGACTGGTGACCCAAACCTGACCCACAGAGTGTTCCACCCCACGGACGGCACGGTCAGTGCAAAGCTGAGGGGTCACCAGGGTCCATCTCTCTTCTTCGGTGGCGACACCTGAGGAGGGCTCTGTCTGTCCTTCTGTCGTCGATGCCGCCCCGTGCGTCCCTGAATCCAGGGCCTGAGTCCAGCTCCTGCACCCGGTTCCATCGGCTGCCCAGTCCGGCCTGGGACTGCCCCAGTGCCAGCCCTGCAGCGTGGGGGGGACGTGTCGTCATCGGGGTGGGGGGAGTTGGGTTTGGTGTTGGGTTTGTATCTATTTGTACATATTGCATTTATTTCATTATTTCCTTATTCTTATCTTTTCTTTTATTGATACTGTTCCATTAAAGCTGTTTCAGTTTTCTTTTCCAGACCGTAAAGTCTCTCTCCCTTGTTCTCTCTCCTTTTCCCTTTTGGGAGGGCAGAGGGGTTCAGAGAGAGCGTCTGTCACTTGTGAGTGGCCGGCCCAGCCTCAACCCGTGACACCACGGTACCCTTCTAAGCCTGGCAACAGGATCTGTTCCGCTTATATCTGCTCCAAACCCGTACGTTCTGTTTAACTTCCTCCTCAGCTTCTTTAACAGTCAGCATCACGGGATTACATCCCAGATTTTGACCATGGGGCTCTACAGTTCCCTTGAACACACTAAGTTTCTGTTTCGGGGGTTTCCCTGCAGCACAGGGGGCAGTCCAGCCGTTAACAGCAGTTGTAAACCAAACATTGCTCCGTCCCTCCCAGAGTGGCCCCCTATCATCTCATCCATGATTTTCCGGGCACAAATATTTATCCTGGCTACTGTTTTCTCTGATTGTCTGAACCTCCGCACTTTGGAACTTGGCAAGCCTCGGGTTTCATAGTTGGTGGAACTCTCCCCTCACTCAGCGTTTACCCATAGCTTACCCGGATAGCCTGTCGCCCCCTTCCATTCATTCTCAGGTTTCAAATCTATCATTTTTGCCAAATCGGTATTTATTTTTCCCTCATGTTCCCCAAATTTATGCTTTTCTATACCACAAAGTCTCTGCCACCACCGCCTCATTAACAACGTCTTTTTTTTTTTTCCCCTGTTACACACTTACTGTTTCCTTAATTTAAGGCACCAGGGGTTTTCAGGTGGATGTACGTGCCACTGTCCATCCTCGAGTGGAGGGTCCACCCATCCTTTGAGTCTGGTATCATGAGTCCAGCCTTTCCCAGCCGTTCTTACCGATGTCTCCGTGGTCAGTAATACCTGGAACGGGCCCTCCCGTTCAGGTTGCAATTTGGTCTCTTTCCAGGACTTGATCAAAACCCACTCTCCAGGCTGGATGGTGTCAACTACAAACTCAAGAGGTGGCATTTGGGCCAAAAGCCCTTTATTCCTGAGAAAAGACAAAGCAGAAGACAACCCCGGTGTACAATTCTTGAGGTTTCTTTGGTTTCAAAGAGGGGAAAGTCGCCTCTTTTACCCAGAGAAGGCAATCCAAAGAACATCTCACAAGGCGATGTGCCGGTATCTTTTCTAGGAGAGGTCTGAATTCTCAGGGAATCTCTGGGTAGACATTTAGTCCAAGGTAGTTTATTTTCTAAGACTAATTTTGATAGTTGCTTTTTCATCGTCTGGTTCATCCTCTGAAGAAGGTGGGTGCCAGGGAGTATGGAAATCCCAGGATATCTCTAAGCTTTCCATAATTCCTTGGAGCACCTTGGAGGTGAAATGGCTGCCTTGATCGGAATCTATATTTTCTACCATTCCATATCTAGGAATGATTTGTCCTAAAACCACTTTGGCTACTCCAGCGGCAGTAGCTGTTGTCATGGGGTAAGCTTCTACCCGTCCAGGAAGATGATCCACTGGAACTGTTGCATAAAATCATCAGATTTAGAACGTCAGACCTGTGTGCGTGTTCTGAAAGCTGTGAGCACAGAAACCTCACCAGGCGACTGCGGTTTAGAAACCAGAGAAACTTGAAACCTGTTATGCACCAGTGATGCTGTTGGAAAACCCCTTATTCCTCGTATTCTGGTTTGAATATCAAGAATTCTAATTAGTAGATATTAGTAAGGATGACTAGTGATAATTTTAGGTAGATCAGTCTCAAATAGGATAAATGATTAAATAGAAAATAAAATCTGTATTGCCAATGCTGCTAGCATGCCTCTGTAAAATCCCAGACCCAAGGTGTTCATGAACCGCTGACCTGTTAGTGGTTAGAAACAAGGACAGTGTGTTGCCGTCCGAGATGTCTGCAAGGCAGGGTTTATGATGGTACCCATGGTATAATCTCTGAATCGTGACCAAAGCAGGTACGAGCCAAGAGCCTGCGAGCCAAGGACGTGTTCCCTGACCAAACATGGTCCATTCGAGGAGTGGTCGAGACCTCCGACTCCCCGTCCACCCACCCAAATGACACCCCCTACTCACAAGGGAACAACAGAAGACTGACCGAGGCTGCGCGCTGATTTGCATCAGAAGTGAGAGAAGAAGAACCAGCCGTTGAGAGGATGAAATTAAATATGCATTGTATGGGCTGAATATGTGTGAATTTACTGTATAAATATCTGCGGATTGCAACGTGCCGGTGGACATCTTTGGGAAGGATCCCGTGTCCCCGGGGCGCACCGTTAACAAAGGACATCTCTGCTGGTCTCACTGTGCGTAGAGGAGTTTTTCGGACCCACTGCGGATTTGCAGCAGAACTCAGCGGTATTTTAGCCTGCCTACTCGTGGCAATTCCGCAGAGTCTACAAGTAGCCTTGGAAAGGGCCTGAGACCCGGTTCTCTTCCTCCTGGGGGCTGTTTCCTCAGAACCTTTTTGTTTACCTTCTTACAAATCGCACATCGTTCACGAATCTCTTTCGCCACCGTGTAAATTCCCACACACCCACCCTTCCTCAAAACCCAGTCGCACGTTGCTCCTGCTCCCCGGTGACCGCCTTGATGTAAAATAGCCATTATTGCCCGCGTGACTTGTTTATTTAACATCTCTCTTCCCTCCGGGAGAATCCATTTACCTTCTGCCTCTATGGCTCCCAACTCTCCTCATGTTTCTGTCTCTTTTTCTGTAAATCCAGGAGCTGCCTTTGGCGCCGGTACCTGTGGGGTGAGGGTACACACACTCACGGTCTCTTGGGCTGCTCCGTCAGCTGGGCTGTTTCCCCTGGCCCTAAAAGAATTCCCGTTTGGATGCCCGTTCGCATGGACTCCCGCAATCTCCTTTGGAAGTGACAAACGCTTTCGTACTTGTCTAGTGAATTCCTCATGTGTTAATTCCCTCCCCTTGTTATAATCGAGTTTGCATTTTGAATAGGTAATTACTTTCATTGATAACTAATTGCTTTTAGTGAACGACTTCATTGCTTTAAGGAATAACTACCGCCATGTATTGATGAAATTAGTTTACACTGTAGTAAGAAATACCCCAAACCTCCCTGATGCTCCGAAACAGCAGCTGCTGCCTTGCAAAGAAGGTCAGAGATAAAGCTGCTGCTCATTGGGAAGTTGTCCAGAACAGAACAGGGAGGCAGGAGACGGGGAGTGAAAGTGCCCGTTCTTGGCGTGTCTTCTTATCTTATGGGGTGAAACCAGAGGAACTAAGGAATGCTGAGGTGAAGACCCTCACCTCCTCCCCATCCTAATTCGTATATCAGAGACCTTGATCAGTAAGATAACCAATGATTATATTAGTATAGGAATGCTAATGAAGTTAGTTAATAGCATGGACCAATCATTGTAAATGTCAAAATTACCAGTGGGCAGAACATGCATGCTGATGTTAAAATAGGTTAAAGACCACGACTTGGCAGAAAAAGGATATAAAATGCTGAATTTTTTATGTAATTTGGAAGCCCGTCAGGTGGAGCCATCCCCCGTGCTCCCCAGCGCTTCCATAACGAAGTGTCCACTTCTCTGCAGCGGGGCAGGCCAGTCTGTCGTGACTGTGACCTTTCGTCAACACCCTTGCTATTGATTAAGCCTCTTTCTTCCCATATTTTTCCAAGGGTTTGTTTCACTGCGAAGGCATGCCTTGAATCAGCCTAAATTGTTCCTTCTTTCCCTTCTGACAATGGCAAGGCTCTGTTTAAAGCCTAGAATTCACATGTCTGGGCTGACCAGGGGTTTGGTAGTCGCCCTGCTTCATTTATCTCCTGGCTCGTTCCTTCGGGAATTGCAGAGCCATTGTGCCCTTTGCCTTGAATTCCTCTTCAGGAACCGTCAATCAACAGGCAAAGACCTGCATGGAAAGGTATTTCCTTCCCGTCAGGCCGGACTTTGGTTTGGTGCTCTGTTGTACCCACACCACCGCGTGCAAGGTCCTCGCGCTTCATTTCTCCCTTCCACAAGAAGGGGGCTGGATCAAGGCATGAGCTGGTAGTCAAAATTACATCGTCTTTTTCTAGTAACATCGCCTCCTATTTCAATATTCCGGAATCGGTGAGCCGTCTTCCCGCCTTCTGGGTCAAAATAGTTGTCACTTGGTGGCGTGTACTTACTACTAATACTCCCCCGAACGTCAGTTCTCTGCTGTCTCCTACCACGAGGGCAGGGGCAGCTCCTGCCTGTACACATGCTGGCCGCCCCCGGTGTAGAGAGAGCACAAAGCTCATCCCAAGGTCCGAGTCACGTCCACCCTGTAGCTGCACGCCTGGAAGCACGAAATTCAGCGCTGGGCGAAGTGGCAGGCCCTGGGCAGGGGGCAACCGTCGCTGGATCGAGATCTGGTGTGAGATGGATGCCCGGAGGAGGGTGAGACGGGGCGGAGGCCTTCTGGTCCCAGCCCCCCGTTCTCTTTGCCCTGAACCAAAGGAGCCACCACCTCCCGCCGTGCAGGTGTGGATTAACGGACTTGGTGGCATTAACAGAAGCGATCAGATTGTCTGTGGTCATCCCCACCCGCACCTATACCCTGGTGGTGTCATGTAAAAGTCCGAGTATAAATATCACCCCAATTTCGGCCCACAAATCGGGACAGGATCAACTCGGAACCACACCGACGACCGGACAGACTGACGAGTTCGCTCCTTCTCCATCCCCCCCGCTCGGGACGCCGTGTGGGTACGATGATTGACCTCAGCCGATGCCGAGAGATGCGCTTGTCCTCCCCGGGGGTATTTCACCTGTTCTCCTCAGGTGCGTGTCTGTGCTTCCCTGAGTGTATCCTTGGTTCTTGTTTGTCGCGACTTTACTGTCTCTTGTCCCACCGTATCCCTGTTCAACAGGCTTGTCTATTTGCCAGGCGGCCGGGCCTGCAGCAGGCGAGTTGTTATTGTTGTCAGTGTGTATGTGTGCGTGTGGTGTGTGGTGGTGTTGTTATATTAGTGGTAAACCTTGTGTTATACCCATAGCTTTTAATTCATCCCCGGCAATCCAACAGAACCTGTAAATGTTGCTGTAACTGAATGATTACTATTTTTCTCCTGATTTGCATCTGTCGCATATTCGGTGCCAGCTGCCCAAGACCAGATTGACTTCCCCGTTTTCACAAGACCCCTTCATATCGGGTCCGAAAGTTTGGACAAATATGCTATTGGTTGTCATTTGTCTCCCACTCTTGAGTTAGAACTCCTAAGGCGGTTCCCTCATCTGCTGTGACAAACAAATTAAATGGCTTCTCTAAGGACGACAGTGCTAACACAGGAGCAGTGATTAAACTTTGTTTTAATTGCTGTACTAGCTTTTTTCCTTCTTCTGTCCGAGTTAAAACATTTGGTTCTTCATTTAGTAATTTTGAATATAACCCTTTTGTTCTCTGTGCGTAAGAATCTATCCACAAATGACAACAGCCAGTTAACCCTAAACATTTCCTTAATTCCTTTTTTGTTCGCGGGAGGGGCAATTCCGCAATTCCATTTATTCTTTCTGGATGAATTCTACATTTCCCTTCACTACTCAGATGGCCCAAATCCCTGACTTCCTTTTCTACATATTGTAATTTGGTTTTGATACTCTGAGTCCTCGCTCTCCTAAAAAGTTCAGCAAAGAATCCGTGGCTTCCTTTACCACATTGTTTTCTTTCCCTGAAATCAAAGTTCATCAACACGCCGAAGTAAAGTAACCTCAGGGAGAGGCTTGAATTGTTCAAGTGTTGGAACAAACCTGTCCCGCAGACCGTGGGCTTCCAGCAGCTGCCACCCCTGATTCCCAGGGGATGTCCCAGCCCCTCCTGAGCCCCTTGCATCTGCCCAGACCAGCCGGTGTGATGCTGTGAGATGCACCAATGTGTCCTGACCGTAACTTGACCACCGTAGGATTAAGCATTAACTCACAGGAACAGCCACCAGAAAAAAGCCAAGATCAAGGGGATCCTGTATCCTCCTCCTGCCAGGCTGAGGGCAGTGCCTTAGAGAAAAGAGTGGAGGCAAGACCACGCTTGGGGTGTCAGGTGAACCCCCTCCTTGCCCACCTTGCCCCCCCAGGTGCCTGCATACAACAGGTACCAGGCTCTGGATGCGGAAGGCCAGTCAACGAATGATGTGGCCAATGGTCCATCTACGCCAGGGTATTGCCAAGGCCAGAAAGGCCCGTCCCCCGTATCACAACCACCATCATGAGGAAGAAAAGACAGAGTATAGTTGTAGGGGACTCCCTTCTAAGGGGAACAGAGGGTCTGACATGCCGGGCAGACCCTCCTTTTAGCGAAGGCTGCTGTTTCCTGGGGACACCGACGAGCTGGTCACGATGGACAAGGAGAAGGCTGAGGTACTCAACAGCTTTTTTGCCCCCGTCTTCACTGGCAGCCTCTCTTCCCACACTGCTCCAGTGGATGGGCTGCAAGGTGGGGACTGGGAGAGCAAAGTCCCTCCCATGGTAAGGGAAGATCAGGTTTGTGACCACCTGAGGAACCTGAACCTCAGTAAGTCTGTGGGACCTGACGAGCTGCATCCCAGAGCCCTGAGGGAACTGGCCGATGCAGTCGCCAAGCCGCTCTCCATGACGTCTGAAAAGTCACGGCCGTCAGGGGAAGTCCCCAGTGACTGGGAAAAGGGAAACGTTTCACCCTCGTTTGAACAGGGCAGAAAGGAGGACCCTGGGAACTCCCAACCCGTCAGCCTCCCCTCCGTGCCTGGGAAGCTCATGGAACGGCTCCTCCTAGAAGCTGTGCTGAGGCCCATGGAGGACAGGGAGGTGATTCGGGACAGCCAGCATGGCTTCGCCAAGGGCAAGTCCTGCCTGACCTAGTGGACTTCTGTGATGGAGTGACTACGTCAGTGCGCAAGGGAAGAGCTACGGATGTCGTCTGTCTGGACATCAGTGAGGCCTTTGGCACGGTCCCCCACAACATCCTTCTCTCTAAATTTGAGAGAGACAGATTTGGTGGATGGACTGTTCAGTGGATAAGGAATTGGTTGGATGTTTTCATCCAAAGGGAAGTGGTCAACAGCCCAGTGTCCAGAGGGAGATCATGATGATTCATGTCCTTCAGAGGTCCTTACTGGGACTATGTATGACAGTGGGATCGAGTGCACCCTCAGCAAGTTTGCCAATGACACCAACCTGTGTGGTGCGGTTAACACACCTGAGGGGAGGGAGGCCATCCAGAGGGACCTGGACAAGCTCGAGAAGTGGGCCCACATGAACCTCACAAGCTTCATCAACAAGGCTAAGTGCAAGGTCCTGCACCTGGGTTTGGGCAATCCCCTGATATGGGAAAGTAGAAAATATCTGAAAATATTCTTTTTGAAATATGTGATATGCTTTAGTCTCTGCAATATTAGCTAGCTAGCCTTGTCTTTGGTAAACAGGAATGTAACCCCCTGCCCTTGGCAGGGCTTAAGTAGGGTCTTGATCACTTGAAGGCCTGCTTCATTGTGCTCAAGTAGGGTCTTGATCACTCGAAGGCCTGCTTCATTGTTTTAGGTGAGATGGGGATGAGGGAGGAATTGTATTTGTGCTACAGATCGTGACCACAGAGGGGGATGTTGCCTTGAGCTGTGGTCGCGGGGGAAGACACTGCCCAGCTGTGCCTGAACTGCGCACTCTGGAGGATGGGTTCAAAAGGACAATCATGAGGAAGACTATCGAGGAACTCTTACTTCTTCCCCAAGAGCACCAAAAGACCCCCGAAGGGGAAGACTGCGCCTGCACAAGGGGGAAGAGATCTAATTTACATCCAAAGCGGGACAGAGTGATAAATACATAAATATGTAAGTTTTGTTGCTTTAAATAGGACGCAATTCCCGCGGCTCAGGGTGCAGCATCCTTAGGGCACTGGACCCTCTCTGCACTCAGTGCTGCAGAGCTGTAATAAACAGAGCTGCTGCACAACCAACTTGGATTGTGGAGTTCTTTCGCAGATCACCCCAGTATCACTACAGGCGGGGGGATGAAGGGATCGAGAGCAGCGCTGCCAGCAAGGTGCTGGTGGACGAAAAGCTGGACATGAGCCTGCAATGTGCGCTGGCAGCCCAGAAAGTCAATGGTCTCCTGGGCTGCATCCAGAGCAGCGTGGCCAGCAAGTCGAGGGAGGGGATTCTGCCCCTCTGCTCTGCTCTGGTAAGACCCCCTCTGCAGGGCTGCGTCCAGCTCTGGGGCGCCCAGCACAAGACAGACACGAAGCAGGTCTAGAGGAGGCCACGAAGATGCTCGGGGGGCTGGAGCACCTCCCCTGTGAGGACAGGCTGAGAGAGTTGGGGGTGTTCAGCCTGGAGAAGGCTCCGGGGAGACCTTCTAGCAGCCTTCCCGTGCTGAAAGGGGGCTGCAGGAAAGGTGGGGAGGGACTCTTAATCAGGGAAGGGAGTGATAGGATGAGGGGTAACGATTTCAAACCGAAAGAGGGGAGATTGAGATGAGATATGAGCAAGAAATTTTTTACACTAAGGGTGGTGACACACTGGCCCAGGCTGCCCAGAGAGGGGGTCGATGCCCCATCCCCGGAAACATTTCCCTGGAAACAGTCAAGGCCAGGTCGGACGGGACTGTGAGCAACCTGACCCAGCTGAAGCTGTCCCTGCTCGCTGCGGGGGGTAGCACTGGGTGGCCTCTGAAGGTCCCTCCCAGCCCAAACCATGCCGTGATTCTGTGAGGGACCAACATCCCAGGCAGGGACCTGCATCCCGGGGCGGGAGACACATCCTGGGGGGACTGGCACCCTGGGCAGGGACCTGCACCCCATGAGGAAGCAGCACCCATGGGCAGGGACTGGCACCCCAAAGAGGGACCCACATCCCGGGCAGGGATCTGTACCCTGGGAACAGACCAGCACCCTGGCTCTGCACCCTAAGGAGAGACCAGCTCCCCCAGGCAGGTCCCCACACCCCTGCCAGCACATCCCCCACCCCAGCAGCCGATGGGGAAGGAGCGGCCAGCCCAGGCTGCGCAGAGCTGCTGGCTGGCCGCGGGGCTACAAACAGCGGGTCTGTGGGTGAAAGAGGAGCTGGGGAAGCACCCAGGGGAGCCCCAGGCCCTGGCCCCCCTCACACCCCCCCACGCAGCCCCCCGCGCCGCCCCATGCGTGATGGTGGGCAGCTCCTGGCAAGCAGTGCAGGCAGGAGGAGATGGGGCAGCGTCTGGGGAGAGGATCAGTGCATGCTGCTGTGGGGCAGCCCCCCACCCGCAGAGACAGACCAGGGCAGCCTGGGATGGTCTGTGGCTCCCGGGTCCACTGCAGCCCCCTGAGATGCCACTCCAGTAGCCAAGGGTGAGGGTCCCGAGGGAGCAGGGAACCCACCACCCGGTCCCCTCTGGGTGCTGGCTGGGCCAAGGATGGCGCCTCGGAGGGATGGAGGGATCTGGCCCTTGACGCCTTCGATGATGGACTCCTGGGGCTCCCCAGGGAAGGGGTGCGGGGCCCGGCAGGAGCTCTGGAGCTGCTGCCCACCCCGGGCAGGGCACGTCGATATCGGGCTCCATCGGTGCCCATGCTGCCAAGTCCGGGGCAGCCACTGTCCCATGGGGCTGCTCTGGGCCCTGGGGTGACGGTCCCTGTTCGGGATTCGGGTCAGTCCCGGGGTGCAGGACCCTCCCTGCTGTGCCGGTCCCTTCCCGGGATGCGAGTCCCTCTCTAGGATGCTGGTACCTGTCGGGGTTGCTGCTCCCTCCCCAGGGTGCGCGGCCCTGTCAGGGGTGTGGGACCCTTCCCAGGGTGCCGGTCCCTGTCCGGGATTCGGGTCCCTCCCCGGGGTGCGCTTTCCTCCCGTTGTGCCGGTCCCTGTCCCGGGGTGCGGGCCCCTCCCCGGCGTTCCGGACTCTCCCCTATCCGGGATGCGCGTCCCTGCCCGTTTGTGCCGGTCCTTACCCCCGGGGTGCGGGTCCCTCCCCGGGGTTCGGTCCGTTCCTGGGGTGCTGCGGTCGCTGCCGGGGGGCGGATCGCTCCCCGGGCGGTGCGGGGGAGGAGCGGCGGTGGCCGCTGCCATTTCGGGCCATGGAGCGGGTCCCGCCCGCCGCCGGTGTCCGGTTACCGCTGCCGGGGCGCAGCGGGCGCAGGGAGCCGCCGTCCCCGGGGCTGCCGCCCGCCCGCCCTCCGCGCCCCCGAGCAGGTACCGGGCACCGGGGCGGGCGGGCGGGAGGACCCACGCGTGGGGCAGCCGGGGGGGGGGGGGCACGGGACCCCCCCTGCCCCCGGGGACCCCGCACCCGCCCCGCCCGGCGCCGGCTCCCACCCGTCTCCGTAGCGAGGGGGGGCGGGGGGTGGTGGGGAGCGTCCCCTAGACCCCCCCTGCCCCCCGCCCCCCGGCTCCCCGCGCTGCTGGGGGTCCCGCTCGGGCTACCCCGGCCCCGCCGCCCCCGGCCGCGCAGCGCAGCCCCGAGGCCTCGGGGAGGGGCTCCGTGGGCGGGCGGCGGCGGCTGGCGGGGCCGCCCCTGCGGGAGGGTGCGGGGGGGTTGCGGGGGCTCCGCGGCCCGGCCCGAACGCATCGGCCCGGTGACCTTGCGGCGCTCGCTGGGCGGGGGGGGGGGGGGGCCGGACCCACGGGGGGCGCGGGCAGGGGCACCGGGAGCCTGCGGTGACACTGCCGAGCTGCGCCGGGCTGTGCCAGGCCGTGCGGTGCCGTGCCAGGCCAGGCCGTGCCATGCAGTGCCGTGCAGTGCTGTGCAGTGCTAGGCTGTGCCATGCCAGGCTGTGCCATGGCAATGCCATGCAGTGCCAGCCTGTGCCACGGAGCGCCAGGCTGTGCCATGCCGTGCCATGCCGTGCCATGCACGGCTGTGCCATGCCAGGCTGTGCGGTGCCATGCTGTCCTGTGCCATGCAGTGCTGCGCCATGCAATGCCAGGCTGTGCCGTGCTGTGCAGTGCCATGCTGTGCATGCCTCTATGCGATGCCGTGCTGTGCCATGGCAGTGCTGTGCAGCGCCGTACTGTATCACGCTGTGCCATGCCGTGCCGTGCCGTGCCATGCAGTGCAGGGTGGTTGCCTGCAGCGGGCTGCAGCTGGGCAGTGCCAGGCGCTGCGGTGTGCTTCAGAACAGGGTGGTGCGGTTAATGCAGCGCCGCGCAGGGCAGCGCAGCCCGGGGCAGTGCCGTGTAACACAGTGCGGTGCGGGGTACTGCGTGCCAGTGCAGCTGTTGCAGTGCAGCCCCGTGCAGCGCAGCCTGGCCACACGGTGCCCTGCGGTGCGGGGGCAGCGGTGTCACTCGGCTCTTGCCGAGCTGCTGCGGTTTGCCCTCAGCCCAAGGCTGCCCGTGTGCAAGGGCACCCTTAGCCCAGCCGCACCAGGGGCACCTCTGGGTGCTCCCCCCTCCGCCCTGAGCCCTGGGCCGGCACCGGCTGCGCTAACACCAGAGGGTTCTTGGGGACCCTCTTGTTCTCTTGAGGGGTGACCTCCTCAATGGTTATAAATACGTGAAGGGCGAGTGTCAGGAGGATGGAGCCGGGCTCTTCTCGGTGACAGCCAGTGACAGGACCAGGGGCAACGGGTGCAAGCTGGAGCACGGGAGGTTCCACATGAACATCAGGAAAAACTTTTTCCCTGGGAGGGTGACAGAGCCCTGGCACAGGCTGCCCAGAGAGGTGGTGGGGTCTCCTTCTCTGGAGACATTCCAACCCCGCCTGGACACGTTCCTGGGTGACCTGCTCTGGGTGGTCCTGCTCTGGCAGGGGGTTGGACTGGGTGGTTTTTCGAGGTCCCTCCCAAGCCCTGACACCATGTGATCCTGTGATCCTGCGGGAGCCCGGCTGTGCCCGCAGAGGGGTCCTCGCTTGCCCCGCAGCTCCGGTGCAGGGGACGGCATGTGCCACGTGCCGGTGCAGGGGCAGGTGCTGCCTCGTCCTCCGAGGGTTTCACTGCGGGCAGGGGCCAGGCAGCTGCCCGCAAGTGGGGGTGTGTCCCTGCTCCGTCCCCCCTGCCCAGGCGCTGGGGATGGTGCCGGAGCCGGAGGCGACGCTGACCCTTCCCTCAGTGGGCGCCCGGCCAGCGCCGTGTGACTGGGCCGCGGCAGGCGCACCGGGCTGGCAGGGCTCCCATGGGACGTGGCTGTTCTGGCACCGCAGCGAGCACACACCGCCTCTGGTGCCGCTCCCGTCACCGAGCGCCGCGATGGCCCGGGCAGCATCTGGGAGACACCCCCCCTCAGTCAAGGACACCCATGACCACCCCCCGCCGTGGCTTTGCCCCAGCGCTGTGGCTCAGGTCCCCCCTCTATCCCGGGCAGCGTGTCCCAGGGGTGACTGTCCCCTCACTCAGCATCCCTTGTCCTTCCCCCCCCCCCCCGCCCCCCCGCAGGTGCCGGCAGACCCCCACGATGGCGGAGGCTCACCAGGCTGTGGCTTTCCAGTTCACCGTCACCCCTGAGGGCTTGGACTTCCACCTCAGCCGTGAGGCTGTCAAACAGCTCTACCTCGCCGGCATCTCCTCCTGGAAGAAGCGCTTGGTCCGGGCCAAGGTGGGCCCAGCCGGGGGCAGATGGATGGTCAGGACACACACCCCCCTGCCCTGTCCTTGCTGTCCCCACCACCCTGACCCCCCTGTGCCCACAGAACAGCTTCCTGACTGGCGTCTACCCCGCCTCCCCCTCCAGCTGGATGGTGGTCGTGATGGCCACCGCCGGCTCCTTCTACTGCCAGGTCGACCCCTCCCTGGGGATGATCGCCCGCATCCGCCACTGCCTGCCTGAGAGGTGAGCGTGGGCAGCTCGGCTGGGGGGGACAGCACCACCCCCAACCCACCAGCCACATCCCCCGGGGGGTGCTGCCCGCCGTGTCCCAACCCATGGGCACGGTCCCACCTGCTGTGCCTCTTGGTGGGGACCATCCTACGTGTCACCCAGCCCATGCACATGGTCCCCCCTGCCCTGTCTCCCAGGGGGACCCACCCCACATGTTCCCCAACCCCACCACGTGGTCATGGGGGCACTGCAGCGTCCCCCAGGGGGGTCCCACTCCCACAAATCCCAACCCCACGGCCACAGCCCCACTTCGGAACCTCCCATGGGGGGGGTCCCACAACACGGTCCCCCAACGCCACAGGCATGGCCCTGCATGGGGACATCCCCGAGGGGGTCTCGCCCTTCTTGTCCCCCCAGCCCGGCACATGCCCCCCCGTCACCCCATCTGCCCCCGCAGCCGCCTCCTGACCTACGAGAGCCGGACGATGGTGAGCGCCGCGCTCTTCTCCACCGGCGTCTGGCTCTCTGCCGTCCTGCTCTTCCGGCAGGCGCTGAAGCTGCTCCTCTCCTACCACGGCTGGATGTTTGAGCCTCACGGCAAGATGAGCCGCAGCACCAAGATCTGGGTGGTGAGCGGCGCCTGCAGCACCGGCACCAGCACCGGCAAGTGGTGCCAGCGGGGTGCTGCCGGCGTGGGTGCAGGAGGGTGCTGCAGTGTCCGTGCATGCACTGGGGGGCACTGGCGGGGGTCTGTGAAGCTGCTGACAGTGGGGACGAGCTGCCCCTGCTCCGTGGCACGGAGACGGTGGGTGCCAGAGGCCCAGGGGAACCGCAGGAACCGGGCAGCGAGGCTGGGGTGGGCATGGGCAGGAGCAGCCCGAGGTGTCAGGGACGGCATGGAGGGCTGGGACCCGGCTGCGGTGTGGCAGGCACGTGCAGGGGTCCCGGCAGCAGGAGCTGGTGCACGGACGATGCACGGCCACGCCGCGGTCCTGCAGCTCTGCCCCATCCTCCCCGCGTTGCCCGGCAGGCGCTGATGAAGGTCCTGTCTGTCCGCAAGCCCCTGCTCTACAGCTTCCAGACCTCTCTGCCCAAGCTCCCCGTGCCCCCCGTGGAGGCCACCATCACCCGGGTAAAGAGTTGGGATGGGACTGGGCATGGTGGGATGGGGATTGAGGCGGGGGGGGGGGGGGGGGTCACACCGAGACCCTCTCCCTGCAGTACCTGGAGTCGGTGCGCCCGCTCCTGGATGACGAGAAGTACAGTAAGATGGAGGCTCTGGCCAAGGAGTTCAAGGAGAAGACGGCCCCACGGCTGCAGAAGTACCTGATCCTCAAGTCCTGGTGGACGACCAACTACGTGAGCACCCTGGGTTTCTCCGGTGCTGGAGGAGGAGGGGGGACCATGGCCGCATCCCCCCAGCATTAGTGGGGGGCTGCAGCACTGGTCTCCCCCGCTCCAGCACCCAGGGGTGGTGACCCCAGCTCAAGCCCATGGTCCTGCTGTCCCCCCATGATTATGGGAAAGGGGCACTTGGGTCGTCTTGGGTGCCCCAGTCAGGTGATAATGGGCAGGGGGTCTTGCACCCCATCGCTGTCCTTGTCCCCATCCCTGTCCCTGCAGGTGAGCGACTGGTGGGAGGAGTACATCTACCTGCGCGGCCGTAGCCCACTCATGGTCAACAGCAACTACTACGCCATGGTGAGGGGTGGGGCGGCCACCGGCATGACGAAACCCCCATCCGGTGCTCCCCGAGCATCCCCACCGAGCCCCGTCCCTTGTCCCCAGGATTTCCTCTACGTGACCCCCAGCCACATCCAGGCCGCACGGGCGGGTAACGCGGTGCACGCCATCCTGCTGTACCGCCGCAAGCTGGACCGCGGCGAAATCCCCCCCGTGAGCAACGGAGGGGCACATGCTTGGTGGGGGGGGTCCGGTGGGGCTGGGGGTGTTGAGGAGAGCAGGGGAGGCTGTGGGGCAGGGAGTGGATAGGGACAGGGGGGAGACGCCATGGGGCTGACGTGGGGTCCTCGGGCTGCTGGGGGGCTGGGGTTGGGGGGGGTGCAGGGGGCGGAGGTGGGGGTGCAGGCACCCCGACCCCCCCCTCACCACTGCCCCACACAGATGATGGCGCTGGGCATCGTCCCCATGTGCTCTTACCAGTCAGAACGGATGTTCAACACCACCCGCATCCCCGGCAAGGAGACGGGTACGGGGGGGTCTGGGGGGCTCAGTCCGTCCCGGGTGGGGTCCTGGGGCCATGGGGTGGCCCTAACACTGGTGTGTGTCTGTGTGTGTGTGTGTGTGTGTGTGTGTGTGTGTGTGTCCCACCCCACCGCAGACACGCTGCTGCACTTGGTGGACAGCAAGCACTTGGCCGTCTACCACAAGGGCCGCTTCTACAAGGTCTGGCTCTACTACGGGGGGCAACTGCTGCCCCCCCGGGACCTGGAGCTGCAGTTCCAGCGCATCCTGGATGACCCCTCGCCCCCCCAGCCCGGCGAGGAGCGGCTGGCGGCACTCACCGCCGGCGAGAGGTGCCGGCGTCCCCGCCTGTGCTGGGGGTGCTGGGGATGGTGCTGCATGTGCTGCCCAGGGCGGTGGGAGCAGGCGTGGGGGGAGGGAGGAGATGCTTTGGGATGGGGGTCCTGGGGCCACCCGTGGGGGGGGGTTGCTGCAGAGTGTGTCAGGGCATGGGGGTGGTGGGCTCAGGGGTCTCAGCAGGACGGTGGCATCAACAGCCCCTCGCCCTCGTGGCTCCTGGTGCCACCTATGGGTGGGGGCTGCGGTGTGGGTCAGGGCATGGGGGCAGTGGGCTCGGGGGCTTCATGGGACAGTGGGTGTCACCAGCCCTGCACCCTCACGCTCCTGGTGCTGGACCCTGGGGCCACCCATGGGTGGGCGCTGGGGTGTGGAGGTGGCAGGCTCGGGGGGCTTCATGGGATGGTGGGCACCACCAGCCTCACACTCTTGTGCTCTGGGTGCTACCCGTGGGTTGGGGGGGGCTGCAGAGTGGGTTGCGATGTGGGCTCGGGGGTCTCAGCAGGACAGTGGCATCACCAGCCCCGCGCCCTCGTGGCTCCCGGTGCCGCCCATGGGTGGGGGCTGCGGTGTGGGTCGGGGCAGCGGGCTCGGGGGGGTGTGGGGGGGTGTTCGGCAGGACGGCGGTGGCGCTGGGCATCACCAGCCCCTGTCCCTCACGCCGGCGGTGCCGGCAGGGTGCCCTGGGCCGAGGCTCGAGCCCGGTTCTTCAGCCACGGGAAGAACAAGGTGTCGCTGGACGCCATCGAGCGGGCGGCCTTCTTCCTGACGCTGGACGAGGAGGAGCACGGCTACCGCACCGGCCGGGAGGGCTGCATGGATGCCTACGCCAAGTCCCTGCTGCACGGCCAGTGCTACGACCGGTGGGCACCCCTCCCCGAGCCCCCGACACCCCCCCCCCCAGCCCCCGCCCTGCCCTCACCGCCCCCCTCCCCGCAGCTGGTTCGACAAGTCCTTCACGCTGGTGGTCTACAAGAACGGGAAGCTGGGGGCCAACGCGGAGCACTCCTGGGCTGACGCACCCATCATCGGGCACCTCTGGGAGGTAACGGGGGGCAGGGGGGGCACCCCCAGGCTGGGCACCCTCCCTGCCCACCCTGGAGCTGAGGACCCCTGCTGGGCACCGCTGTTGGAGACCTCCAGGCTGGGGACCTCCATTGGACACCCCCAATTGAGCAGCCCCCCAGTTGGGGACCCCTATGGGGCACCCCAGGGCTGGGCACCCCCATTTAGGCAACCCCTAGAGGTTGGCACCCCCAGGCTGCGTACGGTCAGTTGGGCACCCCCAAGCTGGGCACCCCTTCTACTGGGGGCTGGCGGGGGGGGGGTTGGAGGGGGCTGCCCTAGGGGTGCACAGGGGTGAGTGGGGCTGCCCTGGCGGGGGTATGGGGCCACGCTGGGGGGCGAGTGGGGCAGCTGGGGGGTGGATGGGGCAATGCTGGAGGGCTCGGGGGACTGGTGGCCCACGCTCAGGGGCACCTCTCCCCCCCCAGTTCATGCTGGCGACGGACAAATTCCAGCTGGGCTACACCGAGGGGGGGCACTGCCTGGGCGAGCCCAACACCCTGCTCGCCCCCCCCCAGCGCCTCCAGTGGGACATCCCCCAGGAGGTGGGTCTGACCCCCCACCCTGGCCTTGCAGGCAGGCTCTCGGGGTCCCCCCACACCCCACGGCGTCAGGGTGGGCTCTGCACCCCAGCCACCCCCTGCACCTCCCGGCATCCTGCACCCCAGGAGGGTGCCCCCATCCTGTTGGCCCTCTGGTGTCCCAGTGCCCCTGGCTGTGCCCAGGGCTGAGCCCCCAGCAGCCCCCCACCCCAGGCAATGTGGGGGGGCCCGGGGGCCGGTGCCGTGCGCCCCGTCTGCCACGGCTGCGCCTCCCCGCAGTGCCGTGCCGCCATCGAGGGCTCGTACCGCCTGGCCAAGGCGCTGGCCGACGACGTGGACTTCTGCTGCTTCCAGTTCTCCGACTTCGGGAAGGGGCTGATCAAGAAGTGCCGGACCAGCCCCGACGCCTTCATCCAGCTCTCCCTGCAGCTCGCCCACTTCCGCGTGAGCCGGGCGGGACGGGGACGGGACGGGATGGGAACGGGATAGGGACATGGGGATGGGGATATGGGGACGGGGACAGGAGTGGGGAGAGGGATATGGGGACATGGGGATGAGGACAGGGACAAGGATGGCAACATGAGGACAGGAATGGGGACATGGGGACAAGAATGAGGATGTGGGGATGGGGACAGAGACATGGGGCTGGGGACACGGGGACAGGGATGGGGTCATGGGGATGGGGATGGGATGGGGACAGGGATGGGGACATGGGGACAGGGATGGGGACATGGGGCTGAGGACAGGAATGAGGACAGGGACAAGGATGCGGACATGGGGCTGGGGACACAGGGACAGAGATGGGGACATAGGGATGGGGACAGGGACGAGGATGAGGACATGGGGTTGGTGATGTGGGGGTGGGGACAGGGACAAGGATGGCAACATGAAGACACAGATGGGGACATGTGGATGGGGACAGGGATGGTGATGTGGGGAATGGGGCCAGGGATGGGGACAGGATGGGGACAGGGACAGCATCCCCCAGGCACACCCCGGTCTGACGGGGCCTCTCGGCAGGACAAGGGCTGCTTCTGCCTCACCTACGAGGCCTCCATGACGCGGCTCTTCCGCGAGGGCCGGACGGAGACGGTGAGGTCCTGCACCGCCGAGTCCACCGCCTTCGTGCGCAGCATGGGGGACACGCGGCAGACCGTGAGCGATGCGCCAGGGTCCGGGCCTGCAGCCCCCCAACCCTCCATCCTGGACCTCCCCTCTGAGCCCTCGGCTCCGTCCTGCTGTCCCCGGCCGGGTCGGGGCTGTCCCTGCACAGCCTGGCTCAGCCAGCACCTCCCCTCTCTCTGGTGGTCCCATCCCTTGGGGAGGGCCCCGTCCCTCATAGAGGTCCCTGTCACTAGGGGAGGTCCCTATGGCTCATAGCGGTCCTCATCCCTCGGGGAGGTCCCCGTCTCTGGGAGAGGTCCCTATTCCTTGGGAATGACCCTGTCCTTGGAGAAAGTGCCCATCTCTGGAGGAGGTCCCCATCCCTCATGAAGATCTCTATCTCTCATGGAGGTCTCCATCTCTTGAGGAGGTCCCTGTTCCTTGGGGACATCCTCATCCCTAGAGAAGCTGCCCACCTCCGGAAGAGGTCCCCATCCCTCATGGAGGCCCCTATCCCTCAGGGAGGTCCTTATCTCTTGGGGAGGTCCCCATCTCCTGGGGAATGTCCCTATTCCTTGGGGACATCCTCATCCCTGGAAAAAAATGCCGACTTCTGGAGGAGGTCCCTGCCCCTGTGGAGGTCCCCATCCCTCAGGGACATCCCTGACCCCATCCCTGGGGACCGTCTCCCCCCCGGAGCTGTGCAGCCGTTGCCTCCCCTGGGGCAGGGCCAGGGAGCCCTCGCCCTGTGCAGAGCACCGGGGGTGGCCGGGTTGGGGGTGAGGGGACCCCGTCGCACCCCGTCCCTGAGCCCAGCTCTCCCCGCAGCGAGCCGAGCGCCAGCGGCTCTTCAAGCTGGCGGCCGAGAAGCACCAGCACATGTACCGCCTGGCCATGACCGGGGCCGGCATCGACCGGCACCTCTTCTGCCTCTACGTGGTGTCCCGCTACCTGGGGGTGCAGTCCCCCTTCCTGGCCCAGGTGAGCCTCGGGCGGGCGCGGGGGAACGGGCAGCGCCGTGACGGCGACACACGGCGGGGAACCCGCCGTCTGCCCGCGCGTGTGTCGCCAGCACACGTGTGCGTGCAAGGGTTGCACGTGGCCTGGGCACACGCGTCCAGCCGCCCTCGCCGGTGTGTCACTGGGGCGCAGCGGGGCGCAGCAGGGCGCCGGGCCGGCAGCACCAACGCCCGGTGTGGGCAGGTGCTGTCGGAGCCCTGGCGCCTCTCCACCAGCCAGACCCCGCAGCAGCAGCTCAAGATGTTCGACCTGACCCAGCACCCCGACCACGTCTCCACCGGCGGCGGCTTCGGCCCCGTGAGCGCCCCCGGGGGGGCCCTGGGGGGTCGGCGGGGTGGGAGGAGAGCAGGGAGGGGGGGGTGTGCCCAGGGCGGGGTGGGTGTGGGGGTGTGCAAGGGGTGGGTGTGCAAGGGACATGAGCGTGGGCATGCAAGGGCAGGATTGTGGCTGTGCAAGGGCAGGATTGTGGGCGTGCAAGGGGTGGGTGTGTGGGTGTGTGAGGGGAGGATTATGGGAATGCAGGGGCAGGATTGTGGGTGTGCAAGGGGTGGGTGTGTGTCTGTGCAAGGGGGGGCTGGTGTGCAAGGGGACAGACATGGAGGTGTGCAAGAAGTGGGTGTGGGGGTGTGCAAGGGGCAGGAGTGCGTGTCTGTGGCCCATCCCCCCGGTGCCCCCCGCAGGTGGCGGACGACGGCTACGGCGTCTCCTACATCATCGCCGGCGAGAACCTCGTCACCTTCCACATCTCCAGCAAGTTCTCCAGCGCCGAGACGGTGAGAGCCCCGGGCGGGGGGCGGGGGGCTCCCCCCGGGCAGGGGGCACCGGGGCTGGGGGCTCCCCGGGCGAGGCAGGCAGCAGTGGCTCGCCCAGTGCTGCCTGGGGTCTCCTGGGAGGGTCCTCGTGGGTCTGTGGGAGCCCCCCTGACCCTGACCCCACTGCATCCCAGACCCCCTCCTGTGGGACCCCCACTCCACCACGTCCCAGACACCCCTTCTGTGGGACTCCCACCCCACCACGTCCCAGCGCCCCCCCCCTCCCGTGGGACCCCCCCTGTGTCACCACATCCCGGCCCTCCCCCCTCCCGTGGGACCCCCACCCCACTCGAGGCTCATGGCGTTGCCTGTGCAGGACCCACCGGGGATCCCAGGGCGCAGGGGGTGCCCCAAGGGTGGGGGAGCCGGGTCCGGGGGGTCCGGGGATGACGGGGGCTGCCCCGCAGGACTCGAAGCGCTTCGGGAGGAACATCCGCCAGGCCATGCTGGACATCGCCCAGCTCTTCGACAGGCCGGCCGAGAAGGCGGGGAAGTGAGAGGGGAGCGGGCTCGGACCCCCCGCCTTGGGGGGGACAGACAGAGCTGGGGTCGGCAGGCGGGGGTCGCTCCAAGCCCCGCAGCTGGGTGGGTGGGTGGGCGCAGCGAGGGCACTGCTGCTCTGTACATGCTTCCAATAAAGGCTGTTGGTGTGAGCCCCCCTCCCAGCTCCGCGCCGGCCATCGGGCTGGGGACCCCCGCGTCAGGCAGGAGTGCTCCAGGCTGGGGTCCCCTGCGCCCACCGCGTCCCCACGGGGGTCCCGGCAGCCGATGGGCAGCGGGTGCATCGGCAGCTCCGTGGGCACCGGATGAAAGGGGCCGTGAGGAGGTGACCGGTGAGCCGTGCCCGCCGATAAACCATGCCCGCCGATAAACCATGCCCGCCGCTGAGCCGTGCCCGCCGCTGAGCCGTGCCCGCGGCCGCCTGCGTAGCGGTGACGGGGAGTGCGCACCGGGGCGCGGCGGCAGGGACGTGCGGTGCCCAGAGCCCCTCGGCCGTATCCGGCACGGCAGGACGCCTCGCCCCACCCAGCACCCAGCGGGCCGGAGGTGCCAGCACCCATCAGGCTCGACGCAACTCGGTGGGCGAGGGGTCAGGCGGGCGGGACAGGGCTTGGAGCCCCCCCACCGCGGACACCCCCTCCTCCTGGGACGCTCTGGGATGCGGGTTGAATGCCCACCCCTGCCCGCACCCCCTACCCGCACGCCCTCCCTGCACACCCCTTGCCTTCACCCCCTGCCCACACCCCCTCCCTGCACACCCCTGCCTGCACACCCCCTGCCCGCACCCCTCCTGCGCTGCCCGCACCGCCCGGTGCCCCGCGCAGAGGGACACAGCCAGGAGGTGACGGGGAGGTGGCACCGCAGCGACACCCCCAAGCCGGGGTCCCTCCCACAGCCGGGCGGGGCCTCCGTCACCTTCATCCCAAGGAGGGGTGCGACCCCCAGACCTGCACCCCTGCTCAGCCCAGGGGGGGGCTGAGCGTCAGAGGGGCGTGGGGACACCGGGCGGGCAGGAGCTGCGTCAGTCCCGTGTGGGGTCTGCCAGCCCCTGCCCCGGGCACGGTGCTGGGCCCCATCCTGCACCCGGACCCTGCACTGGGGGTCACATCCTGCACCCAGGCTTTGCATTGAGGCCACATCCAGCACCCAGACCCCGCACTGGGGTCACATCCTGCACCCAGACCCTGCATTGAGGCCACATCCAGCACCCAGACCCCGCATTGGGGTCACATCCTGCACTCAAACCCTGCACTGGTGCCACATTCTGCACCCAGACCCTGCTCTGGAGTCGCATACTGCACCCAAAGTCTGCACCGGGGTCACATCCTGCACCCAGACCCTGCACATTGGCGCCACATCCTGCACCCGGACCCTGCGCTGGGGTAACATCCTGCACCCAGACCCTGCACTGGGGCCGCATCCTGCACCCCAACTCCGTATCGGGGCGATATCCTGCACCCGTAGTGGGGCTGCACCTGGGCCCCACGGCCCAGCCCCACGGCCCAGCTCAGCCCCATGGCCGGGGGTCTTGTAGTTGGGACCTGGAGGCGCCTCTGCCAGGCGGCTGTGCCGGCTCGCCGGGGGGAGCGGGAGCTGCCGGGGTGTGTCTGGAGCCACGACATCCTCTGGGAGCCGCCGGCTCGACGGGCCCCGCTCCCTTATCTGATGCGGGCCTTGGGCACCCAGCCCAGCCCTGGCCCTGCGCCTCTGCCCAGCGCTGCGGCACCCTGGCACCTCCAGCCTGGCCCTGCTCGGGGGGCTGCCTGCCCAGGACGGTGCCCCTGCGGTGGGGTGCTCCCTCCCAGCACCCCTGTGCCCCCACGGCTCCCTCCCCGCCACCCATCGGGGCCGTGCCCATCAGCCGACACCGCTTGGCCTGTGGCGCGTGCTCACACCAGTGTGGTTTGTGCCATGCCAGAGTGGTGGGTGCTCACGCCGGAGCTGTGGGTGCTCATACTGGTGTAGTATGTGCCATGCCAACGTGGTGGGTGCTCACGCCGGAGCCGTGGGCGCTCGTGCTGGCATGGCACACACTCGCGCTGGTGCGGTGGCCGCAGGAGGCCGTGGCAGAGCCCCCGGTGGGGCGCAGCCCAGGCCAGGCACCATCGCTGGGGTGAGCACCAAAAGCTGCCCGAGAAGCGCCGACATGGGCAGGGCCCTGCCGGGACACCCCCCAGGACACCCGGGACACCCCCCGGGACACCCGGGGACCGCGAGCGGGGCCGGGGCTGGCTGTGGGGCTGGACCAAAACTTCGCCCCAGCACAGCCCAGCTCCCCCGCGCCGGCCGGCGTTGCCTCCGCAGAGGGTGCCCCGGCACCCCGGGGTGCTGCCCTGGCTCTCGGCACCCCGGGGTGCTGCCTGGGGGCTCGGGGCGGTGGGGCTGGGACCGTGGGGCTCAGCTGGGCGCGGGGGGCTCGGGGCTCCCGGTGGGGTCGGGAGTGTCGCCCGCGGCACTCGCTGCTGGGGGGGGCAGGGGTGGCCCCGGGGCGAGGGGGCTCTGCCGCGGGCTCGTGGGGGTCCTGGGTGGCGCTGGTTGCCGGCACCGACGGGGACCACGGGCACGTCCACCCCGGGACCGGTGCCCCCGGGGGCTGTTGGGGCGAGGGGAGGTCGGGCTGGGGGTCCTGCCGCGGGGGCGAGCAGGAGCCGAGGGGCGGCCGCCGCCGGCCTTTGATGTGGCTGCCAGGGGCCGGGCGGCTCCGGGAGCGGCTGCCGCCCCCGCGTCCCCCCCGCTGCCCGGCGCCTATAAAGGTGTCGGGGCGGCCGCGCCTGCCCCAGCCGGGCTCGTCTCCGGGTCGGTCCCGCAGGTGCTGGGGGGGGGGGGGGGGGTTGCTGCCGCCCTGGGGGCCGGGGCGGGAGGCGGGCGGTGGGTTCCAGGGTGGATGGTGGGTGCCCGGGCAGGCGGAGGGTTCCAGGGTGGATGGTGGGTGCCCGGGCAGGCGGTGGGTGCCGGGGTGGATGGTGGGTGCCCGGGCAGGCGGTGGGTGCCGGGGTGGATGGTGGGTGCCCGGGCAGGCGGAGGGTGCCGGGATGGGCGGTGGGTGCCAGCCCCGCGCCGCCCCGCTCCAGCCCCGCTCCGTCGCAGGGAAGGGCGAGGATGGGACCAGCCGCTTTCCTGGGGCTCTGCCTGCTCGGCTGCCTGGCCCTGCACCCCTGGCTGCAAGGTGAGCCCCTGCCCGCACCCCTGCACCCTGCCACCCCCCCTTACCCACCCCCCTGCCTGCCCTTGCCTGCACCCCCTGCCCTCCCCAGCTCCCTGCACAAGGGAGGGCACTGGGGGCTCCCCAAACCGCGGGGGCTCGGGATCAGCCTCCCCCAATGGGGTGCCTTGAGCCCCCGCTGGGTCCCGGCTGTGGCCAGGCGCTCCTGGGTGGGGGGGGTGTGTGGGGGGGTCACCCCTGACACACCCCCCCCGCCCAAGCAGGGGTGCAGGCGAACGAGTGCCCTCGGGGCTGGCTGGACTTCAGGGGGTGCTGCTACGGGTACGTCGGCCGGGAGCTCAGCTGGAGGAAGGCAGAGGTAGGTTTTGGGGGGGTGGGGGGGTGTCCCCCTGGCCAGCGTTGCCAGGGCCCCCCTCGGTGACCTGCCTGTCCCTGCCAGGCTTGGTGCCAGGCCACCCGGAGGGGTTGCCACCTGGCCTCGCTGCACACCCACGAGGAGCACCGCGCCCTCGCAGCCTTCATCGCCCAGTGCCAGCGCCGCGAGGAGGAGGAGGAGGAGGACGTCTGGATCGGCCTCTACCACCGGGTGAGGGTCCCGTGCCCGCAGCGTGGCCCGCCTTTTTTCAGCCCTCGTTGCCCCCCGCGCCCAGCCCGGCGCCCCCCGTCCCGGTCGCTGCCTAAACCGCTGCCTTTGCCTCCTGCCCGCGCCGGGGTGCAGAGCCAGGCCTGGATGTGGGTGGACGGGTCCCCGAAGCGCTACTCTGCCTGGGAGGGGGACGATGTCCCCAAGGGGAGACACTGCGCCGCGCTGGAGGACTCCTCGGGTGAGAGGGGACGCCGGAGCCGGGTGGGGGACACCCCTCCCCGGGGGCGGAGGGGAGGGTCCGCGTCCCCCCCGTCCCCCCCAGCGCTCGCTCCTCTTCCCCTGCAGGTTTCATGTCCTGGGAGGACGATTCCTGCAGCGAGAGGAAACCCTTCGTCTGCAAGTGCGCAGCCTAGGGGGGGGGGCGGCTGCGTCCCCCCGAGTGCGCCCCGCACCCCAGACCCCACGTCCCCCTGCCGCACGCCCCAACCCCCGCCCCCCCTTGCACCCATGGCACACTGGAGCCCTGCACCCCTCCGCCTCTCTGCCCCCATCGCACCCTGGCCCCCAAAACCCCTCTGCCCCATTGCACCCATCGCACCCCAGACCCCCAAACCCCCCTGCCCCGTTGCACCCATCGTACCCCGGACCCCCAAACCCCTCTACCGCCATTGCACACCGGACCCCCGCACCCCTCTGCCCCATCGCACCCCGAACCCCTGCACCCCTCTGTGCCATTGCCCCCAGACCCCAACAGCTCCCCCACCGCCGCGGGCGGCCCCCAGCCCCCTCCCTGGCGGCGGGAGGGACCCCACAATAAAGTTCGCCCAAGTACCAGTGGCCCCGCGTCTTCCTCCTCCGTGTCCCTGGCCCCGGTGCTGCCCACCCTGGCCCCCACAGGTGACACCCAGGAGGGACAGGGTGACCCGTGAGTGCGCACCCTGAGGGGTGGGGGGGTCAGTGCAAGGGGCGGGTGCAAACCCGCAGCAAGGACCCCATTGCCCCCAGCCCCCCACTCTGCCCCGCACCGGTTTTCTGCAGATTTTTCTCCATTTTACAGTCAAAACAGACAAGGCCCCGATGGTTCCTCCCTGCTGCCACATCACCACGGGCCTGGAGCGCCCGGTGCCAGGGGCTGGGTGCTGGCGGGGGGGGGGGGGGGGGGGGGGGGGGGTGTGTGAGTGAGATGGGGCAGGATGTGTCCCCAGGGCAGGGAATGTCGCCAGGGCAGGAGGTGTCACCAGCAGGACATGACCCTGGGGCAAGAGGTGTCCCCAGGGCAGGAGTTGTCCCTAACCATGGGGCTGGACACCTGCCATGTGGGGCAGGAGATGTCCCCATCAGGATGTGTCCCAAGGCAGGAGGTGTCCCCAAGGTGTCCCCAGGGAAGGGGGTGTCCCCAGCCGTGGGGCTGGGCACCGGCCACGTGGGTCACGAGTGGCTTTGGCGATGGCCCTGCCCGTGCCGGGGCAGGAGGACGGGCACGGGTGGGTGCCGGGAACCCAAGCCAAGGTGCCGGCTGGGCACATGGGCGGTCCAGCAGGGTCCCAGGGGGGCGGTGGGTAGGGAGGGGCACGGGGACACCTCCAGACCCCAGTGGGACCCCAGTGGGACCAGCCACTCTTCAGAGCTGGTGCCGGCACAGGGAGGGGAACCTGCAGCCACCAGGGTGGTCGTGCCAGAACTGGGCAAGGGGGGGGGGGGGGGCAGCGAGACACTCCAAGCCTTGTCACCCCCCCCAGCACACCTCCTTTTACCTCTGTCACCCCCACACCCATCACTGCTCCCCTCCATCGCCCCCCAGTTCCATCGCCCCCCTTTACCACCAACACCCCAACTCCTGTCCACACCAGCCCCCCCCGCCCCCCAGCACCTGGCTCACCCTGGTCCTCACCCACCATCCCTCCCCAGCATCCCCCCCCCCAGCATCCCCTGGCGGTGCCAGCACCCACTCAGCCTCAGCCCTGGGTCCTGCTCTCGGCAGAGTGCCCGCAGCGGGACCCCCGGTGCTGGGGGCAGGCGGCTGCCCGCGCCCCCACTGGGGCAGGGCTGGGGGGCTGCTGAGGGCACCCTCAAAACGCTGGCAGGGCTGCCGCCGTCCCGCTGGATGGGGGCACCCACCATCGCCCCGCGGTGTGGGACTCCCACTGCCGTGGGGAGGGAGCCGGGATGTCCACCACGGGTTTGGGGCCAGGTGGGCACCAGCTCCCCCAGACCCCACTGGGCAGGACCCCCACCCAGGGGCACCCCCACGCAGCGGCACCCCCACGCAGCGGCACCTGCACCCAGGGGCACCCCCCAGGCTCCACTGCACACCCGGCACTTGAGGCACCCGGGGCAGGGTGCGGGGTGGGGTCCCACAGACAGGGCTGGGCACGGGGGGCTGCCAGGGGACGGGGAGCGGGAATCGGGGAGAGGGGAGCAGGGACTGGGGGTGAGGGGGCAGGGATGGCGGATCAAGGATCGGGGATGAAGGCTCAAGGAAGAGGTATCAGGGATGCGGGGTGGGGGATCAGGGATCAGGGGGTGCTGGATCGGGCTCTGCTGCCTGGGGGGGGGGGATTGCACCCGTGTCCCGGAGGGCCCACGGCCGGGGCAGGGGCTCACGTCCCGGGAGGGGCTGGGGGCTGGGGGCTGCCCCGACCCCTTCAGCTGCGGAGGGAGCAAAGGGCCGGGGGCGGGAGCCGGCGGGGCTGCTCGGGGCGTCCCTGCCCGGGTGGGCAACGGGGATCGTGGGGGTCCCTCGGACCGTGAACCCCCCCGGGGCAGGGGGTGCCCAGCTCCATCCCGGGACACGGGGCGGGGGAGTCTCGGCAGACGGGGGGGCAGTGGAGGGGGTTCCCCCCCTCAGCCCGGCTCAGCCCCAGCCCCTCACCCCGGCGATGGGTGCGGGGGCTCCCCAGCTCCCCGGCCCCGAGGGCAACCCCCGGCCCCTGCCCGCGGCCCCGCAGCCGCCCCCGGCCCCAGCCCCAGCCCACCCGGGGGGCTCAGCACCCAGCTGCGGGGCTTGGCACCCTTTTGTGGGGCGCATCACCCCCTACCGTGGGGTTCAGCACCCAGCTGCAAGGCTCAGCACCCCCAACCATGGGGCTCAGCACCCAGCTGTGGTGTTCGGCACCCATTTGTGGGGTTCAGCACCCAGTCACGGAGCTGAACACCCAGCTGTGTGGTTCAGCAGCCAGATGTGGGGTTCATCACCCATTTGTGGGGCTCAGCGCCCATTTGTGGCGTTCAGCACCCAGCTGCAGGGCTCAGCACCCCAACCATGGGGTTCAGCACCCAGCTGCGGGGTTTGTCACCCATTTCTGGGGCTCAGCACCCATTCGTGGGGTTCAGCATCCAGCTGCAGAGCCCGGCACCCAGCTGCGGGGTTTGTCACCCATTTCTGGGGCTCAGCACCCATTCGTGGGGTTCAGCACCCAGCTGCAGAGCCCGGCACCCAGCCTCTGGCGCCGCTGGAGCCGCCCAAGGGCTGTAATGGAAACGGGCCGGCAGGGGAGGCTCCCCCCGGCGCCCTTGATGAGGGCAGCGGAAAGAACCGGTGGCACCGAGCGGCCTCGCCAGCAAAGCAAAGCCGGTGACGGCCGCGCCAGCAGCCGGTGACGTCCCCCGGGCACGACGTCAGCCGGTGCCGAGGGTGTGACTGTGCACGCACAGGGGACACGGGGGTGGAAACACTCGGGTGGGACGGGAACGGGGTCACCGAAAGCGGTGACGGAGCAGAGAGGGAGGGGGAGCACGGCCGGTGTCAAGGGGAGAGGGTGGAGGCGATGAGCACGCCGGGAGCTGGTGGGGGATGATGCTGGTTTCGGTGGGGGCCGAGGCTGGTTTTGGTTACGGTGGGGGGCCTTTGCCCTGCCGGGCACGCCGCTGCCCGAGCAAGGGGCTGGACCCGGGACGAGCCGTGCAGGACAGCGGGGCGGGGGGTGCGGGTGGAGGCAGCCGGGAGCTCCAGAGCTCAGGAGGGTTTTGGGGGGAAAACTCCTTTAATTGCCTTTCCCTCCTGTCATGACCAGATCACGACCAATGACCGCGCCGACGCTCCCCCCCGCCCCGGTTCACACGTGAGCCCCGGGCAGCAGCCGGCACCGACGCTGACCTGGACACCTCAGGGACCTGCGTAATTGGGACGTCCCCAGTCACACCCGATGACAGTTTGGACAGTCTGGAGCTCCGGCCTCTGGCAGGGCCAGGGGTGACCAACACAAATCACCAAAGAAACTGTAATTTCACAGAATCACAGAATCATTGTGGTTGGAAAAGACCTTTAAGATCATCAGGTCCAACCGTTACCCTAACACTGCCAAGGCCACCACTGAACCATGTCCCTCAGCACCACATCTGCACATCTTCTGAACACCTCCAGGGATGGGACTCCAGCACCTCCCTGGGCAGCCTGGTCCAACATCTGACCACTCTGTCAGTGAAGAAATTTTCCCTCGTGTCCATCTAAACCTGCCCTGGCGCAGCTTGAGGCCGTTTCCTCTTGTCCTGTCATTAGTTCCTTGGGAGAACAGACCGACCCCCCCTCACCACAGCCTCCTCTCAGGCAGCTGCAGAGAGCGATGAGGTCTCCCCTCAGCCTCCGCTTCTCCAGGCTGAACACCCCCAGTTCCCTCAGCCGCTCCTCACAGACCTGTTCTCCAGACCCCCTCCCCAGCTCCGTTGCCCTTCTCTGGACACGCTCCAGCCCCTCCATGTCCTTCTTGCAGGGAGGGCCCAAACCTGCACCCACCATTCGAGGGGCGGCCTCACCCGTGCCCAGTACAGATCCCCTCCCTGCTCCCGCTGGCCACCCATGGCTGATCCAGGCCGGGATGCTGCCGGCCTTCTTGGCCACCTGGGCGCACTGCCGGCTCGTGTCCAGCCGGCTGCCGACCAGCACCCCCAGGCCCTTTCCCGCCGGGCACTTCCCAGCCGCTCCTCCCCAGCCTGCGGCGCTGCGGGGGTTGGTGTGACCCGAGGGCAGGACCCGGCCCTTGGCCTTGGTGAACCTCACGGCACTGGCCTCAGCCCATCGATCCAGCCTGTCCAGATCCCTCTGCAGAGCCTTCCTGCCCTCCAGCAGACCAACACTCTCACCCAATTTGGTGTCATCTGCAGACTGGCTGAGGGGGCACTCGATCCCCCAGGCTGCTCTGCCCCCCCACTGCAGACCCGGCCCCACACAGCTGCCCATTCCCCGGCACTGCTCGCTCCCTCCACGGCTCCACCTGCAAATCCAACGGGTAATTTCTTACGGGACCCTCGGCCCACGCAGGACGGGCAGGGAGCACCCAAACCTGGCAGAAGGACCCACCAGCGCGGCCCTGGGGCGCTCGTGCGAGCCAGCTGCTGTTGGCGTTTGGGCTGCACGGGAACGACCCAAACGGCTCCTCCAGGCCCTCCGAAGGACCCCCAGCCTGCAACCTGCTCCCTCCCGGAGCCGGCCCACCCACGGCGCTGGCCTGGGGCTCTCCTGACCCTCCAAAGGGGTGTCTGGCGTGGGAGCACCCGCTGCCCCCTGCTTTCATGGGGACGGATCTCACCAAACGCAAAAACCTGCTGCAGGGACACTGTCATCCCACTGCTGGTGACCCCAGGGACACTGGTGCCCCCCACGTGTCCATAGGCTGAGGGAGGGTGGCGTGGGAGCAGCCCTGAAGCTGAGCTGGTCTCACTGGGAGCGCCAGGAGCCCGGGACGCCCTCGTTAAGTGTGGGACAGAGGAGCTGCACCTCCCAGGAGAGCAGGAGCGGCCCAGACGTCCCCGCAGGGCCGTCCTGCCCCGCAGATGTAAGAGCAGGGGGTGCCCAGCTCGGGGAGCTCCCACCAGCGCAGCCCTCACCCCAACAGACAGACAGACCCTGGGGGATCGGGCTGCACCCGAGGTGCAGGTCACCCACCCTGAGACACATCGGCCACTGGCCAGTCCCCCCCATTTGATGAGTGCCAGGGGGTCCAGCACCCAGACACATGGCCCAGCAGCCAGCCATGGGATCCACCACCGGTTGTGAGGTCCAACACCATCTAGGTGGTCCAGCACCCAGTTGTGGGGTCCAGCACCCAGCCAGATGGTCCAGGACTCGGTCAGGGGGTCCAGCACCCAGCCCTGGGACCACAGGGGCTGCCATGGTCACACCAAACCTGCTCCATCCCTGTCCCCATTCCTAGGAGGGCTGCACCATAGAGCCAGGCTGGATTGGGTTCAAGGGACCTCCAGAGACCACCAGCCCACCCCTGCCGCGGGCAGGGACATCCCCCACCAGCTCAGGCTGCCCAAAGTCCCGTCCAGCCCGACCTCGAACCCTTCCAATGCGGAGCACCCGCAGCTGCTCTGGGCAGCCTGGTGCCGTGTCTCACCACCCTCAGCCCAAAACCCTTCCTCCCCCTCTCCGGCCTAAACCTGTCCCCTGGGGTGGGACCTGGTGGGATCCCAAGGTGCCTTCACGGGCGCACGGGCAGCAGGATGGATCTGGGCACCCCCTGCCCCTGTCCCAGGATGGAGCTGGGCACCCCCTGCCCTGTCCCAGGATGGAGGTGGGCACCCCCTGTCCCGGGATGGAGCTGAGCACCCCTGCCCCTGTCCCGGGATGGAGCTGGGCACCCCTGCCCCATGGGGTACGTGGTGCGAAGGAGCCCCACAATCCCCATCGCCCACCCAGGCAGGCACCCCCCCTGAGCAGCCCTGGCACCCCAAGCTCCGGGCGCACCCCTCTGTGCCGGGACAGCCCGCACCGGTGCAGGGCACCGCGCCAGCACCCTTCCCGGCGTGTGCCGGGGGCCGAGGCACCACTGCTGCCCGGGTGCCAGCGTGGGCCGAGGGGACACACACGTGGTGGCGACGGTGGCATCGGGGCCGTGTGAGCGGGGGCCGGGGGCCACGCTGCTCCCGAGCGGGAGCGGGCGAAGCTCTTTTCATCTCGGCCGGGCTCGCCCCCAGCCCCGGCGCTGGCACCCGAGCGCGGCCACCCCTTCGCAGGGTGACGGCGAAGCCGGGGTGTCCCCGCCACGGGCGCCCCATCAAAGGCGGCGGCGGGGCCACGCGTCGCTGAGCCGCCCGCGTGCGTCGGCGGGGCCCTGTTTGCTCTGGGGCAGGGACGGCCTTTCGGGTGGCTCCCGGCCCCCCTGCCCGCGGATAAAAGCCCCCAGCGGTGCCGCCCGGGGCCCCCGAGGGTCCGAGCCAGCGCCCGCCGCCGTGCCGAGCTCCCGCGGGGACAGGTGAGGCCGGAGCGGGGGGCCCTGCCCGCAGGGGTGCCCAGCCTGCAGCCAGGAGCCCCTGCACCCCTGCACCCTATACCCTGCACCCCTGCATGCTGCGCCCCGCACCCTGCATCCCTGCACCCTGAACCCATGTATGCTGCACCCCACCCTGCACCCCTGTATGCTTGCACGGTGCACCCGTGCACCCCACCCTGCACCCCTGTATGCTTGCACCCTGCATCCCACCCTGCACCCCACTCTGCACCCCTCTATGCCTGCACCCTGCATCCCTGCACCCCCCACCCTGCATCCCTGCATGCTGTACTCTGCAGCCTGCATCCCTGCACCCCATACCCTGTACCCCTGTATGCCTGCACCCTGCATCCCCCACCCTGCACCCCTGCATCCCCCACCCTGCACCCCTGCATGCTGCACCCTGCACCCCACACCCCCGTGCACTCTGCACCCCTGCAGCCTGACTCCTTGTGCCCACACACCCTGCACCCCCCAAGCCTGCACCCCTGCACCCCAAGCCCCTCTATCCCACACCCCTGCTCCCTGCCCTCTTGCACGCCCTGCACCCCACAACCTCGCACCACCCCCCACCCTGCACCCCTGAACCCCATCCTACACCCTACAGCCCTGTACCTCTCCCCCCCATCCTGCTCCCCTCTCGCTGCTGCTCCCCCGCAGCACCCCGACAACCCCCCCCAGCTGCACCCTATGGGCTCCCCTGCACCCACTGCTGCAACCACACCACCACCGGGTTTTGGGGGGCCCCCCCGGCCCTCCCGCTGCCAGGCACCCACAGGGTGCTGAGCACCCCCCATTTTCCCCCGTGCCCCCCCAGGAAAGGGACAGATGGGACCGAGGAGGACGCTGAGGCTCGGCCTGCTGGGCTGCCTGCTGCTCGTCCCCTGGCTGCGCGGTGAGTGCCGGGGTTGGGGGGACACACACACCACCGTGCCCCCCCACCCTGACCCCCTGCCTTCGCCTCCCCCCCCCCCCCAGCGCAGGAACCGGCTGCCTGCCCCTGGGGCTGGGTGCCCTTCGAGGAGGGGTGCTACGGCTTCTTCCCCCGGGAGCTGAGCTGGAGGAGAGCGGAGGTGAGGGGATACGGGGGGGGGACAGGGGGGTGACGTGGGGGTGGGGGTGACCCCCGCCACGGGGAACCCCATCCGCCCCCACGGCTGCGGTGCCCCGCACCCCCTTGCCAGTCCCCTGCCGGGGTGCTGGTGCCCCCCCCCCCCCCCCCCAGGATGCGGATGCTCCTCTCCGAGGAGGTCCTGACCCCCTGTGAGGGACCAGCTGCCATCGTGGTGCCACCACGGTGCCACCACGGCCGCCCGGTGCCGAGGGAAAGATCCGGCTGTGCCGGGCACCGCATGAGCCTGCAGCACCGATCCTGCCAGCCTCGTCCTTGGCGGAGCCAAGAGTGGGGGGACCAGGGGTTGGGGGTCTGGGAACAGCGGTTGGGGTCGGCGTTTGGGAACAGGGATTGGGGTCAGGGACCAGGGGTTGTGGTTGGGGTCTGGGACCAGGACTCAGGGTCCGGGTTTGGGGTCTGCAAACAGTGGTGGGGCCAGGGCCCAGGCCTTGGGGGTCTGGGATTGGGGACCAGGGGTTAGGGTTGGGGTTCGGGAACAGGGATTGGGGTCAGGGACCAGGGGTTGGGGTCGGGGAACAGGGATAGGGGTCGGAGACCAGGGGTTGGGGTCAGGGACCAGGGCTGGGGGTCAGCGTCTGGAGTCTGGGAACAGCAGTTGGGGTCAGGGACCAGGGTTTGGGGTCTGGGACTGGGAACCAGGGGTTCGGGTTGGGGACCAGCGTTTTGGGCCCAAGGACCAGGGGTTGGGGTCCGGGCCCAAGAACTGGGGTCGGGGCCCCAAGGGTTGGGGCCAGGGACCAGCGATCGGGTCGGGGCCCGGCGCCACCCTCCCGTCCCCGCCACAGGCCTTCTGCCAGCGCTTCGGCGCGGGTGCCCACCTGGCCTCGGTGCACAGCGCCGAGGAGCACCGCGCCATCGCCGCCCTGCTCGCCTCCTCCCGCCCCAGCGAGGACAGCGAGGAGGAGGAGGAGGAGGAGGAGGACTGGGATGATGGCATCTGGATCGGCCTCTACCATCCCCTGGGGGTGAGTGTGGCCCCAGGGCAGAGCCAGGACCCTCCTGGCACCCCCGGAACCCGCTCCCGGCAGCCCCGTGGCACCAGCCGGGGGTCACGGAGCCGCTGTCCCCCCGCAGAGCCGCCGCTGGCAGTGGTCGGACCGCTCCGAGGTGGACTACGGCTCCTGGCAGCGGCAGCTCAGCCCCCGGAGGAGAGCCTGCGCCGCCCTGCAGGGCACCGCCGGTGAGCACGGCCCGCCGCTGGCACCGCGCCCCCGGCCACCATGGCCCCGGCCATCAGGGTGCCCAGCCACCGGCACCCCGGGCCACCGGTGTCCCTGGCCATCAGTGTCCCTGGCCACCAGCACCCCCTGCCACCAGCACCCCTGGCCACTAGTGTCCCTGGCCACCAGCACCCGCTGGCCACCAGCATCCCTGGCCACCAGCGTCCCTGGCCACCCGCAGCACGGGCTGTCCCCCACGGCACCCACCAGCTTGTGACTGGGCAGCTCTTGGTGGCGGGAGGCACCCGGGTGTGCACACGGACACG
This sequence comes from Leptosomus discolor, assembly GCF_034619465.1. Lineage (NCBI taxonomy): Eukaryota > Metazoa > Chordata > Aves > Leptosomiformes > Leptosomidae > Leptosomus > Leptosomus discolor. The sequence goes on along the minus strand of NC_141391.1, from coordinate 218,609,752 downwards.
CACACGGGCACACACGGACACAAACATGGATGCACACACAAGGACACGGGCACACACGGGCACGGGCACACACGTGCCACCTATACCCACATACGCACACACATACGTGCACACACCCCCATGCACACCCCCCCCACGCCCCCTCATGCACACCCCCCCCACCCCCCCACGCCCCCCCATGCACACACACCCCCCCCTTACACGCCCACGCGGGGTGCCCCCGGTCCGCGGCCCCGGCACAGGGTGTCAGGGCGGCCGTGCCGCAGGGGCTGGGGGGTCCCGGGGGGGGGTCCCGGGGGGGGTCCCGGGGGGCTGACGGCCCTTTCCCTTCCAGATTTCCTGACGTGGTACAGCGACACCTGCACGGACAGAAAACCTTTCCTCTGCAAGTCCAGCGCCTAGAGCCGCCTGCAGCCCCCCGGCACCCCCCCCCCCCGCCCCCTGCCCACCCCCCCCGCCCCCCCCCTACCCCCCCCCGACCCCCAGCCCGGCCGCTGGCCGCAGTAAAGGTCCCTGAGCCCACCCTGGTCTGCGCATCCTTCGTCCCGCACACGCGGGACCCCCCCCGCACCGGGACCCCGCGTCACCCCACAGCACCGTGGGGCTGGGGAGGGGAGGGCCCAACGTGCCGGGGTCACCCGGCCACCAACCGTGGGGTGTGGGGATGGGGACAGGGGTGGGGACGGGGATGGGGAGGGAAAGCTGCTGCCGGGGCCGCTGGAGCGAGCCCTGCAGCACACCCCGTGGGACCCCCATAACCCCCACAGGACCCCCACGGCTTCCGGAGGAGCCCCGTCACCCCAGAGATCTCCCATGGCCCACGTGGGACCCCTGTGACCCCCAGCAGTCCCCCACGGCCTTAGGGAAAGCCTGTGACCCACACGGGACCCCCATGGACCCAAGAAGATCCCCATGGTCCCAGCGGGACCCCCGCCCCATGGCTCCTGTGGAATCCCTATGCCCCCCCGCCCATGGCCAGTGTGGGACTCCCATCACACCCCACCCCCCCACCCCCCCCCCAAATCCTGCAGACCCACTATGGCCCCGTGGGACCCCTGAGCCGCGGGACCAGCCCCTCCTATGGATAACAGCGGGGCAGCCCCCTGTCCCCCCTGTCCCGCCCCCCCCCCCGGCTGCCCAGCGCGGTTTGTTGTGCGGGTCCCATAGCGACCGGCCCGGAGAGCCCGGCCGGAGCTCGGCACTGCCGGTAAGGGGGCTCGGCCCCACCGGGACCTCCGCCCTGGGGCTGGGGGGGCAGCCCGGGGGTCCCAGGGGCTGTGCCCATGGGGCGCTGGGGGCCACATCTGTGGGGTGCTGGGGGCTGTGCCCATGGGGTGCTGGGGTCTGTATCTAGGGGGTATTTGGGGCCATACCTATGGGGTGCTGGGGGCCGTATCTGCGAGGCGCTGGAGGCCACATCTACAGGGTGCTGGGGCTGCAACCGTGGGGTATTGGGGTCTGTATCTATGGGGTGCTGGGGGCCATATCTATGGGGTGCTGGGGCTGCAACCGTGGGGTGTTTGGGTCTGTATCTATGGGGTGCTGGGGCCGTGTCCATTGGGCACCGGGGCCTTTACTCGAGGGCGTGTTGGGGTTCACCCATGGGACGCTGGGCCCCGCCGCAGTGTTCGTGCTCGGTGTGCCAAGGAAACCCCCCGAGAGGTCAGAGCTGTCACCCCCGGGCGCTGAGCAGGGCTCGCCGGTGCGCGGACCCCCAGAGCTGCCCAGCCGTTGCGACTCCGGTGCTGCCAGTGCCACCCGCAGCCAGCCACCGGCACCCCGACTGCCGACCCACCGCTGGCACCGACGTGGGGAGGACTCGGGGCTGAGGGGCCGCCTTCGCTCCTGGCAGGGCCCGTCATGTCGGACAACGCCTGGGTGGGCACCTGGAGACCCCACCGCCCCCGCGGCCCCATCGCGGCTCTCTACGGCAGCCCCGGGCCCAAGTACGGGCTGCCCACCAACGTCGGTGAGTTGGGGTGGCGGGGCGCCGGGGGGAGGGGGTGTCCACAGCACTGATGGGGCGCCAGGGGTCCCGCAGCTCACCGAGCCCCCTGCCCACCCAGGCTACCACCTGCACGACCCCTCCCGCATCCGCGCCCCCGCCTACAGCTTCGGGTTGCGGGCCCGGGGGCAGAAGCAGGAGTGCTCCCCCGGGCCAGTGTACCTGCTGCCCCCCAGGACCACCGCCAAGGGCAAGGACAGGATCCCTGCTTTCTCCATCTACGGCCGCCACCGTGACCTGCCACCCATCCACACCCCTGGGCCAGGTAAGGGGGGGCGTTGAGAGCCCTGGAGGGGTGGGCAGGCAAGGTCAGGGAATCCCCCTGAGCCGTGCCCATAGCCCAGGTCCCCCCACTCCCCCCCCCCAGCGCGCTACTCCCCAGAGAAGGCCGGCAGGTTGGCCTTCCCCTCCGCACCCGCCTGCACCCTCCACTCCCGCAGCAAGATGGGCATCACCAACCAGACGCCAGGTAGGAGAGACGGGGGTTGGGCTGGGACCCCCATCGTCCCTGGGCTGTGTGTGCCCCCCTTCATCCCCAGGCTGAGACCCCCATCATTCCTGGGCTGTGCCCCCCATCATCCCTGGCATGGGATCCCCCCACCTTCCCTGGGCTGTGCCCCCCCATCATCCTTGGGCTGTTCCCCACCATCACCCCCAGGCTATGCCCCCCATCATCCCTAGGCTGCCCCCCCCCAACATCCCCAGGCTGTTCCCTCTCATCACCCCCAGGCTGTGACCCCCATCATCCCCGGGCTGTGACCCCCATCATCCTGGGCTGTGCCCCCCAACATCCCCAGGCTGTCCCCTCTCATCACCCCCAGGCTGTGACCCCCATCATCCCCGAGCTGTTCCCCCCCACCATCCCCAGTCTGAGCCCTCCCTCCCCACCACCCCAAGGGGGACCCCCACCCCACCTTGCCCACCCCCCCATCAGGACCCCGCTGCGCCCCATTTCCCCAGGCCCCGCTGCCTACCAGCTGCCCCCCATGCTGGGTCCCCACGTGGTGGGCAAGAGCTCGGCCCCCAACTACTCCATGCCGGGGCGCAGCCACGTCGGTGCCTTCTACGAGGACCTGTGCAAGGTGAGACGTGGGGTCCGGGGGTGAGGGTCTGGGGTGCCGGGGGCTGGGCGTCATCACTGCCCCCCCTGCCCGCAGACCCCGGGGCCCTGTAACTACCGCACGGTGAACACCGAGGTGTACAAGGAGCGGGCGCCCCAGTACAGCCTGCAGGCGCGCAACCCCCTCCCCGGGGACAACACCACCAAGCCCGGACCCGCCGCCTACCACCCCAAACAGGTGAGGGGGCGGCTGAGGGGTCCCGCCGCCTGCGGGGGGCCAGGAGCCAGGAGAGCCCCCTGGCCCTCACCGCCGCCCTCTCTCCCCCCCGCAGGACCGGCAACAGGGGGTGACGTTCGGGATCCGGCACTCCAACTACCTGACCCCCCTCATCGTGGATGTGCCCGACTAGGGGGGTCTGGGGGGCGATGGGTGATGGGGACACCCGGTGCCAAAAGATGGTTGCCTTTGGCCAGAGTCGCCCGTGTCCTGCCGCGCCGCCCAGCCCCGGCTGCCCCGTCCCCCCGTGGGGCAGTACCGCCCAGACCCTGCCGCCAGCCCGGGTGGGGGGGTCCCCAGGCCCACCGGCCCACCGGGAGCTGCCTTTTGCCCAGCCCAGGGTGGGGGGTCCCCAGGCCCACCGGCCCACCGGGAGCTGCCCTTTGCACAGCACATGCCCGTCTCCCCCCGAGCAGACCCCGGCGAGGCCCTGGCGGAGCAGCGGGGCTGAGCTCCAGCCCCACAGCTGGGGTTGGAGGAGGTGCTGCCCACCCGGGTACGGCCCCCCCCCCAGTTCCCACCATATCCCCACCGCCTGCCCAGGGCACCCAGCCGGCAGTTTCCCATCCCCATCCCATCTCCAGCCCCAACTCACTCCCATTCCCAATCCCAATCCCATCCCATCCCCAATCTCACCCCCAATCCCATCCCCATTCCCAATCCCATCCCAAATCCCCACCCCCCCATCCCAATCCCACCCCACCCCACTGCCACCCAGGCCTGACTTTGACCACGGGTCCCCCTTCTGGGTGCTCGGACCCCGCAGACACCCACCCCTGCCCACTCTGGGGCCACCCCACCAGCCAGGGGGACACACACACACGGTCACCCCGACCCCACGCAGGACCTCGGGGTGCAGGGTGCCACCAGGGAGGGGACACCTGCCCCGTGCCGAGGATGCCTGGGGGTCACATGGGTACCTGGGGTGCCAGGGGGACGCTGTGGGCGTGCTGGGGGCCACCGTGGGCAATGGGGGGGTCCCGGGGCGCCCAGCCGTGCCACCCACCCTCTCCAGCCTCCTCCTGCCCGCCCCGACCCTCGCTCGCTGCCCTGGGGACAGAGTCCAGTGCCGGAGACGCCGCCTCGCCGTGGGCACGGGGGCAGGCGGGCAGGAGCGGGCCCAGCAGCGGGGGACCGGGGTGGTGGCCGTGGGGGCATGGCCGCCCAGACCCCCCTGACGACCCTCATCCGCAAGAAGCGGGACGGCGAGCGGCTGGAGGAGGGCGAGATCCGGAGCTTCGTGCGCGGCGTCACCGAGGGCACCGCGCAGCAGGGCCAGATCGGTGGGGGCACGGCGGGGGGGCGGGGATGGGGGACACAGCTGGGGGGGCACGGGGAGGGGATCACGAAGGAAGGGTGGCCAAGGACAGACTGGGGGACACGGCAAAGGACGCACAGGGTGAGGGTCCCCAGCAGCTGGGGGGCCCAGCGGAGAGCAGCGGGTGGGCGACGACCAGGGGAGAGACCACCCCGAGGGGGACGAGAGGGAGACTCGCAGGGTGGGACGGCACTGTCAGCACTGGGGGTCTGCAGTGGGGTCCCCACGGAGGGGCCAAGGCGTGGGGTCACCCCCCCAGGCGCCATGCTGATGGCCATCCGGCTGCGGGGCATGGACGCGGCGGAGACGCTGGCCCTGACGCGGGCCATGGTGGCCTCGGGGCGGGCGCTGGCCTGGCCCCCCGCCTGGCGGGGGCGGCTGGTGGACAAGCACTCGACGGGGGGCGTCGGGGACAAGGTCAGCCTGGCGCTGGCCCCCGCCCTGGCCGCCTGCGGCTGCAAGGTGCCCATGATCAGCGGCCGGGCCCTGGGCCACACCGGCGGCACGCTGGACAAGGTGGAGGCCATCCCCGGCTTCCGCGTCTCCCAGAGCCCCGAGGAGGTGAGGGACGGGGACGGGGACAGGGCCACCCCCACCCCGTCACCCTGCGGGGAGCAGGGGGGGGCTCTGACGGGTTGGCCCCCCGCAGATGCAGGGCATCCTGGAGCGGGTGGGCTGCTGCATCGTGGGGCAGAGCGAGGCGCTGGCGCCGGCCGACCGGGTGCTGTACGGCCTGCGGGACGTCACCGCCACCGTCGACAGCCTGCCCCTCATCACCGGTAACGGGGCAGGGGGACACACACACACACCCCGGGGGCATGGCGGGGGGGCAGGCCGTGGGGTGACCCGTCAGCTGCCCCGGCCCCAGCCTCCATCCTGAGCAAGAAGGCGGCGGAGCAGCTCTCGGCGCTCGTCCTCGACGTCAAGTTCGGGAGCGCGGCCCTGTGCCCTGGGCGGGAGAGCGCCCGGGAGCTGGCCCGGAGCCTGGTGAGCCCCCGGGGCGGGGATGGGGGCACGTCCTGCCCGCCCTGAGCCCTGCTTGCCCATCCTGCCTGCCCTGAGCCTTGTCTGTCTGTCCTGAACTCTGCTGAGCCCTGCCCTGAGCCTGTCCTGCCCACCCTGAGCCTTGTCTGCCTGTCCTGAGCCTTGCATGCCTGTCCTACTGAGCCCTGCCCTGAGCCCTGCCCCTGAGCCCTGCCTGCCTGTCCTGAGCCCTGCCGAGCCCTGCCCTGGGTCCTGCCTGCCCGTCCTACCCACCCTGAGCCTTGTCTGCCTGTCCTGAGTCCTGCCTGCCCATCCTGCCTGCCCTGGGCCCTGCCTGCCCATCCTGACTGTCCTGAGCCCTGCCTTGAGCCCTGCCCGTCCTGCTGAGCCCCTGCCCTGAGTCCTGCCTGCCCGTCCTGCCTGCCCTGAGCCCTGCCTTGAGCCCTGCCTGTCCTGCTCCAAGCCCTGTCTGCCTGCCCATCCCGTCCTGCCTGTCCTCCTCCGAGCCCTGTCGAACTCGCCATGCCCACCCTGAGCCCTGCCCATCCCGCCCTGCCCGCAGGTGGCGGTGGGCGAGCAGCTGGGCATCCGCACGGCGGCCGTGCTGAGCCGCATGGACGAGCCGCTGGGCCGCTGCGTGGGCAACTCGCTGGAGGTGCTGGAAGCCCTGGAGTGCCTGGAGGGGGGCGGCCCCCCGGACCTGCGGGAGCTGGTCACCGCCCTGGGTCAGCCACGGGCACAGGGGGGACGGGGACAGGACGGGGAGGACATGGCCCAGGGTCCACACGTGCGATGCCCCTGCCCTGCCCCCAGCCTCGGCGTCCCCCTCACCCCCAGCCTCACGCCCCACCATGGCCCTGGGGACCCTCCCTGTGTCCCCCGCGGGCAGCCCTGTCCCCTGTGCCTCTGCCCTGTCCCCCTGCCCCTCACCCCCTCGACACCCCACCCCACGCCTCCAGCCCCCTGCCCGCCCCACGGGCCGTGCCCCAGAGCTGACGCTTCACCCCCGACCCTCCCGCCGGGGTGGGGGGGCAGCGGTGGGGCGGGCGGGGGTCTCCACGGGCAGAGGTCCGAGCCCAGCTCCTGCAGGGGGGCTGCTGCTGTGGCAGTGCGGGCTGGCCGGGGCGGCGGAGCGGGGCCGGGAGCGGCTGGGGCGGGCGCTGGACGACGGCTCGGCCCTGCGCACCTTCGAGGCCATGCTGGGGGCGCAGGGGGTGGCCCCCGCCACCGCCCGCCGCCTCTGCACCGGGACCCCCCCCCCAGCGCCGCCACGTCCTGGGGCAGGCAAGCGTCCAGGAGGAGCTGCCCGCGCTGCAGGGAGGTGAGCGGGGAGGGGGCGGCCCTGCCCTCCCCAGCCCCCCGGACCCCTCTGGGAAGCCGAGGGCTCTGCCAGGCCCCAGGTTCCCTGCGTATCCCCTCCCCACTTTTGCCCTCTGACCCCCTCACACTCCGGGGTGCTCAGGGCTCCCCTGGCTTATTCCCCCCACCCCAGGGTCCCTGCCTGCGCCCCTATTCCTGAGGCTCACCTGCACCCCTCGGGCTCCCCAACCCCCAGCCCTCTATGCTCCCTGCCTGCACCCCCTGTCCCACATCCCGTCTACCTGGGACCCCTCCCCGAGACCCCGCACCTCTCAGAGTCCCCATTCCCCAGCACCCCCGGGGTCCTTGCTTGTGCCCCCCCTGCCCCACATCCCCCCTATGTAGGGTTCCCCACGCCCCGTGTGCCCCAGATCCTGCACCTCTTGGGCTCCCTAATCCCCAGGCCCCCATGGTCCCTGCCTGCACCCCCCCGCCTCACCCCCCCTGTACCTGGACACTCCACATGCCCTAAACTCCTCACCCCTCAGGGTCTCCGCTCCCCAGCACCCCTGCTTGCACCCTCCTGCTCCACATACCCCCATATCTGGGGCTCCCCACACCCTACATGCCCCAAACCCCGCACCCCTCGGGCTCCCCAACCCCCCTGCCATTCCTGGAGCCCCCCCCCCCCCCGGCTCCCTGCCCCCCCAGCACCTCAGGGTCCCTACCTGCACCCCCTCTGCCCCGCATTCCCCATCCCCGGGGGCTCCCCAGACCCTGACCGCCCCCCCACCTCGCCCCCCAGGCTGGGTCCAGCGGGTGGAGGCGCTGCCGCTGGCCCGCGTCCTGCACGAACTGGGGGCCGGCCGGGCGAGGGCCGGGGACTCCATTAACCCTCGGGTGGGCGCCGAACTGCTGGTGGCCGTGGGGCAGCGCCTGAGAGAAGGTAACGGAGGTGAGGGGCCCCGGGGGGGGGGGGGGGGGGGGGGGGGGGGTGTCAAGGCGATCCCCCCGCCCACAGCGGCCCTGCCCGCAGGCGAGCCCTGGCTGCGCGTCCACCACGATGGCGGCCTGTGCGAGGAGGGGCGCCGGGCCTTGCAGGCCGCGCTGCTGCTGGGCCCGGATCCCCCCCGCCGCGTCCCCACCACCCGCTTGGCGGAGACCATCGTATCCCCCCGATCGCCGGGCCTCACCGCACCGGGAACGGGAGCGGCGGGGACACCCCCCGGAGGCGGGGACGGGCAGTAGGACCGCGCTGCGGCCTGCTCCTCCCCGCGTCGCGGCGGCGGGCGCATGCGCACGGAGCACCCCCGGGGCGACGGCGGCTCTGCGCGCAGGCGCAGAGCCGCCGTCGCCCCGGGGGTGCTCCGTGCGCATGCGTCCGCCTCTTCCCGCTCTCCCCTCCCCCTCCCCGGCCACTTCCGCTTCCGGGCGTATCGGCGCGGGCGCGCACCGGGCGGCGCAAGCGGGACGGGGCTCGGGGTCAGAGGGCAAAGGTCAGCCGTGGGGGGCAGCAAAGGGGGGGTCGCGAGGTCAAAGGGCGGGGGGTGGGAGAGAAGGGCCGGGCTGGAGCGTGAGGGGCGGGGTCAAAGGGCGCACGCGGGCGGAGCTGCGAAAGGGGGGGGAAGGGAGGGGTCAAAGGGCAGGTGAAGGGTCAAAGGGTACGCGAGGGTGTCGGGGGGAGGGCGGTGAAGGGGGGTGGGGTCAAAGGGCACTTGGGGGACAGGGGGGAGGGGTCAGAGGGCAGCAGGACAGAGGGAGTGGGGGTCAAAGGGCGGAACTGGGGGGGGTCAAAGGATAGAGCTGGGGGTCAAAGGGCATGGGGGCACGACTGGGAGGTCAAAGGGCAGGAGGGTCAATGAGGGTCAAAGGCCACCGGGGGGGGCCTGGGGTGAGGGGTCAAGGAGGGGCCGGGGAGCCTGTGTGTCCCCTCCCCACCTTGCTCCTCTCCCCAGCCCCGCCATGTTCCCGGCCCTGCGCCCCCCCCGCTGCCTGCGCCCCCTCCTCCCCCCGCTGCGGGGCCTGTCGGGGCCGGGCCCCCCGGCAGCCGCGGGGCGCGGGGGGCGGCTGCCGCTGTGGCAGCGGGCGGCGGTGGTGGCGGCAGTGGGGGCAGCGGCGGGGGCGGCGTGGCTGCACCTGCGGGAGGAGAAGGAGCGGCAGCGGCGGGCGCGGCGGCGGGGGGAGCTGCAGGCGCTGGCGCTGGGTCAGGGCGACTTCCAGCTGCGGGACCAGGCCGGGCGGCGGCGCGGCAAGGGCGACTTCCGCGGGCGCTGGGTGCTGCTCTACTTCGGCTTCACCCACTGCCCCGACGTCTGCCCCGACGAGCTGGAGAAGCTGAGCCGGGCCGTGGCGCTGCTGGAGCGGGAGCCGGGCCTTCCTCCCGTCCAGCCCCTCTTCGTCACCCTCGACCCCGAGCGCGACGACGCGGCGGCCCTGGCGCGCTACGTCCGCGACTTCCACCCGCGGCTGCTGGGGCTCACCGGGACCCCCGAGGAGGTGCGGGCGGCCGCCGCCGCCTACCGCGTCTACGCCCACGCCGGCCCCAAGGACGAGGACGGCGACTACATCGTGGACCACAGCATCTTCATCTTCCTCCTCAGCCCCGACGGGCTCGTCCTCGACTACTACGGGCGCGCCAAGACGGACGCCCAGATCGCCCAGAGCGTCCGCCGGCACATGGAGACCTACGAGCCCCTCTTCGACGGACAGGAATAAACGCACCTGCCCCCCCCAAAATGCCTCCTGCAGCTCCGGGGAAGGACCCCCCTGCCACACCGCGACACCCCCTGGGACCAGCCCACAAAGAGGGAGGCCCCGGGGAGGTGGGTGGAGGGACCCCTGCTACCCCCCAGGACCTGCCCATGGGGATGGAGGCCCCAGGCAGGGGGATGGAGGGACCCCTGCCACCCCCCAGGACCATCCCACAGGGATGGAGGGACCCCCACCACATCCCAGGACCAGCCCATGGGGGTGGAGGTCCTGGGTAGGTGGGCAGAGAGACCCCCACCACACCCCAGGACCATCCCATGGGGACAGAGGCCCCAGGGGGACAGGCAGAGGAACCCCCAGGCCACCCCCCACCACACCCCAAGACCATCCCACAAGGAGAGAGCCCTTGGGTCGATGTGGCAGCAGGACACCTGCCACCCCCTGCAGCCCCCCAGGGAGGTGGGCAGAGGGACCCCTGCAGCCCCCCAGGCCTGTCCCGAGGGAAGGGGCTTTTCCCTCCCTGGGCTCCCCCACAACAGCAACACCTTTACCAAAGTGGGAATTTATTGCCGAGGGTCCCGGGGGGTGGGGGTGGGGGGTCCAGGGGGCGGGTGCTTGCTCAGGGGCAGGTGGAGGGGAGCTGGAAGGTGTGGAAGCGGTCCTGCGCCCGCTGGTGGGTGAGGAGCCGCAGCCGCAGGGTGTCCAGCGCCTCCTCCAGCCCCGGGTCCTGCGCCAGCTCCACCACGTAGTCGTTGGCCTGGAGCGAAAAAAGAGGGGAGCGAAAAAAGAGGGGAGTGAAAAAAGAGGGGAGCGAAAAAAGAGGGGAGCGAAAAAAGAGGGGAGCGAAAAAAGAGGGGAGCGAAAAAAGAGGGGAGCGAAAAAAGAGGGGAGCGAAAAAAGAGGGGAGCGAAAAAAGAGGGGAGCGAGGAGGTAGAAGGGAGAAGGGGGGAGGAGGGTGGGCTTGGCCCAGCAGAGCCTGGGGAGTTCCCCCCGCACTTACCAGCTGGAGGGAGGCCAGCATGGCGCGGCACACCTCGAAGGGGGGCTGCCCCCCCACCAGGCCGGCGAAGGACCGCCACTCGCCCACCGCCCCGCAGCGCCCTGCCAGCGCCTCCCCGTAGCTGTGGATGTCGAAGGGGGCTCGCTCCTCCTGCGGGGCGGGGCAGAGCGGGGGGGGGGGGGTCAGGGGGCTGCCGGCCCCCACCTTCCACCCCCCGCCCCCCCGCCCACGCCGGGGGTCCCTGCCTGCTCCTGCAGCAGCGGCCCCATCTTCTCCTCCCAGCGGCGGACGTGCCGGGACAGCTCCGTCTCCTGCGCGTACCTCTGGGAGTCGGCGATGAACAGCTCCTGCGGGGGGGGGGAAGAGAGGGGAGTGGGGGGCACCCCAACGCCCCTGCTGCCTCCTCACACCCCCCCATGGAGCCCCCCCACCCTCCCCCCGCCGCGGGCACCTACCACGTTCTGGCGCACCAGCTCCTCGTAGCCCAGCGAGCCCAGGTCGGGGGTGGGGGCTGCGGGAATGAGGGGGGGTGTCAGGGGCAGCGACACCTGCACGGCCACCCCCTCCCGCCGAGCGGGGACAGCAGAGGATGGACAGAAGGGGCGGGGGCGTTTGGGAGGGGGTACAGCAGCGCTTGCCCGCTCACCAAAGTCTTCCCTCGGCTCCTCCAGGCCCTCGGGCAGGACATCCTCGGGCAGCACGTCGTCGTGCTCCACGAAATCGTCTGTCGGGAGGGGAGACCCGCTCAGTGCCCCCCACCCGGGGCCCACCAGCCCCCTCCCATCTCAACAAGGGCCACCCAGGACCCCCGGCTGGGGGACAAGGCGGGGAGCGGGGGGATGTGGGGTGCGGCAGCACCTGCCCCTTCGTCTCTGTCAGCCCCGCATTCCTCCTCCGGGGGATCCAGCTCCTCCTCGAGCGGCGGCAGCGCCTGGTAGAGAACAGCCCTGAGCCCCCTGCGAGGGGCTCCGCAGCCCACCGGTGCTGGGGGGACGGGTGTGCCAGGCCAGGAGCCCCCCCTGCCCACTCACCGCCCGGCCCTGCAGCTTCCTCCTCTGCGCCACCAGCCGCTCCTTCAGCTCCTTCCAGTACAGCGCCTCCAGGTCTGGGGAGAGACGGGGCACGGCCCTGGGGAGCGCTCCCCCGCGCCCCCCGGCCCCCCCCAGCCCCCAGCCCTGCCCCTTTCCACCTCAAAGGCCACCCGGGGCGGCGCGGTGGCACGGAGCACGGCGGCTTCGCCCACGGTCTGGGGGCAAAACGGACCCTCCCCAACCCCCCCCCCCCCCCTCACCTGCGAACGTCAGCCCCTTCCGCTTGGTTCTCCCTCTGTCCGGGACGTTGTCATCTGGGGGAACCAGCGGCATTAAAGGGACAGAACGGCTGAAGGTGCCAACCCCGCGAACGCCCCCGGGGAGAACAGGCACGCGAGGGGCTGGCCGCCCTCCGGTGACGCCCGCCGCTACCGCCACAGCGTGCCACGAGCCCCTTGTCCCCTCCAGAGCCACCTCCTGCCCCCCAAAGGCGGCCTTGCCCGTGCCCAGGACGGCCTCAGTGCAGGTACAAGCCCGGGAGAGGAGATCCTGGGCCACGCAGGGCGGTTCACATCCCACCCGGGAACGGGATGGAGTTGCCTGGGCAAGACCAAGGCCGGAGCAGAGACACCAGCTGCCGAGCGGGGCCAGCCGGGACCGGAGCACCCCCGGCAGAGGGGTTTGGGCAAGGCGTGTTCTGGCAAGGAAGGGTCCTGCCACCAGCCCGGCCAGCTCACGGCCGGATCCTGCGGGGAACGCCCCGGCCGCGACACTCACAGGCTGCAGAGAACCATCTCATGAAGTCCTGGAGCTTCCTCGGCCCCTTCCTCTTCCTCTTGCCCCCGACGACGTCGTCCAGGCCCTGCGGCACCAGGAAGGGCCTCCCTGGGAACGGGCAGAGATCAACCGGCCGCCGGGAGAGCCCCGTGCTGCCGCTCGAAGGCAGCCCAGCCCCCCGCGAGGGGCCGGGCCGGGGCAGCTGCCCCTCTCCCCGGCCCCGCCGTGGCACTGGGGACGCCGAAGGACAAGCGGGGCCGGGAAACGGAGCCCCACTGCCCCGGCACAGCCGGGCCCCGGCCCGCCCGGGGCAAACCCAGACCCGGGGAGCGGCCCCTCTTCCCCAGCCCGCCCTCAGGTACCTTTCTTAAACGGCTTGTCCTCGGAGTCGCCGAAGGGGTCGAGGCTTTGCCAGGGGTCCAGCGTGTCCTGCGGGAGGAGGGAGCGGAGATGGCGGCGGCAAAGCCCCGGGCCGCCCCGCTCCCAGCGGGGGTCCCTGCGGCACCCCAGGGCGGGCGCACGGGAGCCACCTGGCCCAGGTCAGCCCCCCTGTCAGCACAGAGCACAGCGGGGACGTCCCAGGGCTCCCCGCGGCGTCGGAGGGGTTCCCCGGCTCTGGGCACCCCCTACCTTGCTGTGGGCTTTGGGGTCCTGGGCGGGGGCGCGCTCCCGCAGCACGTACCCCTTGGCCTGGGGCGCGCTCTGGCAGACACAGAAGGAGCCAGTGAGTTTCCCGCAGCAGCGGGCAGCAGAGCTCCGGGGAAGGAGCCCCCCCAGGAGCCCCTGCCCACGCCCACCCTCTGCATCTCCACGTGTTCGTTAGCAGCCGGAATCATTTCCACATCGCCCTCGGGGGCCCCGGGCGCGTCGTCGTCCCCTCTGCCGTCATCGTCCCCTCTGCCGTCATCGTCGTCATCCGGTCCTGCGGCACCTGGCAGGGGAACCAAACGCCATAAAAACCTCTGGGATCCCCCGTTTCCACCCCACCGACCGAGGGGGGACCCCAGGGAGCTTCACTTGCCACCGCCAAGGGGCGGGAGGAGGTGGCACCGGGCTGCCCCGACAGACCAGAGGGCGTCCTGCCGGGCGGCAGCACCCCAAACACCCGCTGGACCCCCTGCCCCCCAGTCTCACCTCCACCTCCAGAGAAGCTCAGCGCCTGGACAGGACCCCTGCCGGCGCTCAGGCTCTCCCTCCTGCCGCCGAGGACGCCGGTCGGCGCTCCTGCCGAGGGGACGGAGCCGTCACCCACCGCGGCGGCAGGCAGGCCTCGGTGCTGCCCCTTCCCCCAGCCCCAGTGGTGAGCGCCCCCCCGTACCTGCCGCTCTGCCGGGGACCCCTTCGGGCTGCAGGCAGGTGGGGGAGAGGCCGGCCACCTCCAGCAGGAACGCGCCGGTGGCGTGAGGGGTGCACGTGTTTATCCGGAAATCCTTGCGGCTGGCGAGGAGCTCCCCTCTCGGGCTGAGGGCGAAAATCCGGCAGGGCGCCCCCGAGAGCGGGGCTACAGCAACGGGGCGGGGGGCAGGGGCACGGCACTGCGGGGGGAGCAGGGGCTCTCACCTGAACAGAGGGTTGTCTCTCTTCTCAGCGTCTTCTGCGGGGACCAGCGACATGGGAGTCAAGGGAACGATGCTCAGGGCCTGCAAAGGGGAGGCGGCGGGACGGAGCCCCGGGGAAGTGGCATGGCACGGCACGGCCCGGCTGCCACCAGCCGGGATTCATCCAGGGAAGCGGGGACGGGAAAGGAGAGCAGCTCCTCTTACGCTGGGCTGCTGATCCTTCTTCATGTCCACTTTGGCCTCGCTGGTGTCCTTGATGTCATCCAGGGAGAGGAACTGCCGGGAGAGCCCCGCCAGCCGTCACCCCCCGGCTCGGCGCGGGCCGTGCCGCCCCCGAGGGACCCCCGCCGGACGCGTGGGGCTGCCACGGCTGCGCCAGGCCGGCACGGGCACGGAGCTGCCGCTCTGGAGGGACGGGAGCGGGACGGGAGCGGGACGGGAGCGGGACGGGAGCGGGACGGGAGCGGGACGGGAGCGGGACGGGAGCGGGACGGGAGCGGGACGGGAGCGGGAGCGGGGCTGGGGCGTGCGGCGGGACGGGGCGGGCAGGAGGAGCGAAGGTGCCCGCGGTCAGACCCGGCAGCCGCCGCACCCCTGGGGGACAGTCCCTGGGGACAGCCCCAGTCACGGGTTAGGGGAAGGACGGCTGAGCCCCGCGGGGGAGGGGAGCCCCCACGCACGGTGGCGGGTCGTGTCCCTCGGAGGGCGGCGTGACAGCGCGGTGGCAAAAAGCCCATGGAGAGGGGGGAAGCGCTGGGGGCGCCCCCCGCCGCCTGCAGCCCCCTCGCACAGCCCAGCAGCCGAAACGGCCGAGCACTCGGCTCCCCACGCTGTGACAGGGCGCCGGCGCTCCTCTCACCTCCTCTTCCTCCTCAGCCCCGAAGCTCGCGTCGGCGTCTCTGCCGTCCTCCCCGATGGAGCTGGGCTGCTTCTCCCGCCTGGATCGGGGAGCAGAACGCGGGGTCAGGAGCCGGGGCGGCAGCGAAGGGCCGGAGGCGAAGCGGCAGCAGGTCCCCTCCAACCCCTCCAATCCCCGCCGCGGCGACTCCAAGCGGGAGCACCTGCAGCGCCACGGGCAGAGCGAGCGAACGCGCTCCCGGTGCTCCCCGGCGCCTGCCCGGGGCGGGGGTGGGGGGCTGCGAGGGAATCGGGGCTCACGGGAAGAGGGGACCCAGCCTGCCCGCCAAACCCCCTCCGGAGCCGAAGGCCCGGCTGGTTCCAGCTCTGCCCCGGGAATGTCTCGCTCCGGCCCCGCCGCGCGGCCGTATCCGCCGGCGCCTTTCGGAACCCACCGCTGCAGCCCCGTGTGCGCCGCCGGGAGCACGCACCCCTCGCCTCTCCCCACGTCCCCAGGCCGAGGGGCGCCGTGAGCCCACCCCTCCTCTGAGCCCACCCCTCCTCTGAGCCCCCCCCCCCCCCGGCTGGAGAGCGGCGCTGGGCTCCGCTTTCGGCCACGAGGGGAGAAAACCAACCACCAGCTGCTTCGCCGCCCGGGACGGTTCATGGCCAAGGGTCGCCCGGCGGGACGCTGGCGCTGCCTCCTCAGGGAGGGGCACGGGCCCGGCAGCGTTTCGGGCCAGGGCGGCAGCCCCGCGCCCCGGCAGCGCCTCCCCCCGGGGCGGGGGGCAGCTCCACTCACTTCTTGTTGCAGATGCAGTCGAGCGCCTGGTAGACCAGCGAGTAGAGGTACTCCACCTGCAAAACAGCGGCCGGGCTCTTGGGGGAGAGGGAAGCAGCTCCCCGAGAGGCTGCCCCAGCGGGTGGCAGGCTGATCCGCTGCCCTCCTCTTGTCCCCAGGCAGCTGGAGTTCCGTTTGCTGACACTCTCGCTGCCCTTCTCGCTGTTTGAGCCCTTCTGAGGCCGGGTTTGCCGAAGCAGGGGTTTGGTTTTCCGCCCTCGAGGGAAGAAAAGCGCCCGACAGCAAAAACCTTGTTCTTCCCCCCACCTCAGCGTGCGCGAAGGGGCTGAATTTAGGAATGACAAGTTTACACCCCGCCCCATCCACCAGCCGGGGTCGCGTTGGAGCCTTTGGAAACCCCGGAGCCGCCCCCCCGCAGAGCTGGGCCGCGGCGGAGGGGCTGCAGGGCAGCGGGGGCAGGGCCATCGCCCCCCTCTCGCCCCCCTCACCTTCCGGCTGTAGACGCAGGCGGAGCCCTGGATCACCAGGGCCGCTTCGGTGAAGTTCATGGTGGTTTTGCCGTCGTCGAAGGAAACGCAGATCTGATCCAGCTGCGGGGCAAAGCCGAGAGGGGAGATGAGGCACGGGGTGACAGGCTGGGTTGGGGGGGAGAGGGAAGAGCCAGGAGGGCAGAAAGCCCCCCCCAGCGCTGGCAGGGTGGGCGGGTGTCACCCCCGAGCTCCCCACGCCAGCGCAGGGGACGCAGGCGCCCCCCCCCCCTCACCTCACCTCCTCCAGGTACTCCCCGAGCTGGGTGGCCACGTCCACCTCCCAGTTCTTGGTGAGGTCCCGGATGGGCTGCAGGAGGTGCAGGAAGCGCGACTCCACCTCCTCCATGGCGGCAGGGCCCGCCGGGGGCAGCGGCTCGGGGCCCCCCCGGGTTCAAACCTCCTCCTTCTCGGCTGGCAGCGCCGCAGGGGACACCCCAGGGCCGCGGGTCACCGGGAGGGAGGTGCCGCCGGTGCCTTGCCGGGGCCCGACGTCAGCTGGGTTTCAACAGAAACGCAAGTTTTCGGTGAAGGCAGGTTGGGAAAGGCCTTCAGGACCGTCGGCTCCGAGCGCTGGCGCAGCACCACCAAGCCCACCGCCGAACCACGTCCCTCAGCGCCACATCCACGCGCCTTTTAGACCCCCCCAGGGATGGCGCCTCCACCACTGCCCTGGGCAGCCCGGCCCAGCGCTCGACAACCCTCTCAGTGAAGACGTTTCCCTCCACATCCCATCTAAACCTCCCCTGGCGCAACTGGGGGCTGTTTCCCCTTGTCTTATCGCTCGTGTTTGGGAAAAGTGACCACACCTCACTCCAGCCTCCTCTCAGGTAGCTGTGGGGAGCGAGGAGATCTCCCCTCAGCCTCATAAAAAAAACAAAGCACCATCCGTCTGTCCATCAGGTCAGCCGGTCATGCCTGGCTCCTGGCTCTGGTCCCCAGTCCTGTTTCTGGTCCCCAATCCCTGGCCCTGGCTCCTGGCTCTGGTCCATAGTCCCCAGTCCCTGGCTCCCAGCTCCAGTCCCCAGTCCTGTCTCCGGGCTCCAGTCCCAGGTCCCACCTCCCGGCTCCAGTCCCAGGTCCCCAGGCTCTGGTCTCTGGTTCCCGGTCCTGTCTCCGGTCCCCAGTCCTTGGCGCTGGCTCCCAGCTCCGGTCCCCAGTCCTGCCTCCAGCCCCCGGTCCTGTCTCCGGTCCCAAATCCCTGGCCCTGGCTCTTGTCCCCAGTCCTATCTCCCGGCTCCAGTCCCAGGTCCCCAGGATCTGGTCTCTGGTTCCCGGTCCTGTCTCCGGTCCCAAATCCCTGGCCCTGGCTCTGGTCCCCAGTCCTATCTCCCAGCTCCAGTCCCAGGTCCCATCTCCCGGCTCCAGTCCCAGGTCCCCAGGATCTGGTCTCCGGTCCCCGGTCCTGTCTCCGGTCCCCAGTCCCAGTCCCTGGCCCTGGCCCTTAGCTCCCGGCTCCGGTCCCCGGTTCCCGGGCTCGGGTCACCGGTCCTATCTCCCGGCTCCGGTCCGCAGTCCTGTCCCCGGGCTCTGGTCTCCGGTTCCCAGTCCCTGGCCCGGTCCCTGGCTCCTATCTTCCGGCTCCGGTTCCCCGTCCCTGGCTCCCGGATCCGGCCCCCGGCCCTAGCCCCCCCCCCCCACTCACCAGGCCCCACCGACACCTCTCCTCCTCGCCGCCATTTCGTGCTTCCCGCCCGACCCGACGCGCGGGGGGGGGCGGTGCTGTACGCGCTGACGCACCGTGCGCGCTGACGCCCCGCGCGTGCTGAGCGCCCCGCGCGTGCTGAGCGTCCCGCGCGGCGCCCGCCGCCGCCGCCGCGATGGGGGACCCGCCGCGGCGGCCGCGATCGCTGTTCCTGGCCGGGTTGGCCGCCGCTTATCTCGCCGCTTTCGTCTCGCTTTACGTCCAGATCCCCGGTACGGCGGGGCGGGGAGGAAGGGGGGGGGGGGGGGTGTCCTGGGGGCCCGCCCCACCCCATCCCATCCCCGGGGCCGGAGGGCGGGTAGGCCCCACCGGGGTAGGCCCCACCGGAGGGGCTGCCGGCACAGCTTCCCCCCCCCCCCAGGGTGGTTTATCTGCCCGCTACGCGGCCTCAGCGGCCGCTGGGCTCCCGGTGAGTTCGTCCCAGTGCTTCTGGGTTCCCAGTTGCGTGAGGGAACTGGGAAGGCGGCGTGGAGGGGGGGGGGCGGCTGGAGCTCTCCCTGCCGCTGCCAGTCGAGGCGCTGGCAGCGGCTCCCAGTTGGGCTGGGGAGGCTTCGTCCCCGCTGTCAGCATCGCCTTTTCCAGGGCTGTACGGGAGAGACGGGATCCTGCCGGCCCGCAGGGTGCTGCGCCTCAGCGGGAAGGGGCTGTGGGAGCAGCTGCGGGATTTCCCCACCTTGCTGTGGCTCGGTCCCAGCTTGGGCTTGGAGACGGAGCTGGGGATGGAGCTGATCTGCCTCCTGGGAGCGCTCGCCTCCCTCGGCGCCTTGCTGTTCGAGCCTCTGCGGGACAGCCTGCTCTTCGCCCTGCTCGGGGTGCTCTATCTCTCGCTCTACCAGGTAAGAAAGGTGGGATTGGGGGGGGGGGGGGGGGGCGGGTTTTGGAGTGCCCTGGGGCTTGGGGGGGGTTGGGGGTGGGTCTTGGAGTGCCCTAGAGGGGTCAGAGCTAGGACCACGGAGGGCGCCGGGGTGGCATTCTTCCCTTAGCATCGTGCTGCGAGCTCCTGACGCGCCCAGCTCCGCTCAGGGAGCTGGGGGAAGGTGCGGGCAGCTCCCTGGCTCACGTTGGAGGGGGTACAGCCCCGTCCTTGTGCCGGTGTTTGTGGGATAAAACCCTCCCAGGCTTCGCTGCGAAGCCAGCTCACGCACTGCTGTGAGGGCAGCTCTGTCCCCTCCTCACCCACGGCCTCGCTGAGCCCTCCCGGGGGCCTTGTCCAAGGCAACAGGCCGTTTCCCCGCGTCCCGTGAGAGCTCTGTGCCCCCTGGCCACGAATCTGCCCTCCTGAGCCCTTTGCCAGGGCTGGTGGCTTCCTGCGGAGGAGCTCGGGTGACTCAGAGTCCGGTAGCCCAGGCGAGCAGGGGCAGGGTGGTTTCTCTTCCCTCTGAAACCAGCGGGATTCGAGCTCGGAAATCTCTCCTGCACCGGGGGGGTTGTTACCCCAGGGAGCAGCTTTCCCGCCCTGCCGGAGGGCGGCCCGAGCGGCTCCTGGTGCCGGTCCCTCCCGCCAGGGCTCGGGCCCAGAATGGGGTTGGGAGGCCGGGAAAGCAAGGCACCAGCCATGGGAGTGGGGTGTCTCCCATGCTGGGGGGCTGCCTCCCTCCCCGCCGTCCCCTCTGAACTGCTCACAGGCTCCCCAGCACACGGCCGTGCCCCACGGGGGGGGGGTCTTGGGAGAGGCTCCCCTCGCACAGGCTGCCCCGTGGCCCAAGGAGAGGCCGGGTGGGAGCCGGGGCTCGGCGGGGAGGGAAAGCTCTGCCAGCCTGGCTGCGGGGCTGCTGTTCCTCAGCCTCCTCCCGGCCTTCCTCTCCTCGCTCCCTTTTAAGGGGACGGTGCAGAGAACGTCCCTGCTCCTCCCCAGCGCCGCTTCCCCCCCCCGCCCCAGCCCTCTGCCTGGCTGCCAGCTGGGTCTGCAGCCCGGGCTGCGGGCAGGAGGGGCAGTGCCCGGGGCTGGGAGCACCCAGGGGTGGCTCCCCTGCAGCCCCCCAACCCTGACCTGGTGCCCTCCTGCCCCCTGTGAGGGACGCTGCTGCGCCCGGGGCACGGCACTGGGGCTGAGCCGTGCCAGGCTGTGGTTCCCAGCACGCCTAACTGGGGACCACCCTCTTCTTCCCCCGCCCCAGGCAGTGCCTCCGTGGCGTCCCGGGGCTTGGCCTGTAGCCCGGTTGTAGGGAAGGAGCTGCCGGAGGAGCCGGGAAGGGGGGAGCCGGGAGGGCTCTGGGGCCGCCCCTCCGCCCGTGGGGTGGGCGTGGGGAAGGGGCCGGGGCCAGACCCGCGCCCCGCTCACCGCTGCGCTCCCTCTCTCCGCAGGTGGGGCAGGTCTTCCTCTACTTCCAGTGGTAAGTCGGCCACGTTGGCGCTCCCAGGTCGCTGAGCCGGGGCAGGGGGGTGGCTGTCCCGTCCCCTGCGGGCAGCAGTGACCGGGCTCACCGCGGCGGCGGCACCTCGGTGCCGGCACAGGCCGGGGTGGGAGCCGGCTGCCCCCAGGGGTCCCGCGGCTCCGGGGTGGCAGTGGGGGACAGCGGTGTTCCCCGCAGGGACAGCCTCCTGCTGGAAGCGGGGTTCCTGGCGGTGCTGGTGGCCCCCCTGCGCCTGCTGAAGTGGGGGTCCACGGCCTGGCGCCCCCACGACGGCGTCACCTTCTGGCTGGTGCGCTGGCTCCTCTTCCGGCTGATGTTCGCCTCCGGCGTGGTGAAGCTGACCAGCCGCTGCCCCACCTGGTGGGGGCTCACAGGTGAGGGGGACTTTGGGGCACCCCCACCGGGCGGGGGGGGGCATTAGCCCCAGGCTGTGCCTCCCGTGCCCCTTAGGGAGCTGCGGGGCTGCGGGCGGCGGCTGCCGGCGCAGCTCGGCGCCGGCTCTGCCTGCACCCAGCCGTGTCCCCCCACCCCTGACCCCTCCTGTCGTGTGTCCCCCCCCTCACCCCCAGCTCTCACCTACCACTACGAGACCCAGTGCATCCCCACGCCGGGCGCCTGGTTCGCCCACCAGCTGCCCGTCTGGTTCCAGAAGTTCAGCGTGGTGGCCACCTACGTCATCGAGATTGCCATCCCGCTCCTCTTCTTCGCCCCCATCCGCCGCCTCCGGCTCTTCGCCTTCTACAGCCAGGTGGGTGGGCAGAGCCGGGCCCCCCCGCTCCTGCCCCTCCTGCTGCCCGGGGGACCGGCTCAGCCCAGGGGCAGGGCGGGCTCCTCGCTCTGCAGGGCCCCCTGGGTGCCCCCCAGGGCGGTCAGCTCAGCGCTCGGACGCCCCAGCCCTGCCTTCGCCCCTCCCCAGGTCCTGCTGCAGGTCCTCATCATCCTCACGGGTAACTACAACTTCTTCAACCTGCTCACCATCGTCCTGGCCTTCTCCCTGCTGGACGAGGAGCACGTGGGGCGCTGGCTGGGGCGCAGCAAGAGGAGGCACGCCGCCAGTGAGTCCCCAGGCGCCCTGTTGGGTGGGGAGGGGGGTCTCGTTTCTGCCGTGCCCGCGGCGGGGAGGGGCCAGGCCACCATCGCTGACCACCCCTGTCCGAGTGCGAGTGCAAGACGTTGTTCTGATGGCTGAGGGGGGCGGGGGGGGTCTGGGCCTGGGGGGTGCTCGAGCCAGGGCCCCCCGTGAAGCAGCACGTCGGCTCCCGGGGCAGGGGCGTGCCCGGCGCTGCCTGCCCAGGCGCTGGGGGCGCGGTGGCTGGCCGAGCCCCCCGGCGCTGAGCGGCCCTGCCCTGCCGCAGCCTGGCCCCCCAGCCTGCAGTCCCTGCTCGCCGCCCTGCTGGAGCTGAGCACCTACGGCTTCCTCCTCTACTGGACTGTCCAGTGCTTCGGCCTGGAGATCAACTGGGAGAAGAGGCTGCTGGACTCCAAAGTGGGTACGTCACGGGGGGCCGCTGGCCCCTTGTCCCCACAGCACCTCCCGGGGCGGGAGAGGCCCCTCTCTGACCCCGCGGGTTTTCCTCCGCCCCAGCCTTCACCTACCACGAGTTCACGACGTGGCTGCGGGCGGTGACGCTGCCGCTGGTGGGGCTGGGCTTCCTCTCGCTCTGCTGGGAGATCCTCTCTGCCATGTACAGGTGGGTGACGGGGGGCGCTGGGGTGTCCCCCCGAGCCCTCGCAGCTGGGCCCTGGGGCAGCGTGGGGCAGGGGGCCGGCTCGGGGGGCGGTGGGTGAGTTAGGAGGGGTTTTCCTCCGCGGCGTCGGAGCGGGGCTGAGCCCTCCACCGCTTTGGGCCCGGCAGGGGCGGCTCTGAACCCCGCAGCTGGCGGCCGGAGCCCCCAGGCTGCGGGGCTGAGCGGTGCCGATCCGTTTCTCCCCCCCCCGCCCCCTGACCCCCTCCTCGCAGGTGTGCCTGCGTCCGCGGATGCTTCTGGAAGCTCTGGGCCACGCTGCAGTGGGCCGTCTTCACCACAGCCACCGTGGGGATGTTCGCCATCAGCCTGGTGAGCGGGCGGGGGGCGCCAGGGGAGGGCCGGGGGCGGCGGGACGCGTTTGTCTGGGGGTTGACTCGGCCTCGGGGCCCCCCGGGCTGCTCCGAGCTGCACTCTGCTGCTCCCCAGGTGCCCTTCACCTACATCGACTACGAGTCCAACGGCAAGCTGTGGCCCGGCATCCACCAGATGTTCAACGCCGTCGAACGCTTCCAGGTGGCGAATTCCTACGGGCTCTTCCGCAGGATGACGGGCGTCGGGGGGCGGCCCGAGGTGGTGCTGGAGGGCAGCTACGACAAGCAGACCTGGACGGTGAGCGGCTGTTTCGGGGAATCCGCGGAATCGTTGAGGTTGGGAAAGACCTTCAAGGTCATTGTGTCCAACGCTGCCGAGTCCACCCCTAAACCACGTCCCGGAGCGCCATGTCTGTGCGGTTTTGAGCACCCTCAGGGCTGGCGACGCCACCGCTTCCCTCGGCAGCCCGGGCCAGGGCTCGGCAGCCCTTGCGGTGAAGCGTTTTCTCTCCTGTCCAACCTGAACCTGCGGCTCAACCGGGCGCAGCTTGAGGCCGTTTCCTCTTGTCCTGTCATTAGTTACTCGGGAGAACAGACCGACCCCCCCTCACCACAGCCTCCTCTCAGGCAGCTGCAGAGAGCGATGAGGTCTCCCCTCAGCCTCCGCTTCTCCAGGCTGAACACCCCCAGTTCCCTCAGCCGCTCCTCACAGACCTGTTCTCCAGACCCCTCCCCAGCTCCGTTGCCCTTCTCTGGACACGCTCCAGCCCCTCCATGTCCTTCTTGCAGGGAGGGGCCCAAACCTGCACCCACCATTCGAGGGGCGGCCTCACCCGTGCCCAGTACAGATCCCCTCCCTGCTCCCGCTGGCCACCCCATGGCTGATCCAGGCCGGGATGCTGCCGGCCTTCTTGGCCACCTGGGCGCACTGCCGGCTCGTGTCCAGCCGGCTGCCGACCAGCACCCCCAGGCCCTTTCCCGCCGGGCACTTCCCAGCCGCTCCTCCCCAGCCTGCGGCGCTGCGGGGGTTGGTGTGACCCGAGGGCAGGACCCGGCCCTTGGCCTTGGTGAATGGGGTTCAACGCTCGGGTTTGGTGCCGAAGGGGCTGCGGGGCAGAAGGGCTGAGCTGCGGCCGGGCGGGTGGGACGGCTGGGGGCCGAGCGCTGAGGAACAGACTCCAGTGGAGCCCAGCGTCCGTGTCCTGCTGGCCTGGTCCTGTCTGGGGCACTGGCTGTCCCCTGTGGGCTCTGTCCCTCTGGAAGGAGCTGGTCACCCCAGGGGGTGAGGGAGGTGGGTCTGGGGGAGCTCTGCCTCCGGGACAGCACGGCTGGGGGGGAGCCCCAGGTTCCATCCCCGCTGCTGGAGCCCCCCCCAGCCCACTCTGCTCCCCACCTGCAGGAGATCGAGTTCATGTACAAGCCCGGGAACGTCAGCGCGGCGCCCCCCGTGCTCGTCCCGCACCAGCCCCGCCTCGACTGGCAGATGTGGTTCGCCGCCCTGGCCCACCACAGCAGCAGCCCCTGGTTCACCAGCTTCGTCTACCGCCTGCTGCAGGGCAAGAAGGACGGTGAGTGGGGCTGGGGGCCGCGCCGGGGGCTCTGCGGCCCTTGGGGGCGTCGGACGGCGCAGGGGCTAACGCCGCGCCGCCGGCAGTGATCCGCCTGGTGCAGGTCGACGAGTCCCGGTACCCCTTCAGCGCTCGGCCCCCCGTCTACATCCGCGCCCAGCTCTACAAGTACTGGTTCACCGGCAGCGCCGAGGGCAGGTGAGCGGCGCCGGGACGGCACCGGTGCTGGCGCGGGGCTGGCCCGCTCCTGCCCGGGCTGGCGGGGCGGAGGGTTGGGGTGCTGAGCTCTCCCGCCCCGCAGCAGCCGGGGCCCTGCGCCGTGGTGGCGGCGGCAGCACGTCCAGGAGTTCTTCCCCGCCGTCTCCCTGGGTGACCCCGCGCTGGAGAGCCTGCTGGGACAGCACGGCCTCAAGGTACGGCCTGGCCCCGCGCCCCCCCCTCGCCGAGGGGCTCCCCCCGCCCCGCGGCAGCCCTTGCCCCGCTCCCCGCCTCACCCCCCCGCCTCGCCCTGCGACAGCCATCGCCCTGCTCCCCTCTCCTAGGGGCAGCCCTCATCCCGTTCCCCGCCTCACCCCGCCCCTCTCCTCTCCGAGGGGCTCCCTTCGCCCCGCTCCCCCCCACGCCCCGGGGCAGCCCTCACCCCGCTCCCCTCTCCTAGTGGCAGCCCCTGCCCCGCTCCCTTCACCCCGCTCCCCTCACCGAGGGGCTCCCCTCGCCCCGCTCCCCCCTCTCCCCGCAGGACAAGACGTCCCTGAAGCGCTCGGCAGACGCCCTCCTGCCCCGGCTGCTGCGGTCCCTGCGCCAGCTCAGCTGTCCCTGCTCCGGCCCCGCCGTCCTCTGGTCCCTGTACCTCGGGGCGGCCGCCGTCAGCCTCCTGCGAGCCCTGGGCCGCCGGCCCCGCGGGAGCGCGCCCCCCGCCCGCCACAAAGCCCCCAGGCGGGGGGAGCCGGCGGACCGAGGGGGCGGCGAGAAGAACGGCCAAGTGCGGCGGAAGGAGGGCAGGGAGGCGGAGGAGAGAGGCGAGGGCCGGGCCCGGGAGGCGGCCGAGGGCCACGGCGATGGGCTCCGCGGCGCCAGGAGGAAGAAGTAGCGCCCGGGTAAGGCCCGTCCTCCGCCCACGGACTGAGGGGGCTCCCGGCGGGCCCCGCTGCCTCCCCTCGCCCCTGCCTGCCTGCCGGCCGCCCCGGGGTGGGGGTCCTCCGGTTGGGGTGCAGCAGGCTGGGCCCCCCACCCCTGCCATCGCTCTGCCTGGCTCCCCCCGGGGACGGTGCCGCTCCCCCCGTCCCCCTCGCCCCGTCCTGAGCCCCGCGGCGGGGTCCTGGGCGCTGGCAGGGTGATGCTCGGGCCTGGCAGGAGCAGCTCTGGGCAGCCACCCCCTACTTATCCTGCCCGGCCCCCTCGGCTGCTCCTGGCCCCCTGCTCGGGGCAGGTTGGGGCGCTGCGCCCCCCCCGGAGCCCCCTGCCCCAGCGGGAGGGCTCGGTCCCGTGCTTCCCCCCCACCAGCACGGAGGGTTCCTAGACTTTTCTAAATAAAGCCTTTGACATTCCAGCCCTGCGGCTCTCCCGGGGACCGGCCCGGCCCGGAACAGGGTGGGGGTCTTGTCCTTGCCCTTGGGGGGAGGCGAGGGGGACAGTGCTGCTCCCCCCCCCCCCCCTCCCCGGTGGAGCGGGGCTGGGGGGGCTGCCCGGGGTGCAACCGGCACTGGGGGTGTGACACAAGCAGGTTTATTGAATAGCCCCCGTGCCCCCCCACGGCGAGGCGGCTGGGGCGGAGCGGGGGGTGCTGGGGGGGTGGGGGGGTGTCCCAGCGGGGCCCCCTCACCAGCAGAGCTGCCCGGGGCAGTACTTGTCGATGAGGGACTGGTAGTAGCCCCGGAGCTGCCCCACGTCGGGCAGCTCCTCCTGCTTGGTGTAGAGGTCGAACTTGCTGCGGGAGGGAGAGTGGGTCGGTGCTTTGGGGGGGGGGGGGGGGTGCAGCCCCCCCCGGGGGACCTCGGGGGAGCCCCCCCCGGCCACGCACTTGAGCTCCCTGACCCAGGGCAGCATGCGGAGGTCCTCCTCGGCGCAGAGGTGCAGGTAGTCCCCGTGGGCGTGCCAGGGGTAGAAGGAGTGGAAGCGAACCATGTAGAAAGCCTGGGGGGGACACACGGGGACGTGCCAGCCTGGGGGGGGCCCGCCCTGCCCCACGACCCTTGGAGGGGGGGAGGGGGTCTGCCCCAGCCCCCCCCAGCCCTTACCTCCTTGGGCAGAGCGAAGCTGTTGAACTTCATCACTCTGTACATGTACTCTGGGGAGAGAAAGGGGGGGGGGGGGGGGGGGGGCGTGCGGGGGCTGGGACGCGACCCCCCCACCCCATAGGGGACGGGTACCCCCAAAGCTGCAGCCCACCCCCCCCGCCTGGCAGCCCCCCCCCGGCCCTATGCCAAGGGCTCCAGGCGCAAATCCCCCAGCAAAGGGAGCTGGGGGGGGGGCTGGGTGCAGCCCCCCTGGGTTCCCTGTTTGTGGGAGAAGGGCCCTGCCCCAAGGAGGGGGTCCCAGCCCCCCCCCCCCCCC
The DNA here is from genome assembly GCF_034619465.1 of Leptosomus discolor. NCBI lineage: Eukaryota > Metazoa > Chordata > Aves > Leptosomiformes > Leptosomidae > Leptosomus > Leptosomus discolor. Next base: position 218,583,328 of record NC_141391.1, on the reverse strand, counting down.
CCCTCTTTACCGTCGTGTCCCCAGGACATGAGGACGTTGTCCAGGCCGCAGCGGGGCTGGTACATCCCGTACTCGGTGCTGGGGATGGAGCCGGGTCGGGGGGCTCAGGGCTGGACCCCTCCCCACACCCCCGGCTGTCCCATGGGCCGGGTGGGGGGCACAGCACCCCCCTGCCTGGGGGTCCGGCCTCACCTGTACCGGGGGTCTCTGGTGTCGGGGTTGTCGTGGAAGGTGGAGTCCCCGAAGACCACCGACTTCTGCACCTTGCAGCCCACGGGGAAGGTGTCCCCCACCACGGCCCACTGCGGAGGGGGGCAGCAGGCGTCCCACCAGCGTGGGGTTGGGGGATTCCCCCCCTCACCCCCAGCCTGCCCCCCTCCCCGCCATCCCGCTCACCTGGGGCTCCCCAAACAGCGCCAGGACCTTCCCCAGGTCGTGCAGCAGCCCCACGAGGTGGAACCAGTCTGGGGGCGAGCGGGGCCGTCACCCCAACCGCGGGCTCCACGCCGGGGGGGGACGGGGCAGGGAGGGGGGCACACAGCAGCCCCACCTTTGTCGGGGTGCGCCCGGCGGATGCCCTCGGCCGTCTGGTAAGCGTGGTAGGAGTTGGGGAAGTCCACGTCCGGGTCGGACTCGTCCACCAGCTGGTCCAGCAGCTCCAGGGCCTCCATGACGCCCATCTTCCGCAGGGAGCAGGACCCGTACTGGGCCCTCTGGGGAGACGGGGGGGGCGCTGGGGGGGTGCTGGGGGGACACAGGCAGCCACCCCCCTCCCTGCCTGCACTCGCTCCCGCCCCGACACCTCTCGGGGACCCTCACCGCAGCCACGTGGGGAGTGGGAACCCCCCAAGCAGGCTGCGATGGGGCACTGGGGGGGGGGGACGACAACAGTGCGGTGTCCCCCCACTCCCAGTGCGGGTGGACCCCAGGGGGGGACAGGCTGGGGGGGGGGGGTTTGCACCTTCTGGCGGACGAAGTCGACGGTCTGGTGGGTGTGCATCAGCAAGTAGGTGTTGTAGACGCGGTCCAGCAGCTTCCCCTCCTGGGGGGCAAGGTCAGGCTCGGGGGGGGGGGGGGTGTCGCTGGGGGGACCCCCCCCACCCCCCCCAGTGTTCCTCCTGGCCTGGGGCAGCCAAGCTCCCGCTGGGCTCCTCCGGCCTCTCCCCGATGGGGATGAGACCCCACAGTGGGGCCACAGAGGGAGCCCCCCAGCAAGGCCTGGTGCTGCAGGACCCCCAGCACCCAGCCTGGGGCAACAGGACCCCCCCCATGCAGTGCAGGGCCCCCCCCCCCCCCCCCCCCCCCCACTGCCTGGGGGTCACCACCCGTCCCGAGGGCAGCCCAGCCGGGCTCACCGTGTAGTTTCGGTACCCGGACTTGGCCTCGGAGGGCTCGGAGGGGTCGGCGTCCTGCGGCGAGAGGGGCCGGGCTGGGTCAGCGGGGCCCGATCCTGCTCCCGGCCCGGCAGCCGTGGGGCAGAGGGTGGGGGGAAACACCCGGGGACAGCGCGTTCCTCGGAGGTTAAGGGGACATGCCATCTCCAGAGGGCAGCCCCGAACGCCTGGCCCCGCTCAGCACCGCGCGGTGCTGCCCCGTCGGGGTGCGGAGTGGGGGACCAAGGGGACCCGGCACTGGGTGCCGCTGGTTTTGGGTGGCAGCTCCACAGAGCCGCTGCCTCGGCCCCCCGCAGGCCCCCCACACGAGGCCCGTGGGTGCTGCCCGATGCCCCGCAGCCCCCCGGGGACGGGCACGTCCCCCCTGCCTGGCCCTCGGGTGTGCCCAGGGGCTGCTGCCTGGCGGGGGGCTGCGCGCGCCAGCTCTGTGCACCTGGGAGGGCGTGCACCCCCACGCGTGGGGCGATGCGTGTGGGGTCTGACCTGAGGTGTGGGGCAATGGGTGTGGGGTCTGACCCCGAGGTGTGGGGCACTGGGTCCTGCCTGTACTCACCACCTGGAGGCTCCTCATGCCGGCGGTGGCGAGAGGCGGTGGGCGCCCGGGCTCTGGGGCAGCCGCCGGGACCCCCGGCTTTATCCCCACGGGGGGTGGCGCGGGGGCAATCGGTCACCAGTTAACCGGCCCCAGTTAATGTTTGAGCTGCTCCCCGAGGGCGGGCGGGGGCTGGCGGTACCCTGCACGGCAGGCCCCCAAGTTGGGCACCCCCGAGCTGGGGAGCACCGGCCGTGGGCAAAGGGACGCCCCCACCCTGCTGCTGGCGCCAGCCACGGGGGCCACGGCACAAACCCCCCCGTCGGGACACGGGGAGCGAGGCTGGACCCAACGGCACAGTGAGGGGCTGCGGGCGAAGGGGTGTCGGGGCTGGGGGCGTGGGGGGGGCTGCGGGAAGCAGCTTGGGCGTCACCGGCTGGCGTGGCAATGGCCGTTGGGCCACTGATGGCCCTGGGGCCACAAGCCATGGTGGGTAGCGCCGGCTTCCCCCGTGACGCATAGAACCTTCGGTTTAGCTGCTGCCGATGCTGGAAACGCCTGGAGGGAGACCCCGGCAGCGAGCTGGGGGGTCCCGGGGGGCCATGAGTTGCTGCCGGGAGGTGGGCGTGCGGCGGGTGCCCACGGTGTGTGCCGAGGCAGTGCCGTGGCCGTGGCCGCGGCCGGGTCCCTCGTGTTCCCTGTGGTTCCCCTGTGCCGGGTCGCAGGCGGGAGCCAGCAGCAGCGGGTACTGGGGGTGCAGCCCCCCAGCACGGTCCCTACACCCTCCCACGGGACCCCCAACAGCATCTCCCCTTTGGCTTCCTCCTCCTCCTCCTCCTCCTCCTGCCCAGACCCCCGGCCCCACGCAGTGGGGTCTTCGTGCTGCACGGCTGCCCCTGCGCTCGCTGCGAGAAGCCACCGGTGCCAGTCACCTTCTGTCACCGGTGGCCGTGGGACCCGGGTGCCCGTGCCCTGCCCCTCACCCACCCGTCCCCTCAGCATGGCACCAGGCCTGACCCCTCCTCGCATACTTTATTCTGCAGAAAATCAGATTTTTGGCTTGAAAAAAAAGGAGGAGTGCTCTGCGCTGCGATGCCCCCCCCCAGCCCAGCTCCGGTGCTGCTGTGGGGCAGGATCCAGCCTGCGCACCCACAGGGCTCAGCATGGCCCCTCTGCAGCCCGGGGGGCACCCAATGATGGGGGGACAAAGGACTCGGGTCCCCCACGCATCCCTTGGCAGCACCGTGCTGGGCTGCGGCCGCTTGTCCTCATGGGGTGGCATGGGGGTCCCTCACCCCGTTGCCAGCCGGGCAGAGCAGGATCAGGCCGGGGCTGCCCAGAGCCACAGCTCCAGAGGGTCCGGGCGATGCCAGGATCGGGCTCCCCGGGCCAGGAACCTCCCATGGTGGCCATGGGACACCCCGTCCTGGTCCTACCCCATCAGCCAGCTCAAGTGAGGGCCGGGACACCCGGGAAGGTGGAGAGAGGGGCTGGGAGCAGCACCCCTGAGTGCTCCTGGGGCTGGGGGTGTCCTGGGGCTGGGGTTGCTCAGCGGGGGGCTGATGATGTTGCTCCCAGGACAGATGAAGATGCTGCTTGGGTGGGGGGGCTGCACCCTGTGGGGGTGTGGGTGCTGATGGGAGGGATGTGGGTGCTCCTGGCAGGAGGGGATGAGGGTGCTGGCGGGAAGGATGGAGGTGCCGGCGGGTCGGGCTCCCTGCCCTCCCCGTGGAGGGCTGGATCCGTGTTGTGTGTGTGTCCCCCACCAGCTGCCATCGCCGAGGGGCAGCCCGGGATGGAGGGCCCAGGCCGGTGACAGCCCTGCCGGGGTGACACTGTCACTTCTGGGGTGTCATGGCATGGGGTGACAGGGATACCCGGGGTACCCTTGTGTCCGAGGGCCACCACCCCGTCTCAGCCCCCCACCGAGCCTGTGGGGGCACACGTTGTCCCCGGTGGGGCCAGGGGCCATCCCTAGCCTGCCCACGCCGTGCCCCAGGCTGCACCGGGGGACAGGAGTGGGGAGGGGACGGGGCAGGAGCCATTCTGCTGCCCCCCATCCTCGGGGGCGGCTCGCCACCCCCCGGTGCCCACCAGTGCCCCATCCCCATCTCACCGCAGGGCTGTGGGCGTACGGGGCGGGGGGCACAGGGCGCCAGGGGAAGGGGGCAGCATCCGAGGAGGACAGGGACCCCCAGGGCAGGGGAAGGACCCCCCGAGGTGCCAAGCCTGCCCTGGGACCCCCACGGGGAAGGAGCTGGGGGGCTGCCCCGTGCCCCCACCCTGACTGGGGGAGCTGGAGTGGAGTCCCCCCACCCTGTCCTCGCAGGACCCCTGCCCACGCAGCCGTGCTGCCCTGGACACCCAGGGTTTAGGGGGGTGCCGCGGGGTGCCGCGGGGTGCCGTGGCGGGGCTCGCCCCACCCGTGGCCGGGCGTGCCGTGGCAGGGCGTCGAGCTGCTGAGTCAGGCGGGAGCGTGGCCAGGGGCTCGGCCCCCCGCTCTTGCACAAGGCGCCGGCGCTGCTGCGGTCAGCAGGATCCCCCGCCGCCCCTTGGACCCGCCGCCAACTGCCCCGGCCGGACAGGGCCACCACGGGCCACCGCCGGCCACCACGGGCCACCACCTCGCTGCCCCACGCCCGTGGTCCTCTCCGCTCCGTGGGGCTCCGGTTCGCGATGGGGCGGGAGCCCCTCCGTCGGGACTCTCCCCTGTCCCTGGTGGGGCTGCGGCCGGGCTCCGCCCCGGGGGGCACCGGGCACCCCCAGAGGGGCGCAGAGGGAGCCCAGCCACGTCTGACTCTGGAAGCGCTTTAGGAGGGGCTGGTCCCACGGGGCAAGGCGGGGGAGGGGTGTGCAGTGCAGTGACCCCCACACCCCCCTGCTCACCCGTAGCTGTGGGGGCTGTTTGGGTTCATGGGGGACGAGTCCTGGCGGCCCGACTGGCCCATCAGTTGCCAGAGGCGGTGGCTCAGGTTCTGCACCTGGCAGGTGCCCAGCACGCAGCCCACCCGCAGCAGCTGCCCCTGCTGCAGCCGCCCCAGCGCGTGCCGGCGGCCCCGCGGGGGCCGGGGGCCGCGTCGCGGGACGAGGCGGTGGCCACGTCGCAGGACGAGGTGGTGGCCACGTCGCAGGACGAGGCGGTGGCCACGGCGTGGGGCGAGCTTCAGGCTGTGCTGTGGGACGGGCAGTCTGTGCCGGGGGGCCAGGCGGGCACCGTGAGGGGGGATGAGTTTCGGGGTCTGCCGCAGGGTGAGCAGTCTGTGCCGGGGGGCCAGGCGGGCACCGTGCCGGGGGCCGTGGCGTGGGGCAAGCTTCGGGCTGGGCCGAGGGCCGCCGGTGGGCTGCAGCGGGGCGGGGGGACGTGGCCCCGGGTGGTCCCCAAGGAGCGAGGCCGGGGAGGGTCTCCGGTCCGGGGGGTCCCTGCAAGAGAGCAGCAATGGGGTCAGCTGGGGGGGGCAATGCTCAGCAGCGGGCAGAGCCGCAGCGCCCCGGGCAGGGGCAGGGGGCTGCCTGGCAGTGTGACAGCAGGGGTGACGGGGGGGGGGGTTGGCTGCGCCACACCAGGGGTGCCATGGTGGGCTGGGGGAAGGCAGCCCCCCCCCCCCAGCCCAGCCGTGGGACAGGGCACGGAGGAGGAGGAGGAGGAGGAGGAGGAGGAGGAGGCGGAGGAGGAGGAGATGGCAGCCAGGGCAGGGGAGCTGCTACCTGCCGCCGCACACGTACTCCCTGCTCCGGCAGGAGCTGCAGCCCCGGCCAGCCCCTTCCCACCCCAAACCGGTGGGGCTGGGACACCCCCCACCCCATCCCCGTCCTGCTGGGCTCCCCAGGCAGAGGGGACCCCCTGGGCCACCCCCCCGGCACCGCGTGCCCGCTGCCCCCAGCCCCACCGCCCCCCCACGCCGAGTCCGCTGCCAACCCCCACGGCACTGCGGGGTCCCGGGGGCGCTGACCCTGCTGCCCCCCTGCCGGGGTCAAGCCCGGGGTACACAAACGGGGACCCCCCGGCACTGCCAGCACCGGCGCAGCCCGGGTTGGCCTCCCCCCACGGAGGCATCGCTGTGGGGCACCCGCCGAGGCAGCACCGGGGCTCTGGCACCCGCAGCCGCCCCGTGTCACTGCCCGGGAGGATCCGCGGCACTGGGCGGCTGCTGGGGTGGCACATGCCGCGTGGCCGGGAGCCCCTCGGCTGCCCACACCGGCACGCGTGGTGGAACCCCGCACCCACCACTGCACCCCTGGCCGGAGCCCCCGCGCCCCCCTGCCCACGCCACGTCCCCCCCGTACACCCATGAACACACGGTGACCCCTGAGCACACATGGGCACGGGCATGGCGACCCCTGTACACACGTGGGCACACGTGTGTCCCAGCAGGCACACGCATGCACACGCACACTGTGTCACCCCTGCACACACGCAGGCACACGCGTGTCCCAGCGCACACACACGCTGTATAACCCCTGCACACACACACACACACATCCTGGTGTGCACACACACGCACGCACACACACGTGTGCTCACACCACACCCCTCAGCCCCGTGCCCGCGCACCCCCATGGCATGACCCCGGCGCAGGCGTCCCGCCATGCACACGCAGCCCCAGATTCCCACCGCACCGACCCCCGCGGGGCTGGGGGGACGCCGGGTGCCGCCGGCATGGCCAGGGTCGAGGCCAGACACCGTTTGGCCACCAGCTGCCGGGACAGAGGCCAAATTCCTCCAGCCCCGCAGGGACGGGAAGCACCGGTGGGGCCGGGGAGCACCCGCTGCCCCTTCCCGTCCCGGGACGTGTTTACAGGAGGTGGCCGGTGCCCGGAAACACCGTCAGCCTCGGCCTTCCCGTGCTGGGCCCTGGCACACGGGGCTTTCCAGGCCACCTCCGGCAACTGCCGGCCACGCAGCCGCCACACGCTCCTGAGCCAAACAACCCTGCCAGCCTCCCAAGCCGAGAAGCCCCCCGTGCCGGCGTCCCGCAGGGTGGCTGCAGGACTGCGGGGTGGCCGCGAGACTGCGTGGTGGCCGCGGGGTTCCCCTCCCTTGCCCACATTTGGCGTCACCCCGGCTTTGCCCTGGCGTGGCGAGCGCCTGCCCCGGCCGAGGCTGCACGTGGGACCCTGCGGGATCGCGGCTGCTCCCGCTTCCGCGCGCGGTCCCGGGGCTTTGCGAACCTCACGGGACCCGCCGTGGGGCACCCACCCATCCTGGGGTGCCGCTGGCTGTACCCGCACCAGCACCTTCCCACAGACCCCTCCGGCTTCCCCTCGCTGCTGCCCACCCCCTTCCCACGGCACGGAGCTGGCATCCGCACTCCCCGGCACCCCCACGGCAGGGTCTGGCCCAAGAATCCCCCTCCCCGCAGCAGCACAGAGCTCCCCCCTACGACCCCCCATGCCTCTGCCCCGCGCACACCTTCCCGGGCACCCCCCCGCCCCAGCCCACGGCAGACAGAGCCCCCCACGCCACCCTGCAGGAGCCGCTCAGCCTGTGCCCGGTGTTGGGGTGCCCCAGCCCCCCCGTCCGACCCCGCAGTGGGACGTGGTCCCATGCACGAGCCCCCCCCGCCTCCGCACCCCTCGTCTGCCCGCGGCACCAAGCAAGAGCCACTGGCAGATCCCTCCGGAGCCGGGCCCGGGCTTCCCACAGCGCCGGGCACGGCCCAAACCCGCTCCTCAAGCAGCGACACGCCCGCCCGCCCGCCCAGCACGTGCGCGTGCACACGCACACACGCACGCACACACGCACACACACACACACGCACACGCGTGCTCACACGGTGCCTGTGAGGGGGTCAGTTCCCAACCTCCTTCGGCATGAGGGCCGGGGCAGGAGGTCCCAGCACCCCGCGGCCCCCGGTCGCCCCTCGCCTTGCACACGCGTGGGGCCACGCACACGCACCTCGGCGCCGGGAGCCCTTGCACACGCGCGCTCTCCATCACGGCGCGTACCAGAGCTTCGTCCGACCCTCGCACACCCGCACGCCCTGCCCGCCCCGCGCACACGCGGGCACAGCCCTGGCCCCCCGCGCCCTCCCAAACCCCCAGACCAGCCTCGCTGCCCCTGGCACACGACTTCCCCGCAGCCCTGGCCACATCCTGCCCCCTCCCAACACTGTCGCCCCCTCCCCATTCCCCCCAGGGTTCAGGGGGGCCGGGGAACCCCTCGCCCCACTCCCACCACCTCGCACCCCCGGGTCCCCGCCGGCACCGCAGGGATGGACACAGGGCACACAGTGACGACAGGGTTGGGGTCCGGGTGGGAGATGGTACCCAGGGGTCCCCCCAGCCTGCTCCCCCCCCGCTCTCTGGGGCATCTTCGCTCCCCCCCCCCCACTCCAGGATCCTGCCCTCAACCTGCCGCCAGCACAGGGGGCTTCGGTGCGGGGCCGTGAGTCCCCTCGGCCCGTGGGCAGCAGGACAGAGGGACGGACGTGCCTCCCCGAGGAACCAAGGGGGAGCGGGACGGATGGACGGACAAGGGGTGCCCGGCGGAGGCTGGGGCAGGAGCCGGCCCCTGGGGTGGGCACGGAGCCCCCCGTGCGGGGCAGGGGCTGGGGGGCTGGGGGGGGGGGAGCAGCCGGGCCCCATCAGAGGGTGCAGGGCTGTGTCCTGGGCAGGGGGCACCGAGCCGGCCCGGGCAGGGGGGTGGCCAGGGGGGCACAGGGCCACTGCAGGCAGGGCGGTGGGCAGGGGGTACAGAGCCAGCCCGGGCAGGGGGGCGGTCAGGGGGGTGGGCAGAGGGCACAAAGCCGGCCTGGGCAGGGGGGCGGGCAGGGGTCTGCGGGTAAGGGGGCACAGAGCCGCTGCAGGCAGGACTGTGGGCAGGGGGCACAGAGCTGCCGCGGACAGGGGGACGGGCAGGGGGGCGGGCAGGGGTCTGCGGGTAGGGGGAGCACAGAGCCGCTGCAGGCAGGGCTGTGGGCAGGGGGGCGGGCAAGCGGGGCACAGAGCTGCCCCGGGCAGGGGGGCGGGCAGGGGTCTGCGGGCAGGGTCGCGGGGTCCCGGCTCACCTGCGCTTGGGCGAGCGGCCGTCGGGCAGGGTCCGGCCGTGGGGCAGGGTCCGGCCGTGGGGCAGGGTCCGGCCGTGGGGCAGCTCCAGCAGACACAGCACCAGGCTGATGCAACCCAGCGCCACCGGCGCCGGGGCTCTCATGGCGGGGCCGGGCCGGGGCAGCGGCTCCGGGGCTGCGGGGAGAAGAGAAGGGCCCGGGGCTGTGCCCGGGGCTGGGCTCGGGGCTGGGCTCGGGGCTGGGCTCGGCTCCAGCCCACCCGCCGCCCCCCGCTCCCTCCCCGCCCCGTCCCGTCCCGTCCCGTCCCGTCCCGTCCCGCAGCCCCGCAGCCCGGTGCGGGGTCCCCAGGGGGGTCCCGGCGGTACCTGGGCCGGGGCTCGGGGCTGGGGCTGGGGCCGGGTCGGTGCCTCGCTCGGCGCTGCCGCTCCCCGCCCCGGCCCAGGTTAAATATCGCCGGGCTCGGAGCGGGGCGGCGGGCGAGGAGGAGCCGAGCGGCTGCGGGAGGAGCCACGGGCGGGGGGGGCCCGGGGGGGGCCCGCACCGGCCCCGCACTGCCCCCCCCCCCCCGCCCCCCCCCGCCCCGCTTCCCGGCACCCGCCCGGCCCCGCCGCTCCCGGGACCCGCCAGGATGGGGATGGGGTCCGGGGGGGGCCTGGGATGGAGCTGGGATGGGATACGGGGCTGTACGGGGGGGGTTGGGGTAGGATGGGGACAGGTTGGGCCTGGGGGAGCTGGGATGGGGGCGCTGGGATGGGATGAGGCTGGGGGATTGGTCCAGGGGGACTGGAATGGAGCTGGGATGGGGCTGTACAGGGCGGGGGGAATAGGATGGGTCTGGGATGGGCCTGGGGGAGCTGTGCTGGGGGGGGCTGCACTGGGATGAGCTGTGCTGCGGGGGGCTGCAATGGGATGGGGCTGGGGGAGCAGCCTGGGGGGTGAATGGCATGGAGCTGGAGAAGCCATCCAGGGAATCCGGGCTGGGGCTGATGCGGGGGGGCAGGCTACCCCCCTGCCAGCCCCCTCCCCAGCACCTGCGCCCCGGTGCCGGCGGTGGCAGGGGGGGCCAGGCCAGGCGGTGCTGAGCCCTGCCAGGCCCCGGAGCCGGGCTGTGCCACGTCGCGCCACGCTGGGCCCTGCCAAGCCCCGCCGTGTGCCTCCCGCCCGGCACCGCGCAGCGCCCGGGGGAGCGGGGCCGTCCCCAGGGGCACCCCGGCATCCCCTCCGTCCTGCACCCCGCGTCCCGCTGCCACGCTGAGGAGCTCGGGAGGGGCAGGGGGGGCAGACCTCCCCCCCCAGCTCTGCTCCCCGCACCTGGGGGGCAAACCCAGCCCGGTGGGCCAAGGCCGCATCCTCCCTTCTTTCCCCAGTGCAACCCAGTGCCCCCAGTTCAGCCGGCCCCTCCTGCCCCCCGCTGCCGGGGAGCCCCGTCGCCTTGGGGGGCAGCACCCTGGCACCCCCTGGGACGTGCCGCCACACGCACCTTCTCCCAGGGCTCCTTCAGGGGAACGTTTTCCAACATCACGCGGGGCCTTTCAGAAAGACGGAGGAATGTAAAATCCGCAGAGGTCAGACCAGGCCCGCGGGGGAGGCAGCTCGCCGAAACCGGGGGGCGATGGGCACCCGCTGCCGGGCACAGGGCTGGGGTGGCAGGCACTGGGGCTCGGGGTGCTGCTCCTGGAGCTGGGCAGCCAGAGCTCCTCAGGGCAGGGGTCCCCACCAGCCCCCCTTGCTGGGACCCCCTGCCTCCTGCTCCGGGACCGGGTCTGGGTGTCCCCGGTGCCCGTGCTGCCAGGACGGGGATGGGGCAAGGAGCCCCCAGCACCCCAGGGTGCCCGAGCTGGGGCCTGGGTCCCAGGCTGGGGGTGCCTGCGCCCCCTCCCCTGCCTGCTCCCCCCCCCCCCCCGTGGCCTCCCCAAGCCGAGGGGCCGGGGGCCTCCGCGTGCTCCGAATCGCTGGGATTCTTCCGCACGGTCGGGACACAAAGGCTTCAAACACTGTGCAGGGGGATTTGCGGCAGCACCTGATCGTGGGGTGGTGGGGACGGGGCGGGGGGCAGCGGGGACAGACCCCCCTGAGTGGGGCTGCGGGTCCAGCCTGGGCTCGAAGCGGTGCAGCCTTCTCCCAGCACCATGGCCCACGGCTCTCCACGCGCGTCCCCAGGGGGAATTTCTGCGGCACGCCGGGCTCTTCCGCTTGTTTGTGGCTGGATTATCCCAGAGAGAGAAAAATCCGGCAGGAAAACAACTCGGCAGAGCTGCGGGCGGGGGCACGTGGGGCTGAACACCCGGCACAACCCCGGCACGGCACGTGCTGCCGTGGGCCACCGTTGCCTGAACCCCTGCCCGGAGCTCACCACCACATCCCCGTGGGCCGTGCTCCGGTGGGATGTCACCCTGGGGTCTCTGGGGCTGAGCCCTGGCACAGCTCTGGCATGGTGCCGGCACTCTGAAGCAAACCCCAGGCAGTGCCATGCCGTGCCATGCCGTGCTGTGCCTCCCTGTGCTGTGCCAGGGGTCCTGGCTGGGCCCCACGCCCAGGCACCTCCCAGGAACATGCGCTGGGTCCCATCCGGACCCCCAGTGGGGCCGTGCAGCCACTGCCACCCCCGGGGACAAACCCAGGGGACGGGGACCAGCAGCACCGGCATGAGCGGGACGAGGGGGCTTCGGTTAATCAGCGTCTGCCTAACGCAGGTTCCCGGGGTGGAGCAGCCCTCGCCCGCTGGTCGCCCCTTCCTGCGCGGTGGGGTGGGCAGCACGGGGCAGGGGGGAGCAGGGGGCTGGGGTTTGGCTGGGACCCGCGGCATGGCTCGGCTCTGCAGCTCCAGTGCTTCTGCGGAGCAGAGCAGGAGCAGGAGCAGGAGCAGGAGAAGGAGAAGGAGAAAGAGGAGGAGAAGGAGCAAGTCTCTCCACCAGCCCCTTCTCCAAGCCCCGCAGCAGGGGCAGAACCCCTCTCCCCACGCTCCACAGGGAATCACCACTCCTGGGGCGCTGGGAAGGACCCCAGGTCCTACGTCGCCACGTGGCTGTGCCGGATCCAGCCGCCGGCCCCCGGCCATCCCGGCAGAGCTCACCGCTGCCGCTGCGTGAGCACCCACACCCGGGGTCGTGCCACGGCCGGACCCGCACCGGCAGCTGCCATCGCCCGGCCGTCCTGGCTCTCTCCTGGGGCAGCAGCACTTGCCCTCTGCCTCTCTCCGCCGGGGCAGCCTGGCTTCCAGCCATGGGAATCACTTGCTCGGTCTCAATTAGCTTAATTGCCTCCCGGCTGAGGCCCCGGGGGAGGGTGGGGGCCGAGAGCTTTGGCCGCAGCCCCGCTCGTCTTTCCCGCTCCCCAAAGAGCATGTTCGGGGGTAGGACGAGGAGCAGGAGCGGGGTGGGCTGCACCCCCGGCACAGCCCCCCATCGCCTGCCGTGTCCCAGGAGGGATGGGGGCTGAGAGGCAGCACGAGGTCCCTGCACCCTCCCGGGCAGGGGCTGCACGCCGAGGGGTCGGCACCCCATCCCCGAGCCCCGCTGGGCCCCGGCCGGGCTGGCAGCGCCGCGGCCACGCGTGACGCAGGTGAGCGGGAAGGTAAACACGGCTGTGCCGCAGGTGCCGGGCCAGGAGCGATGGGTGCGGGAATGGGTGGCACCCTGTGCCGGCCGCGCTGAATCACCCATGTCCGTGCCGGGGCACCCAGGGCTTCTCCTGGTCCTCGCACGGGTGCTGCGCTTCACCCCGGTGCACTCCTCGTCCCAGCCGAGCCCCCCCCACGGTGGGGCGGGAGGTGCTGGGGAATTCCCCTCCGAGCTGGGAATTTGGGGAGTTCTCCCAAGGAGCTGTGTGGAAACCTGCCAGCGGCCTCCGCCAGGGAGGGAACCGGTGGCAAACACCCGGCCAAAACCGGGCTGCTCGTGGCACATGGCCCAGCTCAGATGGAGGTGCCCCATGGGGAGGGTTCTGCCGCCGAAACGCGTCCCCAATGCCCCCAGCACCCCTGAGCACCCACGTCACCGGCAGGACCCCTTGAGCAGAGCCCTCCCTGCCCAGCACGGCACGGACGGGGACACATCGGGCTCCTGCGCCCGCAGCCCGGGTTGCACCGGAGCCTCCCTGTGCCGCCGCCTGCCGAGCCGGGGAGCGGGTGGGAAGCGAGGTGAGGGGCTTCGGGGAGCAGCAGGAGGAGCGCGGGGTGCCGGGGATGAGCAAGGCCATCGGGCCGTCGCTGCTGGTCACCGCCGAGGGGTGGACGAGCCGGGGGGAACATGGCTCACAGGCAGCCGCAGGCTCTGGATCCGCGTCCCCAGCCAGGAGGGTGGCAGCGGAGCCGCTGTGACGGTGCTTGGTGCTGCTCCGCGGCCACGGGAGGCGGCCGGCAATCGCCGGGAGAGGGGAGAAACGCGTCCTCTGAAATCATGGGGAGAGTTCCCCAGTGCCCACAGGCTCCCCAGCGTCTCCAGTGTTCCCAATGTCCCCAGCATTCCCAACATCCCCAGTGTCTCCAGCATCTCCAGTGTTCCCAATGTCCCCAGCGTCCCCAGCATTCCCAACATCCCCAGTGTCTCCAGCATCCCCAGTATTCCCAGTGTCTGCAGTGTCCCCATCATGCCCAGCTTTCCCAACATCCCCAGTGTCCCCAGCATTCCCAATGTTCACAGGGTCCCCAGCGTCTCCAGCTTCCCCAACATCCCCAGCGTTCCCACCATCCCCAGTATTCCCAATGTCCGCAGTGTTCCCAGCATCCTCCCACAGGAATGGGGACCCCAGCACAGCCCCTGGCCCCCTGTCACCTGCTCAGGGCAGGGCTGTGCCCATGGGGCCAGGGAGCCCATGGCCACGCGGCACCCATGGGTGCAGAGGGGCTGGGGGGCCCGTGCCATGGGTCTCCGCCGCCATCGCGGGTCCCGCGCAGCCCCTGCTCCTGTGCCACCCGCTGCCACCACGTCCCCATGGGCGGGCGAGACCGTGGCTCGCTCAGCCGGCACCGATCCCTGCCAGCGCCAACCCCCGCCGGTGCCGATCGCCGCCGGCAGCCCCGCACCCTTCCACCCTGGCACAGGGCGAGACGCACCCCACGCACATCTCACCCTCGGGCGCTCCCAGGGCAGCTCAGCCCCGTTTCCCCGTTCCCACCCTCCGCCACCGCTCCGGTCCCACGTCCCTGCCATCGCCCTCGGTGGCGAGCTTCCCACCGCCACCCCTGGGGCCGTCCCGGCGCTGCCGCCCTGCCGGCGGTGAGATGGCCACCTCGGTGCATCCCCTGGCTCCATGTCACCGTCCCACAAGATTGCACCGGAGCATCGTCCCCTGCTGGGTTACTCCGGCACTCTGGTGCCAGACCCGGGGGGGCAGCCCTGGGCACAGCGGTGGCGGGGCCCCGGGACTGGGAGACCCAGCACAAGCCCTGGGAAGGGGCCGAGGGCTGAGCAACGCCGGCGCGGGCACGTGGCGTGGGTGCAGAGGTGGGCGGCACGGGGACGCCCGTGACTCGGTGCCACCGGGCACCCACTGCCCCGGTGCCATGGGACCCGGTGTGCCCAGGAATGCCCCCATGCCACGGGACTGTGGCCCTGTCCCGGAGGGGGTGTGTGTCTGTGCAGCGGGGTGCAGGGGACCAGCGGCGAGCTGGTGACACTGGGAGGCAAAGCCAGCGGGGGACCCGTGGGGAGGGGGAGGAAAACGCAGAACCCCCCTGGGGTTCATCCCCATTTGCCCTCGGGGAGGGTGCCCCCACCCACCGCCCCGCGTGGCGTCACTGGCGGCGCTTGTCACCGGCGTGGTGCAGGTGCCAGGAGGAGCGGCGGTGGCACTGGGGCTGGTCCGGCCGCTGCGGTGCCTGTTCTGGCAGTGGGGCTCCGGTGGGACCCCATAGCGGTACCCGCGGTGGGGAGGCGGTGGCTGGGCCGGCACGGGCAGCACGGGGCAGCACGTGCCCTGGCACGCAGCGGCCGGTGACGCCGGGGCGGCAGGAGGTGCAAGGGCCCGGCAGGATTGCATCACGCCCGAGCTGGCCAGCGAGCAGGGGTGCGGAGGGGACCCCCTCCTTGCGGGGCTGCCAGGGCTGGCTGTGCCCTGCACCCCGGGCACCCCTCCCAGCCCGAGGGGACCCCAGGGCCACCGGGGATAGGGAGAAGCCATCTGCCAAAGTCTGCCCGGACCACCCAGCCCCGGCACCCCCCGCCCAAAAGGGTCTGCAGGGCAATTTCTCTACATCCCATAGTTCTGCCTCCCCCGTTTCTGTGTCCCCTGTGCCTTTTCGCTGTCCCCTCTGCCTCGGGTGTGCCCCGTACCCTGCTGCTGCTGGGCACATGGGGGTCTGGCCGAGGGGATCAGGGGGGCTGGGAAGCTCCTGGGGCTGCTGGTGCTGCCCACCGGGTTTGGCACAGCCGGGCTCTGCCAGGCCGGCAGCTGCCCGCAGGCAGGGCTGACCCGCTCCTGCCTTCCCTTCGCCGGTGCCTGTCGGCCGGAGGGGCAGCATGTGCCGGGCTCAGGGGCCGAGGCTGGGCGGTGCCGAGCTGCCCCCCCATCCCGCACGCACCCCACGTCCCGCTCCCGCGTGGGAGTGGGAACGGGGATTTTCTCCGATGAATCATTCCCCGCGCTGGCAGCGGCTGTGCCGTGGCGTGTGCCCGCCGACCCCACTCACCACGGGATGGTCACAGCCGTGGGCAGCCGTGCGGTGGGTCCTGCCCCGGGACCCCCGGCCACACACTCTGGTCCTGGCACAGGGGAGCTCTGGCAGCTGCTGCTGTGGGACGAGACGGGACAGGACGGGACGGAACGGAACGGGACGGGACGGAACGGGACGGCCACACTGCAAGTGGGGGCCGCGGCTGCGGCCGGCGCTTCAGCTCTCGGGCTGGTGGCACCGCGGGACTGTGCCAGGCTGTGCCGCCACCGGCACCGCTGCCAGGCCGCGTCCCCCCGTCCCTGTCCCCACAGGTGGGCTTGTGCCGGGGCTGCTGCAAAAGGTCATGGGCCGTGGGTGCCGGTGGGAGCTGCCAGGGACCAGTGAGGGCCAAGACGGACTCAGCGCCCTGGTAGGCACCGGCACCGGCACCGGGGCCTGCGGCCGGACACATGCTGCCCACGTGGCTGCGGGGCTGCTCCCCGGCCCCCCAAGGCCTGACCCCGGCTCCGGTCCAGGGGTGCAGCTCGGCCCCGTATCCCAACGGGTGCCCAGACCCCTGCGGCGTTTTCCACCGTCAAGGGGGGTGAGGGGCTGCACAGCCCCCCTGCGCCCCCCACGTGTCCCGGCACCTCACGGGGGTGGGGGTCACCGTGCCCCGGAGTCCCGGCCCTCACGGGGGGTGTGCACCTGGGGGGAGCTCTGCACCCTCGGGTGACTGTGTGCGTGTGAGCTGTGCACCCCCGGGGGGCCGTGCACCCCTGGACACCTTGGGCGGGGGGTACTCCCCAGGGGGCCGTGCACGGTGGAGGGGGCTGCGCACAATTGGGGGTGCGTGCGTACCGGGGAGGGGGGCTTGCGCACCGGGGGGCCATGCGCGCTTCGGGGAGTCCCGTGCCCACCGGGGTCGGTGCACACGCGTGCCCGTGCGCACCGGGGGTCCCCGCACGACACCAGGGGTCCCCAGACACCCGTGTCCCCGCATACCGGGGAGGGACCGTGCGTGCACACCGGGGGTCGGGGCACACCCGTGTCCCCGCACACCGGGGGGCCGTGCATGCACACCGGGGGTCCCCTGCACAAGCGTGTCCCCGCGCACCGGGGGTCCCCACATGACACCGGGGGTCCTCGCACACCCGTGTCCCCGCACCCCGGGGGTCGGGGCACACCCGTCCCCCCGCACACCCGCGGAGGGTCCCCGCGTGACACCGGGGGTCCCCGCGTGACACCGGGGGTCCCCGCACACCCGCGGCCGCCTCAGCCCGGGGCCGCGCCCCCCGCCCCCCCTCCGGCCGGGGAACCCCGCCGTGCCGCGGCCCCGCCCCCTCCTTGGCTCCGCCCCCCCCCCGGCTCCGCCCCCGCCCCTCCGGCCGCGCCCAATGGGGTGCGGCGTCCCGCCCCCCGCGGCGGCGCAGGCGCAGGCGCAGTGCGGGCGGGCCGGGGCCGGCCGCGCTTGGGGTCCAAGATGGCGGCGGTCGGCGGGGAGCGCGGGCGGGCGCGGAGCGCGGCGGCGGCGGCGGGGCTGTGAGCGCGGCGCAGCGGCCGCCGCCCCCGCCATGGCCCGCCTGGCCGACTACTTCGTCCTGGTGGGCTACGACCCCGGCAAGCGCGGTGAGCGGCGGCGCGGGGCGGCGCGGGGCCGGCGGGGGCGCGACCGCTGTCACCGGCCGCGGGGGAGGGGCGCGGGCGGCGCCGCGGCGGGAGGAGCGGGCGGGGGGGGACACGGACGGACACGACACACGGAGGGGACAGGGACGGGCCGGCCGTGGGTGCGGGGCCAGGCCGGGGCTTCGGGCCGCGCCCGCGCGACGTGGCGGGCGCCTGGCTGGGCCCACGGGCGGGACCGCGGCCGGTACCGGGGGCGGCGGCGGCGTGGGGAGGGGGGGGGGCCCGGCCAGGGCAGCGGGGGTGGCCGCTGGGGTCCTTCAACCAGCCGGGCCCGGCGGGGCTGCCCGCCTGCTCCGTGAGGCGGTGCGGGACGGCGGGCAGGGCCGGGCAGGGCCGGGCAGCACCGGGCAGGGCTCGGGCCGCTTCCCCCGGGATGGTTGGTCCCCCCCGCCATCCCCCATAAAGCCTCTCACGGCAAAGCCCGGGGAGAAGCAGCGGCGCTGGGTGTGCGCAGCTCCAGCTGCCCCGTCCCCGGGGCTTACGTGCCCGTTCACCGGCAGCCGGCACAACCTCCGTGCGCGGTTCTGCCAAATTACGGTTTGGGGCGTTTTAGAGGCTGCCCCCGCCCCAGCCGTTGAGGAGCCGTCAGGGCGGCGGAAGCGGCGGCTGGCGTTGGTTTGGCGTGGGGGATTTCTGCTCACGGGGGTGCGGAGGCCGCTCCCAGCCCGGCTCCCCCCGAACTGACCGAAACCCCCTGAGACGGGGCCGGGCTGCCTTTTGCCTCACGCCGCTGCCTCGGGGGCCCCGGCCTCTGGGTCCGCTTAAAGACCTCGTTCCTCTGTCCTCGGCCTGCGTCTGCTCTTGTCTTCAGGCCCTGGGGTGGGTTGTCTTGATCGCGGGGGTTTTGTTTGTGTGCGGGCTCTTTCCGTGATGCTTCCTTCTGCCTTGCTGCGCCCAGCTGGGTTTGGTAAAAGCGAGCTTTGTCGGCGCGCCACACGAGGCGAAGTTTACCTAAACCAAGGACTTTCTTGCAGATCTGTTCCCCAAACGGCCCGTTCCCAGAAGAAGAGGCTGTTGGCTGGAAAGGCTTTAAGCGTGCGCTCGAGCTGAGGAGGGGGAATCCTTTCCCACGCAGCGCCTGTTCCGCCGTGGGTTGGGTTGTCGCGGGGAGCCGCTGAGCAGCTGCGGTGCTCGGTGCGGATCCTGACCCCCGTGTCTGCTCCCGTGTCCCTCGGCTTCCAGAGCCGCCCGGGGGCTCCCCCACGGAAGGCAGGAGCTCTGGGCAGCGCCTGGGCCGTGGAGCCCTCGAAAGGTCTGGTTTCGGGAGGGCGTTTGGGCCAGAGAGCGGGCAGCCCGGAGCAGAGTTGTGGTGTTGTCGGAGGCTGATCCCGTGGCGGGGTGGTTTATTGTTGTTGTTATTGCAGGCGCCTTCCCACGGTGTCCCGCAGCATCGGAGCGGGAAGGAGTTGCCCTCTGTCCCCCCCCCGGGTTGGACTCTGCCTGCAGGAGCTGGGCTGCCCGGGGCTGCTCCGGGAGTGAACGGAGGGCTGGGGTGATGCTCCGCAGCTGTGCCCTCCTCGCCTCGCTCCCGAGCGCTCTCCCTGGGGCCTCTGAGCGTTTCCTTCTGTGTCTTCTCGCTCGTCTCGGCCTCCCTGCCAGAGCTGTGGCTGCTGTTGGCGGCCTCAAGCCGGTGGTGGTCCGTAGCGGTGGGCGAGGGTGGGGCTGGGGGCGCAGGTGAGCGCTTCAGTCTGGTGTTCCGTGTCTGGGGACTCGGAAGCCTGAGGTTCGGAAGGGGACGATCAATGCCACGCGTTTTCCTAGGGTCGTTGGAGCCTTGTTGGGGAAGAGGGACGGCGCTCCGAGGTGAAGTGGTTCGTTGCGGTGAGCTCGCAATTAGTGAGTCGCGTTCCTCTGCCTTAAATGTTCATTTTTTTCTCTTTAAATCTCGTCTGTAGCGTACAGGGCAGAGACCTGAGCTGAAGGCGCTTGTGTCTGGGCTAGTGCAGACCTCGGCACAACACCCAGCCGTGACTTGAAAGCCCCTAGCAGGTTTGGGTAGTCAAAAACCCTGTCGCCAGCTGTGCCACTTGTCCCGTGGTGGCTGTCCCCGTAAAAATGTGTGCAAGGCCTATCCTGAACCTGCCTGGCCGCTGGCTTTGGGTTTGAGAGGCCCTCAAACCGGGAGGCACCGGTACGGTGCCAGCAGAGCGCTTTCAGACTCCCGTCCCGTTTGAATCGGCAGCGCCGCCAAAAGCCGCGGGCCTTTCCCGGGTTGTGTTTCGGCTGAGCGGAGCCCCGCGGGGGCTGTGGGGCTGCCCCTTCCCCAGGCCGTGGGTGGAGGCCCAGGCTCTGCCTCGGGGGTCTCGGCAGCCAAGGGTGTTTGTCTGTGGTGGGAAGCGGCCGTGATCTGCGCTTCCTACAGCTCGGGTGGGCTTTTTGCCCCCGGCTGCTGGCGCGGCAGCTTGGCACCGCCGTTGGGGACGGTTGGCAGAAGGCGTGAAGCTTCCTCCAGCGCAGCAAAGCGATGGGACGGGGAGGAGACATGTCCAGGACACGGGGGGGACCTTCCACTGCGGAGCCCGAGCCTCCGTGCTGCTGAGATCAGGCACTCGCGGGTGACCTCGCCGGGGTGAGGTACCCAGGGGCTGGGGCATCTTCTGCCAGAGCGCGACCGTTTTCCCCAGCACTGGAGACTTGCAGGGTTCAGCTGGACGGGGTGCTGGGTGTCTAGATGGTGCGTTTGGCCCAGATAATCCCTGAGGTCCCTCCCAGCTGGGCGTTCTGTGATGAAAGCTCTGTTCGGGGCAGGGGCAGCCGAAGCAAAGCCCTTTCCCGTCCCCGTTCGCAGGCGCCCGAGTGCTCTCCCGAGCTGTGCTGGGCGGCTCGGAGCGGGACGCGTGGCCGGGTGATGTGCCAAGCCCTCCCGAGCACCCCGGGGGTCAAAGATTGACCGATGCCGGTGGTTTGACTTTTGGGATCGACACGGCACCGCTCGCTCCCCGCGCGCTGCCCTGGTTTCGCATCCTCCCTCCCCGCGGGGAGCTGAGATGCTGTGGGGAGGAAGGGCCCGCCGCTCTCCGCTGCCAGTGACTAATTGCTTTACAGGTTGGGTTAGTCTCGGCAGAGCCCTAGCCTGGGCGGCAGGCTGCTGCTGCCACGGCTGTGCCGTGCCGTGCCGTGCCGTGCCATGCCGGCACCTCCCTGCCAGCTGTAAACAAACCAGGGCCGAGCGCTGCCGGGGGGGAACCCGCACAGCGGGGGGGGGGGGGGCCGCTGGATGGGACCCTTGGCGCAGGCGGGGAGGGGGCTCGTCGCTGCCGCTGCCGAGGAGTTGGCGTGCCAGGGGATAGATGGCGGCTTCGCCGTTGGGGACGGTGAGAGGGGAGGGTCTGCGGGGGTGGGGGGACCTGAGGTAGCTCTGTGTGGTCTCCAGAGGTAGAATCATGGCATGGTTTGGGCTGGGAGGGACCTTCAGAGGCCACCCAGTGCTACCCCCCACAGCGAGCAGGGACAGCTTCAGCTGGGTCAGGTTGCTCACAGCCCCGTCCGACCTGGCCTTGACTGTTTCCAGGGAAATGTTTCCGGGGATGGGGCATCGACCCCCTCTCTGGGCAGCCTGGGCCAGTGTTCTGCCACCCTCGGCCTAAAAGATTTCTTCCTTCTATGTAGCCTAAATCCACCTGCTTTTGGTTTGAAAGCATTACTGCTTGTCCTGTCGCTGCAGGCCCTGGTGAAGAGCCTGTTGCCATCTTTAACAGCCCCCCTTCGGTACTGGAAGGTCTCCCCGGAGCCTTCCCTTCCTCAGGCTGAACCACCCCAGTGCTCGGCATTAACCGCACTCAGCGCGGTCTGGCGAGAGCAAAACCGAAAGCACGAGAGACCCGAGGGCTGGAGCGGGGCAGCCAGCGGGGTTTGGTGGGGCTGGCTGGAGGCATGGGGGGCTGCGAACGGTGCAGGCCGGCAGTGGCTCGCTGGGGTTTACAGGTGGCATCCGCTCCTGGTGCGGAGCAGCGTCTTCCCGGTCATCCCCGTCGCACGCGGAGTCGCGCTGGCCGCTGGGAGCGGCGTCTCTGCTGGGTTCTCCTCATCTGGAAGGATGGGAAAAAACCAGCTGTTAACTCTTTCGGTAAACGTGTTGTCTGGCTGTGAAACTGGTGTCTGCACGGGACAGCGTGGGGTCCTCGGCCGGCCAGCGTGGCCGTGAGCCGGGCCGGTGTCCGGCTGCTTTTCCTTCAGTTTCACGAGCCCCGCTCCGGCGTGCCGAGCCGCAGGGTGGCAGGGGTTGCGTCCGGGGAAGCAGAGCACCGGCACACGACAGGGAGAAGAAGCTGCGGCTGCCTGACACCGATGTCCGTGTGTCCCGGTTGGTTGTGGTTGCAGTTGCAGCCGCGGCCGCTGTGCACCGAGCCAGGTCCTGCATCCGTGGGCTTGTGTCGGGAGAGGGGCTGCGCTAAATGCAGCGGGAAACGGGTTGTTTCATAAGTGAGTGTTTGTCACACTGTGTCACGATGGCTGGCGTTACTCTCTGTAAATGGATGTTTTTAAGTCTCTTGGCTCTTATTGTTGGTGCAGACAAATGGCTGCTCTGCAAAGCCGGGACTTCTGGCTGCTTTTTGCCTGGGGATCCGAGAGGTTTTTCTCTGTGTATCCCCCATGGCCTCAGAGGCCAGAGCAGCTCGATTTCAAAACACGTTTAGCAGGGCTGAAGGGCTTATCTCGGGGTTTTCTGTAGGGAGCGCTGAGTGAGGCGTGGCCTCTTCCCTGTGGGAATTAGAAAACAAACAGACAAACACAAAAATAGGGGGATTTAGAATACATGCGTTTCTGAATGAGCCATTGACGATCTGCTGCTGTTTCTGTCGCTACCCCAGTTTGCAGCTGTGCAGCCCGCCCAGCCCTGGCGTTCGCTGGTGCTGCAGGTTCTGGCCGAACCTCTGGGGTTCCCCCGCAGGTGCAGTGAGGCAGGGGAGGACGGGAGGCCGTTCAGCGGGGCAGGCAGTGGGTAACGGGCGCCGAGGCCCCCAGCTCAGGGTCTCCTCGGCTTTTCCTCTCTGATGGGTGTGCGTGGCGAGCAGAGGGGCTGCAGGGGTGGCTTCTGTGAGAAGCTGCTAGAAGTTTCCCCCGTGTCCGACAGAGCCAGTGCCAGCTGGCTCCGAGATGGACCCGCCGCTGGCCGAGGCCGAGCCCATCAGTGGCGGTGGCAGCACCTCTGGGATAACGTGTTTAAGAACAGGGAGGAGTTGCTGTGAGAGAGAGGAGTGAGAGTGCACGAGAGAACCAGCCCTGCGGAGACTGAGGTCAGCGAAGGAGGAGGGGCAGGAGATGCTCCAGGTACCGGAGCGGAGATTCCCCTGTGGCCTGTGGTGAAGACCATGGTGAGGCAGGCTGTGCCCCTGCAGCCCACGGAGGGTAACGGTGGAGCAGAGACCTGCCTACAGCCCGTGGAGGACCCCCCGCTGGAGCAGGCGGACGCCCGAAGGAGGCTGTGACCCCGTGGGAAGCCCACACTAGAGCAGGCTCCTGGCAGGACCTGTGGCCCCGTGGAGAGAGGAGCCCAGGCTGGAGCAGGTTTGGTGGCAGGACTGGTGACCCCGCGGGAGGGACCCACGCTGGAGCAGTCTGTGTCTGAGGGGCTGCACCCCATGCGAGGGACCCACTCTGGAGTGGTTCGTGAAGAACGGCAGCCCAGGGGAAGGACTCACGTTGGAGAAGTCATGGAGGACTGTCTGCCATGGGAGGGACCCCACGCTGGAGGAGGGGAAGCGTGTGAGGAGTCCTTCCCTGAGGAGGAAGGAGCAGCAGAGACAACGTGTGATGAACTGACCCCAACCCCCATTCCTTGTCCCCCTGCGCCGCTCGGGGGAAGGAGGTAGAGAAATGGGGAATAAAGTTAAGCCTGGGAAGAAGGGAGGGGTGGGGGGCAGGTGTTTTGAGATTTGGTTTTATTTCTCATGGCTCCTTTCTGATTTGATTGGTAATAAACTAGGTTTTTCCCCAAGTCGAGTCTGTTTGGCCAGTGAGGGTAACTGCTGAGCGATCGCCCTGTCCTTCTCCTGACGCACGAGCCTGGCGTTGTGTTTTCTCTCCCTGTCCAGCTGAGGAGGCGAGTGATGCAGCGGCTTCGGTGGGCACCCGGAGTCCAGCCAGGGTCAACCCCCCCCCCAGCCCCGATGGATCGTCACGTTTGCCCAGGCCTCGCTGTGCTGTTGGTGGCCCGGAGTGATGGCAGAGCCAGGCGGCATCGCTCCCCGAGGCGTGGCAGCCCTGCGTGCCCTGGTGCTTGCCGCATCGCTGCCTGCCCCCAGGCTGGGGTTCGCCGCCCCGGCCGAGCAGCGTGCTGGGGTCTGGTGGGCGCGGAGCCTCCTGCCGTGCCTGCCGTCGTCTTCCCGAGGCCCGGCCGCCCTGTCAGGGGTGCTGCTGTTCTGCCAGGGGGTGGAGGCTGGCGGCGCTGCTCGGAGGCCTCGGCTGGGCCGGGGAGGTTGCAGCGTGTTCTGTGTTTCTTTGCAGTGGTGCAGACTGGAGTGCCGTGCCCTGTGGGGCGTACTCTTGCTGTGCTCAAACGTAGCTCCTTCAGAACACCTCGCTGCTCCCGCCGTCGGGGCTGGGGTTTGGGCGCGTTAATTCTGGTTTCGAGCTGCTGCGGGAGGTAAGGGTGGGCGCTAAGAGGAAGCGGCCTCCGGCCGTGGTGCTGCCTCCTTCCCCGATGCCTCTGAAGCAGCTTCTGGCGGCGCAGGCCCCGTGCAGACGGTCGGAGGAACGAAGGCGCAGGCGTGATGCGTGCTGCGCTTCTCCGAGGTGCTCGCAGCTCGGCTGCCTCTCGGGCTTTTGCTGCACGGTGGGAGCCGATGCCTGGAGCGAGGAGCTGACGCTGAAAGGCCGGGAGGCTGGAGTAAACCCGCTGGGCAGAGGAGAGCTCTCGCGGCTTGTCTTGCTACCGTCCCACCTGTGTTTTGAGTCGATTTTCAGCCCGAGAGTGCCAGGCGCTCTGCTGCGGCAAGCTGTCCGTGCAGCTCTCGCTGGTGGGAGGCGTTTCCAACTGGCAGTAAAAATACGCTTCGCTCTGTCGTGCGTGGACCTGGCCAAGTGACTCATCGGTTTGACTCAGGCTGGGCTCTTGTAATGCGCCCGTCTAGCAGAAAAAAACCCACCCCGCACGTTGAAATGCCTCCAGTGGTTGCCAACAGCCAGCTCTGTTTGCTGCGTCAATATTTGCAGAGGGGACCTCGGAACGAGGGGATGTAACCCCTGTACACGCCACGGGCAGAGCTGCCCGCCTGCCGTCCGGTGACCTGGCTGCTTGAAACGGGAGCGCGTTGGAGCCGTCGGCGTGGGTGCCTGTCGAAGGGGCTCAGCCCTGCTCCTGGCAGCCGCCAGCCCCCGGCCGCACGGGTCGGTCTGGGAACTGCAGCTCCTCTGATCCCAGACACTCTATTAATACTTGTCTTGTTCTCTTTGAACTTTTGCCCGGGAAGAGGAGCTGCGCGTGCTGCGGATCGACAGCCGGGGAGTCAGGTGCCTGGCAGTGGCGTGGGATTAGATCTTCCTTCAGCCAGCGCCAGGGCGGTGGGTTGGGTCCCGTCTTCGATAGGTCTCGGTGTTTCCAGTTTCCTTGAGGTACTTTTGTACATCAGGAGAGATTAATCCCGCCGTCGCCATAAGACTCGTGAGGCAGAGGGCCCTGAAAGCCATCTTGCGCTCGCAGGGTCCGGTGAGCCCGTCGGCAGCCTGCACACGAGCCGCGGCTGCGCCCGGGGCGTCGCTGCCCGGCGTTGGGCCTGCACAGGGACAACGACGTCTCTCTTCTCTCCCCGCCACCGCTTCTGCCTCCCCTGTACCTCTTTCCGTGGTGCTTCCTGTGGCTGCCAGAGCTCGGTTCGGTCGGCGCATGCCGGCAGCCTCTCCCGGAGGTGCCGGGGCAGCTGGAGCCCCTGCGGCTGTCTCGTGTGGTCGGCAGCTCCGTTTCCCAAAGGTCACCGAGTGGGACGGTGCTTTGAAACCGTCTAAATACAGCACAAGAAGCATCTCGGTGTAAAGCTTTCCGTGGGCTCGCCTCTGCGAGTTGTAAACCTGCGACGTCGCTTAAGATGGAAAATTCTCTCTGCCCCATCTTGGGTGATCCGCTGTGTTCGTGGGGGAGTGAGTGTGTTTTATATCGGTGGGGGGGGAGTCCTTTTGGCCCTGGAGCAGTACCCTTGCAGGACAGATCGGCACGAGTGCTTTGGTGCTCTGGTCTAGTCGTGTCTCCCCCTTTGTGAGGAGGCTGTCCCGCGTCCGGCTGGATTTCGTTGCCAGAAGCTCCTGTTGTTGTGACCATCGCTGAGAGGGCGGCTGCTGTTCACGTGGCTGCCGACACCTGCGTCACGGTTTTGGGAAAGTGGGTGAACGTGAGGAGGAAGCATCAGTCTAAAAACATCTGTTGTAACCAGATTTTGAACTGTTACTAATATTTTGTTTACTGCCAGTGAGAATTTTGCAAATTTATTTTTCATTTCTCTCACTTGAGCTTGTATTTATCTCGGCGTGAGCAGGAATCTGAAAATGTTGTTTGCAGTGAGTCTTGTTTTCCCATTCCTAGTGCTGGGCTTGAACAGCAGCTGCCGTTTTATGGGTACTAAAAACACAGACAAAGATGACTTGGGCGGAGGCAGAAACGTGCCCTCGAGTTCCCCAGGCTGCCCAGCTGTGTGCCCCGTGGGAGCTGCCGCTGCGGTGCCGGGGCAGGAGGAGTTCGCTGTGAAAACCTTGTGGGTTCGGTTACCCTGAGAGGATCAGAGGAGCGGTGGGGCGGTACTGCTGAGCCAGGGAGCTTTTCTCTCCACCTCTCATCGTGGCACGAAGCCTTCCAGGGCCGGGCTGCTCATCTTTCCCTCTCTGGGGCCGTGACGCTTTTGACCACTAAATACTCGTGTTGTGTCAAACCAGACATTTGAGAGCCTGCAAGCACCTCAGGGCGGGGATCATCCTGCTTCTAGGAGTGCATCTTTCTAATATCCAAAGTTCATCCCTCCCGGTTTGGCAACTGGAAAAAGCGAGGCAGGGAGGGTTTGGTGAAGGTGGCAGTGGTTCCTGGTGAGATGGGGCGGGCAGTGGAGGTCAGGCTGCGCGGAAGGGCAGCGTGTGGGGGCCCTTCGTCTCCCAGGAGCAAAGGCCTTTCTCTCGCACCGATCCAAATCGGGTTTTGTTTATGGTGTGGCTCAAAAGTGCCACGTGTCGGTTTGCAGGGAAGAGCCTGCAGATTTGGCAGCCGCTGCTGCCTCCTAACTGAGATTTGGATAGTCTTGTGCGTTATTTTTGTGTTTCTGAGCGCTTTCTGATCAAGATGATGCAGCAGGAAGTTTTTTGGGGAGGAAAAACTGAGCTTCTCTCTGTTCATTCGACTTGTTTTTGTGTTGTGGGTAGCTGTAGGAAGTGGAGCAGAAAGCTAGTCAGGCTGCTTACCTCTTCTCTGTATGGCATCTTCCTCCCCAAACCGGAGGTCTCCGAGATGTGCTGATTGCCCAGCTAACCGCGCTTTTCCGTCTGGTGGAGTAGCACCCTTTCCAAAGACGAACCGCCCCCGTGTCAGACGCCGAGAGAAGGACCCGTGGCCTTCTGGAGGTGCCATTCACCCTGCCCTGGGCTTGGGGGTCTGAGAGATCACAGCCGTGAGGCACCGCTCAGTCTTGGCTCTCCAGCTGCGGGGGGAACCTGCGGCAGACCCCAGGGAGAGTCCGGGTCCCTCCGCAGGCGGTGCTGGCCGGCCTGGTGCCCACCGGTCCTCTGGCCGGCCTGCAAGTCAACTCTGCTCCAAAACAGCGATAGCGTCACTCTTGTAGAGCGGGAGAAGACTTCTGACCTCGTTTCAGGGACTTTACTGTGGTGCTTCTTGTTTTGGTTTTGTTTTGGATACCTGCAGTCGTGCCTCTCATGTTCTGAGAACCGAGATGAGCGTCTGTTAATTGAGACCTGGGAGAGCCGGTGGTGAATTCGGTGCAAGGCTGCCGGGTCAGGCTGGTGGGGAGTGCCGGCTGCGTGGGGAGCCTGCAGGCGTTTTTGAGGTGCGGTGACAGGACCAGGGGTGCTGTTGTCACAGCATAAACACACCCGTGTCAACACCCGCGGCGTGTCCTGCTGCAGGGCGGCTGTGTGTCCCCACACCCGTGGCGTGTCCTGCTGCAGGGCGGCTGTGTGTCCTGCTGCAGGGCGGCTGTGTGTCCCCACACCCGCGGCATGTCCCAGGGCAGCGCACGAGCGTGGCTGCGGCCGTCGGCGCTGGTTACCTCCCGCCTTCATCTGCCGGGTTTTCAGCGGCATCGTTCGGTGGTGGACGTGGAAATGCGCCTCCCCAAGGCGGGCGAGAGGAGCCCGCACCCCAGGCAGATCGCAGGGCACAGAGCGTGCACATCTCCTCTCCTCCTCTGCCTGGCTGTCCCCGTCATGCCGGCCGTCCCCCCGGCGCGGCTGCGGGAGCACAGGGGTGGGGGAGTCGGTCGGTGCAGCTGCTGCCGCGTCCGCCGCTGAGAGGAGAGTGGGGACACTGTCCCGTGCTCGCCGTCGAACACAACGTCTCTGTTCAGCGCCGAATGGGGTGAAGCCGGAGGACAATTGTTTGTTTCAGCTTCTTCTGGAGGGGTGGCTCCGGTGGCAGCAGGGGTACCAGCGAGGGGGTGCGTCATGAGTTGTGTTTAGACATGACTAAAACCGCGGTTCTCGTGATTTACCCGTCATCCAAGACGTGTGGGATGAATGTGGTCGGTGAGGGAGCAGTACGTCGGGGGGCACTTTGAGCTTGGTCAGCGGCTGGACCGGTCCCGTTCCTTTGGAAAGGCAGGTGATGACAAACCAGGAGAGAGAAGCTCCTGGGTGAGATAATGTGAACTTAGCAGACCCAGTTAGGAAGGAGGTCAGCCCATATGCATGGTGAAGTGTGCTGTACCAAGGACAGCCTGCTCCAGTTTACCTTCCTGACGAGAAGAATGAGACCCGTGCTGATTTATGCAGTAATCATCTGCAGGAGTGACTCCTGTGGGCTATCAGTGAGGCAAGGAGCTTAACCGCTCTGTCTAGTGATGCATGAGGTGTTCATGTGGGTGAGAACACCTGCGGTGAGGTTAGGGAAAGAGGTGCTGCCTCCCCGCGCAGACCAGCTCCAGTCGACAGACGCACTGGAGGAAGCTTCTGTGCAGGCTGCGGCGGATAAATCCGTGCCTCGCGTGTGCCTGCTTGGCCCGTGTCGGAGATTGGGCGTCTAAGACTAGTGTGGTGGTTCTGGCTCATTAAATCTGTTCATTAAATTGGTTAAGCAAAACGCAGCCTCGTTCCTGGGGTTGATGATGTGGTTAAAACCAAGATTAGCGAGCTGTACGGGCTGTGACAGCCGGGGGGTTTGGGCTGACGGGGGGCACAGGCAGCGCTTTCCCCCGCTAAAAGACGAGGAGCGACCGTGCCCGTCTGTGTCTGAGGGGCGCTTGAGTTCGAAGCGGGATCGCAGACGTCACGCCGGCAGACAAGGCGCTGCGCCTTGGCAGCGCGGCCGAGCAGCGGGGGGTTGCAGGCCCAGGAGGGGTTGGGGACCGTGTGCCCCGGCGAGAGATGCTGCTGCGCCGGGGCGAGCGGCGGCCGTGGGAACGCCGGCGCTTTTGTGAGCAGGAGGTTGGAGGGCGTAAACAAGCAGTTATGCAAAACTGCGCGGGGGATTGTTGGGTGGTAGGGCACCGCTGTAGCAGGTTTTGGAGTAGATGTTAATTATAGCCTCCCTTAATGAGCCGGGAGGGAGCCATATGTTGTTAACGTTTGCAGCGGCTGGGAAATGGAGAGAAAGGAGTTGCCAGCACCTCAGAGCACGAAGATAAGTTGGGGAGCTGCTCGGCTCCTGCTGCCATTCGCTCCAGAATGAAATGGAGTTTTCTGTAATAGCACTGGGAGACTTTTTGGAGGGAGCAGGGCAGAGCCCGCTCTCCGGCAGGTGAGAGCAGCCCCGAGTGCCCGTGTTTGCCGAGGGGGAACAGGCAGGGCACACGGCTGAGGTTTGGGCTGCCCGAATCCCAGGAGCCGGGACTGCGCCTCCGCCGTCGTGCTGGGGGCCCTCGCTTCTGGAAGGGCGCTGGGTTCAGGCGGGCTCGTACGCCCGGCTTGACAGGAGATTAAAATCTGGGTAAGCTGGCTGAGCGGTGACGAAGATGACTACCCCTGCGAGTATCTGCGCGGTGCAAGGGCTGTACGGTCTGATGTAGCCCGGCGTGTCTAACCGGGGCCTGGGCTGAAATGCCGAGGTGCTGTGTCTGTTCTGCGCCGTGCCCGGAGAAACGTCTTCCTCAGCGTGTCCGTGCCACTGGCGCCTGAGAGCTCCTTCCTAGCCTGGAGCTGCCTCTTTGGATGGAGGAGCTTGGCCAGAGGAGGGCTGCTCCAGCAGGCTGCTTCATCTCCCACGCCAGGAATACTGCGGGGATGACTTTGCGTTCGTTTTCTTGCTGAGCGGGACGCCGGTGTGTTTGGAGCGGTGAGCGCGAGGGCGAAGGGGGAGAGCTGAGCTGTGCAGCTTGCGCCTGGGCGTGAGGCGCGATGAGGGACTGGGCCTTTGGGGCGATAGCCATCCCGCTTGCCCAGCCGATGGCGTGGTGCCCGCTGCGCCCGCTTCTGGTGGCAGAGGGGCTCGGCGATGGGGCACTGGTTGGGCCAGGAGAGTTAAGACGGTCAAGTGCTGTCTCAGCTGAAAGCCCCGGTGCCTCGTTGTGCGCTGTGGACATCGCCTTGGAGTTGACTCGAGTACAGCCGAGCCACGGAAGGTTTCTTTTCTTGAAGTTTCTTGGGAGCGTGTCAGAGAATTCACGCGCGTGTTCTGCAGCCGGTGCTCGTCTGTCAGCGTCTTGTCCTGGATTGTCCTGGGGCTTTGCGTCAGAGGAACACCTTTATTTGTAATTTCATTTATTTAAAAACAAGTTGGAACAAAACGTGATTCTGAGGCATCGGGCAGATCTTTCGTGTGTTTGTTACTTCAGTTCTAGGATAAACCCTGGCTGGTTTTGGTCCCTTTTTCCAGTCCGTTCTAGCGCCGCTTTCCTTGACAGCTCAGCACAGCGTCTCCGTGGACGATAAAGTCCCATCTGACGATTTCCTTGAAAACGTTCCATAAAGCCGAGGCCACGCTGGCCCGGCCTGCGGGGCCGTGCTGCGAGCGGAGGGCTGCCCTGGAGCCCTGCCCCGGCGGAGGTGCCGTGCCGGCGTGGCTCTGGGTGGCCGGAGGAGGGGGGACAGCGGCACTGCAAACAAACCTCGCGTGTCCTGAAGCCGTGACCTGTCTCTCCGATCCCGACTCCTTTCTTTCTCGCAGCCCAGCAACGTGTGACTCGTTGGGGGGGGATTTCTGCTGCTGGTTTGGAAAATTAAACTTCTTGTTCTTCCTTCTTTGGCTGCAGGCTCTCCAAGTTTCTCTCAGCTGTCTTGACTCTGGTCCATGTTTTCACTTAACTGTTTATTTTCCTCTCTGTTTGGGCTGGATTTTGGCTGAGTTTGAAGGCTGCTTTGCTCCTTTTGCATAATGATCCGCATCCTGACTGTTCTAACCTTGCCGTCGTTCTTTTCATCCCTGTTTTGTTTTTTCCTCTCAAGCCCTGGCAATGGAGGTCACTTCAACATCGTTTTCATGTAGAGGGTGGGAACCTTGATTCTCTTCTTTTGACCTGAAGTTTTCTTGACAGCTCTCGTTTTATAGAAGTATCTTTTAAAAATGTCACGTCTCTTGGAAATTTCTTTCCATCGAGGCTGTCACGATTCTGTATGTGTTTTAAAACGCTGATGGACAGACTCGAGGTTTGCCATATGTTTCGGACTTGTGTCTTGTTGGAACGAATGGTTCGAGGAGCAGCTCCAACTGCTGCTGGAGCTGCTTCCTCCGGAGAGTTTCCCCCGGGACCGACTCCCCTGCTGCGCTCTTCAGACGTGCCGGAGCCTCGTCTCCACCTGCAGTCCCCCGGCGTAACGTGACATTTGAGGGACAGCAGAGAGCGCGAGGAGTAGGTGAGATGTGGACTTTGAGAGCCCCTCAGTTTGGGAGTGCAGCCGTGGCGGGGGGTTTATTGCGGTGCCCTCCCCTGGGGCAGCTCGGTGGTGGTGGCTGCTTCCGAGGTTTGCCGGTGTGGTCCCTCAGCGCGGGCAGTGGCAGGAGCAGGAGCGTGTGATGGGCAGGGCGCGGGGCAGCTGGCCGTTTGAAACAGCCGTCTTCTGAGGCAGGATTGCAGGGACTGGCGCTCAAGAGGGCGGTTAGTGTCGTTCTTATTCGTGACATTAGTGCTGCTTTTTCCCGTTCTCGGCAGAGCACGGAGTGACGCTGCTGGGTTTGGGGGTTTTTTACTCTCGCCTGTTCCGAGTGCAGCCCTGGAGGTGGGGGCGGGAGAGGCTGGCTGACACTGGCTCCTCCAGGACTTGAAGGAGGGGAAGGGCTGCACCAGACCTCTTGGAGAACAAGTAAGAATGAACCCAAGTGAGCTGTGGTTTTGGCAAGAAGGGACTGAGTGTTGTAAGATGCAGCTTCAGAGGTATGACTTGCTCAGAGGTGCATGGAAGGGTCTAACAGTAAGGTTACCCAGGTCATATGTAGTCAATACAGAGGCTGGGCAGACTTCCTCGAGGCAGGGGTCATAACCTCTACTTCATTATGGTCTTGTCCTTTTCAGAGGAGGTTTTGCTTTTTTGTAAAGGCCCTTCAAAAGCATCCATGGGCATATCTTGGCCCTTCCTTCTGGACGTGGGAAATCCCTGGTGGCATCAGGCCAAGGGGAATGAACACGATGGGTCATTTGTCACTGTCTCAGCGCGCTAGAATGAACCGACGGCGCTGCAGGTGCCGTTTCTCTGGAAGTTCGGACGCTGCAGGCTTGTCGTTGGGTAAGGTCATGAGAGACGTGTTTCGTGAAAGCGCGGGCGCTTTGGTCTGCTGGATCGTTTGCTTAGAGAAACCCGTTCCCAGCGAAGGATGCGGTAGGAAGTGCTGCGGAAAGCCGAGGCTGTTGAGTCTTTGAGCAGCCGAGAGCCGTGGAGTCCTGCCAAACAGCGAGAGGAGTCACGGGTGGGTGTGGGGGCAGCGGTGCTGTCTGCCGTCGGCGCTGCCAGGGCCCCGCCAGCCAGCGTTTGCTGGCTTTCGCCGCAGAAGGTGCCGTCGTCTTTCACAGCTCGTGGTTATGTAAAGTGTTTTTGAGTCCACGTAAAGTGGAAGGTGGGAAGCAAACATCCTGGGAACGGAGATTGAGAGAGTGCGTGTGATGAAAAGTAAACATGTTGTTCTCATCTTGGTGGGATGATGGGGTGACTGCCTGAAGCGATGTGGGGTGCGTGTTTTGGCTGAGGGGGTAATTGCGGTTTGGGAGATGAAGGGCTGTCAGTAGCTGTGATCCAGTGAGAGCACTGGTGTCGCTGGAGGAGGATAGACACCAAACCCACAACCCCGGCCAACCACACCTCCCCGAAAAACAGTCACAGCTTTCTTCCTAGTTTTGCCAGCCCGTGGGAATCAGACGCGTCCTTGGCGTTACAGGGTCGTTACAGAGTTTCGTACCCTCTGACCTCCAGTTCAGGGCGGGAGTGCTGCGGGCCTGAAGCGCTCCTGGTTCGAGTAGAGGATTTTCCTGAAATCATTTCCGTGGGTTTCCTCCTCGGACAGCTTAAATGGTTTGGAGGTGGATAACGGTGTTTGCGGCGTTATCTCTCTTCAGTGCCCTGCTCACCGTTTTGTCGATCCCTGAATCCTTCCCTTTCCCGGGCTCTTTGGGTGTCCCTGCAGTACTGGGCAGCGGCTTGGGTTCAGGAGACACACTCAGGGGGTTGGGGGCATTAGTCGCCGTCCGAAGGCCAGCGCTGCCTGTTCAGAGCTTCATGGCAGAAGATGAGAGTGGTTGTACTGAGAAAATGAGTGATGCTGTGGAGACGCCTGTCGTGCCTTGGGAACAGAGCTGCTGCCCTGTGTGCGCGACGGGCATGAATTCATCTTGGGCGTTTGGTCTGCAGCCGTTATCCCCAGCTGTTGGCCCAGGTCTACGTCCAACTTTAGATACTTCTACTTGTACCACTGGAGAAGATGGATAATCCAACTCCTCCGAGGAAATAGTCTTGATTATTTAGGGAATATGTACCAGCGGGAGGGTGGTATCTACCAGCTGGGTCCTGTTAGTCAACGTGGAGTCGTGCACACAGCTGTTCCTATGGCCAATGGATTCGTTCTGGTGATGTTCTGCAGGCCAGCCCAGGAGATCGTCAGTGCGTGGGCGCAGCAGAGTGCTGCCCACCGAGAGGGCAATGGAGACACCACCACCCGCCCTGGGAAGGCGACATGTAAAATTAAGCTGCTTCTAGAATCTCGTCATCTTTCCTCTTCAGCCGAGACACCGGCTGTCACCCTTCATCGTGTAAGGAGGAGCAGCGTCCCTGTCCCTCCTCTCCCCTCTCCGTTCCCCTGAACAGGAGGAAAGATAAAAGCATCAGTGAGGTTCTCGAGTCGCTCTTTGCCCGTCAGAAGCGCGCGCGTGGCGATGAACAGCGTGTTTGTTCTTCAGCAGTGCCTTTTCTGCTGGGCACCGTCTCCCAGTGCTTTCCGTCTGAAACCAAGCACGTGGAGATCAAGCGCTGGTACAGGAGCCAGTTCTTGCACAGGCCCCCAAATACTCAAGAGATCACAGTTCAATCATCGTCTCGAAGCTGGCGGAACCAACCCTGCAGGGCTTAAGGCTTCATCTCTGTGTGTGCGTGTGTGTATGGTGGTTGAATGCCACTGGTCACAGGTAGCTGGGTGGAAATCCCGAAGGAAAAAGCCTTTGGATATACATTAGAAAATGGAAAATGGCACATCCAGCGTTTCACTATACGTGATAAGCTGCAGAATTGCTTCAGGTGTAGGTGTAGTTTATCCCCCTGGACAGGGCCGTTAGCTGACAGAGCGGAAATTCTCCACCGCCGGTCAAATTTCCGGGTCCCAGGACACTCGGAGAGCGAGCGCTTTCTCCTCCTCTTCCCGGTGCTGGGCTGCCCCCTCGCTTTGGGTCGGCATTGACTGTTGGACTTCCTTCATCATCGCCCCACGAAGTTTGACCGGAGGAATGTGGACAGCACCGGTGACGACCTCGCACACCGAGGTGTGGGTTGGGGAGTGTGGGCAGCGGGTACCGGCAGGACGGGCAGCGGGTACCGGCAGGACGGGCAGCGCCGTGGCGTGCGGCTGCCGGCCTTGCCCTGCCTTGTCCCCAGGAGCCTCGCAGGGCAGAGGGGCGAGCAGCACACCCGCTCAGCTCACGTGCGGCAGGCGTTGCGGGAGCAGCACAGCACCGTGGTGAGGAGGAGGACGGGGAACTCAGACACGGTGGGGAAGGATGGATGGCGAGAGAAGGGTAAAACTGACGGGATGGGAAGGGAAGAAAGCATGTCCTGCCCCGCAGGACAGCACTGAGCCAAAGAGGTGGAGGAGGGACGAGCAGCTCCTCCGGGGCAGCAGCGTCGGGTGACCTTGCTGATACGTCCCCAGCTGCAGCGACAGGCCAGGGGACCTGCCCCGTGCGGCCCCGCCAGCAGCGCAGGGTGCGCTCTCGGGCTTCCGTGGGGAGGGCAGGGCTGCTGTGGGATTTGCAGGTCTTCTGCCAGATGGAGAGACTTCCAGGCGTCAAAGTAAATCCCAGGATTTACCAGCAGTGGAGCGTGGCACGGCGCTCGGCGGTTCCGCCGGCTGAGACGGATGGGCTGCGCGACCGTGGAGGACGCGTGGGAGGGAGCGCTGGCATGCTCGGTGCCGCAGCCACCCCGTGCTGGACGGGGTCAGCCCAGGAACTGTCGTTCCCTGGCCAGGAACCTGAACCCCAGAGAGCGGGAGCGGGGCTCCGGTTAGCCCCCACCACGACCACAGCCCCCTTCAGCCCCCAGCAGAGTAACGTCATCAAGAACCTCAGGGCCGGGTCCTTCATGAGCCTGGCTCCTGCTGCGGAGCAGCCGTGAGCTGACAGAGCCTGTTTTGGGGCTGGGGCAGTGAAAGTGGAGTTACCAGTGTGGGCTCCTGCTTGGAAACGCAGACCCGGTTTGGGGTGAGAGGGTGAGCGGACAGGAACTAAATGTCCTGGCTCACAGGGTTCTCCCTCTGGGAACAGCCTGGCCAGGTCAAAAGGGTTTTTAAGGAGAACAGACGCTAAATCTTCCCCTAATCTCCAAAGGGCTTTCGAGTTGGTGCTGTGGAAATAACAGCACAGGCAAACCAGTCACAGAAAAGGATGTCGGTGCCTGTGTCGGCAAGGCTCGGAGCCCAGCAGGAGCAGATCCGTCGGTGAGCCCACTGGCGCCGAGGATCCCTTTCCACGCCATGCTGGCTGCAGCCGTGGACCTGTCGGCTGAGCCCCACGCAATGGGGCTTTTACAGAGGTACCCGGAGCGGGTACGGGTCGTGCTCCGTGGTGTGAACCAGCGTGCGGGCAGTGGTGGCAGGAGCTCTCTTCTGATCCAAGCCGGTGCAGACCTACCCGGGATAGGTGGTTGCATCGGGTTGGAGATCACCGTTGGGCCTTCGCAGAGGGCTGTTTCTAAAGGCAGGGTGTTTTCCCCAGCGCTGACTGGGACTCTGCGGTGAAATGTTGCACTTGCTGAAGACGACAGCAGGCTTTTTCTGAAGCAGGGTGGCTGTCAAATTTCTGGAAGGGTTCTGTGATGAAGCCGAGCTTGGTTGCTCTTCGCTTCTGTGGGTGGAAAGCAGTAGGGACCTCTCATTCCTGGAGCTCCCCAACACCCGTAGCTTCTCCCTTCCCTCAGGATCCTGGCAGGTTTCTGTCTCGTCTCTGGGGATTTCAGACTACTGTGGTTTCCTGTTGCTTGTGCCGCAGCCCATGTCCTACAGCAGCTTCTCCTGCTCCAGGATGGAGATTTCTTGAGCACAAAAGATACTTTCCAAACAGAATAATGTTAGCATCTCTCCTGAGAAGAGGTAATCAATGAGCTGCTTAAAAAATAGAAATAAAGGAGGGTGACTAGACTTTATTCCTCCTTTATTTCCCACTCTGCAGGATGATGAACATCCATCATAGCGGCTCGTTCCCTCGTGCTAACACAGGACAGCTTTCCCGCAGCAATGCCACCTTGCTGTAGTAGCTCATTCCCTATAAATGAGCTGCCAGTACTTTTGGGTTAGGGATTTATTGACCTCGCCTATCCTGAGACTCATGATGAAGTCTCAAGGAGCGGGGAGGTATCGGGGGAGACTACAGGAGTGGGTTCCCTCCACGCTGGTCTGGGGCTGCTCGTGGAGAGGAGCCCCTGCCCTCCTGCGATGGCCCCTGAGCTCAGGGGACACGCTGAGCCCCCGTGCTGCTCCCGCCTTGCCCTGGTCTGTCTCATTGCGCTGCTGGCCAAAGTTGTGTTCCTGCTATTGTTTGCTGTTGTCACTCTTAAAAAAAAACCCCCAGCTTTTGTGGGCTGGTGGGGGCTGAACGGGAAGCTGGGGTTTTCTGGGTGGCATGCAGTCCTGCAGCCAGCTTCCCTTATATAGGCACAGCCTCGGCGCTCACCTGATGGCGCGGAGATTGCGGCGAGAAGGGGATGTGAAAGAGCAGGGCCGGGGCTGGCTGCACCGGGGGAACTGCCCTCTCTGCCCGCTCTTTGCGTGCCCCCTGCCCCCCTGTGCCCCCCCCCAGGAGCCAGGCGTAGGCACCCAGCCCACGCAGTAGCTGCAGCCGGGTCCTGGCTCTCCCCAGCAGCCCCCTGCACGTGGACACGTGCGCGTGCAAATGGCTCTCCCGCGACCCCACGCCTGACGGTCTCGGCAGTCGGCCTGCACCCCCGGACCCTCCGGCTCCGGAGCACGTGTACCCGCCTCCCCAGCCGCTGACCTGCTCGCCGGCTGCTCCGGCTGGATCTCTGCTCGTGACCACGCCGACGTGCAAGGCATCGCTCTCGACCAGGGTTCGGCCCGTCACCCGTGGCCTGACTCCCGCTGCTGGCACTGGAACCCCATGTGCACACAGGACAGAGCCCCCCACCCGGGAAGGGGGAAGAAACAGGATGCAGAAGCAGGCAGAAGGAGCCGTGCTGGTCAGGCGTGGGGCGGCCAGTACGCACTCGCCGGCAGCCGGCCCCTTTCACCTCCTCCTCCCTGTTTCCCCACGCTCCCTCCTCCCCAGACCTCCTGGCTTACAGAGGTGAGCCCCCCATAGCCCGTCTCGTCCATCCCCCAAGTGCTCTGCCTCTGCGCCCCACAGCCCCGGGCCGGGCTCCCTGTCCCTGGCCGGGTTACAGGGCTCCTGATGGCCCTCGTGGCCCGGGGCCGGTGAGCTGCTCCTGGAGCAGCCACGTCCCTGCAGTGGTGAGCTGTCCGCGTCCACGTGTGAGAGATGATTTGGGGATTCAC
The DNA here is from genome assembly GCF_034619465.1 of Leptosomus discolor. Lineage (NCBI taxonomy): Eukaryota > Metazoa > Chordata > Aves > Leptosomiformes > Leptosomidae > Leptosomus > Leptosomus discolor. The sequence goes on along the minus strand of NC_141391.1, from coordinate 218,545,836 downwards.
TCCGTTGTGTTTCTCAAGACCTTTTATTTGTGGATCCCAAATGCCAAGTCCTCCCCCGCAGCATCCAGGGAGATCTGCCGCCTCTTCCGTTTCGCCTCAGGTTCAGGAAGGGTCCAGGGCCAACGTGGTGAAGGGCAGAGCCCCTGCAGAGCCGAGCGCGCGGGCTGGGAGCGGAGCCATGGTGTCGTTGTGCCGGGCCTTCCCATGATAACCTGGAGTCAGTTCTCTTGGCCCGTTTAAAGCTTAACGGCTGCAGAAAGGGGCGTCCATGTCACCTCTGTTTAGAGCCGCAGGAGAACACCGCCACGTAACGTCTGTGCCGGTGTTCCCTTCGCTCGCACTGGCAGAGGGGACTGCGCAGGGGTTTCCTTTACTGGAAGTAGCGGAGGATCCCAGCGTCCCTGCCTGGGGGCCTCCCATCCCCTGACTGCTGGCAGCGCCTCAGAAATGGGGGTTCAGGCGTCAGCGCTGCTTCTGAAGCACCAGCCAGCGACAGCGTTGCCGGTGCGTGGCTGGGGGTAACCCGAAAGCCTCAGCCAGACGCTGAGCGGTGGCAGAGGGCTGAGCTCAGCCCCCGGGGGACAGCAGGTCCCCGCCGCGCAGGAGGCCGTCCTGCAGCGTGACGGGACGGGTGCTCCGGACGGAAAGCTGGTGCGCTTGGGTGGCTGTACGTGGGGAAGGGGCTCCGGCTGAACGCCTGCCGGGCCGGGCCCCCGCCGGGGCTGCTCCTCGCTCTGGCAGGCGGCGGTTGCCTTTCTTTTTCCAGAGGGGAGCTGTCGTCGCGGTGGCTTCCCCCGGCAGGGTTTTTATTTCACTCGCCAACGCGGACGCGTGCGCCGCGATGCTGCTCGCTCTTAACGCGCCGCTTTCGGCTTCCCCCTTCGGCTGCGGGTGCTTCCCTGGCGGCGCTGGCGGTGCCTGGCAGCCCGGCGTGCGGCCGTGCCCGTAGGAGCTGCGGCTCACTCGGCCGGCATCGGCGTCCGACAGCAGAGACCCCGCGAAGTCTCCCGGCTGCCGCCCCCCTCCTCGCCTTCAGCCCCTCTCTGCTGCGGTTTTTATCGGGGCAAAGCACCCCAACCCCCACGTCTACTTAAAATCCATGCCTCGCCATGGAGAGGTTGGGCAACGTTCCTTTTTTTAGCGACCTGCAGCTTTTAAAGGGTGATGTGACTCGAGCTCTGGCTTCTCAGGCTCTGGCAGCAGCCCCCCCGTGCCAGAGCTGCTGATGCTGTGGGCAGCGAGGCCGGGGCTGGCCTTGACCCCCGCGGCCGCGCTGCCTTGGGCTCTCCACCTTCACCCTCCGGGCCGGTTCCTGCCCGGCGAAGCGGCGTAGCAGTCGGCGTCTGGGCGAGCGGTGGTGGTTTGCACCGTCTCTCGCAACTGCTGTTTTCTCGCGACGTGTGGCGCGTGCGGTGCTCCTCCGCGTCTGCGGCGCTTGCGTCGGTTCAGCAGCGCTGCCTCGATGAAGGGTTGGTGTGGGACTGCAGGGTGGTTGGTGTTTTGTTTTTATTTTGTGTGTTGGGTTTTTTTTTTCTTTCTTTGGTGGTTTTGGCTTTCTGCAGTGTGAATATTTTGCTCTTGTTTTCTTTTCCCTGGTTGTATTAAGGACAAAAGTCCTTTTTCCACTCACTGTTCTTTTCGCTCCCTCCCCCAGAGCCATCCAGTTGCGTTTGCCGTGGTTCCCTCCGCACCCCTGCCAGTGCTGCGGACGCTGAGATGCTCCAGGCCATGAGTGCTGGGCTACAGCCGAAGCGGGGCAGCAGCCTCGCTGCTGGGGACCCCTGTCCGGCAGGGCCTGTGCCGTGCACCCCTGCGCAGCCCTGGGGACGGCATGTCGTGCACTCATCCAGCTCGGCACGAGCTTGTGGCCATAGGCTGAGGGTGAGGGAAGTCCGAAACGTGCATGAGTGCCCGCAGGCAGCCCTCACTCAAGGGCAGGACCGCACCGGTCCGGTCAGAGCTGCTCGGTCAGTCCCCAAACCGCGATGGAGCGATTCAGGTGCCAAAAAAGGAATTCCCAGGGTCCGGGAGAGGTCTGCGTTACGCTACAGACACACGCTGCTGCATCTCACGTGGCCGTGCAAGCTCGGATGCTGTCCATTACCTGGTCTGGCAGCCTCGCCTGTCGCTTTAGGTTTGGGAAGTGCCAGGAGCCGTGCCGGCACATTGACACCGGTGTGGCTGCTGGTGGCCTCATCCCCGGGGGAGCACGCTGTCCTTCCCGTCGGCAGCCGGCCTGCGAGCGTTTCCTATTGCAACCTTCCCTTTCTCTTTCACTGAAATCACTTGCAACGTGGTTATTTTGCTTGGCTCCGCTGTTTTGTCTCAGCCCATGAGGGCTTTGGGGTTCATGGAATTTTCCAAGCGCCGGGGTGGCTGGAAGGGAGCTCCCACGGCATCCGCAGATCCTTCATCGGGAGTGTCATCGCACACGGCCCCGAAAGAGAAAAGCAGTCTCCTCACCCTGGCATCGGGTAAAAGGAGGATGAGGAAGGGGCTCTGGAGGATGGGGGAGAGTAGGAAGATTGCTCACTGGTCTTGGATCGCTTCCCAGAAATGCTTGCTGGAAAATGTGGACTCCCCTCCCTGGATCTGGAGGGGAGGGATGGGGAGGTGGTGGGGTCCTCCCAACTCTTGCTGCAGCCTGGGACTGGGGACACGGGGAGGTGGTGGGCTTGTCCCAGCTCCTGCTCCAGGCTGGGATGGGGGACACGGGGAGCTGGTGGGCTCATCCTAGCTCCTAATCCAGCCTGGGCTGACGCTGCCGGGGTTCGGCGGGCTGTGCGCGGGCTTTGAGCCGCCTCGGCGAGCAGACAGCGGGCTCTGTAGGCTCTTGGGTGGGCAGCGCCTGCAGCCTCCAGCCCAAAGTCCTCGCTTTACTGAGAGCACTAAAAGCTGGTGGATTAAAGGAGTTTCCCAGACTGACCCAGCTTTTCTCTTACCTCTTCCATCTCCGAATCTAGCCCGTGGTGTTTCTCAGGGTTGGGTGCTGGGGAGCAGATGTGGAGATCATCCTCCCTGCAGACGCAGGGCCTGGAGCAGGCAGCGTGTGGGGGAGAGCAGGGAGCAGGGGTGGCCCAGGCACCCCGGCACAGAGCTCTGAGCAGTGGGGGAGCCCCAGGGACAGTGCTTGGGGGGAGCAGTGCTGACAGAGCTTGGGGTGAGAGCCTGGGGAGCGGAGTGCTCTCGGGAGGAGGAGGAGGAGGCTTGGCATGGTCCACCTGAGGCAGCCTGGGGACAGCCAGCCAGATCTCCACCTTGCCGAGGCAGTTTCCCCACAGCACTGCTCCCACGTGGGAATTCTTCTTTGCACAGAAACTTTCAGGCGTGTCGGAGGAAAAGGCTGAAACCTGCCGGCAAACCGGGTCTGTTCCCACGCGATGGGAGGTGTTTCTGTGCCGACGGCGACAAAGTAGAGCCCAAAGCCTGGCTGGGCCCAGGGAACGGGGCGGTGATGGGGCAGAGGATCTGCTTCAAGGAGTTCCTTCTCCGTGAGGTTCTTCTACTTCATCTCTTATTTTAGACAGATTCGGTTTTGATTTTGGGTATTTTCTGCACTGGTGACCTTCTGGTGATGAAACTATTCTCTGTGATGGGACTCTGGGCCTGTCCAGGGTGAGAGTCTCTTTATAAAGAGCCAGAACGCTTGAACATGGGGATTTGGATTCCATTGGGAGCTAAATCCCTCTGCGGCCTGTCTTTGCTGGAATCGTCTTGGGGACAGTTTATTTTCCTTGATAAATAGATTGTGAAACCTGATTTAGGGGAGCAAATGTACGAGAGATGGTCAGCGGTGATGGTCGGGAGCGGTGCAGCTGCCCTCGGAGTCAGCTGAGCGCGTTTCCCGTTCCCTGTGGTTTTCACACCAACTTTCCCCCTTGTTCCGAGCGGCACTAGGTGTTGTGAGCTGCCTGCGGGGTTTGTCTCCCGGCCCCCTGTGGCCACGACGTCTCGGTTGTAGGGGCTGGATTAAACCAGGCTTCTGCCTGTCTCCACAGGCTTTCCTCGTTGCTGGGAAGTTTGGTTTCTGCGCTGTGATAAAGCTTAGGAAAGCGTCCCGGGGGCTTTCTCCCTTTGTGGGAGGAAAGGGTCTCAGCAGCCTCGCTCTGCAGTTGAAGTCCGAGCTGTTTGGAGGGCAGATGTGTGACCACGACCTGGGCTCTCTGCTGAGAGAAAAGGACAGTAGAATGCCGCCGGAGCTCAGGGCGTCCTTTCTCACGTGGTTTGTCTGCCGTGCGGGCTCGTGGCCACCCGAAGGGTTTAACCGAAGGGCTGAGCCGCGCTGCCGTGCTCAAGGCCAGGGTTAGGGTGGCACCGTGCACCCATGTTTTTCCCCGTCCAGCCGAGCCCTGGCGACAGGGAGCTGGCACAGCCCGGTGCTGAGCGGCGTTCTCGGGGCTCAGCTCGACAGCCGGGGGGTGGCGTGGGCTGCAGGCGACGCGTCCTGGCCGCTGCTCCCGCACACCGAGGTGCTCGGTGCGAAGAGAGAAACGACAGGCTGGGGCCTCCGGACCCCGACGGGCCCGTGGCTCAGAGCCCGGGTGGCGGCAGCCCCCGGCAGCGGGCTCGGCGTGGCCGGGGGCTGTTGGCGTTCGTAGGCTGCGGGGGAGGCAGGGCATCCTTTGGACTCCTTGGAAGCTGTCAGCAGGGATCTTGAGCACAGTTGGGCCGCCCGGGTCGTGCACCAAGTGTAGTCATTTTTCACTGACAGGGCATTACTAAAAATGGGGAGAAACGGTGCAGCGCTCGGTGCCCGTGGCTGCTCTCACCCCTCTCGGCCGCGAGAGTTCATAACAGTGACCTAAAGCCACCGATGGCTCAGATAATTGGCACTGCAGTACGTGCAGGAGGGACACTGCCAAGTAGTTCAGGCTTACATATAAAGACTGCCCTGACTTTAACATTTAAGATTAACCTTTTCTGTGAGTTTAGGCATTGTGTTGTGGCGTTAAGAGGCCGTGATCACTTTTTCCCTCTTTAAAAATCGCTTCGGTTTGGATAGACTAGAACCCAGATCGTTCATTACAAACAGGACAAGAGCTGATGATGTGCCTGAAACTGCTGGGGACAAGTTGGTAACTCCGTGTCCTCGGGTGTTCACATAAAGCTTGGGTGAAAGAGGAGTTCAGGAGATGTCACTTGCTTTGTTTTGCATTTAGTTACCCTCATGAAAATCTTTGTCTTGACGGGTGGAACGGGCTTAGTGAAGGGAAATGGATGAAGAACTCGTGTGACTTGGGAAAGCCCAGGGGGATTCACCGGAGCAGAGTGACAGAGGTGGCGAGTCCCGGGGCTGCAAGGGAGGTCGGTGGCCTTGAAGTGAGGTGGGAGGTCTGTGAGCAGGGACCAAGGTCTTGCCTGGCCAGCGTGGTCACAGCATCTCCGGGTGCTGAGGGAGCCCTGGGGGTCGTCTAGACCTTTCAGTGCTGGCCGTACTGGGTTTTTCTTGTTAAGGGTTGCCAGACAGGCCGTAGCTCAGTCTCAGCTGTAGGACCAGGCACAATGTACTCGGGTCCCGAGGAAGACGCTGCCGGCTCCCATCCGTCGCGGTGCACGCCGCACTGCCCGGTGAGCAGCCCTGCTCTGCACCGGCGTTGCGGTGCACGGTAGGGTGCTGTGGGAAAGAGGACAGGGATAGCGCTGAGTTAGATCTTGGAGATGCTCTGAGTCTCCTGTCCATATAACGGTTTCTCGCTTAATTTTTCCAGCAAAACAGCAGCAAAGATGAGCGATTGCCGTTTCGAGCCTGAGCAGTTACCGCAAGGCTGGAAACTCCCCCTCCGGGGCCATGGGCAGAGAGCAGGCTGCGGGGCCGGCACCTTACTGCTTCGGCTGCATTGCTCCTCTGCTCGTTACAGGACGGGGGTTCATCTCTGCCCGGTCCGTCACCCGCCGGAGCAGCGTTTTATTTCTCTGTTCTGAAGGGCTAAGCTCTGTCACAGGCAGCAAACGCAGCCCTTGGCCCGGAGTGCGGGGGTTCTGCCCACCCTTACGCGTCGTGCGTGGGCGCGGAGCTGGGTGGCAGGAGCTCTTGGTGCTGAGCCGGCTGCGGGGATGTCTTTGGAGGAAGCCCAGCTTTCCTCCTGCACTCGGTGCTGTGGTTCAGTGAAAGACCCGGGCGATGCCCCCTGCCCTGAGGGCAGCTGGGACTCAGCGTTGTCTCGGAGCATCCGCTTGGCCCGTGTTCGCACTGAGCCACGTCGCCGTCCCCTCTCTTGACGATGTGTTGGCTTCGTGGTTGTTCCTCCAAGCTTCCAGTTGCGATTTCAGCTGCTCAGCAGGCAGGTCTTAATCTGTTAAGACCTTTCTTACTCCTGTTAGGCTTTCCTGTCTTCCCTTGCCCTCAAAATCAATTCTGAATTATCTTAGTGGTTTCATTTGAATTCTTTCAGGAGACGGGGAATTTTAGACTTGTGGAGATGGGGGAGCTCCTCAAGCCACATGGAAACTCTTCTAGCCTTGTCCCCAAAAGCATGCACTTTTAGGGAGGCACCCTGTTTTGCAGGTGCGGGCAGAGATAGGCAGCCAGACGGGGAATGGATGACATGCTCTGCTGCCTGCCCCGTGCCTTCGGTCTGCTGACTTTGGGTGGAGGAGGATGATTTTGTTTCCTGCTTGTAAGAATTAGGTTGAACGCTTGTTTTCACACCTTACCTGTCAAACAGTGCATCTCCCACGCTAATGGAGGTGTTGGATGTGCTTCGGGTTGCCTGGAAGCTTCTCCCTTGGGGCTGGAATCAGTCATTCTGCTAGTCGGGAGTCTGCGAAGGGAGGAGGCTATTCCTGCGGGGTTGCTGGGATCCGGCGTGCCGGCTGAGCATGGGGCATGCCTTCTGATTCCCCTGAGCAGCGAGCAGTCGCTGTCCACAGCATTGCTGGCCTGTGCCTGGGATGAAGCTGAGAAGGGCTGCGTGCCCGGCTGATCTCGAGGAGCCGGCCCCCATAGCCTGCTTCTGGCGCAGCCGGAGCCGAGGGGCATCGGTGGCTCTGACCTGGCGGTGGGATTCGGCCAGGACCAGCCCCGGGAGGAGGCACTCGGTGTGGTGCTGCTGTCCTTCCCGCTCAGCTCCGCGACCTCAGGAGGCACCCCTGCCTCTTAAAGGCTTTCCAGATAATCTCTTGTGTGCGGAGGATGAGGTCGTTTACCTGACACTAGGTGGGCTTGGCAGGGCCCAGGACGAGCCCCACCTGGGTGGTGGTGGTGGCCGTAGGTGCCCGGTAGCAGAAGCTGCCGGGGACGCGTTAATCCCGTAATCTCCCTCGCAGGGCTCAGCGCTGGGTTCGGCACTCGGATTCGCCCGCTGCGGTGGCCGTCTCCCCGTAATGGCGAAGGGATTAAAGGTGGCGAGCTGCCTGCTGCCCCTGGGCTGCGAGGGGCAGAGACCCGACACCGGTGCGTGCCCCTCGCCGCTGCGTCCCGTCCCTGCACGGAGTGGGACGTGGAGGGGAAGGGAACGGCGGTCCTGGCCCCGGGCGGGAGCGGGGCTCCTTTCCTGCTGAGGCGCTGTGCCCGGGCCGGCTCCGGGGGCAGGGGACTGCCCGTTGGTCGGTGGGACGGGAGCTGCTGCCCCGGGGAGGGCTCTACCCTCTTCAGAAAGCGAGCCCGCTTCACGGAGGAACTGCTGCTGTGGAAGCCGAAGGCTCGAGGGGGGAATGTCAGTTCTCCATCCTAGAGCAGTCTGTAATCGGTGGGGTTTTCAGTTCTCGTTAGCATCAGCCCCTTCCGCTCCGGGCTGGGCTGCCCTGCTCATACGAGAGGTTCCTGCAGGAACCACGCTGCTTCGCTTCTCCTTCCCCCGCCGTCTCCGGGTGAGTTAACCCCCGAGGCAGATCCTCCTTCCCAGAGGTGCACGCAGAGCTGGAAACCCAGGGGTAACGCTGACTGCCCGGGCACCTCGGGCAAGCTGCCTGCTCTCCTGCCCGTGGGGGCGAGCTGCTGTCCTGCTCCTCGCACCCTGCCCCAGCCAGAGGCCTCTCGGGAAGGGTTTGCCTTGCCTGGGGGGTCTGTGGTTTGGAGCTTCGGAAGAGGAGCTGTGAAGCAGGTTCCTGTGTTGCTTGTGGGTCTGGGCCGAAGCAGCAGAGCTAAGGGATCCCTTCGCTTGCCGCCCCCGTGGGCAGCACGAGTCGTGTCCTCTTCCGTTGTGGCACCCTGGTGATGGTCAGCTTGCTCAGCGTCCCGACGTCTCCCAGCTAGTGCGGTTCTTGGTGTGAGATGGGGAGGAGTAGGGCATGATCGTCCTTACCAGGCTGGGGAGACTGAAATAAATCCCGGTTTAAGGAAGACCGCAGTCCTTGGTTGCTCTGCTCTGGGCTGGATGGTGGCAGGTGAGTTCCCTCCTGCATCTCCTGCAGCAGATGCTATGGGATTGCGTCTCCCCTCCCTCCACCAGCGGGGCAAGGGGATGTCTGTTGCATCCCAGTCTCCTGTTAGCACTGGGCCCCAGCACTGACTTTGCAGAGTTCCTTGCCTTCTGACTCCGAAACAAGGTGCCGCTCCCCACCAGGCACACGCGGAGGAGTCTGGTGGGAGAGCTGTATCTGACTCGTGCGGATTAGGGCTGCTGGAGAGTCCGTGCACCACCCGGCTGAGTTATTTTCTCACTCAGGTCTTCCTGGTTGGAGCTGGGGAACCGACGGAGAGATCTCCGCGAGGCCGCCTCGCACGGCGGCTTCAGGGCGGCCGAAACGCTGCCGGTCGGACCAAGCACAGTGGTCTCTGGGAGAGCCCTCCCGGCTGCCCCGCGGAGCTCTGGCTTTCCGATGGCGACTCATGCTGCGGCCGGCGGCCGTTCCATAGGGCCAAGGCGCTCGTCCGTGCGTGGTGCCCAAAACGTGGGTGTGCTGGTGGCAGCGCTTTCCAGCAGGGTCAGTGCCGTCTTTATGAGAGCGTTTCCTCCTGTTTCAGCACTTAACGCAAGTCCTTCGTAGTACCAGCACTGCCCGCTCTGGCTGAGGCACCTCTGGAAGCTGACCTTGATTCTAGCTCTATATATCCTGTTCTGGCAGTTCATGGTGTTCTCACGGCGCTTTTTGGTCCCTCTGAAGGTGCCACGCTCCCCGGTCTGATGGCAGCTCTGACCCCGTTGTTCCTCCCTCCAGCCGCCTCCTGCGTGGGGCACCAGGAACAAAAGCTCCTTCTGCAGTTGTGGGAGATGTTGATCCTGGCAAACCCTGTGGATGTAAATGCTCTCTGTAGGGGCGAGACAACCGGAGCTAATGCTTAGATCATTCTCTTTTTGTCCCGGCCTGCTTGGAAAGGGAGGGACTTGGGGTATTCACGTGTGAGCCATGAAGAACGGTCCAGTCTGTTCAGGGTTTGGGTTTTCCCCTCCGTCCTCGTCTTTGCGGTGCATTGCTCAGCAAGACGGGCAGCGTGCCCTTCGGGCAGGAGGGGTCAGTCGTTTTGTCCTGGAGCTTGAAGCCGGCGGTGTTCTCTGCTGCGTACCCGTGGCTGTGTCTGGCTCCCACGATCCCTTGGTGTCCGTTTGCCGGTTGGGCTTTCCGGGTATTTGCCAGTGGCGTTTCCCGTGTTGGGAGCAGGGGTACGGAAGCTGTGGCTGGAGGATTTGTGGGTCACTGTGCTCACGAGGGATAACCGAGCCCGGCTGCTGTGCGGGCAGCTGAGGGTGGCTGGTGGTGGCACCCCGGGGAGCTGGTGTGTCCTTGCACGGCCACCTCCCTAGTCCCGATGGGTGCACCCGTCCCGCGTCCTCGGCTCGCTTCTCCGTCGCCTCCATCCGGCTGTGGCTGCAGCTGGGCTTCCCCGGCCTCACCGCTCCCGTCAGGGTGGCTTCCAGACACACCGTGGCCGGTCTTTCCCTCGGCCTGCTGTGGCTCTTGTCACTCTGCTCTGCTGTCGTGCTCTGGGAAATGGGCTGGAAATGAGATTAAAAGGAGGTTATAGCTCGTGGAAAGATGCTCTGAACTGAGCAGAGAAGGGACTGATCGGTGCCGACTGAAGAAGAGGCAGTAGTTCATGAGCAGCTTTGGTGGACGGCGATGCTTGCCTGGGGTGACCATGGTTGGGCTGTAGAGGCGCAGCAGAGGGACACCTGCAATCCAGAGGCTTCTGGGGAGGGGCAGGTCCTGCTGGTCCACAGGTACGGGGCGTGCTTGGCTCCTTTCTCAGTCCTCAGTGTTACACCCAAACCCTCACCCTTGAGTCTGGCAACAGAAAGTTGCAGAGGTGTCTGTGATCTGCGTGGTGATGCTTCACCACCGATACGTGTGTTTCTGGGTGCCGTAGCTCCGGAGAGCATCAGGGGGTGGAATAAAGCAGCGAATGCAGGTTTGTCTCAAAGTACCAGTAATGTCAAGAATTAGCTAATGCGATGGGAGGAGCCTGTGCTTGGGTCAGAGCTCAGAACGGTGAAAATTCGTCACCGCCCATGCTGCCGAGCGCGGCTAGCTGCCATTGCAAAGCGCGGTGTCGACGGGTGTTTCGGTGGGGAAAGCCCAGCCGTGCCGTAAACCCCGCTCCGCAGCTGGGGGCTTCCCGTAAGCTCCTGCTCTTGGCGAGGAGAGGGAGCTGAGGGAAGAGGAGCTGCTGTTTCCCTCCGCTCGCGGGCTGTGGGCACCGGAGATCGCCGCCTCCACCGGGGAGGGCTGGGGACAGCTTGGGCAGCGCCGCGGGCAGGTGGGACGTCAAGGGACACGTGTCCCTCCCCTCCTGCTCTTACCAGCGTGCGTGGCAGGCTGGGCAGGGGTAGCTGACGGCGGGTCAGGGCGGCTCCTGCCCTGCCTGCGCTCGGCCCGTTGGTGGTCGCCCGCAGCGTGCCTCGGAAGGGTCCGGCGCAGCACGAGGGCTGTTGGCACTCGCTGTTCACGTTGCCGTTCCTGCTGCCTGTTTTTTCTGTCCAGCAGCTTCCCAGCAGCGTTATTCATCCGACCCGCAGCACTGGGATGCGCTGTTCCCAGATAGCTCCTGATCCCGGTGACACTGGATGCCAGGAGCTGAGCAGCAGCAGCAGCAGGGCGGTTTCGGTGGTAGTTTCCACCATGGTGCCGGGAGGAGGAGGTGCAGACCGCAGGGCCCGTCAGCGGGTGCTGTGTCCGAGGTCCTCGGGCAGCGCGTGGGGATTTGTGGAGGGTTTTGGGAGGCGAGGGCTGTTCCAGGTTGGGATCGCACTGGAGTGGAGCGCAGTCGGGCTCACGCCAGAGCCATCCTGCAGGTGCTCGGCCATCGCTGCCTGGCAGGTTCTGCCTTCAGGGTGGCGTGGGTTTGCCGAGGAGCAGGGTGCAGCTCCGCGCCCTCCCTCCTCTCTTGTTAGCCAGCTGCCAGCGGCCGATACTCCCTCCGTGGCGGGCGTTCGGGAAGCTCAGAGGCCGCTTTTGGCTTTTTCTCTGCGGACCGAGAGCGATGCTGGAAGCGCGGCCCTGCAGGAAGCCAGCGCCGGTGTCCCGGGAGAGGGAGGACGGTGACAGTGCCTGCCAGGCACCAGGAGGTGACGGTGCAGAACCTCTTCATAGCCTGTGCCATCCAGCCAGCCTCGGGCGCAGTGGGGCTCGTGTGACCACACAGACAGGGTCCGCTGGCTGTCGGGGCGTTACGGCACTGAGCCGTCCGGTACCGAGCTGAGCGGGACGTGCTCCTCCTGCCCGCAGCCATGCTCTGTGCTGGGGTGGCTGTTGTACTGGTGGTGGCTGTTGTGCCCCGGCAGGACGTGCTGCCTGCCCTGGCGTAGGCGTGGGGAGCTGCAGCGGGATCCTCGCTCCGTGCCGGAGCTGGTGATGGAGCTGTGCTCGCTCCCGCTGGGAAGGGCACGGCCGGGGGCGCAGCCCTGCGCGAGGGACCTCGGCAGCGAGGGTGGGAAGCGAGCGGAGCTCAGTCGGGTGCGCGAGCTGGGATCCTCGTGATGAGTGGGAAAGCTGTAACGTGGTGTTCGTCACAGACGTGTGACTGCGGGTGTCGAACGCTGCGCCTTGAGTCGTGCTGAAGCACTTGGACTCTCCTTCGTTAGAACATTTGCTGTCCAGCGCTGCGTTACTCCTGCCAGGGATGCGCTTCCATGCCCTGGAGCTGTGGCCCGGGGCCGAGGACCTGGCGAGTCGCCCCGTCTGTCCATGCCCCGCACGGCTCAGCAGCTGTGCTGCGTTTCGGGATGCGCGCGTGGCTCCCGTGCGGTTTTTGAGGTGAATACGCTGCGTTCTGCGATTCTCCCCGAGGTGCCTGCGCGCAGTGGGCAGCCCCTGCTGCCGGCGGGGCTGCAAGGTCCCAAAGCTTGAGACTGAAAATAGCGGTGGGTCGCGGAGGCGCAGCGCGTCCCCATGGCTGCTCCGTGAGCTGGGGTGTGCCCAGCTGCCGTGTCCTGTCCGCACGGCCAGAGCGGGTTTCTGCAGGGACCGGCGGGTCCCCGCTGGCGCTGCCGGGCTGTGGCGGGGCAGGAGGGGCCATCGGCGCGGCACGTGCTGTTTTTAGGCCTCGGGTAAATGGTGCTGGCGTGGCCCTGTAATTATCGGGACAGGGTGCCAGTGGAGCTGGCTGATAGCTCCCCTGGGAAGCAGCTGGAATTTGGCATCAGGTAAAAATAGAGCAGGTTCCTCCCCAAAACCGCTTTTAGCAGCTCGCCACGTGCCCGTGGAGCCGCGCGTGGGCCGCGGTGTTTGCTCTGCGCCCGTGTGTGACGGCCGGGGATCGCCGCGGTGCCGCGCGGCAGGACAGCTCTGCCGGCTGCGGTCGGGCTGCCCGGGCGGCCGGGAGGAAGGGATGCTAAAATTGGGGCAGGAGAAACCAGCTCTGTCCCTGCATCCAGAGGCAGTCGCTTCCTAGCGCGGAGCTCCCGACAGGCGCCCTCCTCCTGGGCCGCACCGGCTGCGGCTCTCGGTGCCGTCCCGTCCGCAAGGCGTTGTGTTTCTTGCAGAACAAAGTCTGGGCTGGGGCTGGTGACGGGCCCGTCCCGTGCCGTGAGCCGGCTCTCTGGCTGAGCTGGGGATGTGGTCGCAGCCGGTGGTGCTGCCCGGCTGCTGGACTCGGCCTGAGCCCTGGGCTGCATCCAAACAGCACGTGGGTTCCTCAGAAAAAACTGTGGTTAATTTTGGGATCTGAAACCGTTTCAGACACGGGGAAGGACTGAATTAGGAGATAGGTGGCGAGGTCTCCTCTCACGGTATTGACCCACTACACCTCAAACGCCAGCGCGCTCAGGATCTGTGCGTGCTGGCACCACATCAGCCTCAAAATCGTCGTGTTGGTTTGTATTGGAAAGGAGACGCTCCCATTTTGGGCCTATTTCATATAAGGAACCCTGCATCTACTCGGCCCTGCGGCCGCTGCGCCTCCAGACAGCAGCCATCTGTCTAACGCAGCCTCTCGTGACCTATTTTGACTCGCACGCTGCTCCTACATTGCAGTTCAAGCTGCAGCTTCCGCGACAAGGTGTGTGGGCAGGACTGCGGGTGTGCCCTGCGCAGCCCCGGCACCGGGCATCGACCTGCCTGCACCGGGGAGGGCAGGGAGGGGATAGATGGAGCATCCCACGCTGCTGAGCAGCCCCGGCAGCTCCGCTGAGCTCGTCTGGCTGCTGCGCCCGCTCTTCAGCCGAGCATCGCGCCGCAGCCTCGCTGAGCATCGCGCCGCAGCCTCTCCGGGGCGAGGAGGAAGTGGGGTAAAACAAGATAATTCTGGCGACACTGGCACGTACCATCGCTTCCGCTTTTGGAGTTTGGGCTGCTCTGCGCCGGGGAAGGGTGAGGGTTGAACTTAGTGCTTGTTAGTGCGTTTCTTAACGATTCCCACTGAGAGCGGGTGTAGTTTTTGAGCAGACAGGGTGTCCCCCCCACCTCGGCCCTGCTGCACCAGCTCAGACACGAGTGTCCTGCCGGGGCAGTTGTCCTTTCAGTTCGTTTGTGCTTTGAGGGGCAGGAGGGAGAGCAGCTCTGCTCTGAAGTGGATGATGGAGTGTTGGGTCAGGAGCACAGATAACTCCTGAGATTTGTGTCCCCCAAATACCAGCTGTTCTGCACTGAAAATACCTATTTTGGTAAATAACTGGAGAAGAGACATGTCTCCCTTCCAGACCCGCCCCGTCCCTGTACTCCCAGCCGCTCTGCCTTGCTCTCCTCTCCATGCTGCTCTGAAACCTTTCCCCACCTTTAAGGGGGGGCACCCAAAGCAGCGAGGCTCGCCCTGCGTGAACGGTTTGTTGGAGGCCCTTGGGCGTGCTCGTTGCCGAGGTGAAGGTGCTTTCCGAAACCATCCCCGCTGTCCTGTGGTGTCCCTCCAGTGGCTCAGTGGTGCCTGGTATCTCACAGAGCTGGAGGAGCAGTGGGGCGCTCAGCCTGCCTACAGCGTTACCAGCCCCCCGTCGGCAACAGCTCGAGCCTGTTCCGGTAACGGTCTAGACCAGGTCGAGCTGCTTCCCACAACGGCACAAAACCCCCCAAAAAGCCGTCGCAGGCGAGCAGCCCCGAGTCAGCCGCCCTCCTCGCTGCGTTGAGCGGCCCAGCCGTGCCAGCATCAGCGGCGAGGCTCGGCGGAGGCGAAAGGTCTCCCTGGCGCGGCTCGGGGCAGCAAGCGTGTCACCGCGAGGGCCGCCTGCCGTGTCCCCGCCGGCGCTGGCTGCCCCGCTGCCCGAGGCGTGCCTGCTGCGGTGTGCCGCTCCCCACGGCCCTCCTGCTCCCAGGACACCCTGGTGAGGAAGCGGTGCTTGAGGCAGTCGTCACATGCCCGGTGGCAGTTGTGAGACGCTGAGAACCGTGGTTTTGTTTTTGTTTTTCTGGTTATTTTGGGTGAGTAAATATGAATTTGTACGATGCCCTGTGTCGGGCTGTCCCGTCGTTTGGAGTGCTGGGCTTGCACTAGGGACCGCTGTTCCCACCCCAGTAGGGCCACGGTGAACGGGGAGCACTGGAGTGGGGCAGTTGGGGTTGGGAAGTGTTTCCCCTGGTTGAGGACCGTGACTCCTCTGCCGGCCCCTGGCTTTGCTGCTGCCCTGGGCTCTCCCAGAGAGACCCCTGCAGACCCCCGGGGCTGGGCTGGGGGTTCCCTCTGCAGCACAAGCGCAGGGCTGGGGTACAATTCCAGCTCGCTTTTTGGCAAAGTGGATTCTCCGGAAACTTTTGCTAAAACGGCGGCTTTCGGGTTGGGGTTTGCAGAGATTTGGGGGTTCAGCGTGCAAAGCCTGAGCCGGGCAGAGCTGTGTTCGGTGAGGTTCGGTTGAGGGAGAGCCTCGCAGCCTTCCCAGGAGCGGGATGGGGAGCCTGCGCCCCGTCAGCCGGTGCCTGGGGGTGCGAGGCCGTCACCTCCACGCCTCGGGTGGAGCAGGCAGCTTGAACCGCGAGGACCTGCTGTTTGGAGCCCGTTCCTCCCTCGAGAGAGGACAAAAGGCAAAGTTCACGTGAGTGTTTTCGGTTGATGGCGCTGGGTGGAGGATGCTGCTCCCAGCAGCTTCCATAGCTCTGAGCACTGGGGCTCCTGCCGGGTTTGGAGGAACCCCCCGGACACCCCTCTCACCCTCTCCAGCCCAGCGGCTGGCTCTGTCACCTTGCAGCTCCTGACTTTGCGCCTGTTCATGCCTTAAAGCAGTTCCCGGGCTGTCGTGCCTTGGGACTGTTGTTGTGGAGGGCTCCTCTGAAGGGACGCCTTGGGGTCCGGACGCAGGCTGGGAGGAGCGGGTGCTCGCTCCAGCAGCCAGCGGTGACCGAGACACGGTGTGTGTGATGATTTGGGGGGGCTGGGGGGCTCCGTGTGTTTGCGGGGAGGCTGTGCTGGTCGTGTCAAGCCCGAGGTATTTATGAAGGGCTTCCTGTTCGGCGGTGGCAGGGAGCATTTCCAGAAATGGCTATGGGTGAACAAGTGGTAGGCAGCTGTAAAACGCTTATCTCTGTCTCCCTGCCAGTAACCCTCCGGGCCCCGAGCAGCACTTTCCTGGGACGAGCTCTCGGAAACAGACGGATTTTTTTTTTTTAATTACTTCCTCTTACGCTTTAATGTTTCTAAAGATAAACACAGCTCTCCTCTTGGCATCTGCTCAAGGAACAGTAAAGCTTTACGAAGGAGCGACGCTCCGTATCAGCGTGTGCTGTGCCCAGTCTCCAAATCTGCGGTTTGTGTCACAGACGGTGGTAAATCTTTCTCTCCAGCTCCCTGCCCAGCATGATGTGTTTCATGCCGAACGGGGAGCTGGTCCCTCCTTCACCGGCCCGGTCCCAGATCGCGGGGTCTCTCCTGACCCATTCAGCTCCTCACCCTGGGGCATGTGGCGGGGCAGCTGCGTGTCATCCCCACAGCGCCGTGCTTGGGCGAGAGCAGCGGCTTCCACCTTGTCGGGGCATCCGAGCGGGCCTTGCCGCAGGGAGCCGGGCGGCGGGAGAGCGACCGGCTCCACGTCCCCGCCGGCCCACAGGGGCTCCCGGGGTTTTCCAGCCACGACTCCTTGCCCCGCAGGGGTTCACCAGCGTGGCCGACCCCGTCGAGTTTGCATCGCGCAGGTTCTGGTGCTGCCCCCAGAGCAGGTCCAGTCCCCAGCTGCTCACCGGGCTGCCTGCTCGCCGGGCTGCCTGCTCGCCGGGCTGCCTGCTCGCCGGGCTGCCTGCTCGCCGGGCTGCCTGCTCGCCGGGCTGCCTGCTCGCCAGGCTGCCTGCTCGCCGGGCCGGTGCTGTGCACTCGCCAGCCGGGGGGAGATGGGGTGTCTCGCCGACACTTCTCTGCCTTAATTTGAGAGTGAGTCAGACCCGGTCTGAGGAAGGTAATGACAGCTCGGGGATGGGAGCAGGGCCCTGGGGCAGGACTGGCGTGAAAATAGAAAGGTGAGGAGCTCTGCAGGGGAGAGCAACGCCGTCCGGTTCTTCAGAGGCTTTAATTTTAGCTCTTCTATAAACATCTCGTTACTAAGTGGCTCATCCAGAAGAACCTCCGAGAGTCGTGACTCTTCTCGAGGATGTTTTATCTGAAAGTGAGTGACCCAAGAGTGGAGTGTTTTGCCTGCCTGTGCGAGGTGGTCTGTCGCTGCAAGGAGCCTTCCAACGACGAGTTGGTCATGGTTTGATGGGAGTTGCATGTAGACAGTTTGTTTCGCCACCCAGTTCTGCGTTCGGTCCCATCCCAAACTGTTTGTCCTGCTGATCGTTATCATCTGGTGTTTACAGAGAGTCAAACATGTCCTCAAACATCACCAAGGCGATCATTAAACACAGAATGAGTTCATTTCCCCCTCTCTGCTTTTTTTTTTTCTTTTTAATATACCCAGGACACGAATTGGTGTTCTGGGTGCGACTTTGTCTCTTTGGAGAGACTTCTGCCTTACTACTACGCCATCAAAAAGACCTTTGTAAGAGCCAAAAGGTTCTGTGTCGTCTCTGTCCTGTCCTGCAGACTCGGGTGCACGTTCCTTATCTGGTTCAGATCTGGCCGTGTGCGAGGCGCCGGCGATTTGGCTGCTGGTGTTCCTGCAGCTGGGTCGAGCTTCGTCTCTTCCCAAGTTCCTCCTCCTGTGAAGTCACGCTAAGACACGAAGCGAAGGGGAACGTGTGGATGGTTTATTTGTCTGGGTTATTTACTCCTCTGGCTCGCTGGACCCCCTGGGCAGACAGAGAAAGGCGGCCGTGCCTGCAGCAGGGACTTGGTCTGGGGTGTCTGCACGGGCGCGTGGCACACCGCGGTGCTGCCAGCCACGGGCGGTGCTGCCGGGGTGGCACGGCCCGCTGGGGACAGGGGCGTCCCCTCCCGTGCCGGGGGGACGTTGCTCGTGGCCGGGGTGCAGGGACGAGGGCGGTCTGCTCGGTCAGTTTGGGGCGGGTGGGCTTTCCCCAGCGGAGGGCTCGGGGTGCCCGGGACGGTGGCAGACGTGGGGCTGCGGCGGTGGCCGGGAGGAGCGGGCCAGCCCCGGCCCCGCCAGCCCCGCACACAGCCCTTTTGTTTTCCCCCATAGAAAAGCCATTCTTCGTGCTCCTTTCATAAATACGTAACGAGGGAACAGTGCTGTCATTGTCCTCCGAGCAGACACTCGTCGTGTTGTTCTGGGGCTGCTGTGCCCGCCGGTGCGGTGGGTTTGGTGGGGCGGGGGGAGGACCTCAGTCCCTGGGCTGAGGACGGCCTGCTGGGCTCAGCTCCGAATCCCTGTTTCTGCCTTTCTCTGTCGTTGTGTAGGTCCCCCAAAGCTTCTCCCTGCTCTCCAGGAAGGAGGAGCTGGTGTCCATGGGCCAGAATGTCCCAGCTTCTCCACTCCTGCAGGTGTTGACTCCCAGTTAGCCGGGCTGCTAAGTGGTGGTCCTGCCTTTCTCATCAGCTCAGCGTGGTAAGACTTCTCGTAGGAAGCCCTGAGGCCAGTGGGATGAGCACAGAAACCTGAAGGTGAAGATCTTACAGCTAGGGAAGATCTCAAAGGTGCTTCTTTCTGAAGGAAATGAGAAGGAGAAGGGGTTTTGTCTGGAGCCTGTCTCTGGAACTGCTCTGTTGAGGCGAGGCGTGACGGGCAGGGCAGGGGAAATAAAGAGCCAGCGATGACTTGGCCTGTCATGGTTCGATCCGAAAGCGAAACAGCAGGTGTGGACGTTAGGGTGAAAAATAAAATTGTGTTTCCTGGTTGGCGTGCTCGAGAGGAGAACCGTGCGGCTGCGAGAGCTGGGTGGGAGCCGTGGGGTGCAGGCAGGCGTCCGTCCCCTGAGGACGGGCCAGTGCAGGGTCCCGCTGAGGTGTCCTCCAGCAGCTCCTTGTGTCTCCTGTTCGTCTCTGCTTGGGAGAGCTGGAAGTTATCGGCTGAAACCGTGTGGGCTTTCCCCCTTTTTCTTCCTAAGCTGTTGAATTATTTCTCTCTAAAAAGTGAATTCCATCGTGCAGAGGGAGGGAAGCAGGGCCGTGGGGAAGGGGGACATAGCTCTGGGCGACGACTGGGAGAACTGCGGTGTCTTGTCCCACGTGCTGCGATGGTTTCGGGGTGTGGGACGTGGGGGTGGCCTGCAGAGCAGCCCGCAGCTCCCGTGCCGCGTGTCGGCAGTTCGGGCCGCAGCGCTCCGTCCCCCGGCGAGCCGTCCGCCCGCCGCTGTGCCGTGCAGCCCTCCGCTGAGCAGCCGGGCACGGCCCGCGGGGCCGTCGGTGCGTCGAAGCTTGGCGGAGGTCGCAGCCTTGGGCCGCTCGCTCTCCCGCCCCGGCAGAGCTTTCGTGAGCGGGGGCAGCTCCTGCCTTTGCTTTCTTGTCCCAGGCGTCACCCAGCCAGGTGCCGAGGCGTGATCTGGCCTGGGTTCAGCTTCGATGGGCTGCGGCGAGGACGTGCTGCTCCCCGCCGCCCCGGAGAGCTGCACGGGGGGAGCGTGGAGCTGGGCAGAGCCTCCTGGACCCTGCTCTGCGCTTCGTTCCCGACACGATCTCACCCGTTTGTCGCAGCAGCTGGATGTAGCGGGTTTGGGGTTTAGTTCCACTGGTCAGGTGCTGGTTTGTCGTAAATACAGCCGGCGCGTTTTGGGTGAGAACCCCTTGCGCGGGGCTGCGCTAGGGAGCGCGCTCCTTTGCTTCCCGACGCCATCAGCGCCCCGTTTCTCGGTGGCCAGCCGAGAGCCGCCGCCTCGCTTTGCCGGCAGGACGGAGCGTCGCCGAGCGCCGCGCCGGCCGGGTCGCCGGACCGTAATGCCGGTTGATGCAACAGCTCCTGCTTCTCGCGGGGTGGTTGCCCAACCCCTGCTGGACGCCGCTCGCAGCCCCGCGAGGGTTACGTGGGTCGCCGCTCGTTCCAGGGGCACCGTTAGCGACCCGCTCTGTGGCGCGGGGCTGGTGCCTGGTTTGCGGCCGCTGGCGCAGGCGGGCGGGGGTCGGGTGCGTCGCACCGTGCCGCCGGTCTGAGCAGTGAGTGCTCTTGGCAGGAGCTTCAGGTCCCCTCACAGGTGGCATTTGGTGGCTTCGGGCCTTGTGGGTTAGTGCTGTCTTGCAGGAAGCCACCTCAGCAGCTGTGGCCAGTGCTTCGTAGCATAAAGTATTTCATGATGCTTTAAAACAGCTCGACTTTTAAGATAATTTCTACTTTGAGATACCAGGCAGCTCTTGGAAGGCTCTGCTCGCAACACTTCCAAGCAGTGATGAAGTTGAGCTCCGTCTCCCTGTACCCGAGGTGAGCTGGCAAAGCGGTATCGTGTCTGAGTGATCCCCCCGCTCTCTCCTGGCAGAGCTAGGCAATCCCTCAGCCGCCGGAACCCGGGGGTGAGGGAAGGCTAAAGCACCTCTTGTGTGGAGGACTCGCGACCTTCGCATTCCACTGTACTATATCATGCTGCATTTTCGAGGTTCGGGGGTGTGGGAGTCGTGTCTGAGCCTGCAGGAGGGCTGATTTCTTGAGCCTGACTGTACAGGTTGTGCCGTGTTGCTTGGTGAAACACCCTCCCGTGCTTTCAGCAACCTGGAAGTTGGAAAAAGGACTTGTTCCAAACAAGATCCTTGGCCTAAAAACCACGTAAAAATTCACTTCTCCCGTGTCTCTCCTCACTCCGCCATCGCAGCAGGCTCCACAGAGAAGGTCCAGCTCCTGAAGCAGCTGGAGAAGCTGCTGTGCGGTTGGGTTCCCCGTTGGCCAGACCCTGCGGCAGCACCGGCTGCGGTGCCCCTCGCCGTGGGGCAGTGCCAGCCTGCCGCTGGTTTCCCCCACGCTGGCAGGCAGTTGCTGGTGAATTTTCCAGGCAGGGGACTGGGAACAGGCTGGAAACGTGGCCCCGGGGCCCAGGAGATGGAGTCCTGCCTTAGTCTTTCTGCAGGATGTTCGCTCCGAGCTCCTCTTGTCGTGTCGCTTGAGAGACACTGAGAGCGAAGGGAAGCAGAGGGGACTCTCTCACTTGGCCGTGACCCCACGGGGCTGAGAACCGGCCCTTCCCGAAGAGCGTCCCCGGCGTGCCAGCGCTTGCTGCTGGCCTGCCCGAGAGTTAAGGTCATCTGGTTGTGTTGTGTCAGCTGAGTGTTTAACTTTCTGCTTATTTAGAATTTCCTGTATCACGATAAGATCTCGTAAACGTCCAAATATAGCTCGAACACTAACTCCGACCGTAACAGGCTGCCCCAGGAGCAGCGACCAGGTGTCACCGTAAGTCCTGCCGGCCTTTTTCCGGCGCGGCGGCAGGAGGAGGCAGGAAGGAAGCGGTGCAGCTGCGCTGATGCCGGCGTTCGCAGGCACACGTGCTTTCCCAGGCATCTCGGGGCGGCAGAAGAATCGGCGGGGCTGGTCCGGCTCCCCTCCGCAGGAAGGGACGCGCCGATCGGACAGCCCGATACGGCCCGCGAGCCGCTTGGGTGCTGCGTGTGCTGAATGGTGGGAAGTAGGAAGGATCCAAGGAATCCTTGGATCGGGCCGCCCAAGGAGCGGCTGTGGGACGCACCGGGTGGCTTGGGCTGGCCGGAATTTGTAAGTCAGGCTGCTTGTGGATGCCAGTTGTGAAGAGCAGGGTGTATGTAGCCCACAGGTCGCTGAATAACATGGCAGCACTTGGCTTTGAGAAAACCCAGGGGTCATAGGATCACAGAATCATTGTGGGTGGAAAAGACCTTTAAGATCATCAGGTCCAACCGTTACCCTAACACTGCCAAGGCCACCACTGAACCATGTCCCTCAGCACCACATCTGCACATCTTCTGAACACCTCCAGGGATGGGACTCCAGCACCTCCCTGGGCAGCCTGGTCCAACATCTGACCACTCTGTCAGTGAAGAAACCTGCCCTGGCACAGCTTGAGGCCATTTCTCTTGTCCTGTTGCTTGTTACTTGGGAGAACAGACCGACCCCCCCTCACCACAGCCTCCTCTCAGGCAGCTGCAGAGAGCGATGAGGTCTCCCCTCAGCTTCCGCTTCTCCAGGCTGAACACCCCCAGTTCCCTCAGCCGCTCCTCACAGACCTGTTCTCCAGACCCCTCCCCAGCTCCGTTGCCCTTCTCTGGACGTGCTCCAGCACCTCAATGTCTTTCCTACACTGTAGTGCCCAAAACTGGACACAAAGCTCAAGCATCTCCTCGCTCTCTACAACTCCTGGAGTGATTTTTACATTTGGGTTGAGGATGACCTCTTCTCTGTTGCCCTTGCGACCACGAGAGCGCGAGTGAAGACACGGGCGCTCGTGGCAAGGCTGCTGGAGCAAGCCGTCGTGGAGAGCGCGGAGCCGAGAGCGCTCGCCGGGGGCAGGCTGTCGGAGAGCTGTGATTCCGACGTGCGTGTCCCGAAGGGTTTTTCCTCTCGGCGAAGCTGGAGTCGGGTGGTTTGTGCTCGGAGGCGGCAGGTCTTCCTCAACACGTTTGGCCCTGAGCATCTTGCAGCCAGTGATGCTGTTGGCGGCGCCGGGGACTTGCCTGGGGGGGAGGTGGTGTCTGGGCACGGGGTGGGGAGATTTGGTTAACCTGACGCTCGGTGCTATTTTCTTCGCAGCTTGGCACTGACCTTTCCATTTTGGTCCTCAGGCTATAAGTGGCATCTTTTCTGATGCCTTGTTCTGCTAAATTCAGCTGTGGCTGGCTGGTGGTAAGTGGGGTGGTGGAAACAGGTCTGGGTGCCAAAAATAGTCCTTCAGCGGTGCACGTCTGCTGGTGAGGCTCCTCCTGTTACCTGGCCAGCGGTCCTGGGGCCAAAATCCAGCTGTGCCAGAGGTCGGTCTGCGGTGCTCGTGCTCCCAAAGGCAGCAGGCGTCACTGCAAGGGCCGGGAGAGGCGGCCGTCCCCCGGCACGATGCGGTGATCCCTCAGCAGCTCTGCAAGGGACTGAGGTGGTCCCGCTTTACCGGGCCTTGGTGGGTGGCTGTGCCTGGAGCAAAATCTTTCTCAGCATTTCCAGTTCCCAGACTCCAGCTTGATCCCCTGGAGCAGGGTTTTACCGTGAGCAGCTTCGTCGCTGAAAGGACGTGGCCGGCGTAGAAGCGCTTCCCCGGCCTTGCAGGCGGGAGCGACGTGGCCAGCGGTGGTTCAGCCGTCGCTTCGGGCCGTCCCGGCTGCCACCAGAGGAGCTGGCCCGCTCCCCGGTGTGCCGTTCGTGCTCTGTGCTTGCCTGGCCAGGGCGTGATCCGGGGGAACAACAGGTTTTTTGTTCGGGTTGGTGTGGGCAGGCGTGGGCGGGAGTGCTCCCCCCAGCAGCGGGGCAGGCTCCCGGCGCTGTAAAGCCGCGGGGAAACGGAACCCGAAAGTAAAACCGGTGCCGTTGTTCGGGGAAAACGCCAAGTGCTGGGTCGTAGATAATGAGCAGCGAATTGCAGTTCAAAATCCGCGTGTACGGCCTTGTGTGAGCGCCACGGGGAAGGAAGCTTGAACTTGGCCGGAGATCTGCCGCGCTTCTGCTTTGCCCACCTTCAGGTGACGAGTTCGGGAGCTCTGTGCTCCGCGCGCTGCTCAAATCACCGCCTTTCCCTGCGGCTGGGGCAGCGCTGCTGCGTTTGCGGAAGGGGCCGGGGTCTCTTCTGCGCTGCCCGTGTCCGCGGGGGGCTGAGGCAGTGCCGGAGCATCCCGGTGTTGCTTCCAGCCTGGCATTACTGAGGCTGGAATGCCGGCTGGGTACCCGCTGACTGCCCTCTGATCCCCCTCTTGTCTCCACAGGGAGTGGGGATGGACAGGGACAGATACTCCAGCGTTTCCCGGAGAAGGACTGGGAGGACAACCCCTTTCCCCAGGGCATCGAGCTGGTGAGTGTGCTGTCCCTCGGGACCGGGACCCTGGGGGAGCGTGACCGGCATGCGGGGCAGGTGACACTGTGGCACTGGTACACACCAGTGACACACCAGTACACACATCTCATGGGGCGCTGCGGGGTCTGACCGGGAGCACCCCACGAGAGAGGGGTTCCCACCTGCACCCCAGCACGGCTCCAGCTCCAGAGAACTGCGGGATCCAGCGTGCTGCCTCCAGCCGGGCGGTGGCAGAGCCGTCCAGGGGGGGCTGCCTGGGGCTGGCTCCTCTCCTCGCTGCTCTGCTCCCCCTCCTCCTCCGGGATCGGCTGCTGGGGATGCTGGAACGCTGCCCGGCGGAGCCGCACGGATGAATAGCCCCGTCGCGAAGAGCAGGGCTCTGCCGAGCGCTTCGCCGAGCGAACCGCTCCCCTCCTCGGGCCGGTGGCGTCGGCGGCCGCTCGCCCTCCGGCGGGGATGGGTGTGCTCTGTTTGCATCCGCCCGGCGAGGAGGCTGCTGGGCCCTGGATCCCTTCCCCGGCCCTCCGGCCACGTTCGCCTGCTGTTGCGAGTCCTTTGAGGTTGTGCTCATTGCTGGGTCATACCCATAAAGCGCCACACCCAGGCTAATTTGGCACTGCGTGGGCTCTTCACAAACCGGCTATTAACTAATCAGGGATAATAGGATTGTTCTCCTCGGTTGCTAAATTTGAGTGGAAGTTCTTCTCAAACCCTTCCCTGCTGCTGCCGCTGCTGAGGAGCTCTGGAGGAGAGGAGCTGGTGCTCCGCTGCCAGCCAAAGCCAGTGGGTTGAGCTGGTTGTCTGGACCCCTTTTCACCCCAAAACTGAGCCCCCTTCTGAGCTGCTCTTCTCCTCCCTGCTGCTGTTCTTCCCTGCTGTTTCCAGCTGAAGAACAGTGGAGTGCAAAACCCAGAGAAAGAGGAGGCTTCGGAGGTTCCTTCACTACCTTGCGAGCCTCCTGGTGCTGGGACTATCCTCACGCCGCTCCTCGAGGCCGTGCAAGTACCTTTGCTGCGCTGGGAGGTGTTGGCACCGGCGAGGCCACTGTGTGATGGTTGGTGTGGGGACACCAGCCAGCCCAGAGCCCCCATCGTCCCCGGGAGCGGAGGAGCCGAGAGCAGCCAACCCTTCCTGCCTCCGCTGGTGTGCGCAGGGGGCTTGTACCTCCGTGTTCGGATGGGCCCGGCCTGAGTCACCGGCCAGCAGGACTCGCTGAAGGGCGTTCGTGCATCTCTGACGAGGGGACTTGGTTTGAAGTCCCGGGTACCTGGTGTAGCAAAGGGCATTCCAGGTCCCTGCACTTCCCCGGCTTCGATGTAATCGTAGAATAGGATCACAGAGTACCTCAAGTTGGAGGGGACCCGTAAGGACCATCGAGTCCAACTGGGAGGGTGGCCTCGGCCTTGGCCGCTCGGTTCCTTAGAGCAGGAACGTCACGGGCCCTCGGGCTGTTGCGCTCTGGGATCTCCGCTGTCCACGTGCAGGGCTCCGGGGAGCTGAGGGGGGTGGTGGCCCAGCCGGCATCGCGGTTCACGGCCTGGGCAGGTTCCTCGTGCTGCAGTGCTGCGTCCAGCTCTGGAGCCCCTAGCCTAAGGAGGACATGGATGTGTTGGAGCAGGTCCAGAGGAGGGCACGAAGATGATCTGGGGGCTGGAGCAGTTCCCCTGTGAGGCTGAGAGAGTTGGGCTTGTTCGGCGCAGAGAAGAGGAGGCTCCAGGAGACCTTACTGCAGCCTGTCAGTGTATGAAGGGGGCTTAGAAAAAAGATGGAGCAAGACTTTATACCAAGGCCTGTAGTGAAAGGAGACGGGGCAACCGTTTCAAACTGAAAGAGGGCAGGGTGAGACTGGACGGTTGGAAGAAATGTTTTGCACTGAGGGTGGTGAGACCCCGGCAGAGGCTGCCCAGAGCAGCCGTGGCTGCCCCCTCCCTGGCAGGGCTCAAGGCCAGGCGGGACGGGGCTGGGAGCAACCTGGTCTGTTGGGAGGTGTCCCTGCCCAGGGCAGGGGGTTGGACGAGATGGTCTTTGAGGTCCCTTCCAGCCCAAACTGTTCCTCAACTCTGTGATTTAACACTCATTTTCTGAGCAGTGGATCTGCAGCCACCCCTGCTCGCCCGTCTGGTCTCGGCTGCCTCCCACATTTCGTGGCCTTGTCCAGAGCTGGTCCTTGTCTCCATCTTTGTGTGTGCTGGTGCTGGAGAGCTTCCACCTGAGCTGTGGCTGATCAGGGCGCCCCGTGCCGTGTGCCCTCCAGGGCTCTCGTGTCAGGCTTAACCGAACACCAAGGGGCTCTGCTGGCGCTTGTGAGGGAGAGCTGCCGGCACGCTCCTCGTACCCGGCCGGGAGCAACCAGCTTGTGGAGCTGGGCACGCCTCTGATCCCCAACCTCGTCCCTCTGCCCCGTCCTGCGCGCTTGGCTTCGGCCGTCACCACTGCAGCTGCCGCGCTGTGCCGTGTGCCTGCCGGCAGCGATGCTGGTCGCCGGGATCGGCAGCGAGGGCCGGCTCGTCCTCCCATCGCCTGCTCGCCGCCACTCCAGCGCCATTTCGGAGTTTTCTGTGCTCTTTCGTCTGAGGCAAAAATACGTATTATTTTTCTGGTTAGTGTTGCCTGGTTGTCCGCAGGGGACTTGGGAACTGTCCCGAGAAAGAGGAAAGCTGCTTTTTTTCCCAAGGGTCAAACTGTCCAGCCAAAAAATCCCTGGAATTTAAACAATTGGAGCCCCGGCCTGTTGGGAGCCAGGGGTGGCTCGGAGGCTTCCCACAAGCTGTCAGGAGGAGTCCTGGGTGAGCAGCATGTAGGGCTGAGACTAAGGCAGCTTCCGAAAACCAGACGGAGCCCACCCTGGGGAGGTTTGGCACGTTACGTTGCCGTCACTGCTGGGTTCCTTTCTAACTGCTTTTTGGGGGAGAAGGTTTTGTGGTGTGCGTGGGGAGTGGGAATTTGTAGCTTCTGCCCTTGCACGCTGTCTGACAGCATTGCCAGACACGAAGATCTGATTTTAACGGGTGGAAGTTCCTCTGGAGAGAGATGCAGGATGTGAACGTGTCTCCTCTGTCGCCGCGTCCTCCCCTCCCAGGCCAGAGCCCTCTCCTCCGGCAGCCCTCGAGCCCACGGTGTCTTCGGGCTGCTCATGGATGGCTGTTGCGCGCTGCAGGCCCTGCCGTCTGGGCCCATCCAAGCCTCCACAGACACGTTTCACCGCTGCCGGCGTGCGCTGGCACCCGAGCCAGCCGATGGCAGCGTTCCCTCCTGGCGCCGGGCACTGCAGGGTGTTAGGGCTCCTGCTGCTCTCTGAGGTGAAACGGTGAAATCCTTTTGTTTCCCCACCAGCAGGTAATTTGCCTGCGTGTTTGCAGCTTCAGCCTCCTCGTTTGGCGAAGGTGAGCAGGGGCTGGTACGAGGTTGGCTCCCTGGCTGCTGGGAGCGCTTGGGCAGAGGTGTCTGTCGGAGGACGCCGCGTCCTGGCCCTGGCCTGGGGGGCTCAGTGGGGCAGGGTCCGCAGGCCCGGGCCGAGGGTCTCCGCTTCCCAGGGGCGGTAACACGCTCTGCCATGTGCGGGAAAGCTCCCATCGCTGTTTTGTGTTCGTGAGGCGATGGCAGCCGAGCAGAGCCTCGTCTGGTGCGTCCGTCTGGACCGAGGTCTCTTCCCCTCCAGCATGGAGGGACCTGTGGTTGGCAGCCGGCAGCCAAGCCCATGCAGCCAGCGGCTGTTTCGGCAGCGCTCGGGAGAGAGGAGAGCTGCTGCCAGGCTTGGCCGTGGGCTTGAGCGGGAGCGGAGTGGGCAGCTCCTTACCCAGCGGGATGCTGGTGGCCGGTGTCGTCCCTCCTGCCTGGCAGCCGGCTCTGCTGCAGGGTGGCGTTGCCCTCCCTTTAGCTTTCCAGTGTGGAAGTAAAGGATCAGGAGGATGTCTTGGGGCGTCGTCGGTTGGATCCTTCCAAAACCCATCCCCGCCAACGTGGGAAAGGCCTGCCATGTAACTGGGGGCAGCGGGAAAGGTGGTAAAGCAGCGCTGCTCCGTGCGGTGCCGTGGCAAACAAGGCTTGCCTGCCAGCCAGCCAGCCAGCCGGCCACGTGTATTGCCATGAGAGGTTGGTTTTGTGGCTAAACCCGCTCTAGGCAGTGTCTGCAGAGCCCGGCACGCAGCTCTGCCTTCCTCTGGGACTCCAAATAAACCAAGGGCTCTTGCTCCGGAGAGGCGTAGGTGCAGCTCGGCTGGGGCATCCCCCAGCGCTGCTCTGCAGGGGGGCTGCGGGACATCCTGCAGGTCAGTCGCTTCCATCAACACCCCCCTCACGTCAGCCTGGAGACTTTCTTCTCTTCAGCTGTCTGCTCCTCGCTCCTGTCCTGGGGCACCCGGCAGCGCTGAGATGGGTTGGGAGGAGAGACCGACGCCGCGGCACTGGCTGTGCCGAGCAGCTCCCGCGTGCCCCGACGGAGCCCCAGTAGCGTGTGCTATGGGTGGGTCGTGCGGGCAGCGGGTCGCCCCACACCGGAGGGCAGACCACCGGGCGTGCTGGGTGTGCCCGAGCAGTGGGGGGAACAAATAGAGGGTGAGCATCCTCCCGGCGTGGATCTGAGTTTGGGCGATGCGCGGGTGAAGAGCTCCCCTCCTGCACACGCTTCTAATCACCAGCCACCCTGTGCCTGTCTTCCGTGGAGGACGCTTGTCCTTCCTAGAGGATCCAGCCTGAAACGAGGCAGTGGCTGTGGAGGTCAGGCAGCGGCGTGCCTGGTGCTTCACGAACCCGCGGCCGCTTTGTGTCGGCTTCTGCAGGGTAGGTCGGCCGAGGAGCGTTGAGTGCCATCGGACCGGGCTGCAGGCGGCTCTGGGGAGTAGCTGTGTACCCCAGCGGCGTGACCCGACCCACGGCGTCGCCTGCTGTGGTTTGAAGTGACCTGTCCTCTCAGCAATGCTATTTTTAGGAAGCTGACTTCTTATCCCATGGCTTGGAAGGAGTCCCAGAGCGGCTTGGGGCTTGGAGCCCAGGTGGATGCCAGGAGCCTCCTGCACCTCCTGTGGTGGGACTGAGGGCTCTGGTGGTCATATCACAAAGTCACAGGACAGTTTGGGTTGGAAGGGCCCTTAAAGACCGTCTCGTTCCACCCCCCTGCCATGGGCCAGGGACACCTTCCACTAGAGCAGGTTGCTCCCAGCCCCGTCCAGCCTGGTCCTTGCTGAGCTCGTGCGTCAGGAGCAGACAGTGATGGAGCCGTGCCTTGGCCTGGGCAGATGTCACCCCGAGTGAAGAGGCTCAGCTGTGTTCACGTTCGTGTCGTGACATTGTTTCCCTGCACCCGTTTAGCGGTGATGTAGTTGTCTCTGGAACGGGCTGAGGCTCCCTGGTGGAGAAGGCAACGTGACCGGGGAGTGGAGCAGAGCCTGTGCCCACCGGTGGTGGAGCTGCCGATGTCCTCCTGGGGTTCCCTGGTAGCGGAGCAGTCCAGGGGACCTGGACTTCCATTTCTCAGGCCTCTGGATGAGCACGCTTGACCCCCGACATCTGGCTTGTACGTCCTTGTCTCTGCAGGGAGGGTTTGGCACCGCGGTCGTGGAGTGCATCCCTCTCTCTGCACCGGGGCCCAGCAGCAGACTCCTCGAGGGGCAGCAGCTTTGTGTGCTTCAGTCTCGTCATTTCTGCAGTGAAAGGTTGGCGCAGAGCGGTGAGGAGAGGAGCCCCCCGGTTGGGAGGGTGCCGCTGTGTGAGTGACCTCAGCCTGCTAGCTGGAGGCAGCCCGGTTTGGAAGTGGCACCACGGAGGGGCCCTGGGACACGGGTTCACAGGGACGTGTGGGGCAGCGTCTGGGAATCAGCTGCCCGAGTGCTTTTGCCTCAGGTCCTGCCAGCTGAGGAAAGCCGAGCTCGTGCGCTGCGGCTGATGCCCGGCTCTTGTGGCCGCACCGGGCTGCCCCGCGCGGGAGAGGAGGGTCTGTGCAGCAGCGCGGGTGGGCACGGAGCGTGGCGAACAGCTAGCCAGCTTCCCCAGGTTGAAAGCAGCTTTGGTTCGCCGGGGTTTGGGCTGGAACAGGGATTTCTGCAGCTTTGTGGACTGTCAGCCGTTTCTGCCAGCCTGGCCCTGTTGCCTCCTTATTCTCATCTTTGGTTTTTCATAGAATCGTAGAATGGTTTGGGTTTTGCTCAAGGTGCGTCTTCAGAGCGCATCGGCCGCAGCCCCAGAAGGAGCCGAGCTGTCCTGTGCTCAGTGTCAGGAATTTTCCACAGCTCCTCACCAGCCAAACGCGGATGCTGAGGAAATACAGAAAAATCCCTCGAGACTTGGAAACCTGGGGGGAGTCCTGGGGCCGCTGGCTGGAATTACCCATCAGCGCTGAGAGCGTGCTTGGAAAGTCCCCAGAAACCAGTAAAACTGTGTTGGGAGCTGCCTGAAGCGCGGTGCTGGTGCAGCCTGGGCCGGGTGGTTCCCAGCTGTGTGTCCTGAGGGAGGAGTGCCACCTCCTGGAGCGGACACGGGTGCCTGGAGGCCGCCCTGCCCCGCCGGGAGCTCTCCCTGGCAGCCTGCAGGTCGCCTTCCCGTCCTTCCCGGAGTCTGTTTGGTGCCTGTGTGCGGCCACCCGGCACCTTGGTGGGCTGCGGGGACCTGGCCGGCTCGGTGCTGGGGGCAGGTAGCCGCCTCGCACGGCACAGCCCAGCCCAGCTCCTCGCAGCCCCTGGGCTGGGGGAGCTCCTGCTGCTCTGGGACGGGTGTAGGGCACAGGGTGGTGGAGGGTGCTCAGCTCAGCCAGGGTGTCCCGTCACCCTTCTTCCCCGCTTGCGTTTCTCCGAGCGGCTCCTGCTGTCCCTGCGGAGAGGAGGGGAAGACGCCTGCCCTGTTCTCCCCCACAGAGGCTCTGGCCGGTGCTGTCCCCCGTCCCAGACCGTGGTGGCTGCGGGTGCTGCAGCACGCTCCGGGGAAGGTGGCGCAGCCATTTCCCTCCGTGCTCCACGGGCGACGTGCTGCCGCACCGAGCTGCCCGTCCCCGGGAGCCGGTACCTGGCGGCGTTGGTACCCGGCAGGTGTCGTCCAGCCTGCCGAAGCGGTGCGGGGAGCGAGGGCGGTGGCGCGGACGGGTCGGCCCCTCTGAGCGCCGTCCCCTGCCCTCTCTCGCAGTTCTGCCAGCCCAGCGGCTGGCAGCTCTTCACGGAGAGGAACCCCCCGACCTTCTTCGTGGCCGTGCTGACCGACATCAACTCGGAGCGGCACTACTGCGCCTGCTTCACCTTCTGGGAGGCCGTCGAGAGCGTGCAGGTACTGCGGGCTGCCGGGGTCGGGTTGGGAAGGGTGGTCAGCACCACTGGCGGGGAAGCATCCAGCTGCCTTTGGCTTTGGCCAGCGGTTCTGGCTTTCCCTGTGTTGGAGGAATCCAGGCCCTGGTGTCAGAGGCTTGGCAGAGGGTAGAGCATCCTTTTTCTGACCCTGGGACTTGGCTGATGTGTGTCTCCCTAGCCTCAGAGCCACGCCAGGAATGGTGAAGGAGAGGAGGAGGAAGAGGAGCCGTCGTCTCCCGTTCAACCTGCGCAGCTCTTCGCTCCCAAAAGCTTGGTGCTGGTGTCGCGGCTGGACCACGCGGAGGTATTCAGGGTAAGTCTGAGATGGCCTGCGGCTGGGGCGGGGGGAGCAGGGCCCCTGCTCGGGGCGGGAGAGGAGAACAACGTTTCTAAAACCTCCTGGCTCTGGAAGCAACCAGGAGCCACGTAGTCACTGCCAGGGACAGGAGCTGCAGGAGCTCCCTGGCACAGCACCCCGTGGGAGAGCGGCCTGGCCCCAGCCCGCTCTTTGCATCCCGGTCCAGCTCCCCGAGGCGGGTCAGCGGCTGCCTGTTGAACCTGAGCGGCTGCTGCAGAGCAGCGACCCAAGGGCTCGGCCACGCCAGGCAGCTGGTGGCCTTGACCCAGATTTGTTAATAGAAAAGCCGTGAAGAACAGCCCGTTCCTGTGGGAGCGTTTATCTTTGCCATCTTTGTTTCCTTTAAACGTGCCGCATTATGTGGCTGTAGCAGGTTTGGGAGGGCACGGGCTGCAAGCTGGAGTGTTGACAAGCTGCCTCGGTGCGTATTGTGTCCGCAGCTCTGCGGCTGGGGCAGGGGGGGCCTGGGCAGCCTCCCCCGGCCCGAGCGGGCTGGCTGCCTCGCTGCTCCCTCGGTCTGGAGGAGGAATCCCCTCGGCGTTTACGGTGGGGGTCTCCTCTGGCTTGGCCGGGTGCTCGGCTTGTAGGAGAGCAGCGTTCTCCATCAGGCCAGGCCGTGTCCTTCTTTTTTCCCCTCCCACCGCGAGGATATCGCTTCTGGGCTCTGTTCTTGGACCTCTTGTTCTGTGAACGGGCGCACATGGTGTTCCCTCGGGGCGTTCAGTGCCGAAGGCGTTAATAACTGATGGGGGAAAAAAATCACTCCGTTCTCTGGCCTGGAGCTGCTTCAAGCAGCAGAAACTCTGGGCTTCGCAGACTCACAGCCCCAAACCATGTAACTGAGGTTGGAGGCACCTCTGGAGGCCTCTGGTCCAACCCCTGTTGGAGCAGCTGGAGCGGGTTGTCCAGGATAGCGCCCGGTTGAGTTCTGGCTGCCTCCAGGGACGGAGGCCGTACAACTTCTCCGGGCAGCCTGTGCCACTGCCCAACCCCCCCCGCGGCAGGAAAGCCTGTATGCTCTGGTGTTGTGTTGGGGAGGTTGTCTGAGCCTCGTCAAGCCTGTCTTGGAGGCCCCGTAACGTCGGCACCGTGCGTTTGGCTGCCTGGTTTCGTGGCTCAGTGGCTTGAATGATCCACCTTGGTGATTTCTGAGGAACGGGTGAGCGACGAGAGCGCTACAGTCCTGTTGTTCTGGGCCTTGGGTCGTTTCCCCCTTAGCTGTGACCCGAACCCAGGAATGTCGCTGGGTGTCCCCAGAAGGTCTCTGCTCTGCAGCAGCGAGTGCCACACGCCTCCGACCTGCTCGAGGGGAGCCGAAGCAGCGCTGCTTTTAGGCTGAGGTTGTGGCAGGACGCGGCCTGTTGAGCGGGGTTTGCCTCTCCCCTCGCTGCTCCCTGTCCCTGCCAGGAGAAGGGCGACGGGTGGAGACCGTTTGGGTCAGCGGACGGATTTCGCTGCCTGAGTTTGAAGTGCAGCTTGTTACTTCCCCAGCACAAGGCTCGAGTGGTCGCGGCTCCTTCTCTGATCAGAGGTCTCTCTGTAGCCTGAGAGCTGGACCTGTTGGTCCTCTTGGTCAGCACGATGCTGGACTGAGAGTCTGCCTCTTGCTCGAGGTGAGGTCAAGCCGTACACGTGCTACACCAGGAGCCTTCACCACCGTTCAAGAACGTGCAGGAGCGTGAGCTTGCTCTTCACTCGGTTATTCCAGCGTGCAGCAGCCTGCCTGGCGCCTCCTCTCCAAAGCCTCAGTATTTGTGTTTTCTCCTTTCCTCCCTGACATGGGGAGATGGTTTGAGTTAAAAAAGAAAACACCCAGAGGGTGCCTTGAAGACACATTCTTCAAATTCCTTATTCATGTGTATTGTAGCTGTGTTGAACTTGTGCCCCCTGAGCCCCTCCGTCCTGGAGCTGGTGTTGCTTCCCAGACGTGCCCGGCGGGCAGAGAGCAAGCGGAGCAGGGCCCGGCCAGCGTCTCGGCCAGCCCGCGGTGGAGAAGTGGCTCTCCTTCCCATCCCTTGCTTGGGGTTTTTGTGAGACTTGATGTGAATCTGCAGGGACTGGGAGTGCTTGGGGGTGCTGGAGAAGTCCAGCTGGTTTCGGTCACCTCTGCCCATGGAGCTTTTGGAGCCCCTCCGCGCTGCTCCTGCCGAGCTCTAGCCCAGGGCGCGGGTCTGGGGATGGCTCTGCTGGGGTCGGTGATGGGGTGGGGAGGTGCTGCTGGCTGGAAGTAGACCGAGCACATGCTGGAGGTCCTGTCCCTGCTGATGAGGGCTCGCTGTGAGAGGTCTGAGGGGCAGGACCCAAGAGTTGACTGTCACAGGGTGCGTTTCTGTCTGGAGACAAGCACTGGGAGCCCCTCCACGCGGCCGTGCTCCAAACGGGAGGGTGTCCCCAGCCGCACCCGTACACGTCTGCTTCCCACCCCGGTGCTCAACCGTGCTGTGCTTTCCTCTCCAGAACAGCCTGGGTTTGATCTACACCATCTACGTGGACGGGCTGAGTGTGTCCTTGGAGAACGTCATTGGAAACCTCCTGACATGTACCATCCCCATCACCGGGGGAGCTCAGGTGGGTAACCTGCCCCTGCCTGCTTCCCTCTCCTTGCTTCTGCCTCCTGAGCAGCTCTGACGGCAGCAGGGCTGTTTTGCTCAGCTGTGTTCTGGTTCTGCTGCCCTGGGGTGAGCTGAGCGAGGCTGCCTGGGCTCGTGGGCAGAGTCTGGCTCGGCGCACTGGCCACTGAGGGGCTGCCGCAGCGCGCTGCTACTGGCAAGTGCTTGGCTAGAGCGGGCAGTGCCTTCCCGAGTGCTTCGAGAGTAGAAACAACAAACCTCCGTGATTTGGAGCCGCTCAGCTCCTAGATGAGCTGAGAAGATCTTGCTGCTTCGCGTAGCTACCGCTTGCCATGACGAGGCAGCTTGGTCTTGGCTCCTTGCCCCCTCCAGGAGGGAGCGCTGGGTGGCTCGACCATCAGCTGGCTTACGTAGTCACCGATCGATCTGTGCAAACAATTGCCACGGTCTGTGGTCGTTCCTGCATCAGGGAGGTCTTGTTCCTCCACTCGGCTCTGTCTGATTGCCTGGAGAGCTGCTCCAGAGCCAAGTGGTCACAGGCCATCTGTGAGAGCAGGGACGAGTCAGCTCGAGGGAGATGGGCCAAGCGAGGCTGACGCTTGCCAGATGAGCAGCTTGGCGCTCTCTCCTCAAACCACTGGCTTGTGCCTGTGCGTGGCCGGCATCTCTGATGGACAGGGCTCGAGAAGCAGCAGCCTCTCTTGTGACCAGAGCTGAGGCCATCAGAGATAAGCAACCCTCTTGTTTTTCCCCTCTGAGCCATGTGTTCCTCTAGCAGCCCCCCTCCTGCTCTCGGGAGGCCAGCTGGGCTCAGGCTCGCTCGTGTGAGCAGCAGATGGGTAAGGAAGGGCTGATGGAAGCTGGCTTGGAGATGGCAGAAGTGGAAAGAGTCCAGCTGGACCCTCTGGCAGGAGGCATTTGGAGACAGCAGCGTAACGCCCTGGGCCTCTTCTGCCACGCTAATGCCTGGAACCTAACGTGGACGGGCGCTTGTCTCCTGCAGCGGCTTCGCTTCCAGCTGAGCTCCCCTCGCCCCAGCAAAAAATGCCACCAAAGTCTCTCG
Organism: Leptosomus discolor; assembly: GCF_034619465.1. NCBI lineage: Eukaryota > Metazoa > Chordata > Aves > Leptosomiformes > Leptosomidae > Leptosomus > Leptosomus discolor. The sequence continues at coordinate 218,511,009 of NC_141391.1, read as the reverse complement.
CACCCAGGCTGCACCCGAGGGGAGGAGGAAGGAGCCTTTGCGAGGCTGGGGCAGCACGGCAGGTCCCTGGTGCCTGGAGCCAAGGGTTTCCTCCACCGCTGCGGCCCCTGACCCTGCGGGCAGGCCGCTGGCTCGAGCCCGTGTCTCTGCACGGGCTTCTGGGGCAGAAGCGGTGCCCCGTGGGCTGCCGCCCTGGCCCCGCCATCCCTTGGCGCTTCCTCTGGTGATCCAGAGCGATGGGGGTCCTGGGAGGGCCCGGCGGTGGTCCTGGTATTTGCGGGAGAGGGGCGGATGCCAGCCATATCCCAGTCCTCCGGAGAAGAAAGCCGGGTGCTGCCCGCACCCTGGGGGCTGCGGCCGCGTGCCCAGCGTCCTGGGTTTGCTCTGGCCGAGGGCGGGAGCGTTCCCGCAGGATCTGCCCGGCTCTGCCCGGCTCCCTCTGGTTCCTCCCCGGTGGGACGTGTGAGCAGCAGGACGGGAGAGGAGAGGCTCCTCAGACCAGGGCGGCTCCTCGAGCCGCTGCGGCTCACTGAGCGGCGCTTTTTGGCACGGTGGTTCGTCACCTCCCAGTTCTTGCAGGATCGATCTGTGCTGTGGGAACAAGCAGCACTGGAGGGAGGGACAGTTTGTTGGTGGCGCTTCCCTTCCCGTGCTTTACCCGTTCCCCTGCCGTGTCCAGACGCCCTTTCCCAGCGTAGTAGCTGTGGCTTTTGCTTCGTGTGTGTGTGTGTGCGTGGGCATCTCTCCTCTCCGAGCGCGCCGGTCCCTGCTTGTCGTTGGCCTCTGCCCGTGTTCGTCTTCCCCGTTTTGCTGTCTGTGTGTGTTTCTAACTGACTGTGCTATCTCTGTCTGTCCCCATCTCAGCTTGACGCGGAGGACGAAGCAGCGGTACGCACTCCTTTTCTTTCCTTGGGTCTGTCTCCTCGTTAGCAGCCCCTCTTACTGTTCTCGAGGGTGGCACACGCCGCAGCCGCTGCGGCGGCGGAGGCCCGGGCACCGTTTGTCTCCGTCAGGGGCACCCTCGGGTGTGCGTGCGTCTGCGTGTGTTGCTCTGACGGGCAGCAGGGGCCCTGGGCTCCGGGGAAGGGGGTTGCGCTCCTGCCCCGCAGCAGACTGGCCGTGCGCCGTTTGCCTCCCCGTGGGGGCGTTCTCCTGGGGAATGGGGTTGTGAAAACGCGGGGGGCTGGTCTTGAAGAGCGGGTCAGGGGTGCGCTTGTCCCTGCCCGGCCGGCACAGCAGCGTTCGGGAGCAGATTTCTGGGCTGTTGTGGTGGCGTGAGCTCTTGTGGCTGCCAGGGGGCTGGGCGAGGAGGTGGGTTGCATGGCGAAATCTGCTATTGCAGCGGAGCGTTTTCCCTAGGGAGGTGCAGAAAGAGCAGAAGAGGGCCCGTGACCTGGTCCTGCCCCAGCCCCTATGGCCTGGAGAGAGTGCGGGGTTTCCCCGTGCCGCTGGGAATGAGCTTAGGTCTGGGAAGAAAGTTATACTGGAGAAGAAGCGTGAGACTGTGCCCAGTCTGTCCATCCCCAGCCCTTCTAGCAGGAGCCGTCGGGGCCTGCTCACGCCGCCTCGGCACCCTGCCCGAGGGGGGAGGCAGCGGCGCTGGTGCTGCTCCTTCGCCTGGCGGCGCTGGCTGGGCACGGCACCGGTGAGCTGCGTCCCCCTGGGCGCGAGGCCCTGGAGGGCCCCCGTGGGCTGGGGCGCAGCGCGGGTCTCGGGGCTCGCTGCCGCCTTCTGCCAGCCGTCGAGGAGCTGCTCGTGCCGGCTGGGAGCGCCGGCAGCAGGTCTCCTTCCTCCCCGTGGCCCCGGCCGGGCAGGCAGCACGCGTGTTCTCTGCAGCAGCCTCGCTCCGGCCGTGAGGCGGCGTGAGCCGTGGTGGGGCCTGCTGCCCCGCTGGGTACGAGGGTTGCGCCGAGGGCACGGTCGCCCTGGCCCCGTGCGCCGGGGGGATTCGGGCTGCCGCTGGCTGGGAGAGGCGGCGGGGCGGCCGGCTTGCCCGCGAGGCTTGTGCTCGCCCCTTGCTCGGGTGGACGCCCAGTGACCGGGTCGGTTTTCTCTTGCAGAGGACGATCTCCCTGGGAGCAGGGGACAGGCAGGTGATCCAGACGCCCATCAATGACTCGCTTCCCGTCAGCAGCTGCAGCGTGGCCCTGCTCTTCCGCCAGCTCGGTGAGACTTCTCCCCGCACCTCCTTCTCATCGGGTCCGGTGCCAAAGCCAGCTGGCCCAGTCCCGGGCTGGAGTTCCCTGCACGTCCCTTCCCACCACGCTCCTGAGCCTGGCTTGGCAGCTCAGGGCTCTCTTCCAGCTGCAGCCGCCTCAGACCGAGCCCTTCCCGGCCCCGCTTGGCCTCCCCTTTCCCAGGAGAGCAGGAGACGGGCAGGCCTGCCCAGCTCCGGTGCAGGCGCGTGGCCAGGTCTCATGAGAAACGGCCCAGGTGGCAGGAAGGGGTGCCCGGAGGTGCCCTGCCTCTCGTTAAAGGGCACGGGCAGCTCAGCAGGGGTGCCCAGCGTCTCTCAGAAGAGGGGCTTCCTTGGGGGAGCACGTACCTGGGTGACCCAGGAGCGGCTTTTGGGGAGGATGTTGAACTCCTCTGTGGTGCAGAATGGGGAGATGGGGAGTGGGATCCAGCTCGGATGGGGGTTGGTGGTCTCTGGTGGGGTGCGAGAGGGGACCCCTCGTTTCTGAGCACTCTTCTCTCCCTTTCTCCCCAGGCATCACCAACGTGCTGTATCTCTTCTGTGCAGCGCTTACTGAACACAAGATCCTGTTTCTCTCCAGCAGTTACCAGAGGCTGACCGACGCCTGCCGGGCTCTCCTTGCACTTATGTTCCCCCTCAAGTACAGGTGAGGGAACCCCACCGCTCCTCGAGCACCTCGGCCCTCCGACAGCAACCTAGAGCCGTCCGGGGCGCAGCCGCCTGCCTCCCCCTTGCTTCACGAAGCCTTCGCTGCCTCCTGGTTCCGTAGCCAGCGTGGCTGGTAAATCCCTGTGTTGCAGGCCCTGCCGGCAAAGGGGCAGGCGGGGGAACGCCCGCAGGTCTCGGCTGGGCTGAAAGTCCCTTTCCTGAAGCCTGCACAGCAATTCCAGAGGGCGCCCACAGCAGTGGAGGGGTGCGAACCTTCCACCCCTGCCTCCCTCCTCTCTAGGGCCAGGCGGGGCTCTAGCGCTGGAAGCAGGGAGCGAGGCGTTACCAGCAGTGTCCGTAGCTCCGGGAGCTGCTGGCCGGCGCTGTTCCGAGACGTGGCAGCTCCTGGCAGAGGGAAGCAAGGAGTTGTGCCCGTTGGGCTGGGGGACGTGGCCTGGCAGCGTGTGATCACCCCATGGTGTGCGTGGGAGAGGCCAGGGATGCTTCCCTCTCCGGAATCCATCCCTTTTCCCTTCCCTCAGCAGCCCTCCGTCCCAGCCCCGGGCACAAGGTCTCACTGAACGGGGAGGCTGGACGCTGGGAGGCTTCCAGAAAGCCACGGTGCAAATTCTGCCCTCCCTGGAAAGGGCCACGTGCATACAGGGGTTTTGTGAAGGTGCCAAGGGGGGTGGCCAACCCGCCGCGGTGACTCCTGCGGGATGGCCGGCACCCTACTCGCCCCAGCCCCGGGGAGCTGGTGGTGCTGTTGGCCCACGGGGCCCGGCCAGGGAGGGGGAGGCCAGCTCGGAGACTGGCCGCCACTGGGGCTGTTTGCTCATCCCCCAAGTAGGGCGGTGGAGGTAGACAGGCCGTTGTTGCTGCCAGCGCCTGTCGCGCTGTTTCCACGCTGGCCTGCCGTACCCCCGGGCTGCAGAAAGGCTGTTTGTACTCCAAAGAAAGCTTTCCTTCGGGGTTAAAGTGCTCTGCTGGAAACCTGTCCCCTGGTCAGACTTTGATTGTAACTCCAGGGCCGGAGAATGGTCACGGTCAGTGTCCCCAAGCCCTCAGAACCCTTGCGCGGCCGTAGGGCACGTCCTGTCTGGAGGGCTGAGGGTGCCAGGAGGAAGGCTGCCTTCCTGGGGACACCGTCACCCCCCAGCCTCTGGAGGTGGGGGTCATCGGCTGGTGTTGCGGGCGGTGCTCGGGTGGAGAGCAGGGCTCGACTGGCTGCAGCGACGCTCTTCTTTTCTGGTTGCAGTTTCACGTACGTGCCCATCCTGCCTGCGCAGCTCCTCGAGGTGCTGAGCACCCCAACGCCCTTCATTATCGGAGTCCACTCCATCTTCCAGTCGGAGACGCAGGAGCTGGTGAGACGACGCTCTGTACCCCCTCCCTCGTGCCGGGAGCAGAAGCGGCCCAGGGAAGGCACAGGGCTCGTGTGCCGGCCGCCTCAGGTGGCGGCAAACCTTGTCCTGAGGGTGCCCGGGGCAGCGGGCTGAGCACAGGCTCTGCTTGTTCAGGCCGGCCAGCCCGGGCTGCGAGCCAGACGTGCCACACCAGCCAAGCCGGGCTGGCGGGGCCACGCGCCGTCGGGGCTTGGGGCCGCGGAGCCTGCACGCGAACGGCCGGGGTTAACCCAGGATTTGGGTTTGAAACGCGGCCGGCAGCGCTGCTCCGCGTTGGCCCTTCGGAAAGCGAATTAAATTGAAGCGCGGAGAGTCCGGCCTCAGCTGACGCGCGCTTCCGTGCAGCCCTCTGGGCACCGCGCAGCGTGCCGCCCGGGTCTGGCAGGGTGGCCCTTCTGCTGGGCCGGGGTCAGGGCTGGACCCCTCGCCCAGGCTGATCAGACGCTGAGGAGTCTGATGCCGAGCAAAGCTGCGTCCCGCCCCTGCCCCGTTGTCCCCCCGCTGCCGCCTTCGTTGCAGGGAGCGGTGGGATCCCGTCACCGCGTGTCTGTTGGCAAATGCTTGGGTTTGGTGGCAGTGGGAAAGAGAAGATAGCTGCGGAGGGCCGGAGAGCTCAGAGGAGATGGAGACACCGCTCCCAAGCCCTCCTCCCCTGAGCTGGGCTTACCCCTCGCTAGCTCTCCCAGCGGGAGGTGGTGGGGAGGGGGTCGGGAAGCCCGGCCTTGTCTCATGCCTGTCCTGCCCCTTCCAGCTGGATGTTGTTATCGCAGACCTGGACGGCGGGACGGTGAACGTCCCCGAGTGTGTGCATATCTCCCTGCTCCCCGAACCTCTGCTCCAGCAGACCCGGGAAGCCCTTTCCATGGTGAGTGCTGCGGCCTTCCCCCATTCTGCGGGGTGCAAACACCTCGGGAATGACTCACGTTTCCAGGGGGACCCGGGAACGGAGCAGCAGGGGCTCCTCAGAGCAGAGGTCCGTACCTCGGGGTCCCGCTGACTGTGCCGCAGGAGACCTCTCCTGATCCTGATGGCCTCCGGTGCGTGGCAGTGCCGGAGCTGGGGGTTCTTCTGCCAAAGGTTTCTGGGAATCAGGCGGCTGGATCCCAGCCCGTGGGCAGGAAGCAGCTGCAGCCCTGAAGCTTTTCTGGCTGCTCCTGTGTTCCCAGAGCCCGCTGGCCGTGCGAGAGCGTGCCCAGGACAGCCGTGCCAAACAAAGGCTGCACGCCGGCTGTGACCGGGGGGGAGCCGGGGGGGGGGGCTGGTTCTGCCGCAGCCCCGCTGCACCGAGCCCCCAGCCCTCCCACGGCGTACGGCTCCCCCCAGCAGAGGCTCCCCACTGCCCTCAGCCCACCGAGGTGTCCCCGGGGTCGGCGCTCCGGGCAGCGGGGCTTTACAAGGAAGGGTCGGGCCTTGAGGCTTCCCTTGCACAGCACGGAGTTTTCTGAACCCTGGTGGTTCCAGCCCTGTAGGTTTGTTTCCAAGACCCTCAGACTGTTTCTGTGGGTGCTGTCGGGTTTCTGGGGAATGCTGCTGCTTTGCCTTTTCCAGCTGTGAAGGTAGAGATGCCCCTGGGCCGGGGCCTGAGCGTGCTTTGTGCCTTGTCTGGGCAGGTCTTGGACCCCGAGCTGGAGGTGGCAGATCTCGCCTTCCCCCCTTCAACGATTTCTGCCTCTTCTCTCAAAATGCAGGTGAGTGGAGCGGGGGGGGAGGGGACAACCTTCCGGTGAGGCTGCCGTCCCTGCCCGTTTCTTGGGCATGGTTGTGGTGTAGCTGAGGTTAAGAGGCAAAGCACAGTACTGCCAGGATGCCAAGGCCACAGCTCCAAGCCGCGGCCTGGAAGCCAGCAGTGCCATTTCGGTAGCTGGCCCGTGGCTGCCGCGTTGCCTGCCGTGCTGGAGCAGGGACTGGGGGCAGACACCGAGCATTTGGGCCCTTCATCAAACCCCAGGGCTGCGAGAGCTCCCTTTTCCTCCGCGTGCAGCGTCAGGGACACTGGGAAGGGGCGGCAAAACAGTGAATCCAGCCCGCCACGTCTCTTTCTCCCTGGAATTTCTGCTGAGTTTCCTGCCCTGCTCAGCAGAAGCTGACCCTGACACGTGGTTTGATCCCCTCGCCTCTGTGCTGGGGGTAAACTCCTGCCCGCCGTGAGCCGGCTTGTCCGCACCCTCTGCCTGACCACGCCGTGACCACGCCGCCCTTCCTTCTTCGCAGGATAAGGAGATCCGTGCTGTCTTCCTCCGCTTGTTTGCACAGCTGCTTCAGGGCTATCGCTGGTGTCTGCACATCATCCGCATCCATCCCGAGCCCGTCATCCGATTCCATAAGGTGAGGGGCTGGCCTGGGGGCTGGCTGGCCCCTCGGCACGGCGGCTCTGCCAGCCCGGCTCCCGTCTGAGCAGGGGAGGAAAAGAGCCGCCGCTGGGAGCTGTGATGGGGACGGGAGGAAGCCTTTGGGGCCTGGGCAGCGAGGGAGGGCAGGGGCCGTGTTTCTGCCGTGGCTCGGCTCCCGCTGCTCCACCGCCCGCTGCCCAGGCGGCAGAGTTAAGTTTTCCCGCTCTCCTGTGGGATAACTCTTCAGGAGGGTGGGGCGGAGGTTGGGATGAGTCGGTCTGTGAAGAGGCCGGCACAAGCGCAGCCATATCTCGAGGACAGCCGTGTGTTTCCAGCGAGTGGCCTCTGTGACATCGCTCCCGGGTCCGCCTGCAGCCCCTGTTTGTCCTTGACCCTCCCGAGGTCTGGCGGGTCCGGCAGCGCTTCCCTGCTTATGCCCGTCTGCGCTCAGAGGCGCTGCGGCTGGCGTCCCCGCTGCCTGGTGGCAGGCCGCCTTCGAGGCTCCCGGAGGGTGTCCCTCCCGTCCTGCCCTGCGGCTGGGGATTTTCTGAAGATCTGGGGAGAGGAAGGAGGCAGAGCCAGCCTTCCCCGGCCCTTCGGGGCTGTTCGCTGGACCTGGCAGGGCAGGGAGAGCAGGGAAGAGCTAGCAGTGTTCGGGCACCCGTGGAGGAGACCCAGCGCAGGAGAAGGCAGCGGGACGGGGAGCGAGAGCAGAGGGAGAGAGCACAGCCCTGCCGCAGCCGTGCCCTCCCCGCTGCGCGCTCGACGTCGCCGAGGTCGGGCAGGGAGGAGCCTTCCTGCTGCCTGCACCTTCCCGCTCTGCCCAGCCCGCCGCGAGGTCAGGGGGGGCGACACCTCGTACCCCCAAAAGCGAGCCAGGAGAGCGCACGTGAGCGTCACCAGCTGTCGAGTGTGCTCTGGTCTCTGACATCTCGAGTCAGCGGCGCGTCCGTAAGGGTTTCGAGCTGTGTTTTTGTGCTCGACAAAGATTCCAACAAAGATTCGGTCGTTCCATAAAACCGTAAACACGCGGTAAACATGAGAAATGCCCTTGCACAGAACGGCTATAAACCGAATAAAGTACAGCAGACTTCCGTTTAATGAAATCCTTCTGTGCAGCGATGGTATGCGGTACAAAATAGCCTGAATTTCACTTATTTAGCAGCATCCAGGCCTCACAGCAGGTTTAGGGCTGCGGGAGTCAGCAGTCTGTGATCTGGTGCTCTGCACCTCTCGGCTCCTTCCCCTGGCAAGGGGCTGGTCCAGCTCCTCCGCAGAGCGGCGAGCGTGGGTGGCGTGGTGACCCGGAGGTCCGCAGTGTCATCGGGGCCGTGGGCGAGCGGTCCCTGCCGTAGCACCGTCGTGAGTCGGTGTGCAGCGAGCAGGGGAGGGCGTTTGGGGGAGCAAAAGCTGTTCCCCACCGGCCGCTCCTGACGGCTCGTGGTGTGCCGCAGCCGGTGGCGCTCGGGTGGGGTGAGCTCCCACGCTCGTCTGCCGAGGGGAGCGGAGTCCTGAGGGCTTGATGCAGGCGCAGGGGACCTGGTGCTTTGGGCTCTGTTGGTGGTGCTGGTGAGAGGCTCCTTCAAAGCCACATTTGGGGACGAGGTGGGCTGAACAAGCGTGGTCCAGGGTGAGGTCCTCGTCACACTGCTTCTCCCGAGGGGCCGATGCTGGTGCTCTTCGCTTGCCACCGAGCACGTCCTGCTGCAGCTGTGCCTCTGCCACGGGCCAGAGGCGCGGGTTTTGGTGCAAAGCCTGTCCCTGTGCCTGCACGGGACGGGGAAGGAGACGGTGGGGTCCCACTGCTGTGCGGGCGCCTGTCCTTCGCTGCGGTCGTGGTGTCACCCACGCCGCCACCTCAGCCGGGACGACTGATGCCTGGCCAGTGCTGCTGACAGCGCTCTCCCCTCTTCCAGGCAGCCTTCCTTGGGCAGAGGGGGCTGACGGAGGATGACTTCCTCACCAAGGTGCTGGAGGGCATGGCGTTCGCTGGCTTCGTGACCGAGCGGGGGGCCCCGTACCGCTCCATCGACCTGTTTGATGAGGTAAGCGGCGGTTTGGGAGCAGCACGCCCCTGCCCCGCGCGTCCTTGCTCCGCTCGGCTCTCCCTGCCCCTCGAGGGACTGAGCGGGGGGGTCTGCCGTGACCCTCCAGCTGCAGCGTTGCGCTGGGGGACGGAGCCGGGGGACGGGAAGGGTGGCCGGGTCCTGCCCAGCAGGCAGCTGCGCCTCTCACCCGTCTCTCCTGCTCCCAGCTCGTGGCTTACGAAGTGAAGCGCATGCGTGCGGAAGAGGGGAACAAGCAGAAAATACTGCGGCACATCAAGGAGCTGGCGGAGAAACTGTACAAAAACGTGAGTCCTGGAGAGGCCCCGAGCGCTGGAGCTGCTCGGAGCAGGGTACGGGGCAGGGAGAGCCTGGGTCGGCGCCCCGCTCGGCCTGTCCTCCCTCCGTACGCTCTCGCCGTCGTGTGCCACCCTGCGCTGTCACCTGTGGCGGGGCACCTGCTGATGGGCCCAGAAGTGTCTGGCCCGGCGAGAGCTGCTCCCAGGCACGAGGTTCCTCAGGCTGGGGTGGCCTGAGCATCAGGCACTCCGCGGCTTCGCTCCCGAGCAGCCGCCTGGTGTCTGAGCCAGGGCAGGCCAGCAGAGCAGCGCCGGCGGGGCCCTCGGCCGTGTCAGGACGGAGCTCCTGAATGGCGCTTTGCTCGCCGCTGTGTTCGGGGCCCAAGCGAGCTGTCCTTGCACTGCTCCCCAGCCAGCCTGCCCTCGGGGCTGCAGGTTGCTGGGGGTTGTAGATACCAGCTGGGAGAGCGTTTGGCCTCAGAGCGGCAGAGGTTGCTGAAGGATCCCTCGCTGGGGCTCCTGCCCTGGGAGAGGACGCGCGATGTCCGCCTGCCTGAAGGGAAACTCTCTTTGCTGTGCCAGGAGAACCCGTACCCCGCGGTGACCATGCACAAGGTGCAGAAGCCCACGGAAGGTTGTCACCTGCGCCTCCACCAGAAGCCTTTTCCCCGTTTGGATGAGGGGACGGTGCAGTGGATCATTGACCAGGCCACTGCCAAGCTGCAGACGGCTCCTCCTGCCGTGAAGGCGGAGAAGAAATGCATGGTGCCGTCGGGACCCCCCATTGGTACGTGTGCGCAGGGGGCCTTTCCCTGCGCTGAGGAACCCCGCTTGGGAGGGGCTTTACCCTGGTGTCGCTGCCATGTCCGAGGGTCCCACATGAGCAAAATGTGCCCTGGAGAAGCAGCAGCACTGGCACCGTCCCCATTAGCTTCTGCCCCATGGGCTGCTTAGAGCTCCTTAGAGTCTGTCAGCCAGCATGAGGGGACAGCTGAAGACCCCACAGCGTCCTTCCAGCATGAGCTCTTGGAGCCTAGAGCCTCCCTGCAGGGGAGGGGGCACCCGTCTCTCGCCACCCCGGGGTGAAGCCTTGCCCTGGCTGAACTAACAGGCGATTCTCTCGCCAGCTGCCATCATGGAGCGCAATGGCAACGCCCTGGCCAACAGCGCCCGTCGCCTGGAGGTGGTCAGGAACTGCATCTCCTACGTCTTTGAGAACAAGATGTTAGAAGCCAAAAAGGTGAGAGGGGCTCCCGAGGAGCTGGTGGTGGAGGGGAGGGGGGGGGGGTTGCTCTGCCTCTCCTCCGTGGCGGGCTGGAGAGGACGTTCCCTGCCCACGTCCCGGTCTCTGCTGACCAGCTCTGTGCCACGCGTTCCCCTCTCCGCCCTGTTCCTCCTGGTGTCCCTGGGCTTTTGGCCGATCGCTGCACTGCACCAGCTCGGCGCTATTTCTGCGTCTCCCAGTGCCCCCCAGGGTCTGTCCCGTGGAGGTAACCGGGCTGGGGTCCTCCCCGGCCTTGCTGAGCAGGGACCTCTGGGGGCTGTGCTCCAGCTGGCCAGACGGGGGGTTTCGCTCTGGTTTGCCTCCACGTCCGAGTGCGGATGAGCCGTCTGTAAACACCCCGGTGTCGGCCAGCGCAGCCGGAGTGTGAAGCCCCTCCTGCACCCCCTCGTTGTGGGCTGCCCTTGAACTCGCCGTCTGAGCGGAGCCCCGCTGGCTCCCGTCTCTCTACCCCGTGACTCCTCCTTTCCCCGGCAGTTATTCCCCGCGGTGCTGCGCGCCATGAAGGGCCGAGCAGCCAGGCACTGCCTGACCCAGGAGCTGAACCTGCACGTGCAGCAGAACCGGGCCGTGCTGGATCACCAGCAGTTCGACTTCATCATCCGCATGATGAACTGCTGCCTGCAGGTAGGAGAGGGCTGGGGAGAGCGTGTCTTGTGGGAGACAGCGTGGCGCAGGGATCGGAGCGGGTCAGAGCTCCGAGGGTTGTGATCGGTGGGGCTGAGTCCAGCCGGAGGCCTGTGGCCAGCGGTGTTCCCCAGGGGTCAGTGCTGGGGCCTGTCCTGCTCAATACATCCCTCACCCACCTGGATGGAGGGCCGGAGCGTGGCCTCGGCAGATTTGGTGACGATAGGAAGCTGGGAGGAGGGGCAGATCCAGCAGAAGGCTGTGCTGCCCTTCAGCGAGACCTGGACGGGCTGGAGAGCTGGGCGGGGAGGAACCAGATGAGGTTTAACAGGGGCAAGTGTGGGGTCCTGCACGGTGGGGGGAATAACCTCACACACCAGTCCAGGCTGGGGGTCAACCTGCTGGAGAGCAGCTCTGCGGAGAGGGACCTGGGGGTTGTGGTGGACAATGGGATGACCATGAGCCAGCAACGGGCCCTTGTGGCCAAGAAGGCCAATGGCATCCTGGGGTGCATGGAGAAGAGTGTGGCCAGCAGGTCGAGGGAGGTTCTCCTCCCCCTCTGCTCTGCCCTGGTGAGGCCACGTCTGGAGTGCTGTGTCCAGTTCTGAGCCCCCCAGTTCAAGAGGGACAAGGAGCTACTGGAGAGAGTCCGGTGGAGGGCCGTGGAGATGATGAGGAGACTGGGGCATCTCTGCTACGAGGAAAGGCTGAGAGACCTGGGGCTCCTTAGCCTGGAGAAGGCTGAGAGGGGACCTTATCAACACTTATCAATATCTCAAGGGGGGGTGTCAAGAGGATGGGGCCAGGCTCTTCTCAGTGGTGCCCAGTGACAGGACAAGGGGCAACGGGCACAAACTGGAGCACGGGAAGTTCTGCCTGAAGATGAGGAAAAACTTCTTTGGTTTGAGGGTGGCAGAGCCCTGGCACAGGCTGCCCAGGGAGGCTGTGGGGTCTCGTTTTCTGGAGCTATTCAAAACCCACCTGGACACGATCCTGTGTGACCTGCTCTGGGTGAACCTGCTTTAGCAGGGGGTTGGACCTGGTGGTCTCCAGAGGGCCCTTCCAACCCCTGTCATTCTGTGATTCTGGCTGGGGGTCTTGCAGTGAACCCTCTTGCAACCTCCGCTCTCCTCCCCAGGACTGCACGGCCATGGACGAGCACGGGATCGCAGCCGCTCTCCTGCCGCTGGTCACCGCTTTCTGCCGAGTGAGTACCTGCACCGCCCTGACCCGGTACGGCCCGCGCCGACTCGGAGCTCCTCGGAGGCCGCAGAGGCTGGCAGGCTGAAGGACGGAGAGCCAGCGCTGCAGCAGGTCGAGGGCAGGTTGTCCCCTCGGTGCTTCTCCTGACCAGTAGCTTCCAGCCACTCGCAAGCTCGGCCAGGCTGGCTGTGCCGGTCTCTGGGCCCAAGGCTCCCAGGATGGCTGGAACACACTCTGGGAAGGGTGCTCAGAAATCGGGGCTGCTCTGAAGTGCCAGCTTGGTCCAGCTGGGCTGAGAGAAGATTCTGCCTCCCGTAAAGCGTCTGTAGCATGAGGCCCTGCGGGGCTCGGGATGGGCACTGGGGGGATCTGAGGAGAGTTTGCAAGGAATGCCCGGGGGAGCTCTGATGCAAGTGTCCCTCCCGCCTTTCCCAGCAGCAGGCTAGAGCAAGGATTGCCTGGAGAGGAGGGCTTGGCCCAAAGGCCGTGTTTGTGATGAAACTCTCTTCCACCTTCTGCTTCCTCAGAAACTGAGCCCGGGCATCACGCAGTTTGCCTACAGCTGCGTGCAGGAGCATGTGGTGTGGACCAACATCCAGTTCTGGGAGGCCATGTTCTACTGCGACGTGCAGAACCACATCCGAGCCTTGTACCTGGACAGCAACGAGGAGAACCACACGGACGAGGTGAGGAGGTGGCAGCGGTGCCCGTGTCCCTGGAGAGCCGCTGCGCAGAAGCAGCTCTGCCCCAAAGGTCCGCGGGTGGGTGGGGATGTGGAACCAGCCTGAGGGGCTGCCTGCTGGTTCCGGGAGATTCCTGGGGGAGCGCTGGGGTGAAGGCTGGCAGGTCTCCTGTCCGTGCAGAGCCCTGACATCTCCTTCCAACCCCTTCAGGAGAGCCCGGAGGGGCCGCAGGAAGCCAAGTCTGCCCTGGAGATAGCCTCGGAGCAGCTGAGGCTCTGGCCCACCATGAGCCGAGAGAAGCAGCAGGAGCTGATCCAGAAGGAGGAGAGCACTGTTTTCAGCCAGGCCATCCACTACGCCAACCGCATGAGCTACCTGCTGCTGCCCCTCGACACCAGCAAGAACCGCCTGCTCCGCAGCTCTGGGCTGGGGGACGTGGAGAGTGTCAGCAACAGCTTTGTCACCAACAGGTGAGCGGGGCTGGGGACCTCGGCGGGGCCGTGCTGCGGGGACCCCGGGGCAGCCTGAGCTGGGGGCGGCAGCTCCTCGGTGCGGCACCTGGGGTGTCTGGGTCTTGCCGCTGCCGTCAGGATGGGTGCGGGTTGCAGTGCCCAGGGGTGGAAGCTCTCCTGGGTTCCTCTCAAGAGTGGAAGCGCTCTCGGGCTCTGCCTGGCGTGGGTTGCAGCCGAGGGGAGATGTTCCGGGTTAACCCTTCCCTCCTCCTGCGCGGCAGCATCGCGGGCAGCGTGGCGGAGAGCTACGACACGGAAAGCGGGTTCGAGGATGCCGAGAGCTCCGACGTGGCCAACTACGTGGTGCGATTCATCAACCGCTTTGTGGACAAAGTCTGCACCGAGAGCGGGGTCACCAACGAGCACCTCAAGGGGCTGCACGTCATGATCCCTGGTAAACGCGCGCTGCAGCAGCGCGGGGGATTGTGTGGTCTCCCTGGGGATCCTTCCGGATCAGCACGGGGGGGTCTGCTCAGGGGGTGGTTCTGCAGGAAGCGGTGGGAAAACCCAGAGAAGGCGCACGGGGCGCTTACAGGGCGGGCTGGCAGCCCGCTGGGTGGTGTGTCGGACAGCGCTTCGCTCGCGGTCTCCAACGTCATGTTTGTCCGCAGATATTGTGCAGATGCACATAGAGACGCTGGATGCCGTGCACAGGGAGAGCAAGAGGCTTCCTCCCATCCAGAAGGTGTGGACCCGGGCGGGGGGAGGTGCTGGTGCTGGGGCGGGGGGCTCTCGGGTCCCCTCCCGCAGCCCGCACGGGCCTGAACTTCCCACCGTGTATCCCCGTAGCCAAAGCTGCTGCGCCCCAACCTGCTGGTGGGTGAGGAGTGTGTGATGGAAGGGCTCCGCGTGTACCTCATGCCCGATGGACGGGAAGAAGCCGCTGGAGGGAATATTGGTGGTCCCCCTCTGCTCCCCGCGGAAGGAGCCATCTTCCTCACCACCTACCGCATCATCTTCAAAGGCACTCCCACGGACCCGCTGGGTGAGCGCACCGCGGCGTCTGTCCTCAGGGGCTGGTGGTGCCTGGCGGGGAGGAGGTGGCCGGTAGCTCTCCTGGAGCGGTGGCTGCAGCTCGTCTTGCTGCAGGAGCTGCTGATAAGGCCTTGGGTGAGCGGCCAGCCAGCGCTGGGCCTCGCTGCAGCCACCGCGAGCTCGGTGGTTGCTCCCAGTACTACGAAGGAGGTGGTTGCTCTTGCTCTCCACCTGTGGTAGATGAGAAGTTGCTCATGCCCATCCCTGGGCACCATCTACAAGTCGCCGTGCGCTGGCTGTAGTATGGCTAGCCTGTTTCATCCCACGGGGCTCTCTGCGGTGCTGGCCACCGAGGGCGGCCCGGTGCGGCCGGGGCTGAGGCAGCGGGATGTGGCTGACCTGTTCCCATGCTTGTGCCCAGTGGGGGAGCAGGTGGTGATCCGGTCCTTCCCCATCGCCTCGCTGACCAAAGAGAAGAAGATCAATATCCAGGCCCAGGTGGATCAGTTCATCCAGGAGGGCTTGCAGCTGCGCTCGTGCACATTCCAGGTGAGGCTGCCTGGGGCTGCGGGTGCGTGGCCGTGGCTGGCACCGACCCTCGGGACGAGGCACTGGCTGCCCAGGCTGACATGGTTTGGGGGTAGTTTGCTGACGGGACCAGAGACAACCTCTGTAGCAGGTGACAGTGCAGCTGAGGGGACAGAGCCAGAGCCCCCCTTGCGGAGGAGGGAGTAGACTGTGGTCCATAGAGTCACAGAACAGTTTGGGTTGGAAGGCACCTCGAAGACCACCCAGTCCCACCCCCCTGCCACGGGCAGGGACGCCTTCCACTAGAGCAGGTTTCTGCTCCTTGAGCGCTGCCAGGGAGGGGGCAGCCACAGTTTCTCTGGGCAGCCTGTGCCAGGGCCTCACCAGCCTCACAGGGAAGAAGTTCTTCCCAAGATCTCATCTCAATCTCCCCTCTTTCAGTTTGAAACTCTCACCTCTCAGCCCATCACTCCCCTCCCTGATCCAGAGTCCCTCCCCACCTTTCCTGTACCCCCCCTTTCAGCACTGAAGGCCGCTCTAAGGTCTCCCCGGAGCCTTCTCTTCTCCAGGTTCAACACCCCCAACTCCCCCAGCCTGTCCTCACAGGGAGCTGCTCCAGTCACAGTCCTGTTGTACACAGGAGCAACTTCTTGCTCCTTAGCTGGGGGCTCCTTTCCAGCTGCTCCAGTGGCTGAGAAAGGTGTGAGACGTCCCCACACGGCGCCGTGGGAGGTGGTTCTGCAAAACCTTGTAGCAGGTCTTGGGGGAGAGAAATACAGCAGGGAGAGATGTCACAACACGAGTAGTTACTCAGCTTTTTACGTCTTTGAGAGACTTGTGGAGGTAGAGCAGCGCTGGGAGGAGAGCACCTAAACCACGCCGTCTGCTCCTTGCTGCCCTTCCTGCGTGCTCAGAGCCGCAGCGAGCGGGCGCCAGGGACATCGGGAGCAGCAGTGCCGGGTACGGAGCGGTCTCCAGGAGGAAGGGCTGTGGGACAGAGTAACTGGCACAGAGGGACAGACAGGGCAGCCTCCCAGCCCGGCCTGCGGCCCCTGCTCCCGACCGGGATCTGAGCTCTGCCCCGTGCTGTGGGAAGAGGAGCCGCTCGCAGTCCCCCGGCCCACGCCGTGACCGACCCTCCCGCCTGCTCTCTGCTCTTCCCGCAGTTGCTGAAGATCGCCTTCGACGAGGAGGTGGCTTCAGACAGCGCCGAGATCTTCAGGAAGCACCTGCACAAGCTGCGCTACCCCCAGCACGTGCGTGGCACCTTCGCCTTCACCGTGGGCCAGTCGCCCAAGCAAGCCATGCAGCCCAAGACCAAGGAGAAGAACCCCTCGCTCAGGTACCCGTCCCATGGGGGGAGCCGCACGTGGGCTGCGCTTGACCCTTTCCCAGGCGCTGCAGGGCTTCTCCTCCTCTCCCTCCTCCTGCCCGCCCAGCAGAGCTGCTGAGCGGGGGTCGCTCGAGGAAAGCTGGGGCACAGATTCCTGCACAGGAGGTCGGGGGTCCCTGAGCCTCCCATGCTCAGCGCTCTCCTGGCCCAGGGTCTCCACTTGGCTTTGGGGGGGGACGTGCTGCCGAGCTCAGAGCTCTCCTGGCCCAGGGTCCCGCCTGGCTTGGGGAGGGGACGTGCTGCGTGTCCGGCAGCGGTCTCCTCGCCCCCCGCAGAGGACTGGTCAGACCTGGGAAGCCGGGCATTGTTTCAGGGGCGTTCCCTGCCCCCTTGGCCAGGCCAAAAGAGCGCAAGCCCCGAGGAGGCGTCTCGTGGGAGAGGTTGCAGGGGGGCACGAGAGAGCAGCCCCTGCTGTGCTGGAGGACGGGGAGCGCTGCGGGGCAGCGGCGGAGCTGTGTGCGTGGTGCTGGCCTGCGGCACCCCCCGCGCCTGCGCTGGGTGGCGGCGATAAGCGATGCTCTGGGTGCTGCTGCGCTGGCGCTTGGTGTGCCCTGGAGTCTAAGCGTCTCTCCCGTGTGTTTGTGACTCAGCTCCCAGCAGGTGACCGGTATGTTCCAGGGCCTGACAGTGGGGGTCATGTCCCTTGGGCACCTTGGCCATTCAACCACGTAAGATGCCTTCGCCCTGGGCGGGAGCTTGCGAGGTGGCATTGGCTCCGGCTGCAGCCTTCACTGCTCCCAGGGTTTCTTCTCACCCGCTCTGCATGCCACCTGGGCTGTGGGCTTGGCACTCGGGGAACGCCCCTTTCCAGGCTGCCCGCCTGGCGTTCAGGGCTGCGCTGTGCGCTCTCACCGTCGCAGCACTGCGGCCTCCAGAGGCGGGCGGGCGGGCGGGCAGGCGGTCATCCTGGTGCTCTGGTGGATCCCAGGACGTGCTGGGCGAGCTGTGCCTGTACCACTAACCTCCGGAGACCTCTAGAGCTGCCGGGTCCAGCTCCAGGCCTGGGCACAGTCTCACAAGTCTGTCTGAACTGGCGAGATCTGCTTTGTCACCCCCCTCCGAGTCTGCTTCCAGTGCCCCACACTGCCTGCAAATCTCATTCCTCCGGTTAGGCAGCCCGCCTGTTCCTAGCCCCCGTACCCGAGCCGTACGTTCTCAGGACAGCATTCTTCCTCGGTCCTGAGGCTTTCCCTCCCTTGGTAAATGTGGGGAGCAGTTGGATTCCTCACCATCTGCTTCACAAAGCGAACCAAGGCACCTCCTAGTCTCACTTTGGTCCCTGCCCCAATAAGGTGAATTTCTTGGAGTCTTTGCATCGGCGCAGCTCTTCTCCTGGGCTGGCCGTGGCCCCTTCCCTCGCTGATGTATATCCCACGTCTCCTTAACCTGCTCCCCTTCGAGCCCAGGGGCTCACCAAGATGGTGACAAGCGCCAGGTCCTGAGCGTGGGCAGGCCGTTCCTGCCTTCTGGAGCTCCGTCGTGCAGAGCCTGTTCTGACCGTGCAGCCTAATCCTCTGTGGGTTTGGGGAGGTCTCCTCCCTTCCCTGCTTTCCCCAGGCTGCCCTCGGGAGTGGCCGAGCCCAGCCGTGCTCTCCCTGTCCCTTACGTGGCATCAGGTCACCTCCCGCCAGCTGCCTGTCCCCTGCCCGGGGAGGAGCAGCCCTGGGGGACACGGGGCCGGGCTGGCAGCATCCCTGCGGTGCATCCCCTGGCCCTTGCCCCGAGCTGGAGCCCAGCTCCGACGGGGACGGGCCAGATGGCTGCCTGCGGGAGCTCCGATGGGGAGGTGATGGCGTTGGAGCCCGGCACAAGGCTGGTGTCCCCTCGGGTCGGAGGCTTGGGCGCCCGCTCGGCCTCCTGCCCCCTCCGGCCTCCCTGGGCACCCGGGTCCCCCCAGGGGAAGGCGAGCGCTGCAGGCTCTGCCTCCGGCTCGGTGCCCTCCGACAGCCGAGGAGCCAGCTCCTCCTTGCCAGGGAGCGAGCAGGGACATCCCCCCTGCTGTGGTGACAGCGACTTTGACCCCCGCGCCTGTGGGCGGTGGTGAGGGACGCTCCTGTCTCTGCTTTGCTCTCGGCGTGGCAGCGTTGGTGTCTCTAACCCTTCAGGGGCTGCTCTTCTGGCCGCGCCGGGCTGTGGTCGTGCACGTGCGGCATCAGCCGGCCTCAACCTCTCCTCTCGTTCCAGGACGCTCTCCAAAAACCTGGTGAAAAACGCCAAGAAAACAATCGGCCGCCAGTACGTGACGCGGAAGAAGTACACGCCGCCCACATGGGAGCAGCGGAGCAGCCAGCACTTCCCAGAGGACAACGAGGATGAGATCTCAGGTTGGGAGCACCCCGAGCAGGGAAGGGAGGCCGTGGGGAGCGATGCGTTCGCTGGAGCAGCAGCATCTTCCAGCGGGGAGAGGGCTGGGCCGTCACGCTGCAGGAGAGCAGGCGCGGGAGCTTCCCTGGGTTTGCCACCGGGGTCGCCTCTCCCAGTTCTCAGCCGTCCACCAGCTCTTGTCTGCTGGTGGTGGCCAGTCAGCCGCTCAGCGTACTTCCAGTGAATACCTCGGGAGCCCTGCGGAGAGGAGGGAGCTGTGTGCTCTGGGGCCTCGGCTCCTCAGAGGAGAAGTCGCAGGTTTAAGCCGCGACCCGGCAGGTCAGGATAGACGTGAGAAGAGCTCGACTGGTTTGAGAGGGCTGGAAGGGACGGGAGTGCTCTGCGCTGCAGGTCACGGCGGGCAGGGCTGTCGGAGGAGCCGGCCTGGATGGGGTTCGGCGTTTCTGCGGGCACCAGTCCCTCCTCCGGTTCACCGCGGTGCTTGGGCTGCTGCTGCTTTGGTTCGCTCCCCCGGTGCTTTGCAGCGCTTTTCAGCTCGAGCTCTGCCACACACCTTGCTTATTAGCGAAAACACCAGCAGCCCTCGGGCCCAGAAGAGAGCTGCCGGTGAGATCCAGCACTGTCCTCCAGTTCTGGCGTTAGGAAGTGCACTCGGAGCGCTAGGACAGCTGCCGGCCGAGAGCGGCCCCCAGAGGTTGTGTCCACCTGGCAAGGGTTTTGCTGGGATGGAAGTGTCCCCGGGCTGAAAGCCTCGCTGGAGCCGAGGTCTTGCCTGTGTTGCCCCCCTCTCCCAGGAGGTTGCCCTTCTGTGAGGGAGATTGGGGCGATGTGGCGGAGCAGCTGTGGACAGATCCGTGTGGGGCTGTTCCGCGGCTCTCCGTGGCATCAGGTGGTGTGAAATCGACTCTGTGGGCAGCAGCCGGGCAGCGGGCTTCTCTTGGTCCCCGTAACCTCACACGTAGAGGCTCCTGCCCCAAAGCCCCGTGCCCAGCCCTTTGGACGGGGCAGCAGAGCTCTTCTCTTTCAGGTGACGGTGGTGGGAGGGAGCTCCTGCCCCGTCCTGTCTCGGCTGGGCTGGGAGATGCCTCCAGCCCGGCCGCCTCCTCCAGCTGCCCCTGGGACGCCGTGTCCGTGCCGAGAGCGGACCCAGACTCCCCTTTTGCCTCCGCAGTGTCTGAAGAGATGGACAGAAGCACTTTGACCCCCACCACCACCATCAGACCTTCGGACAAGATGACCATCAACCACCTGGTGGAGCGAGCCTGCTGCCGCGACTACCAGCGGCTGGGGCTGGGCACCCTCAGCAGCAGCCTCACCCGCTCCAAGAACGAGCCCTTCCGCATCTCCACCGTGAACCGCATGTACGCCATTTGCCGGAGGTGAGCCTCGGCGGGGCCGCGGCCGAGCGGGGGGGGTCCGCGGGGTTAGGAGGGGACAGCGGGGGTCTCGCCTGGTTTGTGGGAGCCGGGGGGGGGTGGGGGGCAGGCTCACGCTGGCGCCCCGCTGGGCTCTGCAGAGCCTCCGCTCTTCTCCCGCAGCTACCCCGGGCTGCTCATCGTGCCGCAGAGCATCCAGGACAACACGATCCAGCGGATCTCCCGCTGCTACCGCCAGAACCGCTTCCCCGTGGTGTGCTGGCGGAACTCCCGCACCAAGGCCGTGCTGCTGCGCTCGGGGGGGCTGCACGGCAAAGGCGTTGTGGGCCTCTTCAAGTCCCAGAACGCCCCCACCGCAGGTGCCCGTCCCCCTCCGCCCCTGGGCAGCGCCCGTGCCGGGGGCGGGCTGCGCACCCCTCCTCGGGTCTGCTGGCAGAGCGGTGATGCCGGTGGCTCTCTCCTCCTAGGCCCCTCGCAGACGGACTCCACCAGCTTGGAGCAGGAGAAGTACCTGCAGGCCGTGATCAACTCCATGCCGCACTACGCCGACGCCAGCGGGCGCAACACGCTGAGCGGCTTCACCTCCGCGCACATGAGCAGCTCAGGTGAGGAGCCGGGTCACGGGCTGCGGGGGCGCGGGAGGGCTCGTGCTGGCGTGCGGGGGGCCCCGGCCGTGGGGCGTGCTGGCGGTCCCTGGGCAGCCGGGCGAGCTGCTGGCCCCGGCGAGCTGCTGGCCCCGGTCGCCCGCATCAGAGGCGGCAGCAGAACCTTCCCGGTGTGCTCTCCAGAGCTCCCGGCGCTGGCTGGGCCTGGTGGTGGGGATGGGTTTCGGGAAACCCAGCGGCCCCGGACCTGCGAGCACTGGGAGCCCCAGCCTGTGCTCGGATCCGGGCGCTCGCTGCGGCCGGGGTGGGGGCAGCCCCCGCCGGCCGAGGTCTCGGCACCGTCCGTGCCCCGGCGCCGCGGGCAGCGGTGCTGGGGGTCTGTCGCAGGAAGCCTCGGTAAGTCTCTGCCTCCCTCGCTCTGCGAGCAGCTGCCCTCAGAGCTGCCTGTCGCTGCCCTGCCGCGCTCCGGTGCCGTTCATCCTCTGCCCCAGCCATTCCACCCCATTGTTGCTGCCGAGGTGACCGGCGGGGGGCCAGAGGGACTGTGGGGGAACCCAGCCAGGGGCTCCCTGCAGCCTGGGCAGGAGAGGACTTCCCGAAAGCCCCTCTGAGGCCTCTCCCCTGGCGTGGGAGGACGTGCCCAGAGCCACGGCTGAAGGAGGGGAGGGTCAGAGCAGCAGTGGGGATGACAGAGGAGTGACCTGGCGGGGTGGCAAGGGAGCCGCAGAGCCACGGCAGAGCTGCGGGAGGGCCGAGCCCCCGCTGCACCGGGTGCCTTGTCGCCGGGGCTCCAGCTGGAAGGCGCTTCCCGCATGCTGGCCTCCTGCTCCCGGCCCCGGGCCCTCCCGCTTGCTGCCGCTTCCTCTCCGGCCTCTTTTTTCCCCCCCCTTCCCTCCCGAGCACTCGTGGGGTGGCAAAGGCGGGAGGGCCCCTCCGGAGCAGCACAGCGAGGCCGAGAGCTGACGTTTTGTTGGTGCTACAGATTTCTCCGACAAGAGGCAGCCTAAGCTGGGATCGCTCATGAAGCAGGTGATGGGAGGGAAGGACGATGGGCCCGGTACTATTAGCCGCGGAGGTGAGGACGTGCGGGCGAACGCTGCCTCGTGGGGGCCTGGCGAAGGCCCCCCCCGGCTCGGGGCAGCCGTTGTAGAGTAGACGCTTCCCCTTCGCTCCCCCCGAGCTCTCTGCTGCGGGGCAGCCGCAGGGAGGGAGGGAGGGACCCGCTGCAGCGCACCCCAGAGCCATCTCGTTCGTCCCGCTCGTGGCTGCGGTCGCTCCGTCCGGGTCTCGCCCGGCGAGAGCGTGGGTCCGCCTCGCCCCCCGGCGCCCTCGCTGAGGTCGCTCTCGTCCTGTGCTCTCAGGGCTCGGTCACAGAGCTAGGGTCATCACTCTCTCCACCCCCAAGTGCGTGTCGCCGAAGGGCCGCGAGACGCCCCGAGGTACGGTACCGCCGCCCGCCTAACCACCACCCGGGTGCTAACCTCACCGACTGACCCCCCACACGCACTCCCACCCATCACACCACTAATGCCCCAGTAACACCCCACCTCAGCCCGCTAACGCCTCCACCCGGCATGTCGCTGGCTTGGCCCAGCTCGTGGTGCCAGCGGTAAGTACCGGGCCTGTCCCCGCCTCGTCCCGCACCCTCCTCTCAGGTTTGCTTTGGGCTCCTTGCGCATCTGCTGGTGCTGGGCTGGCGGTGGCCGGGGCTGGGGTCTGGCTGGCAGGGAAAGGGGCAGGTCCTGGCAGCGCGGGCGCAGGTCTGGGGACGGCGCCGCTGCGCAGGTGGTGGGGGCACGGCGACGCCGGGGTCGGTGTCCGGATCCGCCGGGCACGATGTCCTGCAGCGCCCAGCAAGGAGAAGGAGCGAAAGCAAACCTGGTTCCCAGCACCTTCCCGGGGCGCTGGGCTGCGGGGTGACGGCAGCTCGGCCGCTGCTTTCGTGGCGAGCTGCTCGCCTCCCTGTGCCAGCCCGGCTGGGGGCGGGGGTCGTGGATGCCGGCGCAGCCCCCGCGGCAGCCGGTGCCCCCCGGCCTGACGGCGGGCTGTCTCGCAGGCAAGTGGGGCAGCATCCGAGCCAGCGGGCGCGTGAGCAGCTACGCCCTGAACATGGAGATCGGGTCGCGCCTGGCCGGGAAGGACCTGCTGGGCGCCCAGCACAACGGCACCCCGGCGGAGGCCAGCTTCCTGCGCCAGCACCGCGCCTCGCTCTACATCATCGGGGACAAGTCGCAGCTGAAGGTGACCCCGGCGCCTGGCAGCAGCCTCCTCGGGGCAGGGAGGGGGACAAGGGGGTGGCGGTGGGTCGGCTCGGGACGGCGCTGATGCTCTCCCTCCCTCAGGGGGTGAAACCGGACCCGCTGCAGCACTGGGAGGTGGTTCCCATCGAGGTGTTCGACGTGCGGCAGGTGAAGGCCAGCTTCAAGAAGCTGATGAAGGCCTGCGTGCCCGGCTGCCCCTCCACCGACCCCAGCGTCGCCTACTTGCGGTCCCTGGAGGAGTCCGAGTGGCTGTCCCAGGTCAGTCGTCCCCCAAAGCCTGGAGGGGCCCTGGTCTGTCCCCACGGAAGGAGCCTTCGCTGTTGGCTGTCGCTCAAGGGCAGGTGCTCTTACCCTCCTGGCAAAGCGAGCGCGGGGGTCCGGGCGCCCTCTGCAGAGCATCGCTGCGGCACAGAGCGGGGGGCAGGAGAACCAGGACAGAACGGTCCGGAGTCCTGCTCGGAGGTGCTGGGCGTGAGCCGCGAGTGCTGGGGCAGCTGCCGGCTGGGGGAGCCGGGCAGCACCCGCAGGAGGGCAGAACGCCCTGAGGGGCTGGTACGAGGCTGTGCCAGCGGTAGCCAGGGTGACCCGGGTGGCTGCTGCTCCACAGGGCTCGTTCCGCCACAGAGCTGCGGTGGGACCGGACCCTCTGGCTGCTGAAGGGAGCGAGGGACCCCCGGCGCTGCTTGTGCTGCGGGGGTTCTGCCCCACAGGCCTTGCACAGACGAAGGGTGCTGCGCGGTGTCCGGCCGTGGGGGTGGCGTATCGTGGCCCTGCGTGACCCCGGTGCTCTGCTTCCTTGGGCTCACCCGCTCCCAGGAGGAAGGATCGCTTTGCCCGGCGCCCAGCAGACGAGTTTCCTGCACCCGAGTAACTCTTGGCCCTTCCGTTGGCAGATCCATAAGATCCTGCAGATTTCGGTGTTGGTGGTGGAGCTCCTGGACACGGGCTCCTCCGTGCTGGTCAGCCTGGAAGACGGCTGGGACATCACCACGCAGGTAGGAGCCCTGCGGCTGCCCCGACGCGACGGCTGCCCGGGGCCGTCTCCCCACGAGCGTCTCGAGCCCCCGTGTCCCTGCAGGTGGTCTCCCTGGTGCAGCTGCTGTCGGACCCCTACTACCGGACGCTGGAGGGTTTCCGCCTGCTCGTGGAGAAGGAGTGGTTGTCCTTCGGGCACCGCTTCAGCCACCGCGGGGCCCAGACCCTGGCCGGCCAGAGCAGCGGTTTTGCCCCCATCTTCCTGCAGTTCCTGGACTGCGTCCATCAGGTGAGCTCCGAGCGAGCGCCTCGGCCGCCGCCTCTGCACCGGCCGGCTCTCCCCGAGCGCCGGGGCTGGCTGGCTCCTCGGGCAGCGGGGAACGAGTCCCCAGCCAGGCTGTGGGTCCCGGGAGGTCTCACCCGCGCTGCGCCTTGCAGATCCACCTGCAGTTCCCCATGGAGTTCGAGTTCAGCCAGTACTACCTGAAGTTCCTCAGCTACCACTACATTTCCAACCGTTTCCGCACGTTCCTGCTGGACTCCGACTACGAGCGCATCGAGCTGGGTGAGGGCGGCGCGCGGGGCCCGCAGCGGGCGGCAGCCCCGTGCCTTGCCCCAAATAACGCCCCTTCCCCGCTGCCTTCTCCGCAGGCCTCCTGTACGAGGAGAAGGGCGAGCGGAAGAGCCAGCAGGTCTACAAGTCCATCTGGGATTACATCGACCGGCTGAACAAGAAAGCCCCCGTCTTCTTCAACTACATGTATGCCCCTGAGGATGGGGAGGTGAGAGCTCTGCTCCTGCCCTGGGTCAGCCTTCCCCGCGGGGCCGAGTGAGCAGCCCCGTGTCGGCTGGGCCGCGGCGTTCACCCACCGCGGTGCTCTTGCCCGACTCCTGCACCGGCGCCCTGGGGAGGGTCCCACCGCCTCGAGGGGCACGAGCAGAGTCAGGGACCCCGAGAGCTGCGTCCCTGCGGGAGTCGGGGGGCTGCAGGGGGCTGGGGCAGAGCGGGGGATCCTGAGCTGGAGCTGCCGGGGGCTCGTTTTGGGCTCTTCCCCGCCACAAGCTGGGGGCATCCTTCCTCGGGGAGGCCTCAGCCGGCCGAGCTGCTCCGAGCTCGCGTTTGGCCTGGGCCCGGCCTCGGACCGCGCTGGGAGCGGCTCTGCCTTCCTCCGCCCCGGCACGGCCTTGCCCCGACCAGCCCGCGGCCCGCCGGCCTCCGCCGCCTCTCCTCACCGGGCGGAAAGCGTCGCCCTTGGGGGAAAGCTCCGTGGGAAGGGGCTCGTTTCCCATCGGGACGGGCCGTCCCTGTCCTGCCTGGACGCTGCCGCTTCCCTTCCCGAGCGTCACCCCGCTGCTTCCACAGGTGCTCCGGCCGTACAGCAACATTTCCAACCTGAAGGTCTGGGACTACTACACGGAGGAGACGCTTTCCGAGGGTCCCTCCTACGACTGGGAGCTGGCGCAGGGGCAGCCGGAGCACGTGGAGGAGCCGGACCGGCAGGACACCAGTGCCCTCCAGACGAAGCGCAAGATCATCTGGCCGTGCTACGACAACCGCGGCCGCGTGGAGCCCGACGCCATCTCCAAACTGCTGGAGGTGAGCGCGGCTGGCGGCGGCACCGCCGGGGTTTGGCCCGGGCCTGGTCCTCCCCGCGGTGTCCCCAGGGGTGGGACGTGGCCGCAGGCACACGGTGGGACAGGGTGGTGGCAGGGTTGGAAGTCGGTTGAGCCCCTGGGACAGGGACAGCAGTTCCCGGGGCCTTGTCCCCTCCTGGGCTGATGCCTGAATCCCCCCCGCCCCAACGCAGGAGCTGCACAACCTGGAGATGGAGCTGGGGCAGGTCCCGGAGCGCTGGAAGGACACGTGGGACAAGGTCAAAGCTTCCCAGCGCACCGAGGCGCGGCAGGAGGGCAGCCGGGTAGGTCGGGGGGCTGCGTGACGGCGGGAGGGGGGGTTGGCTTTGCCCGAGGGCGCCCCGAACGAAGGCGCCGTTTGCTCCTGCAACCCGGGGCCGACGAGGGGGGTGCTGGTGCTCGGCCCCCGGGCTGGGCGTGCCCGCGGGGCCATCCTCCCCCTCACGCTGTGCCCTCCTGCTCCCCACAGACCCCCAGCTCCCTGCTGATGTCCTCCGGCCTCTCCCACCACCGCCGCTCGCTGGGCGTCTACCTGCAGGAGAGCGGCGTGGGCTCTACCCTCAACCTCAGCCTCGACAGCGACACCAGCAGCACCTCCACCCCGTCCAGCGGGAAGCAGGGCGGCCGCAAGAGCACCAGCACGCTCTACAGCCAGTTCCAGATGTCGGAGAGCGAGAACAGGCAGGCGCGGGGCTGGGGGTGGCGCTGGGAGGGGGGGTCCCTCTCCGGGGAGGGGTGAAGGCGCGTGGGTTCTGCGGAGCTCGGACCCCGCTCGCTGCTCGTCCCCGCAGACGCGCCGCAGACCGAACTGCTCTCGGCCCTAACGCGCTGCCTGGCCCCGCAGGTCCTACGAGGGGTCGCTGTACAAGAAAGGAGCCTTCATGAAACCCTGGAAGCCTCGCTGGTTCGTGCTGGATAAAACCAAACATCAGGTACCGAGGGGCGGGCGAGCCCCGGGGTCTGTCCTTCCCTCCCTCCCTCCCAGCCGTGAGCGCTGAGCGCGGGTGTCTCCCCGCAGCTGCGGTACTACGACAGCCGGATGGACACGGAGTGCAAAGGCGTCATTGACCTGGCCGAGGTGGAGTCCATCACCCCAGGAACCCCCACCATGGGGGCCCCCAAGACGGTGGACGAGAAAGCCTTCTTCGATGTGAGTCGTTGCGCTGAGCTGCGCCTTCGGGCGAGGAGCTCGGCAGCCCCTGGCCCCGCCGCGGAGCCCAGCCGGTCGCTCCGGCAGCACCGGGCCCTGCTGGCTCACCAGGCGCAGCCGCCCGGCCCCGCTCACCTCCTCCCTCCTCCCCTGCAGCTGAAGACGACGAAACGAGTTTACAATTTCTGCGCCCAGGATGTGCAGCTGGCCCAGCAGTGGATCGACCGCATCCAGAGCTGCTTGTCCGACGCGTGAGACCGGCTCAGAGGAGCCTCTATTCCAGGCACGGCGTCTCCTGCGCCCCAGCACGTGGGGCAGAGGCAGGGCCCAGGCTCGCGTCCGAGCCGGGGCTGTGACTGACTGGCGAGGAGGAGCTGGCCTGCCTTCCCCCCTGCCAGGGGTGCTGTGCGGGGGAGCCTGCGCCCACGCACCCCCGGGCAGCAGCGGGGGCAGGATCGGTATCTTACACGACGGTAGGACTGTGGAGTGGAGGAATTCTTCGCGTTGAAGCAGGCTCGGGGGCCGTGCAGGCAGGAGCCTGTCCTGCTCTGTCCTCCCCGGCCTGTCTGAGCCCTGTCGTTACTGTGTGCCCTCTGCACCCCTCCTCGCTCCGGCTCTGCGGCAGCAGCAGGGGTGTCGCCAGCCGGTGCCAGAGGCTGCACCTCGCCTCCACCCCACCCCGTGCTGCTGGAGAAAGCGGGAGCCGCCTGCCTGCCTCGGCCTCCCCACCGCTTGCATGTCTGCCAGAGCACCCACGAGGGAGAGAACCAGCCCTGCTCCCCCCGGCCTGGCGCCGCTGCCCCGCGGCGCAGTAGTTGGCTGCAGCGTGTCCTGGGCTTCGCTCCCGTCTTTGCTGCAGCTCGGGCTGCCGGGGTTGGCGGAGGGACCATCCTGCCCGGCCGGCGTCCCAGCCCTTGAGCCTCGTCTGTCCCCGACTTGCACAGGAACAAGTGAGCGTGGCTGCTGCCTTCCCCGCGATGGTGGCACTTGTAGCTGCAGGCGCTGGACTCTTGTGTCTCGGGAGGGGACGGGGACGTGGCCGCTCTGCTCCCAGCAGGCCTGTCCCTGCTTAGGCTGTGACAAAGGGGCTCCCTGGCCTGGCTGGGGCACAGGCTCTACCTCCAGGGTCAGGCTGTCACGGAGGGGGCACATTCCCCGCGGGAGGTGCCAAAGGCTGCAGCTTCCTTGGTGGCCCCTTGCGTAGCGGGGGGTGAGGCAAGGGGTCCTGCTCGGCTGCAGCTGGGGCCACCACGGCTGAGGGTCCCCACCGGCAGCGACGCCGGGGCTGGGACACGGCCGGGCACAGCGGTGGTGGCAGGTGCCACCCGGTCTCTTTGCACAGGTCACCTCCCTCCTGCCACCCCAGGTCCTGCTGCGGGAAGGAGGGGGCAGCACCCTGGGGGGCACTGCACAGCGCTGCCCTCTTCTCCCCACCGCCTGGGGGCTCTTCCCCCTCCCCAAGCCCCCCGTCCCCCCACTCTCAGGCCAGGGTTGCCCTGCAGCTGCTGGGGGGAGGGGGCTGCACGTCCCACACCCGCTGCCACATCCCTGCTCACTGCTGTCACGGTGTCGGTGCAAAGGGGGAAATCGCGGTACAGAAACGGATCCTGCAGCACCTCATCCATCCCCTGCACTGGTGTGAACACGGGGGGCCAGGGTTTGGCCTCATTCCCGCCCCCCCCACCCCAAACAGGCGTCGCGAGGTCGCTCGGGCCCCGCTGCCGTCCGGCCGCTGGACGGGAACCGGCCTCCGAAGCCCTCCCTGCCCCACAGAGCCACCGGCCGGCTGGGGCCCGACCCTCCTGCCTCCCCGCAAGCTCAGCCAGCTCTTCTACCTGTCTTGTTTTTAAAGGAGTACAATGTTTTATTTCAGTGCAGAGATCTTTGTACAGTCTTAACCCCCAGGTTCCCTCTTTGTTTTCTTGTACAATAATGGCTGTGGCAGGTAGCTGGTGTAACATGGAGGTTTTTGTAACTTACCTGAGCAGTTGTAGATTATTGAAGTTTCTGTACATTGTGTCAAACATACAGAGTCCTTGTATTGTATTGTGCCTAGAGGAAAAAGGTTATTATATAAAGAGGAAAAACTAACTGACTTTAATAAAAAAAATTAATATGACACATGCTTTTTTGCCTCACTGCCCCCAACAGCAGCTGCCCCCCTCCCCCACCCGTGGGAACCACAGGACCCCGGCTCAGCTCCTGTCCCAAGGGGCCGCGGCTGTCCCCAGCTTTGCTGGGACGGAGCCTCACAGAGAGCTGCTGGCACAGCACCGGGGACGTGCCCGAGCAGAGGCTGCGCTGGTCCCTGCGTTCCCCACCGGGAACAAGGACCTTCATCCTGCGCTGTCCTACCGGCTCCTGCTTGTTCTGTTGAGTTTTTACTCTTCAAGGGATGCTGATGAGCCGAGTGTCACCAAGGGTCAGCTCTGCTGGTTTGCCCGGGGGGTGCCAGGCCCTGCCTGGGCTCCAGTCTTGCAGCAGAACCTCTTCCCCAGGAAAGGAGGGGGACACCTTGGGCTGCCCCATGCAGGGTGGCCCCTTGACCCAGCTCCACCCCACCGAGCAAACCGCCGTTCCCAGAGTCCAGCAGCACCACGGCACCGCAGGGGTGGGCTCCGCAGAGCGGCCGCATGGAGCTGCTGCTGCGCAGCCACACGCTGTGAACTGTCTTGCGCTGCAGCAGGGGCTGGGACCCGGTGTTGACGGAAAGCTGGCAAGAAACCCAAACCCAACGGTGCTGGTTCCTCCTGACCACCCAACTGAAATGCTTCAGTAACTACAGGAACCGTGACGCCGTGCAGCGCTCTCAAACATCCTCCCGGCTGCAACCACCAAGACGGGGACCCCTTGAAGAACCAAAGGGCATGAGGCAGCTCCGTGCTCCAGCGTCATCGCAAAGCCCTGAAAAGCCACCTCGGCCCAAGCTGAGAGGATGCCAACAAGGACGGTGCCTCCGGGCCTGCCCACGGCGGGAGGCCAGCCCCACTCCACCTTGGTGCTGGCTGCTGCCACAGCCTTCTGCTGCAAACCCAGCCCCTTTCTGCAGGGTGAAGACGTGCGGATTTGGGCACAAGAAGCCACGGGACTGAGGGTTTCTTACACTGCAGCCAACACAATGCAACAAAAAGGGCCCAGCCCCGTACAGAGGCAAACATCTGGCAAAGCTGCTACAGGCCAAGGCCCCCTGGTCGCTGCCTGTGGTTTGCAGGCTCCCACGCCTGGCCTTGGCAAAGCCCAAAGCACCGTCCGGGTCAGCAGTGACACCATCGGTCACCTCAGCGCCTCCCCCCGTCAGCCAGGCAGCTCTCACAGCCCACGGGTTTCACCCAGAATCAGCCCCGCTGCCCCAGCATCACGTCACTCACGCTGCAGAGGCAAGCGGCACAGTTGTAAGAGCAAAGCCGCACTCGCCTTCGAGCAGCCGTGTCGCTGCGCCCATCCTCCCACGAGCCAGGGCTGGCCAGAAAGCCGCTTGCACCTCCTCTCCCCTCTGACGGCAACGGGCGACTTGAAAATGAGCGACCGCGGCCCCCGCTTTCGCCAGGGGCTGCAGGGAGCCGTCCCCGCTCCCCTCCGCCCTCCCGCCGCGGGCCCAGCCGCCCTCCCGGGGGTGTGGGCAGGAGAAACGGGCAGGTTGCCACAGGCAGCACCTCGAACCGAGCGGGGCGGTGGGGCCGAAGCCGGCGAGCGAAGCCGTCCCGCTCACGCGAGCGGAGGGTGGGATGCGGCGCGGCGGGGCTGAGCGTGTCCTGCGGGATGGAGGAATCCACCACTGGCACGTGAATTTTGAGCTTTTATTGATAGTTGGAATTTACAGCCTAAAACTGACAACATAGAGATGCAGACTTTTTTTTCCTTTTCCTTTTTTTCTTTTTTTTCTTTTTTTTTTTCTTTTTTACAAAAACAAAAACCAAAATAACCAAAAGCCACCAGCATCAGATTTACAATATAAAAGTTTTGACAGTAGAGAGACTAAAGTACATCTGGAATTACTCAGAAAAATAAACAGGGAAAAAAGGCAGTAATTTAAAATTTGTCCCTCATATATACACATAGATACACAGACATTGCTTACAAAGACCCGGTTTCAACATTTAAGGGCAGTAGGCATCATGAGAAAAAAGGCTCCCCTCTGTCATTGCACCGAAGCGCTGACCCCGGCGGGCGCCCCCTCTGCCACCCTTCCCGGCTGGGAGGAAAGGCCGCGCGACGCCGTGAGGGCATCGCGGCACACGCCGGCGTCGAGCCCCGCGCTCAGCGAGGACCCTCCCCAGCCCAGCCGCCGTCTCGCCCCACCGCCGTCACCGGTCCGGCCGCGGCGGCGGCCCCAGGACCCCGTCTGTGGGGGCCGGTGTTTCTTATTGCTATGGAGGGTGCGTCCGTCGGCCGCCGCTTCGCGGGTCGGGTGTTTAAAGGCGTCGGTTCAGCCCCTCCCGTTGGCCTCCCCGGCCTGGGCGCCCGCACACAGAACCCGGCCCCGCACCGCCCGCAGGGCACTAGCGGATTTTCGGGGGAACTCGCACCAAAAGGGGCCGGATTTTCGGAAGAGCAAAGCGAAGCAGGCGCAGCAGCGCAACGCCGCAAACCCGGGCTCGTGCTCGGGCACCCGGCACCACGAAATCCGTCTCTCTGACACGTCAGCGCCCCAGCCCCGCTCCGCCCGGGCGGCAGTGCCTTCCCCTGGCCCAGCCGAGCTAAAGGCGCCCCGGGAAGGTTTCACCTCGCATCTCCCACGGCCCGGACTGCAGCTCTACCTCGGCTGGGACACGGGGACTGCGGAGGCGGCCGTCCCCACCCTCTTCTCCTGACACGAGCGGCTGCAGCCAGGAGCGAAGCCCAGGAGCGGGGCACGGCCACGCACCCTCCCCAGCCGGAGCTCCGCTCCCCTTCCGAGATGCCTGGAGGAACCTGCCAGCTCCCCGGCTCTGAGCAGCACCGCTGCCCGCTCCGACCAGCCTCCCAGTTCTCCTGGAGATAAGTGACTCTTTGCAAAAACCGAACTGGCTGGGTTTATTTTAGTTTGAACAAGCATTCTGGGTCCTTCCAACCGCCTCAGCCCGAACTGCAGCCCAACACCAAACGGAAAAGACACCAACAGAGGTTATGGAAAAGCCCCAGAGAAGCAACTCCCGAAGCTCCAGTTCAACAGACCTGGGCCAAGATCAGGCAGCAAAGAGCACCTCACGTTCCGACTGCTTTCAGCACGGCCAGTGCAAATGAGCTGGCGAAACGGCGGTGTCCTGGGGAGTCGGAGCCTAAAAAGGAAGTTTCTGTTTGTCTGAGCAGACAAACCCTGGCATAAAAAGCCTCGTTAGAACCACGGCTAACGTAACGTGCCACAACACGCACCGCCCACGCCACGCGCGCGCACGGCAGGACTGTCCTGAGCCCTGTCCTGAGCCCTGCCGCCAGCGCTCGGGCTGTGCCACAGAGAAGGTTTTATGAAGCATCTGATCCAGAAAAAGGATTTCCAGAAAACCTGACATTTCAGCTGAAGCTGCTCGCCAGAGCGTCACGCGCCGTCACCCCGGGCCGGGTACAAAGGCAAAGACAGGGACAGGCAGGAACGAAGGTTAAAACCCAGCGACCGCTGCCGTGAGCCTCGCCGAGGAGAGCGCCACGACGGCAACACCCTCGAGCGCTTTTTTCAGCCTGAAACCCCAGCTCGCCCTGCCCAGCGACAGCGGCGACAAGCACAAATCGGCGTTTTACCGCGAACCGAGAGAACGGGAACCAGCCGCTCCGTCCCCGCGCCTCAGCCCCGTGGGGGCGAGTCCCCAGCGACCCCCCGTGCGCCCAGTACCTTTTCCTCCCCTGTACCACTGACTCGGCCGTGTCGGAAGGTGCACACTCACTCACCAAGTTAAACGCAAACCCAAAAGCTCTGAGAAAAATAGGTTTATGGTGAATCTAGAAATATATATATATATAAATAGTCCCTATATACATTACAAGTGAAGATGAAGAGCGGAGGAGGGGAAGAGCGAGGCAGGGACGTGCAAAGCCAGCACCCTCCGGCCAGCAGGTCCCGCCACCGAACCCCTGCCCTGCCCGGGACCGGGACCTGCTCCTGCTCCTGCCCGTCCCGCCCGGCCGCCCCTGCGCAAGCAGAGCTGCCCTTTCCTTCGCCGCCTGCGCAGGGAGGGGAGCCGACGCTCCGAGGGGAATATACAAAACCACACCAAGAGTATTTCAGGCACAGCAAGCAAATGGAAGTGCGTGTGTGTGTGTGTCGCTTCTAAACCTGCTCTTTAGATCACCACCGAGGCCGGCTGAAGAAACGATTTTCCTCCTTGAAATCCCAGTAATTCTTTTAGTCCCGCGGTCCCTTGGGTCCCCCCGCCCAGCAGCTCTCGGGCTCCTTTCGCCCTCAGCCGCACGGACCCCCCGGGAAGGCTCCGCTCTCCCGCGGACGCTGCCGGAGCACCCACGGAGCGGGGTGGGGGAGGTCACGCGTGGCGACGTCCCACCGCACCGACCGCCCCTCCAGGCCGCTGCGAGGCCAACGCCGTCCCGCTCCTCTCGCCGCGCGCAGGACTTCCGCAGGACCCCGCCGAAGGGAACCCCCGGATCCAGCCCCAAGCCGCTCCCCCGGTTCCAGCTGATGCTTAACCCAGAACACTTCAATGTTTCTGTCGTTTCCAGTTACGCTGACGCGGTGCTGCCACCAAAGGGACGGACAACCATCGAAGGGAAAAGCTCGTCAGCAGCTTTTCAAGTATTTCTCAGTGACTGTTTTGCAGAAAAATTGCTTTTCGTTCAAAAAAACCCCCCAAAATTCAGACGAGGAATATTTATATTTCATCAGGGGAAAATATTTACATGCCCACATTGACAAATGAGGTTTTAATTTAAATTAAATAATAAAATAGTTAAATATTAGTTACATTTAAACACAAAATGACGTGTAATCAATTTCTCAGCCACTTCTAAGCGCCGTGCCTCTGGCACCCGGGGGACAAACCCAACACACGGTTTTCAGCCGGGCGTCGCGGGCGGCTCCGAGCGGACAGCGGGCTGCACGCCGCGTTCCCCTTCCCCGCCACGCGAGTTCTACAACCCTTCAGAAAAAGGAGCCTCTCCCCCCAGCAAAGCCCCATCCTGAGGGGCAACCCACGGAGCTCTGGCCCGGCGAGAACGATCCCCAAGCGCCGCCTTTCCCTCCCCACGGTGCAACACGGCGGCGCGGGCCGGTGCGGCGACGGCCCCGGTTCTGCAGGCGCCCCCAGCGCAGGCACCTTCAGCAACGGTCCTTGGATCCCTGTCATGCACTGGGGAAGGGGAGAGGGAGAGGGAGAGGGAGAGGGAGAGGGAGAGGGAGAGGGAGAGGGAGAGGGAGAGGGAGAGGGAGAGGGAGAGGGAGAGGGAGAGGGAGAGGGAGAGGGAGAGGGAGAGGGAGAGGGAGAGGGAGAGGGAGAGGGAGAGGGAGAGGGAGAGGGAGAGGGAGAGGGAGAGGGAGAGGGAGAGGGAGAGGGAGAGGGAGAGGGAGAGGGAGAGGGAGAGGGAGAGGGAGAGGGAGAGGGAGAGGGAGAGGGAGAGGGAGAGGGAGAGGGAGAGGGAGAGGGAGAGGGAGAGGGAGAGGGAGAGGGAGAGGGAGAGGGAGAGGGAGAGGGAGAGGGAGAGGGAGAGGGAGAGGGAGAGGGAGAGGAGGCGGCCGCGCTGGGCTTGGCCAGGCGGCTCAGCAGCGCGCACGGGGGGATGTACCAGGGGGCACAAGCAGCTACGGGGTTCGGGAGGCGTAAGCGAGCCCAAGGGACAGAACCGCCTCCTGTCGGGAGCCGGGCGGGATAAGGCACTCGGGACAACAGCGGCGTATCGAAAACTGCTCCCGCGCAGCGCGGGACCTTCCGCGCACCGCGTCCTCTCGCCCCGTTTCCCGGCCCCCCGCAGGCGAAACACGGCTCGGCTTCAACGCTGGAACGAGAAGAAGTTACTCCTTCCGAACTAAACCAAAGGCACTGGGGGGTTTGTATCTGGGATTTTTATTGCTGATCGTTGTTCTGCCCTAGAGAGGGTTCGCTCCTTCCAGGGCACTCGGTCACCAGCGGAACGCGCAGGGTGAGCTCTTCGCCCGAGCGAGGACGGGGTCCGGGGTGGGGAGGGGACACTGCTGTGAACGGGGAGGGGAAAAACCCGACCCAGCGCCGGCGGAGCGGGCGATGCCAACCCCCAAACCCCACGAAGTCGGAGCCGCGACCGCAGATGCTGCGAACGCATCGCGGTGCAGGAAGGACGGTGCGACCGGCAAGATGGAGCGGTTCTGCCCCGACCCCGCGAGGGGCACTTCCAGGGGAAGGCGGGCCAGGGGAGCACGGGCGGGTGGGTTTGTACCATCAAGGGTGAAGTAGGAAAGTGTGAGAAATGAGACAAACTGAAGTCACTGGAAAAGATCCCCCCCCAAAAGCCAAGGGCTCTGCCCCAGGGAGGAGCTGGGAAGCGTCGGCGCGAGCGCAAACGCCTTTTCCCGGCAGTTCCAGCCGCCTCGCTGACAGAGGGAGAGGAGCTGAGCAGAGGGGCGCGAGGGGCAGCGCAGGGGCGATGCGACACAGTAAATGGAAATCAACGACCAACTAACAGGACACGGGTCCCACGAGGAGAAGTTTCCGAAAAGGACGGAGGAGTCCCCAGTGCTCCGAACCCTCCCACCCCGCGCTTTGGCCAACGTATCTTAAGAAAGAAAGAAAGAAAAGTCTGTTCGAAGTCTCAGGCAAAAAGCAAACGGTGCTTTGAGAACGACTGTGAAGATATCCTTTACAAAGACGACGTTTCTGCTCCAAATCGCGGGCAGGAACGGGGCACGGCACTAACCACCACACCTGACTGCGTTCCTTACTAAATACTCCCCTTCCTTTAGCTGCTGCTCCTTCCACGTAGCCTGCGGATTTTCGTGTGATCCCTGCCTCGCAGCCAGAATTCACACGGAGTTACAGCTTGAGGTAATTAATGGTTTTCTTTGTTACTTCATCCTGCAAGAGTCAGAACGCGGAACTCCAGATTGAGGAGTTGAGGGCGAGCCCGTGCCCTCGTCACCCCAACCGACGGCGCCGCCTTTCGGAGAACCGCCAGGTCCCCTGAAGAGGGTCTGTCCCCGCGCGAGGACCGAAGCCCTTCTGCCGGTTCGCCCCCCGAGCGGGCGCCCGCGGGGAGCCGGGGCTGCGCAGGGAGAGGCCGGGCGGAGCGAGCGCGACGCTGCGCCGGAGACGGCCGCCGCCCGCCCGCGGGTGAGGAGGGGAGGGGGGTTTGCTGCAGAAAGGCGTCGATCCGGCCTGTCCCGGCGGGTCGGTCAGGGTTTGGTGTTTAAGCCTTAGTCTGGAGACGAGAGGAGCGGGAAGAGAGCGCGACGTCCCCGCGGCGAGGAGCACCGAGCGCAGGGAGCTCCGACCGCGGCGCCAGCAGGACCCTCCTTTCCCACCGCCCCCGGCCCAAGCGAGTGCCCCAGGGGCTCCCGCAACACCCGCTCGGGGAATGGCAGCGCCCACGAAGGCGGTTCCCACGCTCTAGGGTGGGGACGGAGCAAGGCCAGGAGCTCGCCGCCGGCCACCCAGCCCTGGCTGGCTCAGCCGCCACGCTCGGCCTTCGGCAAAGGTTTCCGTGGGCTCAGCAGAGAGTGAGAAGCGGCTCCGCGCTGCACCCGGCGAGGGGCTTCCAGTTGGCATCGGCTGTGCCTGGAGTTAGTGACACGCCACGCGCGGCTCCCTCACGACCCAGCCTAGGAGACGCTGCCGCAGCGCCTGGCAGCGGCATCTACAGCAGGAGCCAAGCTCGCCCCGAGTCCCTCAGTGGCGGGAGATTCTCTACAGCATTTCTACAAATTCCCAGAAAGTTCTGAAAAAGTAGCATCAAAATTACACGAGAAAAGATTTTTTAACAGTTTACATCTGCCCCAACAATTGGAGAAAATAAAAAACAGCTGGGGAAGGATCCGTCCGCTACAAAAGCCCCTGATCAGCGTCAAATACAAACCCACATTTTAGGTACAGGCCCACTTCTGCACGTCTTTATACTCCCGCCACGGCAGGGACAGTCGCAGTCCCTAGGAGACACAGCTCACTCCGGCACGCACGCCAGCAGGAGGTCGGACCGGCCGCCGCGCTGCCCTTCTGCCAGGAGGTAAGTGAGTTCAGGGGAGGTGAGCCAAGGCGCAGGAGCCGGAGCCTCGCTGTTCCGCCCTCGGGTTTGCCGGGAAGCTCGCCCGTGAGCGCACACAGAAAACAACCGCTCAGGTTTGCCAGAAACCGCCCGTCAGCAGCCACCGCGGAGGGGAACGATCCATCACCAACCCCAAACGAAACAGCGTTCCCTCTGCAGCTGGAACCTTCGAACCTGGAGCCTCCTCTGGGACTCTCCTGGTTTTGCTCAAAAAGGGTTTCCTGCGTTGGCGGGGAAATGAACAGTGTAGGGATCTTCCACCCACAAAAGCTGCCAAGTGAAGAAAAGGGGGGAAAAACAAGAATAAACCCCCCCTTGCACAAAGTCACACGGTCTTACAGAGGGGGCAGCACCCCTTTCCACAGCACACGCGTTGCTGCGCTCAGCGCCAACACCCTCGGCAGCCTCCCAAGCCAAGGTCTGAGCTTAATTGGAGCCCTCGGCTCTTCCGGGCCCGTGCCGCTCTGAACAAAACCCCATCCGCCCAGGGCTGGCGCTAACCACGCTGGACACAGCCGTCCCATACTCCGGATTACATGGCGGTTCCATAACCAGCTTAAACAAATCCCTTTACACCCCAACTGGGAAACCACGTGCGTTGGGGCCAGCGGCGGCAGCACGACGGGCACCGAGGCGCCAGCAGCCAAACGCACTCTGCGACGGCCAGAAGAGCTCCGAAGCGCGTGGCACCACCCCCGGGCCAGCCCCGAGGGGACCGCGGCCTCTCTGGGCACAGGGGAAGGGGGCACCTTGCGCCCCGTTGTTCTGAACGGCTCATGAGGCCCAACCCAGAGGCCAACCCTCCCGCACCGCACGGCCCTTCCAGCGCCTTCCCCCACCGAGGGCGCTCCCCTGACGTCGAGGGACGGGGAGGAGAAACCGCACCTGCCTTCAGGGAAATGCCCCGAGCCAGGTTTTATTGGGAAGCCGGGGCTGGCCAAAGAGCAGGGAAGCGCGTGACGGCGGCGAGAGCTCGCGGCCAGGGGTACGGGCGCTTCCGGAGCAGCGGAGCTCGCGGCAGGACGGGATTTCAGAGAGGGCTGATGCCAGGTTAAACCCCGACCCAAGCGAAGCCGATCAGCATGCCATTGCAAACGGCACGTTGTGGTTTGTCTCTTTTCTTCCTAACGAGAAACCTCTTGTAACAACAAAAGCCATTTTCATAGTTTCTGAACACGATTCAGGGCGAGCCCACCCCTTTGGGAAGAGCAAGAGGGCAAGAAAACCTGTTCTTTAAATGACTGACAACTGCAAGACGAGCGGCTATAAAAAAGTCAAGCATTACGTGGCAAAAACATCAAATGATGATCTCATTTATCAAGTATAATTAATGCGGCAGGACTCGTCTCTCTCGCGTCTCAGGGGACACCGACCGCCCGGCCAGGACCTGCACGACTTTGCCGCAGCCCCTCCACCCACGCCTGGCAAACCACTCCGGTCCTTCACGCCGGCAGAAGCGAGGGGACCTGCCCGACGGCAGCGGCTTCGCCGCCCAGACAAACCGAGCGCCTGAAGGAAAGGCGGCGCTTCCAGCTCCGCTGCGCCCAGCGCCGCAGCCAGACAGGGCTGAGCGCGCCGCGGTGAGACTGAAAAAGGCCTCACTAGGAAACAGGGATGAAAACACTCCTGAGGGCGGCCACGAGGGTCAGACAAGAAGTGCAAAGAAAGGCGTGAAAGCCCCAAAGCCCCGGCACAGGGCTCCGAGCCCCCGGCTGCATCCTCAGGCCCAGCTCGAGCCGGGCAGGAGGGAAATCAAGGCGCTTCGTGGCTGGAAGGATTAAGCCGAGACGAAGGAGCGCAGGCCGCGGTGCGAACCTTTGGGGACCGGCACTAGGCTCTGCTCTGTTACGCCACTGGTGAGTCACGACTTCAGCTTACGGCCAGCTCTGGGACGCCAGCAGGCGCCGACAAAGCCGGGTGAGATGTTTTTCCTTTAGATGGGTTACTCGGGAACGTCCCTTCCCTGTCGTCCACCATGCACGCTGCAGCGTGCCCAAAGCCTTTCCACCAGCCTGAGCCTTTCTGCACAGCTGCCGAGCGCAACAGGGGCTGCTTTGTTGGGGGGGGGGGTTGGCTTTTTTTTTTTCCTTTCCTTTTTTTTTTTTTAAATCTGTGCACCCACTGCTCTCCCACCCCGCTTGCCAGCTGCAGCTCTCTACCAAGCACTTTGGGCAGCAAAGCCCTGGGATGCTCACGACATTTCTATCAAGCTTTGCTGAGGACACACCATCCAGAGGAATAACCGGGATTTTGTCCGCCCTAACTGCTGCGGCTCAAGAGGAGGAGCAATAAATTGTATTCGCACGTGGGAAGATTTTGTTAGAAAACTGGTGAAACTGCTGAATGAACTAAAGCACGTTCCTCCAAAGGACCAACTCCCCATAACTTTAACTTGAAGCTGGCAGATATAATTTCAGAGGGGACCTCCCCTCTTCGGGAATTCAAAGCCCTGGACCCCCCTCCAGATCCCCCCGGTGTAACCGAGGAGGGTACGTAACCACCCGCCTGCCCCAGCGCCGCCGTCCCTGCGCCCAGCGTCGAACCTGCAGTGAGCAACAGAAGTAACTCGGCCAAAGCACTTGGGTTTTTACCTGATCACCTCTCCGCGGCGCCAAACGAGGCCCGCTCGACCCTCCCGCAGCACAGGGGTTCTGACGGCAAGCCCTGCGGCTGCGCTCCCCCGCTTCAACACGCGGGTGCTGCTCGCAGGAGGCCGGACCCCTGGAAGCAGCGACCCGAGGTGGCGACGGGCGGCGGGACTCCCGAGCGGCCGCACCACCCTGCTTTCCCCACAACCCAACCAGCCAGCCACGGAGTCAAGAGATACTCGGCGTCGGCTGAACCGACCACTTTTTAACCGCCGACGGTGCAGAAAAGGCCCCCTCCTCTCGCAGCGCGAAGGCACCGGGCACGGCTCTGCGGCAGCGGCGGGACCACGGACGAGCCGCTGCTCTCTTGTAACCGTACCAGTGCCCAGCTGGGCAAAGGCGCTGAACTAGAACGTTCCAGCAGCACCAGTGCCCCCCAGTAAGG
This sequence comes from Leptosomus discolor, assembly GCF_034619465.1. NCBI lineage: Eukaryota > Metazoa > Chordata > Aves > Leptosomiformes > Leptosomidae > Leptosomus > Leptosomus discolor. Next base: position 218,471,369 of record NC_141391.1, on the reverse strand, counting down.
TATGCCATGCTGGTGTCGGTCTTGTGCAAGGAACGTTTGTCGATGACTTGTTACGGACGACGGCGCCGCACGCGGATGCTACGGTCAGGCTCGCTGTGCTCTCAGCGGCTGCTTCGCCAGGTTTCTCACAATACCCCGCTGTGTGTGTATAAATATACATGGAATAATACATATTGCAAATATATATCTATAGACACACTCGTCAGCACACACACTCAAACCTAAAATTAGACAGACCACACCGATACGGAGAGATTCAAGACACTGCACACGGACGAGGAAGGGCGGAGCTGGACCTGACTCCTGGTTAGTGCTGGCGGCGCTCCGGCCAAGCGTCTCCGCGAGCCGAGGGGTTTCAAAGGGCACCACCTTCAGCAGCCAGCTCCTCCCGCTCCAACCTCGGGTCACGGCTTACTGGCGAGGAGGTGACGCAGCTCCGCAGCAGCCAGCGTGCCCCAAGATGCCACCAGGAGCAACCCACGGAGCCGCGGTGCTGGCACCGCACGTGGCACGGCCGGACCTGCGTAAGGGGCTCGGCCAAGTCCTGCCCCACGGCCCCGCGCAGGGAGCGGGCTCCGAGCCCCGCAGGGCGGCACTCCGGGCCGGCGAGGAGGCAAGCTCAGCCACGGGGACCGAGGGAGGCCACAGCCCAGAGGCGGTGGGACCCCTCAGCCTCCACGTCTCCACTGCGACTCCAGAGAGATGGAAGCTCAGACTCACAAAGAGAAAGACATTCACGCACTGTTAACCCATAAAATCATCTGAGCCAGGCAAGGAAACCATCATCCGACTCTGGGTCGGTTCCGAACCGCAGACTCCAGCACCCGAAGCACGAGGAACTCTTTCTAGATCCGCCTGTTGGCTGCTGTGAAGAACAACCCTACGGGCGCGATGAAGTATAATTCAGAGCGTAAATCCCAAACGTGGAAGAACCATCACCTCTCATGAAAGCAAGAGAGCTTGTGCACTTCTACAAATCCAGCGAGCTACCGGTAAAACGCCTGATCACAAGAGTAACTGGACACAAGGAACCAAATTAATCAACTAAGATAACGAGTCCCCCAGTAGCTAAACTGTGGTTTTAGATCTGCTTACTGGATATGTTTCAATCTACCACTAAAGCTCTCACTCAACTGTACAGCCTCAAGCCGAAAGCTAACAAACGACACGTTCAGAATCTGCAACGAAAGGCACAGACAGACACGTCCCTGCGTATCTCGGAAACGTTCCGGGGCATTATTGCTGCCAGCAGGCCCCCACCGCCCTGCAGGCGGAGGCTCCTGCTCCCCAAAGGCATCGGGAGCAGCTGAGGCGGGTACAGCTCATCCGTATTCCCGCAGCACCGGCCAGCCCAGCTCGCGGGGACGCGAGGTGACCCCTGCCTACGATGCCAAGATCACGGCTCTGTGTAACAAGGCGGCGGAGAACACCTCAAGCCAGAAGGATGATCAAACCGTGCCTGCTGCGGACATTTCCCCTCCACCTCCTGACCCTGAATGGACTTGGTCGTAACTGCGGCCTGGTGGAACCCGCGGGCACCACGGCCAGGAGCTGTGAATGAGCACGGACCCAAAGAGACCTCTTGCTGTCCCCTGGTGTTTAATGGGACCTGAAGCCCAACCACGGTCTTCAACCAGCTGCTGGAAGAAGCTGCGCTGATGCTCTATTAGATGAATGATTTTTCGGTTTTCATAGCGTCGTTTTTGGGTGCTTACAGAATGCCCGAAGAGAACCTGATTTTCAGAAAAACTCTAGCACCAATCCTCTGAGAATTAAGACTTTAATGTGTCTCCAATTAGGAACTCGAGACCACTCATCAGTTCAGATCATCCGCCAGGAGCGGGATTGATCTCCAAATAGCAAGCAGGGCAACCAAAGCAGAAAGTGAGATTTTTTTTTTTCCCCTCCCAGCGCAATGCAACTTTAAATTACTTATTTTGATTTACAAGGAGCAAGTGAGAAGACTTCCAGAACAACAGTGCCGTGCCACGAAAGCACCTGCTTACCGAGTCACTGCAGCTGAGAGTAACCACCGCTACGGCAGCAGCACCCAGGCGGCCCACAGCCCTCGCGCCCAGCTTCCAGGACGCACACGGAACCTCGCCCTGCCCTCCGCATCGCTGCCTCCGCGGCTGGCACTCCAGCAAACCAAACCCTCCGCTCTCCCTAAGAGCAAAAAGGAAAACACGGTGTCTCGGGGCGCGCAAGGGTGGCCTCGTGCTGCGGGTACGTCACCGTCCGACACGGACCCAGCAGAACAGACTGACTCCAACAGCGAACACGTTTTGTTCACCTCGCTCCCCCGCCCCACCTCTCGATACAGTGAAGAAAGTTTCATATGCACTACACACGTATCACAGTTAAAGGATTTTTTTTAGAAGACTGAAGTCTGGCTAGGATGCCTTTGCTCGTAACGACAGATCTGCGTGAGGTACTTTTTCATACTCACAGGGTAAAGTCCCTCGTTATGCACAAGTGAGAATATATCTGAAAAGAAGCTATTTGGCTACCTATGTGTTAAGCTTCATGCTTTTATTCCAAAGTGAACGATTTTCCAGCTTAGGCCTTGGACTAATAAAATAAGCGGCGTTTAACGTTTGACAGGTGGATTTCAGGAGGCAGCTCGCACACCGAAGCAGGCCCAGCTCTGCCTCTAGACTACAGGGGCAGAGAACAAGCACTGGAGCCCCCTGGTCGCCGCGACCTGCCGTCACCAGCCCGAGCCTGCTTCTGCGCGTGGCCCAACACCTCCACCCGTATGACCTGGGCGCACCAGCTCAAAGCAGAGGCCAGCACCGCCCGGCGCAGACCTGTGCCCGAGGCCGGCGCGGCCGTCACAGGAGCAGGTCCTTCAGCCTGCGCAGGAGATCCCGTGGGCCGGAGGCAAGCCCACCCCTCCAGCTGACCTCGCTCCCGGGCAGGCTGAAGCGCAGTCCATTTCTCCACCCTGCTTTACCCCACCGGGCCAAGGCAGCGGCACGCGTGTGCCCCCCACCCCCCAAACCTCTCCATGACCGACACCTGGGGCGTAACGGCAGAGGTCCTGTGCTGGGGCCGTTTCACTCTCCAATGTTGTCACTAGGTACAAAGTGCAAAAGTGTTGCTGTTCCTGCATCCATTAAAAACGTTAAAAACAGAACAAAACAAACAGAAAAGGATTTCCATAATAATTTGAAAATACATTAGTCTCCAAAAAGCCAGCAAACACCCGGTAACCTGTTTGTGCCGTATCCGCTCTCGCTCCTGCACGGCAGCAGTCCAGTGGATCACCATCCTCTCCGCCGGCAAACGCGCGCTACCTTCTTTGCCCGCTCTCCGGCCCACGGAGGACGACATCCGGGAAGCTGAGCTTGGATGGCTCGGACAGAAGAGACCAACTGCCAACCGACCCAGGACCTGCAGCCAACCGTCACGTCTCCAGAGGAGAGAGACTGAGCAGGTCACTGGAATGCAGAGACTTCCCGGGTCCCGAGACAGTTCCGCGTTACAGCAAGCCAGCTGCTTGGCCTCTGGCCTGGGACAACGTCAGTGACATCCCTCCCCCCCGCCCCCCCACCCCGCTCCCCCCAAAATGTAAAATAAAATCCCTCCCTGCCTCATCCCGTTTAAAGTGTTTGCATCTTTTCCTCCTATGAAATGTTTCTGATAAGGCTTTATTGCTATACAAAAGCGGTGCAAATGCTGCCCAAAGACAGCTCCATCAGGAACTTTGGTCACACGACTGCGGGACTCTTGTGCCCTGTCCAAGTCCCAGCGTTAGACCTGCTACCTTTCTGAAGAGAAGCTGAATACTGTGTGCAATAACACTAAGAAAATAGGACTGAACCCCAAATACAAAACAAAAAACAAGGGGGAGGGGGAAGGGGACAAGGAACTAAAATTAGGCAGAAGGCTTGCTAGGGAAGAACCCCGTCTTTCCTGTGATGACTAACTGATCAATGCTACATTTAGACAATGCAAGTGTCTTTCAGAACAGATTGTTGGTGTTCAAACTGCGTGTCTGGTCCTGAATGCCAGCTCTCTCATCAATGCAGCATTTATTAAAAAATAAAATTAAAATGAAAAAAAAAAAATAATAAATTGACAAATTGCATCACCAGGTAGCAGCCTGGCCTGGATCACACACGTCCCATTGCATCTGTTTCATCAAGCAGGGCCATTTAACGTGGCTTCAGCACAGGGCAAGACTTCTTCTTTCCTAAAGAGAAACCCAAAGAGTAGCGTTAGAGAAACGCGACTACGGGAACGCCCTCGCTCCCAAAGCTGGCTTCCTCCCTGGCTGGGAACTCTCCTCTTCGGTACCAGCTCAGCCACCCCTCCCCTCGTTTTGTTCCTTCTCCCTGCTAAAGCATTATTCGCTTCCTAATGAGAACCTCCTCCGAGCCCGTTACAAAACGCTACGCCTAAAAATCAGAGCAGAAACTGCCGTCAGCTTTGACCGCCGGCTGCACGACATTAATTTATGGATTTATTGAACCAGACGCATGGAACCTGACTGTCGGGGCCCTGAGTCACCTGAAGGCTCCAGCCTGACCAGCCCTGTCCACGGTCTCCCCCCAGGCACCCTCCACCATCCCCTCAGAGCCGGATTCAGGCCTTTGCCAGCGCTGTGCCGCACGGCTTCACCCCTTCCTGCCACGGACCTGCTGACTTCAGCCTGTGGCTTGTCCCGGGACCTGCCTCGTCCCAGGACGAGGACATGAATGGCCATCGCTGGATGGGGTCCCCCACCTTGTCTGCAGGGGCTTTGCCCCCCACTTCGCTGCCACCCCCGGGTCCCGGCTCAGCTCCCTGGCAGCACCTGGGGCGCAGTGCTGAGAACGACGACCCGGTGGGACGCTCGGCTGCCTCCCCAGTACAAGTCACACCAGCGCTGGGACTTGTGGGAGGGGGTTGGCTGCAGGAAGCTCAAGGTGCTGGTGGGAACTTCTTCCTCTCACCCGAAGCACCAAACAGAAGAGATTCCCCCGGACGGCCCAGGTGTCTGGGTGCCGCCAAGCACCATGGTCCGAGATTCAGTCTAACAGCAAGCTTGCCCCAGGAGGCCCGAGACAGCCAAGAGAGGCCGTCTCAGCTCGGGAGGAGCAGAGGCACCTCACTGACACACATCTCTGGCCACGAACCAGGAGTCGGAGCAAAGCTGTGGGGTGACAGCGCTAAACACGCAGAAGGACTGGTTTCCGTATTTAAAAATACCTAAACTGTCACGTCCAACATTATTAATATCATTTGTCCTGGAGATTACTTCCAGTTTCAGTTACCAAAACACATTTCCCCATTTCCTCCTATTTTAAGTGTAAATGTCTCTACGCTCACCTGAACACCCCTTCCATATTATCTGAGTGCTTGTTGTGCACGAGTACAAAATGAGAAGTCCGTTATTTTAACAAAACGGATGATTTGACAGCGACAGCACTTCTGGGAAACGGCAAGATATGTGCAGTGAATCGCAGCGATAGCCCTACCCTGCCTGCAGCGTAACGCCCCCCGAGAGGCTCCAGTCGTGCCCCTCGTGTCACTTTGGCTGCACACTAAAGGTTGAATAACCACAGTCAGGGACGTGGTAAAAACCGATTCTCGGTCACGAGCTGGCCAAGGCGCGGTTTGACCTTCTCACCTGTCTTTTGTGGCCGTTTCCGTGACAGCTGTGACAACGGCGGCGGTGTTCTGGTGCTCCTCCGAGCGCTGGGCCACGTTGTTCAGGGGTCTGGATGCTTTTGTTGTTCCGATGTCAGTGATGGCCAGCTTATCAATGACCATGCAGTCCGCATCACTGTGTGGGGAGAATTCAAGTTCACGTCAAAATGTCAATTAATGGGGCTTAAATTCCAACGGAGAAAAAAAAAATATCCCCCCTCCTCTCCCAGCACAGGCTACAAAATCCCATAAAGAAATAAGAACTGAAAATAAACTGGAATTAAAAAGCAGCGTGCGCATCCTGGAGGCTACGTCTCCTAGAAGTCACCGAGACACCCAAGAGGCACGAGCACGGCAGCCCCTGGGGGAAGGCATCCCCACCTCCTGCGGCAAAGCCCGGCCTAAGCGCCCCCCGCGTACCCCCGCCGCCTGCAAACCACTTCAGCACCCTCCGCGACTGCCCCTGCTGCTCTCCCACGGACGCAGGCAGGAACCGAGCCGGGGAAGGATGAGCGTGAAGCTCACTCGGGCAAGGCTTTGCCAGCACGGAGGGGCCAGGTCGAGCTTCCCGCTGGCAGCAAGCACGCCAGAGCGGGCTGCTTGCCCCGGCGGTGACCGGAGGCTGTCAGAACCAGCGCACGGGACCACGGACCAGCCGGGCTCGAAGGGACCTCAGAGGATCCGCGGGTCCAGCCTTTGGTGGGAAAGGCAGCCCAGAGGAGCTCACCTCTCCTGGAATTGCCCTCTGTTGCCGCACACCGTCAAGCAGATTTCCAAACCCACCGCTCCCCAAGCTGCCCGTTTTGGCAAAGCCCGTTTCTGATCTACCACAGGCACCCACGCTCTCTACTCTACAGATTTTTCCCAAGTGGCATCTGATACTTCTGTGTGCACCTTGGAAAGACTTAAATTTAAGTACAGAACCTAAAATCTTGAGGAAGAAAAAAAAGTTGGACGTTCACGAGCGGTATCTTCAGAAGCCGAACAGGGTTAACTAACTCGCTTTCAGTAACACATCGGACGACAGAATCCCAGCGCCTGAGGGACAACATTTCCAGTGATGTTGCCCTACAACAAAACAGAAGCTCAAATCCTGAGAAAGGAAAAGAACTGCTAGCACAAAACCTGCACATCTTCTACGTTTGTACTAAGACAACCCACATTTCTAACTGGAGAAGCGATCGCTGTGAATATCTCTAGTTTTTGCCTTGTAAGGCAGAGGACAAGCCTGCGTGTGAACGATCCTCCTCCTGGTTTTAGCCCAGACCCAGTTGCAAGCATGATTTCTTCTCCTTCTTTCAGAGAGCAAGCCTACAGAAATGGAAGGAGAGCTCAGCAGATGACTGAGCTGGAATCCTGCCACCAGCTGCCGGGGGAGTTCATGATGCTCACGTATAATCGCAGTCGGGTAATTAAGACACGTGACGGATTCTGAGATCAAGGTTCTATTTCTGTGTGCTCTTGAAAAAAAATACATTAAAATGAGGAACAATGAGATCAAAACATTTATCTCCCTAAAGGGCTAGCGTGCTCTTAACAAGAAATACCGCGAGTCCAAAAATACACCTTAGAGAAACCGCAGGGGACAGATGAGACAGCAGAGAATCGAACTAAGCAGCCAGAAATGTCATTAGAAAATGACTTCCCACACAAGGAACCGCAGCTCATGAGACAGAAACTGCTCAAAGATAAACTTCGTCAATTCAATCACTAAAATTTCCGTGACACGAGGATTCCGATGTTACCAAGTCCTGCGGTTACCTGACCACCAAGGGGGCACGGAAACTCATCCCTCTCCACCAGGCTCACAGAAAAGCAGAGCTGGACACGCAACCCTCCGCAGCAGGACACTCACAGCCCAAACCAACGGGGTGAACCAAGACAAGGCGTTTGTGTGGAATACGGGACGCCGTGACCCAGGCAGGAGGGTTCACACCAGTATCTCACTCCAGCCTAGAGTAAACTCCAGCACCTGTAAATATTTTGCGTCGGTATTCCTCCGGCCAGCCTATCTCCAGCAGCTAGCTGGGTCCCTTCAGCGCAGCCTGGGAGGACCCTGCTGCCAGTGCACCCAACAGCCCGCCTCCGTGTCCCCACACAGCCTGGTCACACGCTCCAAACGCCGGCCAGGCCGCAGGCAGGGCCAGGGAGCGCGTCACCTGCGAGGAATAGAGCTGTTCTCCCCCGAGGCTGGTTAAGGCGGGCTGAGGAGGAAGAGCTATCAGCAACAGCCTCCGTAGCTACTCCAGACTCTTCTCAGTTAAGCCCTGCAAACAGATCTCTGCTGCTCCCCACGCCAGAAAGAATTAGGAATTTTTAAGCTCAAATTCAAAGCCACTTGTACAAATTTCCCAACAGAAAGCCTAAGCCCGTGCAGAACGCTGTCTTCTTGCACAACGGGCTAGCACGCGGCACCACCGACTTGTGAATGCCACCCACAGCCCTGCCCGCTGGGCTTTCCCACGCGACAGCCACGACAATCCCCCTTTATGTTCACCAAGTTCAACATCGTAGCCAAAATCTGCGACTTAACCACCAAGTTTGTAAATACCACCCTGGAGGTCACTCGTGACAGAGAGGCCTCTCTTTCCACAAGCACTGCAATGCCTTGTGGGAGACCTAACCACCCCCAGGGCACAAGCTGAACGTCCAAACTCATCAGTCTCACCAGAAAACAAGACTGGAAGACGTGACCAGCATGATTAGGCCCAGCCATCTCCACCTCTAGAAGGTTCGAACGTAGTTTGCATGAAGTTGGAGATGTCTCCTCCCAACCACCAGCTGGTTGCTCCGGGACAGCCCTGGCACAGAGTCTGGTGGCGCTTCCTCACCTGGACGCCTGGTGAGCATCGGGCTTAGCAGAGCCGATCACGTTTGCTTCACCGCAGGTGTAAGACAGCCGAGCTCAAAGCATCCTGCACAGGACAACCTCTACTTGACCTTCACGCCACAAGGCTTCTGCAAGAGAGCTTTAAGACGACCTTGGGGTCTAAAGAAGTGGCAGCAGTGGACTATTGCCCAATGTCTTGTGAAGAAAGCAAGTGATTCCTCAGCTGGGAACCTCTCCGAGGGGTCAAGACCTGTGTCGTACTGCAGACACCAGCAAGGAATACCTCCTGCCGGAGCCAGCCTCAGAGCGTGGGACTTGCTGAGCTTCGCCCACAGTCACCCAAGGGTGACGAATGGAGGAACGCCCTCCAACGACACGTTCCACAGGCCGCCCTGAAGCATGGCAGGGGATCGTAAAGAGGGTCAAAGGGAAACAAGTCAGCCGCTCTTGTTTACTCTTCCTCATGTATTTCGCACCTTAAGCATCAACTATGGGTTGTCTTTTAAGGCAGCAAGTTCCTCGAGGCAGGCACAACCACCTCTCCTCCGGGTGACGCGTACCGCCAAGCACTCCCACCTCCTTTAGAACAACTACGTGATAAATCACAATAGTAATTTTAAGCGAAGAAGTATTGAAAATACTACTACTTCAAAAGCTGCTGGTTTGTGTTCGCTGATGTGTGCAAGGATCAGACAAGGAAGGTCACCGAAACACTTCTGGTCAAAGCTGCTGGTGTCTGTGCAGAATACACACACACGTCCTGCCTCGCCGCGGGGAAACGAAGAGGTGTTCTGGGTACCCCAACAGCCAGAAGAGCAGGAGCCCCGCACGGCCGTGCCAGCACTGCAGCTGCTTCCAACAAGGTTTCCAGGGACCCTTCAGACAAGGCACTTCAGAGAATGAACTCTGGCTTCCAGCTCCTCTAGGGAAGGCCTCCCCTTCTGCTGGAAGCCCAACAGGGACGAGCCCGTGCCGGGTGCAGGACTTGCTCCTCCCGCGCTCGTGTGAATGCTTCGCAGGGATTTGCTTTTCACACGCTACTGAAAACCTGCAGCTCTCTCAACTAGTGGCTCTCAACTCCGTACACTTCCGAGAGGAAAATCTGCCATGAAGACAGCACCAAGTTCTCAGCTTTTCCTACTTGTGACAGAACACAGGAAAACAAGAAAGACGATGTATCCTCATTGCAAACCTTAGGTGCTACGAAGTGGTGGTTCCTTCTTTTCTGCTCTAATGCCCAAACCCTGCCACACAAAGCTTCCCCGAGCTAACACCACAGCGGTCTTCCCTGAAGCGCCATTTCTTCTTCGAAAAACAGGATTCAACAAAGTTTGCACTTCATAATCACTGAAGCTGCCATAAACCCACTCTGGATCAGAACCGACCCCCAGCTAAAATAAAGAAGATGTTTATGAAGATGAACTCGTCAGGAGCTCACGTAACTTCTGGTAACAATTCAGTTCTTCCTGCAGATTTCCACCAGCTCCACAGAGAAAATACTTGAGCGCAGCCATTTTTCTGAACCCCTCTCTTGCCCGGTTTCACTACACAAACTTCTTTCTAACACCCATTTCGACAGCACAACTGCGAAACACATCGTGCTCCCACCCTCTCTCTCCACCAGCCCGTTCACCGAGAGCCTCTCGGACCAGCAAGACAAACCGAGCTGTAACAGCTTTGCTGGTGGTTCGGCGAAGCCAAGCTGGCCCTGACTGGTAGCGCCAGACGGAAATCCGCACGCCGCAGCACCTAACGCAGCTCTGGGCGACGCGACGTGCAACCCTGATCTCCAGCTCCCTGCCGAGGGGTCTGTAAAGAACTCACGCTGCGGTCCCAAGCGACCAAAGAGCTGTAGGTGTTTCGGGAAAGAAGGATTTGATACTGAAACGGAACAGCCTGCGAGTTCAGTCCTACCCACCTCTGAAGCTCACTACTGCGGCTCCTGGGAGACACTTTAGGTATCCTCTAGTCTCTTTGGTAACCAAGCAGTGTCACAGACCACAAAACACCATGAAGACACACTAGGAAGGACACCGGTGCTATAAACAACGAAGACCTGCGTAACGAGCGCACCGAAACACAGTCTCATGCCGAGCCCACAAGCAAGTCCTTAAAAACCAGGCTCTGCAACCAGCAGGCACGAGACAAAGCAAGAGATGCAAGGGCAGCCATGCCACACACGTTCTTCTCGCCACACCAGGAAATTGTTTGTTGGCTGTTAACCAGACAAAGTCACACAACGTGGGAGGTTCTTCCAAATTTACATGCAATCTTCGTTAAAAAGGCCAACACTTATGTCAGCTTAGAAGGTCCCATCTATGTCCATTACCGCACCGAGCGTTCAGCTTTGATTGGGAAAGTCTCCTGGTGAAACGGGACCTCAGATTAGTGACTTTTACGTTTCTTTCTGAACAAGCGTCCGGCGGCACGCAGCCAGCTTCTCCCAGACCGGTGGCGCCATGCTCCACACACCGCTTCCCACAGCATGCTGGCTTCCCCTCCCCGTCCCACCCAAGCCCTCGGGCCGCTCATTGCGGCCAGGCAGCCAAAGGCGACACAACCACTTCTGGTGCCGGCGTTTCATGCTCGTCACGTGCAAGGGTGAAGCCCAACGCCATGCAAGAGCGACAGTCGGCAGGCACAAAGAAAAACGTATTCCAGAAGGGGAGAGCTCAAAACATCCACGGTGACAACGTCACTCCACTCAGCCTGGGAAACTGGAGGATTATTTTCTCTGGTGCCCGTAAGCGGGCGCTGCACCGCATCGCCTTGCTCAGCCCTGCGCAGGCGCCTGGCTCGGCCCCCGCGCCCACGGCAACGGGAGGAACCGCTGCCAGCCGCTATTTCTGAGCTATTTCAGCAACTCAGGGTGGTCGCTGCTGTCAGAAGGGAAGGGAAGTGCCTTCATCCCAGGACCGTGTATGATCAGAAACAAGAGGAGACCTTTAGGGTGATTTTACAGAAACTGTAATGGAGAGATGGCAGAAATTCCTGCAAGAAGCAGGAACTGTCAGTGCTGTCTCATTTCACCTCTGTTCTGAGGAAATCGCTGCAGCCCCGACAGTGTTGGCCTCCAAAGCTGACGAGTGTACTGAGGGTTGCTATCACACAGACACAGAAGAAATGTACTTGGTTTTAACGGTCAGCAACCACTGTTTGCAGATGGATTCCAGCCTCCCCTCTAAGCCTGCTGTTGCAGCTGCTTATCCGAGCTAGGCGGGTGAGGAGGCACTAGGGAGAAGGGGACAGTATAAACATATTCAACCATGGAAAACAAAAAAAGAAAAGAAAAAAAGATGGAAGGGGAAAAAAGCATTTCAGGTGAAGTTAATGAACTGAAAGAGAAATGAAAAGTTACAAACATCCCAAGCCCGCTATCACCATTCACAGCAAAAGCTGGATTTTTTTTTTTTTTTTTTTTACTTTTTTTTTTTTGAAGTGCAGCTCATCTTTTAAGGAGCTGCTTAGAAACCCTACTCAACACCTCAGCAGCGAAACACTTCAGGTACGCTTTTGCATTTCATCTTTACGATTGTCAAGCGCTGGGTCAAAATCCTACAATGAAAACTCAAGCACACAGACACGGAAGTGCAAGTCCTGCCCCCAAAAGGTACTGCTCGCGTCGCACGTACTTTGCTGTCACTATTCTGCTCTCCCCACGAAATGCAGGTCTCGGGACTGCTGACGCCAGGGAGCAGAGGGGCCCGCCCAGGCTGACACCGCTGCGGAGCCCTCGCGCTTCCCGGCCTCGTCCATCGGCTGCTGCTCCAACTGCAGCAAAGCCTGGCACAAGTGCCCGAGACCGGCACAGCCTGCGCTCGCTCTCAACAGCTCCCAGAACCCTCAGCCAGCCCAGTTCTGGCAGGGATCTCTCGGATCACTCACGAACAGCCGGGGTATCCCTGCATTCTTCTGGCACGCAGCGCAGCCTGGTAGCACGTACTGCGAGAGAAATGCAATACGCACTCGTGGGCTCACAAAAGAGGCAAAAGCTTGTGAAAATGGCCTTGCCAATTATTAAATTAGTAAGTTAAGTAAGTACACATCGTTCTTACAGCTGCTTTATCCCACCACAGCGCTTACAGCTCTGAAATCCCTCCGTCTGCGGGGACCGTGGGCGCGCGCTGAGCTGCGTTTCCCAAACCCCTGCTCGGGAGGCAGGAGGGTACCGCTGCTCAGCTCCGACCCCCCCTCCCAGACCCGGGAGTCTGAAGGACTGCTGTAACACACCCCTCGTCACATGAAACAGTATGGGGACACGCTTATCACCGTGCATTTCTCTTTTTGTCTCTGATCTCAGCCAGAAATCACTGCAAGGCCTTGCTAGCTCGCACAGTGACTGGGAAAACGCATTTCAATGGATGCATTCTAGGAAATAATTAGAAAAACCCCACAATTTAAAACAGAAAGAAAACAGGGAAAAAAATAAGTATTTTGTAAAAAAAAATAAAATAAAATAAAAATCCTTTGGAAAAGAGATCCATCGTTATTTTATGGCATATGGCAGCACCCAAGTAAAATGTTCGTTAGTGCTGTGGCGAGAAAGCCTCAAGAGCCTCGGGCACCCCCCTCGCACCAGCAGCAACCCCAGCAGCGGGGCGGCAGCGAACTGGGGCCCGCAAGGCCACGGGCGCCCTGCCCCAGCTGGAACCTCCCTCCCAAAAGGCCGTTTGCAGAAAGAGCTCACAAACAGCGGCGTGGCAGAAGCTCAAGGACCCGATGCAGGAAACCCCTAGCGCCGTATTTGTGACTGGGCGCGTCCTTTCACACAGGACTACGCGCAACCTCCAGTTCAGGTTTCCGAAATACAGTTTCTAGGATCTGTTTGAACCGAGAAGATGAGCTTTCCCAGTCCAACAGCTCCTTTTTCCAGCCCAGCATGAAGTAACTATCGGGAGAAACTACTTGTCAGGTGGATGTTTGGAACCCTGAGAAGGTGACCGTCATACATACCCTCTGACTGCAGGTCTAAACACTCTGAGCAATACCCACAGCAAGACAGAAAGGCAGCGAGAGGCAGAAAGAGAAAGAAAGCAAAGGAAGAAAAAGAAAACAGTAAAGATGCTGAAAAAACAGACAAAAGAGTTAACTTTGCAACGGTACCCTCGAGCGGCGTTCCTGCCAGGAGAACATGCAGGAACATCTAAAAGCTACTTCAAAGAGTACAGTCACCAAACACGGCATTTTCCACATAAAATTCATGTCAACGTACAAAAGAAGCAGAAGATTCGATACACTGTAAAAAGCATCTTTCTCAAGCCTAACACACATCCTGAAGTTACCCCAGAGTGAGATTTGGCAATACTGGAAGCTCTTCAGTCAGAGAACTTCTGCAAAACTACTGTTTTTTTCACAAGAAACTACCATATACAATTAGATATGGGAAAGGAACGTAGCTAAATATATCTGAAGTAGAGAAATCAGCTAAATACATCTGAAACGCCTTCTTTTGCGTGGTGGCCAATATTCTTAGCCGCAGTTTAAGCAGAATTGCCACGAGGGACCTTCTACTAAGCCACGCAAGGACAAATCATTAACTTTCCAGAGTTTAAATTCTGGGGCGGCACGAGCAGGCAGGGAAGCTTGAGCAGCTGAGAAGGTGGTCATGGAGGGTATTTAGATGTGCTGTAACATCTGGAGCTTTCACGACCCCAGTGATCGTAGAATCCAGAGAGTCCTTGTGTAGCTCCGAGGAGCATTAAAGATCTCCACTGTAGATTTCAGTGTCGCAGGGAGGGGAAAAAAGGAGAAGGAAGACCCGTTTCTACAGAAATAGGACTGTGGTTCGGTAAAGGCTCAGCACTGCTGGGGAAGTGCTTGTAGAAAGTCGTCAAGAACCACAGAGTCAATCCAAAATACTCTGAAGCTTTCAGCATATTTCATCTCCTTGGAATTGTTAAGGAACATGGTAAGAAACGAACATATTCACTACCGGCTGTTTAACTGCGTCTGCTCCGACAGGAGGCAGGCTGGTCTGGGAGAGCTGAGCATACCAGGCAGTTTCCATCACTGTCACTGGTCAAGATGGCAGTTCACACACTGGGAGAAACCTGCCTACTGAACAGACCTGGAGCAGCTGAAACCACCATCTATACCAGGTTTCTGTCTTCCCACCACTTCTATTTTGATTTCTGGCTACAGTTATGGTTGTGGAAAGCTACAGACACCTTTAAAGTGGAGACTGGGGTTATTCGAGTATTTACTTCCTCTGCCAAAACGCAGTTAGTTCTGCAGAACTGCAGTCAGGCAAACCCAAGCAGGGTCTGGAAGCCTCGTCCGTCTTGAAAGTGCTCGAGATACACACACTTATTTAGAGAGAAAAACACCGTCAGAACTGCACTGCCTGCAACAGCAGCGCAGCCCACCGCCTCTCGCCAGCCAAACCAGAAAAAAGCACGTCCTACCTGCTAGGAAATAAACGGAAGATGGAAGAACCTGCCAAGGAAGAGTGGCACTGCTGCTGAGGATCCAGACAGTGACGTGAGTAAGACTACCCTGCTCACACCGTGCATCCAGAGAGGAAACACAGCTGGAGCACAGGAGCTGTGTTAAACACGCTTGCCAACGGATCTAATGAGCTGTAGTTCAAGCTCCCTGAAAACTGGAAAAGGAGGCGCTGCTCCAGCGCAGCAGGCAGTGTTCTTGCTTTCCTCATGGTCCATTTTCATGGAGCCAGCCTGCCCGGCCACGCCAGCCCTGCGCACACAAACTAGCTCCGTTGGGCAAAACGGCTCTCCGGGTGGAACCACTGCCAGCAAAGAAACCGCAGGCCCCTCACTGCTGGCAGGTCCGAAGAGGAAAGGCCATCTGAGGCGGGCACCAAAACCAAACCCCAGTCACGTTACCAAAAACTCACTTCAGCGTTGCCCAGCCAAGCGTGCCTGTCCTTAACTGCCTCCCACAGCTCCCCATAGTTCCGTAACCCCCTTGTTCTCCGAGCCACCGCTTTGCAACCCCCAGTAACTATGTGCTGGAGTTGTGCGCACACGCCGAGCAGCTCACGTGGATTATCCAAAAAAGTCACAGAACCACAACATTATAAAATGTACATACCTGTTCCTGAGCCAGATGCACAAACCACAGCAGCTCCAGCTAGTTAAATCACACCCTACACGCTTGTAAGGAACAGGAGGGAAAAAGCCAAGTCTCTTAAAACGGGGTTGTATTTCTGGATGCACCAAAGTGAACCAGAAGCTTACTGTGTCGAAAAGCAACTTCCCCCTCAACTGACTGAAGTAGGCCAGATTCGAGCACGGGCAATTCCAACCAAGTGGCTGCCCAGGATCTCGGGATCTGCTCCTTTCCTGGCATTTCGCACCGTTATCATTTATGGTCTGTAACGTACTACTTTGACAGCGAGGGGAAAACGACAGCTTGAGTCATTTAAATCTTCCCCCCGCAAGACCTCAGGCCGAGTCCAGGTCAGACCTTGCACTTGCCACCACGTGAGGCTTTGCTGGACTCCCCTGTGCCGTCCGAGCTGGCAGCCCTGCCCCGAGCCAGCGCCCGGCTCTCTGGGGCAGCCAGACGGGCGATGCCTCTGGGACGTGGCTCCGTGGCTAAAACGAGCCACACACGTTTCTTAAAATAAACCTGCTGTAAATATTTTCTTACAACAAAACCCCGTGAGGAGAAAGCTGCAAGGCACGCTCACACAGGACCACGTGTGTGAGCCACGGCGGCCAAAGGGAAGGGTGACACGCGAACCGCTAGCGACACGAGGGCTGGCACGGGGGCCGAGCGGGGCCCCAGCCCAAGGAGATTCCTTTCGCACCTGGTGAAAACAGCCTTCTCGTTTTTAGCATCCATAGTCAGCTTGATGGTCTCCTGGCCCGAGCCTGTGCTGATGGTTTCCGTGACGATATCAGCTTTATCCTCCTCCTCGTCGCTGTCGGAGCCTCCGGAGGAGCTGCTGTCCGAGGCCACCAGCGGCGCTTTCCTCGTGACGCAGACGTTCCAAACGCAGGGGGAGGCAGTGCTGACTGAGAAAAGGAAGCAATCCCCATTGCAAAGTGAACAAACCCACAGGAGCAACTCCCCAGGGCAGGCCGGGCCAGCAGGGTGGTGTAAAACGGAGCGTTTACAGCCACGGCAAATCTCGAGATGACGCTTTCTGCGCAGATCCCGCCGCATGCAGTGTTATTTTGGCAAGTAAGGAAAAAAAACCCCCAGCCCCACAAACCAGCGTCTCCACCTGCCACCCCCTGCCCGTGTTTAACACAGACAGCCTCCAAGGAGGACAAGGCAGGCGACACCGGAGGGAAGCCCCCCCAGCGCACTCGGCACGCTACGCAGCACGTCAAACAGCTGAAACACCACATCTGTTTTGTCTGGTACCAGTCCCACTTACAGTTCTTGTCCTGACTCTGCTTCGGGTTTCCATCGGAATCATTGCTTTCCGTGTCGACAGGAGAACTGCACCGTGGGCCTGATTCTGAGCTGAAGTAGAGGGGGAAAAGCCTTGAGAATGAAGTACAGGTGGCTTGGTTGTGCTGCTAAACACCCCCAACAGAAGGCAGCACTAGGGCTCACTCTTTCTTTACGTAAATACTTGTAACTTCTAAAAATCGTATTCATCTACTCATTTCATACTCCCAGCGTAGCAGCGGTGACGATGCAGGAAGTATCCCTGCATCGCAAGAGGTAAGTGCTAACACCAGTCAGACGCGCTGGAAGGCAAAGGGAAGCCCGAAGCCCTGACCCAGACACTCAGACAACATGAAAAACTGCCAAGGGGCAGCAAGGGGAAGGGAAAGGGAAGAAGAAAATGTCACGGCCAAGGTGCTCCATCAAACCAGATCTCAAACATTCTTTCACTCGAAAGCCATGAAGAAAGGGAAAGAACGCGTGCCTGTCTTACCAACAGAAAGGCTGGAAGTCTGTAAACTTTGCCCACCCTTTCTCCTCGGGCGTGGGGTTCTCGGGGGCTGCTGAATCCCACACACTCGATCCAACATCCATGGCAACGCAGGGTGTGGGGGGCTTCGAGTTGACGGGCTCGAACACCGCTGTCCAGCCAGACCCTGGGGACACAGAACCACCGACTGGAATTCCTGTGAGTCCTTCGAGGCTTTGGCCATCCCAAAACTGGGATCCCAACTCCAAAGTGATCCCAGAGACCAGAAAAGAAAGATGGTCCAACGGCACTGCTTTGAAACCCGTGGGAAGCTGCCTGTCCCACAGGTTACAGACGATCAGCTCGAAAATCCCTCTCCTGATAAATATTAATATTATCCCCATGCAGAGAAGCATTAATTAAGACAAACGACATGGTGAATGTCTGCATTCCTCGAGCCAGCGATTAACAGCTGAACTCTAAGCCCCGTGGTTTCCTGTCAAAGCCAAGTGCCATGGCTTTCGACCACTTCAGTCGCTAATGGTTTAATTTGGGCAACTACAGGTAAGGAACTGACAGAGGGATTAAAATGTTTAAGATCACAGAAGTGACCTTGAGCAAAACTAAGAATATAATTTGTTCTTTACGGCCCCAGTGTACTCCTTATTCACCAGAACATACCTCTCTCCCTAAAAATCACAAATTTGAAACTGAAAATGCTTCCACCAAATAAGACACTAATGTTTGGGAAAACAGCTCTGTCTCTTTATTTCGGTTGAATGAATTTGTCCTGCCGACAAAGCTCGGTGCCTCGTGAACTCACACAGCATTATTTGCATTGTGACCCTACAGCCTTCCTCCAGGCACTGTACGAGCAGGGCTGCAAACGCAAACCGAAACCAGAGAGGCAGTTCGGCCGAAAAGGCGGATGCACGGAGCGCGGGGATCCGGGCCAAGGGCCTGCACAGAACTCTCGGGCGTAGGGAGTGAACGTCACCACCCTCCCCTCAGAGTTCGTCCATCGCTGCTTGTCCTGAAGGAGCCAGCGTGTTACCGCACTCGCGCCCGTGCGGCGGCTCTCGGCCCGGCCGCAGCACCACCCCGCTCTCCCGACGGAGGGGCAGGGCTCGGCCTCACCCACACCGCAGGGGCAGACGCCAAGGCTGACACTCGCCCTTCTCTCTGCGCGGGCCGGAGCCCCGACAGCCACAGAAACCCGGCAACCTGCCGGCTGCTGCTCGGCAGCGGTGACCGCCGATCGCCCTTCACATCCCACAGCGGCGGGGGCTGGAAGGGACCTCTGGAGATCACCCAGTCCAACCCCCTGCTGAGGCGGGTTCAGATGGGATGCCGCTGGTTTAAACCCCTTACCTTCAGAGGAGTCAGACTCCTTCTGCTCGGAAATATTATTCTTGCTGTTCGCCGAGGAAGGAGGCGGCTGCTGTTCTGCTTCCTCCTCCTCTTCGGAGTCCACGCTGCCATCATGATCTCCGTTTTCAAGATCACTTTTTGACGAACTCTCTGAGGTCTGAGATGCTCCAAATCTAAATCACGGAAGCCAGAATCAGAAAACCCCTCAGGGCAGGCAGCTCCTCCCTGCCCCGGGGAGGGAGCACAAACCGTGCCCTGCCCAAGCGACGCCCAACGCCTTTTACGGGGCTGATCTCCCCCAGAGCCACAAAGCTGGGGCAGGCAACCGCCGGCACTCCCCTACGTATCGCCGCTCAAGTCCCTGCGTGCTTCACCTGCCAAAACACATCTGCAGAGCTGCAATGGGAAGTATGTTGGAGTGACATATTCAGGGCCGGAGACTGACAGGGGCAGACAAACCAGTGGCACAGGAGGGACACACCACTGCGGTACCAGTTCTGCGTCTGGGCAGGACAATCAGTTTCTTGATGTGGGCAAATAAACGCGAAGCCTCGGCCATTTTTCCTGTCTCATTCGATCAGATTTTCAGACGTAGAACTACAGAAGTAGCTGTATTCAACAACGGACTCTATCAAAGGGATGGCATCTGTAGGTGACGTGCAATGCCAGAGACGCACCACGGGAGGCCACTCGCTCTCACAAAACGTTGCTGAAAAAGCCTATTCTGTCTACTGCCCTCGGTCTTAACCCCCCTTTCAACCTCCTCCGCTCCAAACATGAGGAAAGGAGTATGTTCGAAGTATTTCAGACTAAGGGGGTGCGTGTGTGGTTTTTTTAATATCTTCGGTAGCAGACTCAGTAATTAGGGGTTTCCATCATTACTGTCTCCCCTCAAACTGGATCTTCGTTTCACATTCAAGACAAACCTCTTCCTGTGGCAGTGTGACACGGGAAGTACTCTGGCTGATGTCAGAAAAAGCATGTAAATATCAAACAATTCAGCATGGACTTAACCAAAACGTACAGTTTCAGAGCATAAAGGGGGTGTGGGAGGGAATCGATCTTTTCACCTTACCGTGTTCTTGATTTAACTTGGGTTGCATAGGTTATCTCCTTCTCTTCCCAAATATCTTCTTCCTCCTCGTTATCATCAAATTGTTGGATCCGCTCATTGCAGCAGGCTTCAAAGAGGGAAGCATTGGGCTGAAACAGTATTAAAAAGAAATAAAATTCCACCCGTTGTTTGGAGCCAGAAACAAGAGCTTCAATGACGGGCAGGTTCACAGAACAGCAGTTGCGCACAACCAGTACCACGAAGGTGCTGGCGCTTCATTGCACACCCCAAGCTGCGCCACAAGCCACGTGCCGCTGCAGAAGAGCAGCAAGAGCACAGCAGGCGCGGGAGCAGCACACGCACCACCGCCGCTCAGCCCGCGCGGCTCCCAGACCGGCCGGCTCTCCCGCACGCTGCTCCAACGGCTGCGTGTTCCCCGACTCCCTCTGCCCCCCCCCACACGGCAGGGACGCAGGAGAGGGCTGGCAAGAGCTCCCTCAGGAACACGTTCCCAAGCTGCCCAGCCCGGAACTCGGCGAGTAACGCCGTGCCCCGTTTGCGAACCGTCCCCCTGGATGAACAATCCCCAGCGCGGTTTCCTTCCGTGACCGCATTCCCCCGACAGGGCTGCAGGGAGCTTCCGAGCAAACCTGCCCACGCCCCACTCATGTGCACGTCCCCCCTTCGAGACGTACGAGCTTCACGCTGGAAACGACTGTTTTCAGGCACTGGTGCAGCGAGGCGCCCGCACACGCACGCCCACGGCGCCTGCTGCGGCCTCCTGGAGCTCGCCATTGAACGACTGACTCCGTGGCGACCCGCAGGTGGTGCAGGGCAAACCAAGGGCTGCAGGGCAACTCCCCCCCCCCCCCCCCAAAACTGCCCACTCAGGAGAAACCCAAGTGGAGAGAAGCGTATGAACAGCTCCTGGTGGCTGCAGGCTGCCTAGAGGAGCCAGAAGAGAGAAGAAAAACTCTTCCCAGTGCTGTTCGAGTGAAAAAGGAAATATTTTAAGACTAAGGAAAACCTAAGTCTTACTTAGTATCGACAAAACCAAGCTTTGGTCAGGAGATGAGCGTGGAATCACCCCTTTGAGCCACTGTGCAGCGTCCTTTAGGTCAGTTAAACAGAAAAGGCAAGGCACAGCACAGCAATGCTCAGACCCACAAGAACCCCAGTCCTCTCTCTTGGCATTTTTTCCTAGGCTGTGCATGGAAAGCCTATCGAAGTAAGGACCAGAACAACAGACTGACACTGCAGAGAGAGAGAAAGATTCCTTGGATGCGAAGGGCACTACTCTTGCAGATCCTCACCGCAGCTATAAACTGCAGGGAGATTCTCTGAGCGTACCTGTAAGGCCCCGAGTTCCTGAAGTGGACTCAGCTACGAGGACACCTTTCCGCTGACCCAAATAACACGCCAGATCTTTTTTCTTTCAGAATGACAACAGCCGATTCAAGCGTGACCTTGCCCGAGTCTGTCCTGTTCAATAAATACCCCAAAATACCCACTTACACTGTCATCATCCGCATCTATATTGAAGTTTATCTCCGCGATCCTGTCAAAGGGAGCACTGCAAAAAGAAGGGAAAGAAACTTCAGTGACAGCACGGAGTAACGCAGCACTTCTGCCCCCCCACGCCGGACCAGGACGGCGGCTAACCATGGAGAGGCTTTGTGTGACCACCCAGCGCCTTCCGCGCCGGTTCCCCGAGCATTCACACCTCCTGTTCTACGGGCAATGGCCTCCTCTCTTTGAGGTGGAGATTACTGCACACTTCCATGCTTAGGTCTGGTTCAACACCCGAATGAACAACCTTTGTCGTTACCGCGTTGATTTGGGGGCTTCACGGCAACCACAGCAACGTCTGGCTGTTATGTCCAACTCCCGTGGTACCCACGGGGCACAAAGGCCATTTCCAGGGTTTCCCTGAGTCGCTCCAGCTAAGCCAAATCTTACAGAAAAACCCCAAATTCCCAATGAATTCAAAAGAGCAGGAGCTGCGCCGGGATTCCAGTCCCTCGCTCACCCGGGAATTCCGTCGGGGTCCTCAGCACGAGACAAGACCCGGCGACGGGACCGAACGCCCACGGTGGGCGCGTGTTCGGGGGATGGCGCCCGCCCGGTCTGATGTAATTACAGCAACGTGGGGGAACCTCGGTGTGCTGGCGGCTCAACAACCTCGACACACCACCAAGACGTGAACGCTGCAAAAACCACTACAGAACCCAATTTCTGAGAGCCCCCTGTGGGAACAGCAGAGGGTGCTACAGGCCGAGAAACTCCGACCCGCTGGCACCGCTCGGGTCGCTGCAGTATTTGTTCCCCATATCTCTAAGTCTGGACAGCGTTACTGTCTTTTAAAGACTGTTCAGTTGGTAAAAAAAACACTGTCACGCAAATCACCAGGACACCGAAACACGATTAATACTTCTTAAAGTACTCAAATTCCTTTAAAATACTCAAATTCCTATCTGCAGCGCTTTTCAACAGCTGGGAAGCAGCTGACAGGGAGCAGCGCCCTCGGAAGGCTCAAGGCCAGACCCGTCCTGCAGCACGTTCCTCCTTTTGCAGCCACAACTGCAGCGACGGCTGGCGCATCCCCGTGACCGCCTTTGTTCAGCTCCACGCTCACTTCCAAACGGCGGCTCAGCAGCTCCTCACGCAGGTGAGCTCCACCTGCACACACCTGAGTTCGGTACTTGCTGCCATCTGATAAGAAGTTAACAGTGTACTTTATTTTTTTAAAACATGCAGAACGAAGTAACCCATGCTCAGTTAAACTCTCGTTCTAGCCCGGAACTTTTTGGCCTTATTGAAGTTCTGGACACCTACAACACTCAGCAAAAAAAGCAGGAAAGTTGGACGCCAACGTTTTTCTCCATGTTGGAACACGGCTCCCAACTGTTTGGCAAACACCTTAAGGGAGCTCCTAGGACCCCAGGGATCTGACAACTCTCTACTTTGATTCCTGCTTGAAAGCAACTCTGAAGCAGCCAAACTACTTCCACATTGTCTTGTCTTTTACAGTACTTCACGGAGCCCAGTAGTTGCTAAGAACACGGTCTGAGCAGAACCAGCAAAAGGATCCTCAACAAAGCAGATCTGGAGCAGGCACGGAGTCGGAGCGATGTGGCGTGCCCAGAGCTTTCTGGGTTAAAAGCCTCCGGTTTCTGTCAGGGTTGCAGGACAGCAGGGCCCTGCAGCTCTTCGCAGAGCAGACCCAGCATCTGCTGCCCTGCGGGTACCAGCCCTCAGACGGTACGTCCGCACTGGAGGCGCTGCCACATCCTCTCCCTGTCACCTCGGGTGGGTGACAACTAGTCCCTTTGATGGAGACAAACCTTGCCACCAGGCGACAGCGAATGGGCAAAACTGACGAGCAGGGAACACGTGGGGGACCCTCCCGGAGCCTTCTCCGTCAGGAACCAGCACTAAATGCTCACAGTTTCTGAACCAGCACGGACAAGTGGGATAATTACAGTCCCAGTCGTTCCCTCAGCTACGATGTTTAGGTGAGAAGATGAGCTGCGCTTTTTGTTAGATCACATAGTTCTATAAAGCAGCACAAATGCCGAGCACCGAATTCAGCGAGTCACGTAACATTAAGTCCCCCTGTATCTGCCTTCTTGGAACCGTCATTCGCTCCTGCCTTACCTGTGTTTCCTTTCTTGTAAGAGAGAAAACGGCTACATCCTTCCACGGACTTCATCAGAACACTATTCTTTCTACTCCTAATTTCAATAAAGGCTTAACACCCCTGGAGAATATCTGCATAATTGCCTACAGTTAGCTCTAATGCTTTGCTTTCTGTGCAACTGAATTCATTCTAGAATATGGCTGGATAATAATTGTGTGCTTTATTAAAAATGTTTCTCATCAGAATGAAGTACTTCTCCTTGGTGCCACAAGGAGATCAGGGTGGACCCCTATAAAAAGACGAAGAGATCAGCGGTTTTTGGTTTGTTCCAAACCACAGGAGGCACACAGCGAGCTTCCCTTGAAACCCTGACGGGACAAAGAAAGACGAGATGCAAAGAGGCTTCAACGCCACATCTAAGCCTCCTGAAGTTTTATCAACTTACTTGATATTATCATCCTGGTCTGCAAACTCCTCGTCGTTAAAGCCAAACTGATCCACAAAGTTAGCTGTCATCTGCTGGATCTGGTACTCGGAGAAGGCCTGAGCAATGGAACGGAAAAAGAGCCACGTTACGGTGTCCGGAGATACTCGGTCAAGCTGGCTGAAAACACAGATTCTAGAAACGCATTAACATCGTAGAAAATTGACAAACTTTGAGAAATCGTCTACTCCAACCCCCTTTTCAAAGCACGATCAAAGAGGCTTCTGCAAGTCCTGGACAGATGCTTCTCTGGCCTGCTCTTAACCGCTCCCGAGGAGAGTTAGGAAATGTCCTAGGAAGCCAGTCCTTGGCTTCATGATTCTATTAAAACAGTGCTGCGTTTTTTCCTTTTGTTTGGTTTTGCCTGATGCAGCACGAAATTTACCTTGCTGCAACCTAGACCCACCACGGACACCAGGAAGGTGCTCTAAGGCACAGGATGAGGCACAGGCCGCCACGTAATCCTGTCTTCTCTTGACCAAGCTGACCAAATTCTTTCAACTTTTCTCCCTGTGTCACGTTCTACACCTCTGGTCATTCTCGTTGCTCCCCTGCAGCTCACCTTCTGCTAACACAAACCGCTCCTGGAGCTCACTGCCTCCAAGTGGACACTCGCCAAGGAGAACGGAAGAACTACCCCCCGCGTCGGGGACAACACTCGCCCCCAGCAGGCGCTTGGTTTCCCACGGCAGCTCGGGTCCTCTCTGCTTCAGCTCGCGCCCCGCAGAACTGCCCAGCGGCGCTCTGGGCCACACCTTTGCCCACCCAGCCACGCCTCGCGCTCTAGTTAGGAGGAGGATTGCTGCTGCCTCCGAACGGCACCTCCCGCTTGCTCTTGCGCGTGGCCTTATCCCTTCCCAGATCCCTTCTCCTCCCCGGGGGGCGAGCGCGGGTGGGCAGCGCCCTCCCGCTACAGCGACGCGACTCGAACGCGCCCTCTGCAGCTGCTCTCCGCCCCGGCTGCACCGCGGGGGCACAAGGACCCGTGCTCCCGCCCGAGGAGTTCTGCAGGCTCCTGGCCGCAGCCGTACTGATACTTGTCACGATAAAAGACAAAATCATCTTTATTTTTTTTTTTCCCCAAAGGCAATGCATTCTCCTCTTTGCAATGCACTAAGTATCAGCTGAGGAAAATAAAGGTACTTGTAACGTCTGAGCAGCCAGTTAGAGTATCTGGACAAAACAGCCACCATAAACTATTTTCAGCCCATTTTTACCCCTAACTAGATTTCACAGGAGATTGCCTCTTCACCCCCCGTAGGCAGCTTTCTGACAAACAGGCTGAAACTCGTACGTTCTGCTAACGCTCCTTCTGTCCTTCGCACCAAAAAAGGTTGGAAGAACTTGTCTAAATACCTCATCCCGAAAACCAGCTTCCACCCATTCGATGGAGCTTCAGCCGAGCACCTCAGGTTTTGAGGACCCCGAGATCTTTGCTAAATGCCAGCGAACCCTTAATTACCTCCGTTCCCTCCCCAGGCGAGGCTCTTTACTGCTCTGACTCTCCTGCTCACCGCTCTTTACGGCCAACAGTTTCGGGGGGCCCCTTCTCTCAGTTTTTCACAGAGGCCCGCGCAGCCCAGAGGAAGCAGAACCCCTCTGCCGGCTCCGGCCCTCCTGCGGGCAGGCGACGGGCACCACCCGCTGCCCGGGAACCGCAGCCGCCCGCTGCAGCTGCTCCCCAGCCTCAGCACCCCCCAGCGCCCCGCCGGCGGAGGACAGGGAAAGAGCAAGCACAGGCACAGCCTCACGGGAACGTGAGACACGTCGGGTACCCGGGACGTCGACGCAGTCTGAGCCCAGTTTCTTCCCAGTTGGAGCCCAGACCACACAAGTGACAACGCTGGAAAAGCACAACAGAGCCAAACGCGCTGACTAAGGGCAGCATTTTGGAAGCTGCTTTATACCAGGACGGGTTACGGGCACACCGGGGAAGGAAGCTTCCCAGGCATGGCGAAGAGCGTGTTGGCAACTCACCTGCTGGAGAGAAAGTTCATTGGGGAAAGCACTCTCAATGTCTTCATCCTCACTGGAAGAGTGCAGATGGTGAGTGCTCACCTGAAAAAAGGACAAAAAAAATAAGCACAAGTGAAAGCTAAGGAAGCTCAAATACTTTTCTTCCACATGTACAAGCAAAGACCAAACTCCCCAGAAGGCAAAACTGTCCCCATGAACAACACGGGCACGTGGTCCAGAGTTTGCCCACACGTATCAGAGCTGCTGCTGCTGCCTGAAGAACCGTTACAGAGTATGCTTTCTACAAACATTCTGCCCTTGTAAGCCTACGTCATGAAAACCAGCAAAAGAAGAAAAAAACCCAGCAACATCACTCTCTCTTAGTTAAAGAAAGTCCAGAAGATAGCAGCCCATCTGAAACATGCACAAAATCACTCTTCTCACCAAATCCACCGTATTCCTCCTGTTTGTTTCCGTCAGCGTCTCTTCTACAAAACTCTCCCACCTCCCTCTGCAATCTTCAGGTAGCTCTGGAACAACAAGGTCACCACAGAGGTTACCACAACTCACCGGGAAGGGAGCAAGGCAGTGGCTTAGCCCCACGGGTGACCTGGAAGCTTCTGAGCAGACACGCACACCTGCCAAGTCACGCATGCGTTCTGTACGTGCTCTGCAAAGGGAACTACATTTTACCCGTGATTTCCTAAAAATGGTAAATTCCACAGAGAAAGGAACATCTTTCACTGGGCCAACCAGTGATGTATTACTGCTCTTAACAATCTTAGCTTGCTGGTGGAATTACAGCGGGCTAAAGATAGAAAACTTCTCCTACAGCTTTCTGGAAACCAGCACACGTGTGACCACTCAGCAAGAGCTAAAACTGGTGCCTGGGAGTCACAAATCCCAAGCACAGCACTGCACAGTTGCGATGAATAAAGTTCTCTTCATCCCAGGCAGACCCAGTACAGTCAAACAACAGAGAGAAATAACCAGGACTTGTGAAACTTCCAGTTTTACTAAAATCCTCGGAACGTCTCAACTTCCACATAGCTAGGACAGCACATCACGTTACTGTATGACCGCTCGATAGGCTCCTTAGAAGCCAAAAATGGAAACTCAAGTCCCATTTGAGCTCGCTGCTTCCCTTCACAGAGGCAGAGATGGAAAATCTTGTTTCCTCTCACACAAAAACACCAGGTAGAACTGGTTCCCAAAATCAAAGCCCGATGAAGATACGACGGACAAAGCCTGGCAACATCAGTATCTCCCACCAAGCAGAGGCGCAGAGCCCCTGCGATCATTTACTCTTGCACCTCTCTCCCTCTCAGCGGGTACAAGAACAGGGAAGAACAGAACCCCCACCCATGGACACCACCCTAGGAGGCTGCACCTCAGCACGACAGACGTGCACATAAATCCGCACAAAGAGAAGCATTCTTCAGCACAAAAGGGTGCCGTCAGTCTCTGGCTGCAAAAACAAAGCTCCAACAAAACTCTATCAAAACAAAGAGCAACCAGATTTGGTCTAGACATTGTTTTAAGTTACAGGAAATTGTGATATTTAACTGGAAATTCTTTTCACTATCATAGAATCATTTTGGTTGGAAAAGACCTTTAAGATCATCAGGTCCAACCGTTACCCTAACACTGCCAAGGCCACCACTGAACCATGTCCCTCAGCACCACATCTGCACATCTTCTGAACACCTCCAGGGATGGGACTCCAGCACCTCCCTGGGCAGCCTGGTCCAACATCTGACCACTCTGTCAGTGAAGAAACCTGCCCTGGCGCAGCTTGAGGCCATTTCTCTCGTCCTGTCGCTTGTTCCTTGGGAGAACAGACCGACCCCCCCTCACCACAGCCTCCTCTCAGGCAGCTGCAGAGAGCGATGAGGTCTCCCCTCAGCCTCCGCTTCTCCAGGCTGAACACCCCCAGTTCCCTCAGCCGCTCCTCACAGACCTGTTCTCCAGACCCCTCCCCAGCTCCGTTGCCCTTCACTGCCCACCATAAAAGGGACCCTCATGAGATACACGCAATAAAAGTCTTGACAAAGGCCTGCAAGGGTTATTTAATCCAGGGGAAAAAAAAAGGGGGTCGGGGATGGAGAAAGGAGGACGTACCTTTAATGAACTCACTAATTTGAGTCTGCATGGGGCCCTTCTCCATGTTCTGCACTACGGCGTTGGCTATCCGGGTGAGGTGGCCCATGTTGCCTCGCCTCATTCCACCTTCTGCCCTGGAAAGAGACAACAGCCAGTAGCAAACCAACCAGCGCCGGGAGCCCCGGGGTCGCAGTCCCAACCGCTTTCACCCCGCAGGCAGGCTGAGAGCCCCCCACGGCCGCAGGGCCCGAGCAGGGCGAGCGCCGCCGGCGCAGCAGCACCGCCCTCCGCTCATGCCGGCAGGGCACACGAGGGGCTTACCCACCACCAATGAACCCCTCTGCATTTTTTCATGTAGCGAGAGGGAAGAAATCACCCATCCCGTTCAGAACACACGTGATAAAATTTAAGCCAGTTACAAAGAGGAAGCTAATCGGGTGTGCTGAAAAACCGCTGCAGAAATAAATAATCTGATTATAATTTCCACTAAAGAAAGCTCACAGCAGTAAGAATTTACATCACTACTACTGAAAAGCTTTAGTTTCACTTGCAATTGAAGCGTTAAGCAGATGAACTCAAGAGAACAAAAGACTTTAATCTACAACCGCTAGATTTCCCCTCACAAGACAAAAAAAAAAAGCAGCTGAGCTAAGTCCAGGCAGCCCCTAAGTCACTTTTCTTTGAGCCTTCACTGGTTCTCCTTCCCTGGACAGCAAAGCAGCAATCTAAAAATCCGGGGATGAAGAGCCTGAAGTAATTCCACTCTCCACAGTATCCACCAGAGGACTAAGGAGATTTGGGAAGGAAAACGTAAAGCCTAGTGGCAGGTTCCTGGTAAGAAGTTTCACAGTTCCACGGGGAGAAGCAGCATTTCTGCCTTTAAACTGGCAGGTGCTGAAGGAAGCCCAGACAAAGCCCATACGTACAAATGCTGCTGAAGCATCCCAGACCCTGAAGGCAAATTCAGATATCATTCCTTGATGTAGCCACAAGCAGGGCTGACTCAAGCCACCACAGGTAAAACGGGTGGGTCAGAATCAAACTACACAGAACTAAACCCCTTACAAACAGGATGACAAGTCGTTTCCACCTCACGTGATTGAGTCTCCGTCTGTAACCCGAAGGTTTCCTTCCCAGGTGCTGACAGAGCCAACGCATCAGGAACTTTCACTCTTCCTCGGGCGAGAGGACGACACCAAACACGTGAGAGGGAACTGAGAGCTGGGGCACTGTGCTCACCTGAACCCCCCGCCCTGGCTGGGGGGCTCGGAGGGCGGCAGCCCAAGCTGCCAGGTCGGCTGCAGCAACGCTGGGCCCTCCCTGCGACATTCTGAGCTGCTGGTTCATGACCTCCACACCCCTTGAGAGGCGCAATCCTCACCCCCTCAATCTCCAAAAAGGGCAGGTTTCTACTCAAATCATCTCAGGCTCTTCCCAAATGTTGGAGCTGAACTTGTGCAAGGGAGGAGACAAGATGGTTCGGAAAAAACCCCGTCTTACCCCTCCGCATGCTCCTGTGCCAAAAAACGGCGCACAAAGCCAGCACAAGCCAGAGCTGCACACAGGGAACGAGGCCGGCACGCCAGCCCCAAACCCAGGGATCAGAACCACTCCAATAAAATGAACGCCTGGAAACAAGCTCCCTGTGCCGAGGCTCGTGGCGGTGCCCTTTGCACCTCAGAGAGCCCCAGCCCCGACCCACGGGCGGGCGCCGCCTCGCTGCACCAGCCCTGCTGCAAGCCCAGAGCCACCCCCAGCACCGCCGTCCCCGGGCTGGAGCCCGTCTGCGTCGGGGACACGGGTGCCCAGGCCCCCGGTTGGGTCACACCAGCACGTCGTGAGGGCCCTGCAAAGAGCCGCTCTGGAGGACGAAAGCCCCGGGCAGACGGGGCAAAGGAACACAGCGCTGCCCCGCTGCTCCCGGCAAACCCGTGAGGCTCAGCCTTCTCCACGATCTCAAGCGTCGGGCGAGAAAAGCAGCTGCCGCGCTGTTGTACCCGTCGTCTTCGACTGCTTTGGGAGGACCCAGACAACGTTTCTGCTGAGCTGCGCCGTCCTTACCACACTGCTGGAACGCAGCCGGCAAAGTCAACTTTTATTTCAACACTTTCCAACGCTTTTCATCGACCACGCCACCACCGGTGGTTACTGGATTCGCACGAAGAGGAAGGCAAAGCTGAGCTACCGCAAACTGCTCCTTCCTACAACCTCACACTGATGACCAGACCCTCCATCTGAAATCCTCGTTACGAAGGCAGATCAAACGGGCTGCAGTAGAAGAATTACGTGGGTTGCCTGGCAGTTAAATTCCAGTAGTCACAAAGTCCTTCATCAAGAACACAGGGAATAACTAAACCTAAGAGAACCCAAGGAGAGATTCCACGTTCCAACAGGAAAATACGCTACCACTGTTCTTGCTGCTGATTTTTAAGAAATAATTCCCAAGCTCTCAACCTGCAATCTCTGACCTTGGGGCCCCCAGGGCTCCATCTCCTCACTAAGTGCGTACGATAATCTTCACATAAACTCAAACTTCTTAAAGCTCACCACCTGAGACACCTCTCGTTAACTCGGTATTTTTTTTCTTGCCATTAAAATTCTTCCCAGGGTGGTGACTGGAACGGTTTGGCACGAAGTACGTATGAGCTCTAGCTCCCATCTAATCTAATTAGGAAAACTCTTGAGCAGCAACCACCACAGGTACTCCGGTTACCTACAGAGCTGGGCACAGCGACACCTGCGCAATGAAACGACCGGCAAAATTTGTCACCGACAGCCCAAGAGGTTGCAAGAGGAAAAAAAAAAACAAAAAAACCCCCAAACCAAACCAAAGCAAACAAAAAAATCAAACCAAACCCCAACCCACCAATTATGGTCTGACAGTAAGCTTAAAATAATTACCGTGGGACTACAGAGCACTTTGAAGATGTAGGGAGCTCAAAACAGCGAGGGAGGACCAAAACATTTAGATGGACAAAGAAACAGAACCTGGATAATATTTTCACTTTAATAAGTTTTAGGGTTGTTTAATTGTCTAGTTCTTATAATCACTGCAATCAGCAAAAATCCAAGTGTTTTATAAAGTTAGAATATTAAATGCGGGGCAAATGTGGGGCAAAAGTACTTGCCCACCTCAGTTTCCTCTCAGCTGCTCACTCTAGGGAGAAGATAATTACGCATTTAAAAAAAAAAAAAGGAGTTAATACGCTGCGTAATTCCCTGAGACAGCAAGAAAGCAGCACGTTGTGTTTGGGGTGAGACGTTATAAAGATTAAAAAAATACATCATGCTTTCGACTTACATGCCTATTTGGCGAATTTGGTTTTTAACATGCCAATATTCCTAGTTCCAAACCCCAGCTGAAACCCAGACCACCTCAGACACCCCTGAGCTGTAAGTGACCCACACACCAGGAAGACTGCCTCAAGGCAACACCCCCACCCGGCAGCCCCAGCACGGGGCCTGCCGACCCCCGCTCCCTTACTGGATCTTGTCGTTGGCTTCCCAGGCGTCCAAGATCCTTTGCACGAGGCAGCACTTCTGGAACAGCTGGAGGGAAGAGAGAGACAGGGGGAACATTTCAGCAGTCTGCCAAGACAGGCCCGTGCCTTAGGAAGCCAGTGCCGAGCTACAGCTGCCTCTGCCCGCTCCCTGGCTCCTGCTGAACAGCAACCTAAAGCTCACACTTAACCTTCCCGAGAGCTCGAGTTTCTTTGCTCTCAGTTTTTTTCTGAGCAGATCCAGGGAAAACAGCAACACCTCCAGACATCTCCTGCCCGCTTCCGGGCTGCGCAGGAGCAGTAAGGACAAACACTGTTATCGTTTTATAACGGAACACAAAGTTTTCATCACCAGGGCCACGATGCAGAAGCTAAAACGCAGTTAGCTACTTGTAGTCACTACTGGGGGCTTTTTGTCCAACGTTTATATGCATCTTTACTAAAAAAAGTAAATAAGAATGGACTCCCAAGCCCACTAAAGGAGACAGGTGGTATGTTCATTTTGGAACCGGAGGCTAAAAGCCAACGTGCAGCAGCCAATACACTTCTGTCTGGCACTGACAGACCCCAGTCATCGCCAGGCACCTTCCAATAAGCTCCGTGCTCCTGCGCAGCTCGTCACACCATCTTCTCGTTAACGCATGTGCCGACTCAACCAGCCAGTCCCGAACTCTGAGGTGGCACGACCGGACTTACGTGAGTAACCATGATGTTCTCCGTGTTGTGTGCTGGAGTCTCCGAGTTCTCTGTGGCCACGTTTCCATTCAGCACCTCCTCTTTGCTTTCTAGCTCGTGAGCAGTAGTCTTTCCCTCTTGCACAGAGTGGGAGAGAATTGCTGCTATGGACAATTCCACTTGGAAATGCAAAAAGTTATTCCACGTGTATTTAAAAAACAAATCCTGGAAAAAAAAAACGAGAAACAAAAGACTTCACTCTAGATACACTTTCCCATTCGTACCCACCAAATGATGTCAGAATAGTGCCCAACGAGTTGTTCCATCAGCAATTCCACTAAAACAATTTTACTTCTACGCCTCAGTATCCACGGAGAGCCTGAAGGAGCTCTGTCTGCACTGCTCCAACGTACACTTCCCAACAAACTCGGCCATGCTCTCATACACAGCTGGGGCTCACCGCACAGACACACCGGAAAAAATGCTACCCGTTCTGTGCCTGAACCAATATTCAGAAAGTATGAACTGAATAATCTCTAAGCATAAAAGTCCATTTCTGAAAGGCTGCCCAGGTTACGTGGGCACTTTTCAGACCGTGTCCCTGTCCACAGCCAGGCACAAAGACCAGCCCTCAGCAGCACAGAGCCGGGACGCACCACGCACCCCACGGGGCTTTCTCACCAGCCAGGCTGTTGGCACACACACCACCGAACTACGGTGAGGAGAAAGTTGAAGCGTGAGGTTCAGTTCCAAATGCCAAGCACCGGTTTTGTGTTACAAAAGCTATTCTGAGGATGGGTGTTCCTACTTTGGGCAGATTAGAAAAATAATTAGACACTGGCACACATGAAACAAGCTGCCTTGCAGTGAACAGATGAAAGGGAAAGCAAAGATGTTCCCAGGTGAAAGCCGTTCCCCCTCTCCCCACTCGGCGTCACGGCGTATTACTCACAAGTAATAAATTCATGGTACTGAGTCTGCATAGTTCCTGATTAATACTGGGAGTGTTTGTGTGAAGCAGAGCAGCTATTAGACGAGATCCATGAAGACGAGCGTTCCCCAGTGGCTCCTCCAAGACACCAATCGTAGTTAGGATTGCTGTTTTCTATCAGAGAAACAGATCGTGAGTAGGAAGATCAACGTCTCCTCAGTGTATGTGCACCATGATTTGACTAAACATAACTAGTGCATTCCAGAAATTCCCTCTGCAGGTAAACCCAGACCACCCTCCCACACAGAAGACGGTGTCGTGTGAGACTCCTCCTTCCAAAACCGAAGATTAAAATCAAAAGATCCACTCACTGAAGTTCCCTTCTCTTCACCCCTAACCATCTTTACACAAGCCACCAGTCCCAAGGCATCTCTGCTTCTTGGCTTGACTGGAACACAACGGCTTTCACGGTTCCTACTGCCTAGTCCCTGAGCACCTGAACTAGAAATACTTCAAGCACAAATTTTTCTTCAAAGCCGTTTGCCTGTTCCAGCTCCCGGCGCTTTCAGAGAACATGCAGGGAGCCCGGGTACGAGGAGAGGGAAACCCTGAAATGCAGGTCAGGGGCCACTGGCTCCCGCGAAAGGCCGAGGCGCCCTACCTTGGGAGGGCTGAGCAGCAGCTGGTGGAAATCCTTCAGCCTTGGTTCAATACCATGCAAGATGCTGCTATTGACAGTGTAAGACCTTTCAAATCCCTGAGTGTATGAGTCCATCAGTCCTTCCACCCTGCAAAGAAGAAAAGCACAACACTTAAGGTTTGACAAAACCTGAAAATGGTCTCCAGTCACACCGCCCATGTTGGTCACTTTCTCTTGAAAAGTACCTACGACTATGAAAACCAAGACTTTCCAGCTACTGAATATATTTACAGAGCTACGGTAGTTAGCTCCTTCGCTCCTCCTTATTGTCTCCTTTTTTAAAAACTGAGATTTTCAACATCCCCCTTCCTCCCCAGAACTCTCTCTTGCCTCTTCTCTCCTCTATCTCCACAGAAAGAAATAAAAACCAAGACTAGAACTATATGGCCATGTGCAGATATGCACACAGCACCACACAGATTACGCAGGAGGTACCGCCTCCCCCCTCACTCTGCGTGCCTTCTGCTGTACGATCTCTGCTATCACAGACAAGACTTCGCTATACACCTGCAAGAGAGCCACAAGAGCCCTCAGAAGGACCCAGTTGCCAACTGGTCTGACCGCCCCGAGGTACAGCCACAGCATCAGGAAACCCAACCAGCGTTTCTGGTACTCATTTCTAGACAGCACCTCACACTAGGCCAAAAAATGTCCTTTTTTTTGCCTAATAAAGCTAGACTGGAGTCCCTACAGATGTTCTCGCCAGGGAAGCAAGTGCTAACGTACCCAGAGCGCCTTGTTTCCAGCAACGTCAGAAGAACTTGTGTTCCGTTCACTATGCAGTTCTCCGTCTGCTCGCCATCAAACATATTCTTCAGGAGCTGCTCCACACATTCCTGCCTGTGGACAGACACACACACACATCAGCAGCAGAAGAATCAGAAGTATTTGGCAGCTGCTTTAATCACAAAATATCCACTTCTGGGTCTTCTGGAAAAAAAGGCTGCCATTTTTTATTTTTTTTTTTTAAATTTTTTTGCAGACAGAATGACGACACTCCTCTCTAAAGCCTCACATGAGAAGCAGGGCTCTGCACCAGGTTTCTGACCTTGCTCGCTGCTCGCCCAGGCAAGACCTCTGGTCACAGACACCCAGGCTCCAAAGCAAATTGTCATTCTCCTTTATCAACAGGATACACATCTTAATTATAAACTGGAAGACAACCCAAGCGTTAACTCAGCCTAATTAATTTATTAAAGACAACATGAAGCTATCAGCTGAGAGCCTGAAATTATCCATCAGGATTGCAGAAGGAAGACAACAAGCGCTGGAAGTGGCCCCTTATCATTTGCCAGGGGCACAGTAAGATGCAGGACCTGGGAAGAGAGGCCAAGAAATGGAAGCTGTGAGTAACACGCACATTTTTAGTAGTCTCAGCTATTATCCCCTCGACACACTTTAAGCAATTCATCATCTTTTCAAGCCCTCAAACCACGACAAGATGCCTTCCAAGCACTGACAGATTCGGGGCCAGGGGGAGGGATCACCAAGCGAAGCGCTGACGACTGCTGGAGTCGGGGTGAATAATGCCATCGCTCCTGTCCAGCCCTGAGAACCACCGGGACACGGCCTCACGACTGACGAACCACCAGCGCCAGGGCAACAGCCCGCTCTGCTCCCCGCGTGCTGCCACGCCGGCTGAGCGACCGGAGGAGCGCGAGGCGCAGGCTGCCGCTGCCACCCACCCACAGCGGCTCGCTGCAGCAGCGCCTGCTTCCACCTCTGCCGTCACCCTGTCCCCTGCTCGTTCTGCGGGTGTTAATGACAGTTCTGCACAACCCGGGACTCATCAAGCGCCTTTCCTGACTCGCAAAGTCACGTGTCCAGCTAAAAACAGCGAACTCAAGTTCACAGCCTAATTTTTACTATTTTCTAACGTTTGAAAAAAGCTCATTTACATTTGTATAAATAAAATATGAGATAAAAATGTAAAACCCATGAATAATGCATGAGATGAAATTATTTTAATGAGGAGCATCTAAATACACTCCATCAGCACAAGCACAAGAGGCAGAGTCAGGAAAAAGAAGTAATAGTTTACTGTGATTAACCAAATTCACTCCTAGTGCACGCAGCCAACAGTTACTGAAAATCTAGATTTGAGATTTATTCCGTAACCCTGATCGCGGCTCCTTCTTGCTGCACTGGCTGATCATTCATTCACGACTCCTAGATTAAAAAAGTTACCCAAAGACCAAAAAAGGCTACCAGTAATGCTTGGAAAAGATGGGCCAAGCACAGTCACGAGATGTGCGACCTTCAGTAGAAAGGTTAGTCCTGCAAAAAATCACGTTCCTTCAAAATATTTTGTCTTCTAAGCAGGGAAGTGGTATAACGACTTTCAGAAATGCTTTTTGAAAGTGCAAAACCGCTTCTACGTCTCTCCTGGAAGTTACAGGTAGTGCTGGAAACCACAGGGAGGGCATACACAGAACACCGGGGAGGTGAGGGCGACTGGAGGCAGAGCGAAGGCGGGGGGGGAAGAAGCTAAAGACCATCTGAGGAAAGTACGAGCCAAACTTCAGATCGCAGCTTTGTGTAATTCTTTGTGTAACAAGGAAACTTGCCTAAATTACACCACTGGTGTCACAGAGGCTCTCACGACAAACTGTGGGCAGCAATCTCCTGCCCCCCACACAGCAGGGTTCCACATCCCTCTCCAAAGCTACCGAGAAAGTCTACAGCTACTGAGAAAGCCTGAAATTACCAAAAAAGTCCGAGCACTGCGTTCTCCACGGCCCGCCACGCCTCCCACCACAGCGAAGCACCGCTCCCGTCAAAGGCCCTGGGCTTCCCAGGTGAAACCTCCGCACTGCAAAGGGCTCAAAGCCGAGACAGGCGCTGGAGGCTCCGCCACCAGGGACGCGACCTGCAGGGAGCTGAGCCGTTCGGTACGGGAGTCTGAGGGCAGGGCACGGGACAGAGGCCCAGGCGGGCCTCGTTCTGCAGGCGCAGCGCTCCCCTGCCGGGCAGATCCTGAGCTCATCGGCAGAGGCCGCGGCTGCTCAGCGCTTGTGTGCCCCACGACTCGCCTCCCGCTTTCACCTCCCCGCACCGGGCCCTGTCCCAGCAGGTCCCCCCGATACTCCCGTAGGAGCTGACAGCTCAGAATCAGGAACAAACAGCTGCAACGTCACAGAAATTAAGCAAGTTCTGGGTTGACAAAAGCGTGTAAAAGAGGAATTTTAAGGCCTAGCTATAGGTGCTACACTATTCATTGCAAGTCTCTTGGTTTACCCCTTTTCTGTCAAAATGGCACCTTTAGGCCTAAAAGAGCCTTTTTTGGTTTCAATCTCACGTTGACTCTCCAGTAAACGTTTCTAGGTTTGCAGCAAATACAGGAAGCAGTAAACACGCTAACACGGATCAGTTAAAACTACCTTACAAAGGGCAAAGAAAACAATGCCAAGGGAGTAAACTTGAAAAAGCAACAACTCATACCTCACTTGATCTGGGAAATAACTCCTAACAAAAACACTCTGGAAGTTTCTCACCAATGCATTCCCTCGGTCACACTAGAGACGTCAGCTCTGGATTTAAAAAAAAGAAACAAACCAACAACCAAACTTCAAATGAAAAAACTTCCTCCAAGTTCCACTGCAAGCTGTCCGGACACCCAGCCGCAGGCGCTGAGCAGGGCTGAGCGCTGCCGGCCGGGGCCACGTGCACCCTTACGCCCGTCTGTCAGAGAACACCTCCGGTCAGACGTAGCCTGAAAATCCTGCGCTGCTCCAAATGCTTCTTTTGCCGCCCGTGCACTGGCACCGTTTCATCACCGGGCTCCACCTTTGGAACAACCCGACACACCCCAACAGCGCCCAAACGATGGAAACCCCGCGATCCCCCTCCCCACAGCTACTCGGTGACACTCCACCTCCAAGTTAGTTCCGCAAGACCACCTGCAAACATGGCAAAAGACGAACCAAAACAGCTTTCCCCGCTTTTTCCAGCCAAACCACCAGGCTTACCAGAAGACAGCAGTATCTCTACTTACAACTCTTGCCTGCAAGGCTCATCGATCAGAAAACGCTGCACCCCGCTAGACACCCGCGCCGTGACGCGCCACCTCTGCCGACAGCCCTGCAGGACGCTTCTGCGACACGAGGAGAGCTCGCACGCCCACGGGGGACAGGGCTTTGAGGCAAAAGCCGCGGCTGACACTGACTCTAGCGTACGAAGGGATCCACGGGGATGGCACACAGAGGGGTCTGAACTGGCACCGGCTAGCCCGACCACCACGAGAAACAGGAGGACTTTAGGAACGACCGGAGACGGCGAGGGAGCGTGAGGGAGCGTGAGGGAGCGTGAGGGAGCGTGAGGGAGCGTGAGGGAGCGTGAGGGAGCGTGAGGGAGCGTGAGGGAGCGTGAGGGAGCGTGAGGGAGCGTGAGGGAGCGTGAGGGAGCGTGAGGGAGCGTGAGGGAGCGTGAGGGAGCGTGAGGGAGCGTGAGGGAGCGTGAGGGAGCGTGAGGGAGCGTGAGGGAGCGTGAGGGAGCGTGAGGGAGCGTGAGGGAGCGTGAGGGAGCGTGAGGGAGCGTGAGGGAGCGTGAGGGAGCGTGAGGGAGCGTGCGGGAGCGTGCGGGAGCGTGCAGCCTGGAGAACAAAGCCAGGGAGATGGATGGTTCAGTCCGGGTGACCGGCAGGCCGGCAAACTCTGGTGGGACGTATCAGGCCGTATCCCAGCACCACCTGGTCTCTGGGGCAGCGCAGGCACCCCAAGGTCCACCGAAGTTAAGAAATCCACAACAGATACTGGACTCGGGAGCCGCAACCGGCACGCCAGAGGACAGGGCGGGTGTGCAAGCAGAGCCCAGCAAAGGCAGGCTGATAATGCCCGCACAAAACCAAGGGCATGGTGACGGGCGAGCTACCGCGGGAGAGAACTCCTCCTGCCGTCACAGCATTCCCGTCCCCTTTTGAGGAAGAGCAACCTGATGATCTGAAACCCACACGCTCACCATGGGCAGTAAGAGCCACTGATCAGCCACGTGTGACCCAGCCACAGAACCACTGAGGCTGGAAAAGACCTCTGAGTCCAACCCTTACCCCAGCGCTGCCAAGCCCACCACTAAACCGTGTCACTTAGCGCCTCATCTATGTCTTTTAAAGCCCTCCAGGGATGGTGACTCAACCCCTTCCCGGGCAGCCTGTTCCAGTGCTTGACAGCCCTTTCGGTGAAGAAATTTTTCCTGATGCCCCATTCAAACCTCCAAGGAACAGCGATGAGACAGGAATTTTAAGATTCGTCTTCGTGGGATTTCCCTCCACTATTGCCACCACAGTGCACCTTTCCCCAAATTCACTACGAGTGTTTTAACACGCTCACTAGCGTTGCCTCCTCTTGAATCAGGCTGGGAGCTTTGGGGATCACTAACCCCCACCTCCTGCCCTCACACAGAGCTACAAACCCCAGAATCCTCCACAGAGGCGGATAAGTGATGCTACAACTCAAAGGCAACATTCAATGGTTGGCACAAACGTCAAGAGCGAAGCAAAGGCTGGACAGGCATCGTTTGTGTCTCCAGAGCTATCGGTGAGTGACAACATTGGTAGCACGTAGTTTAGCAACGGTCCTCTGACAAGTACTTACGATTCCAGTGCTGTGAGAAGTGGATCAGGCTCAGGTATATCCTGGAGTTGATTGCTCTGGTCTCTGCTCAATCTTATGATATCACACAGGGTCTGGGAAGCATTTGATTGCCTCTGTAAACAATGACAGAGAGCACATTTCAACGCCAACGTCTCTACTTGGCTCGTTCTGGCTGTCAGAAAATTTAACACAGCTGGGAATGCAAGAAACTGGATAAATCAGAATTTTTCAAAACAAGTGCTACTGTGCTCTAGATTATCCATCTGTTAAATACAGCATTGATGGAAATTATTAAGAGCCTTAATGGATTTTAAAATCAAAGAGGAGGTCTTCCTGAGCTTAGCAATGAAATGCCGATCTCAGAAAGCGCAGATTGTTTCTTTATCTTCCTGACAGAGTGCGTTAACTTGCCAATTTCAAACACAAGTATTTTGTTCTTACTTCTCACCACTCAGGAGGTTTCCTGCACGAAGGAAAATAAACGGCTTGATAAAACCCTTTACAATTCAATTACTATGTATGAAAAGGCTTTAAAGCAGTATTTTGATGAATTAATCGTCTCATCCCGGCCATCAATCAAAGACTCTCTGTAGCTACTGTACGCGTGAGAGCCCTCGCTGCAATTGAGCGTTCGCCCATGAGGCAGCACTGCTGAAGGCACACGGATCAGCACCGTCCTGCTCGGTTTTCCTCTCCAAAGGGGTAATTGTCGCTGTGACGTGACACGGACATCACAGTGTCGGCACGAACACGACCCCAAAGGAACCCTGTGCCATCCAGGTCGCTCTGCTGCTGGCACTCGCAAGGGTCCGTGACCAAGTGCTCCCACCCCCATCGAAGCCACGGCAGGCTGGCCAGAGACCAACACGCCTCCTTGGGCTTCTGCTCAGCCTCGGGGACGGCAGTCACCCACCCCCCGGCGGGGAAATGATGGTGTGGGAAACTGAAACCCAGACTAGAGCTCTCCTGGCTTGGATGTTCCAGGAAAATTACTGAAAGAAAAAAAAGGGGGGTAAAAGCACTCAAAATCTAATACTCTGCAGGTCTTTCATGGCCTCAGAGAACCACATCTTCCAGATTTTACAGCTGAATACCTACTTAGGGT
This sequence comes from Leptosomus discolor, assembly GCF_034619465.1. NCBI lineage: Eukaryota > Metazoa > Chordata > Aves > Leptosomiformes > Leptosomidae > Leptosomus > Leptosomus discolor. The sequence goes on along the minus strand of NC_141391.1, from coordinate 218,430,959 downwards.
CTAAAAAGAACTGGAAGTTAGAGCGAACTGGTTAATTCTGCAGGTTTTTCAATAGCCTGTTTCAAGGAGCAGGTTCCTACTTAAAACCAAGCAAGGCCCCACCACCTGCAGATACTGAGACAAATTGATGCAGCAGCAGAATGAACTACGAAATTGGCAGTAAAATGAGTCAAAACCAAATGAAACCCACAACAAAACGTTTCAGTGGTGAGCAACCAGAGGAGAGGATGTCCACCCATCCAGATCATCCCTCGATCTCCCTCCGTAAGCACCTGGGCATTATTGAAGAGACAGAGAGAGTCTTCTGGACCTTACAGCACCTGCCACCCATAGACCAAACTTAGCCTTGTCATACTCACGTCCTCATCCTGGCTCGAATGGATCAGTTCCACAAGTCTCTGAATAATCTTTGCTTCATTAAGCCACTGGAGGGAGAGGAAAGGGGAAAGAAAATCCTTGTTTGACATCACAGAGTTCAAAACAAGCGGGTCTTTGAGCAGCTGCCCCTAACGCAGGCTTTTCTAGAAGGGAAAGCCCTTTCCTTCTACTCCCTCATCAAAGCCACAGGCAGCAGCCAGGCTCCCCCAGGCACCAAGATGCGTTTCCATTTGCATCGGGACGCACACCCTGCCCGCGGAACTAAAGCCTTTGGGAAGCACGGCCCATCAGCCACCAACGCTGGCTCACCTGAAGGAGCATCAGCTGCTTCACTACCAACACGCTCTTCCCCTGCCGCTTCCGACTCTCCCCCTTGCCGCTGTGTGCGCCAAACAGCTCCTCAGACTTGGAGGCGGCAGGACAACGCTGCTGGTGCGCCACGCCAGCTTCAGCCCGCTGCCTCGTCTTAGGGCGAGCACCACCCCACTCCCTTCCCTGACCGCCCGCAAGCCGCGCGCTCCCCCTGCAAAGGCCACGATCCAGTTCCTCCCTTCCCAGCCTCCCCTGCAAGCTCAACGTCTCCTTCCCACCCAACCGCTTTCACTCAGATTTCTGCGGTCTTCACCGCAGGCAAACAGCCGGATGTCGAACAGCAGCCCCACGGATCGGTCACAGCAGTCACACTAAGGCGCTCTCGGTGGCTTTTGAATTATCCGACCAAACATGAATGAGAAGGAAAAAGACTTTGGAGGTTTCTGCAATGATACGAGCTTCCATCACTCTTCAGATGAGCCATGGAGAACATGAACCGCCTCCTGCCTTCCATTTCTTTACAGGAAGGTTCTGTGCACAACGTCCATTTTGATGTTACCTGTTACGTGACTCCAACCACACACCCCACACTGACACTTTACCACCTCTGCTCTAACAACCCTCCTACAGATCCCATCCTCTCCTCTCCAACACCAGGTTGTGACGTATGTCTGACTTAAAACAAGACATTCCGGCTCACTATGGTTTGTGACTTTTCCCATGAATAATACTGCTCTTTTACTATTAAGTCTGAAACGTCTGACTTGGTCTCCTTTCTGATGTCCCTTATTATTGCAAAAACACTACTGTTGTCCAAAAATCTTCCCAGCATACAGCTGGGCAACCAAGCATTTCATTCAAGACTGTGTTTTCAGATCCGGTTTCTGTAATTCCTTCCTCCTGACATCCAGTTTACCCAAAAGTTCAAAAAAACTGGGTTCCAGAGATATTTTTCCTCACCAGTCTCTCTACCAACCTATCTCTTCAGCTTCTTCTACTAGTTTCTAGTTTCCCAGCATCAATATTACCAAGACCACCACAGTAGAGTTGACCCCTGCTGGGTCTTAATACATCAGTCCACTCCACTACCAAGCAACTCTCCATTCCCACTCTGTCAAACATCTTCTCTCACCTCCTGGTGCTCGGGTAGGACTACCGAATCCTTCTTTCAAACCCTAAGACTCCACCTTCTGGGGACAGCTCAGGTAGCTGCCAACTGGCGATTTACCAAAGCAGCTCCATCGAGACCAAGGACAATCTCCCCAGCTGTACCTCCTAAACCCCAGGTGCTCCCACCGATCGGCTGCGCCCCGCGGCAGGCGCGGTGACACCACCATTACCCACCTCTCCTTTCCCTTCTCTATGACACAGCCGCATGCTTCATTCTTCATCATCAATTACACACCCCATGTTTGCACAGCAAAATCATTACGAGCCCAGATTTTGACAGCAATCTGGGTATTCCCACAGCATCAACACATCGCACAACTTCAACTACATAAAACAAACCCAAACCAAACCAAAACAAAACCCCAATTCCCCACAAACCCACTTATATCCATTTTCACCTGCAAGTTTCCCTTCTTCAAGTCATAAGCTCCACAGCTACGGTACAGTGGGTATTTCAGCCTCTTTGGTGCTTAGTGCAGAACCTACCTGCCAATCCAGGTCAGCAGAGGAATTTTTACCTACTGAAGTTCCATCTGCCCAGAAGAAAACGACTTATTAACACACTCTACGTATTTTCTTGCCCTTGCAGACTGCAGGAAGTCAAATCCCAGCCCTCCACTGTCACTTCAACTTTGTCCTGTATGAACAACATCCCCCACGCTCCACATCGGTTGAGCCTACGGGCCTTATTAATTCAAGCCGGGAGTCGCACAGCAAGCACAGATAAAAGGGCTGCTCTTTTTGCCTGGACTGCCATAATAACAGGCTCTGGGGGGAGTTGGATGGCCACAGAGAGCTGTACTGAAGAGAAGGAAGCATGAGGATTCATCTGAACAAAGGAATTACTGTTCCTGGGAACTGAGAGACACAGAAAACGAAGTTCAAAAGCAAAAAACCCCAACTGAAATAATCTGTTAAGACCAGAAGAGCAATACAAAAATTTGGTGAATTAAGAAGCACCCAGTAAACCTGGAAGAGATCAACTCCTCAGAGTTCCGCAGAGACCATGGAAATGGTCAGAGTCTCCTGGACCCTAATTTTTCATGGAAGACACAAGAGCCAGAGACTACACAGGAGTTAGAGGACGGAGACTCCCGAGTCGGGAGTGGCTAAAAGCTGGGAATGCGGGAAAAGCTTTCACCCCCGGGAGATGGGCGCTTCCTGAAGAGGCACGATGGCTTGGCGGTAACGGGCGAGGAGGAACAGGTTTGCTCAAGGGAGCTCAGAGCCACCCGAGCCTGACCCTCGCACCGAGGGAAGAGGAGGCAGCAGAGGAGCGTGGCTGGAGACTCCCTTCTGCAGGGAACGGAGCACCCACTGACCAGCCGGATCCGCTGTTTCGGGAAGCGTGCTGCCTGCCAGCCGTGAGCGGGGAGATGCCAAGGCTCATCCCGCCCCTGGATGACCACTCCGTCCTCCCGACACCACGCGTGCACCGATGCCACTGCCAAGGGCCATCTCGGGCGCGTCACAAGTAGCGACGACACGAGGGGTAGGGCGAAGCCCTGGAGAAGCGCCTGGGCTGCCCATCGCATCCTTTGCCAGGTTCAACTCTGGTTGAGCTTTGGACTTCCCAACCACATCCCCGCCCGCGCGGGCAGCCTCTCCCTGCCGCTCCTGGCTGCTCCGTCCCCGCTCCACCTCCTCAGCACTGTCTGTGCGCGCAGGAGCTCAGGCAGCAGTGCCCTGCTCACCCAGGCGGACCTTCTCCCACGCCTGCTTGATTTCCTGCACATCGGGATGGCACGTTTTGCCTAAGTATTAACTCTCACCTTTCTCTGCGACGACTTCGCTCCCTCATAACCTGCTACCAGGCTCAAGGACCAGGTCCTTCACTGAAGTTTTGACATTAAACTCTCCTCAGCTGAGGACTGATCTTGCAGTAGGACAACTTTTGTACAACAGAAAACCTGCGTTAGTCTAATCCAGCCCTGGGAGCCACCGCTTCCGCAGGGCAGACAGCATGAAGAATACGCCCTTTTTATTCCTGCAGTTTGCTACCCGTGAAAGCAACAGAAAAAAAAGCTGGAGAACACGCAGCAGGGGATTCTTCTGTGCTATGATCTCTGTTCGTGTTGGACTCTGACAAAAAGGCTACACGATACCTGGCTACAAGCAGCGAAAACTGGAAGATCAGCTCAACCACAGAGGTACTGAGCTTGTGGGGGGTTTCTGCAGAAGCCATGGTCCATGCCTGAGTGCTCTTCACCAGCAAGAAGAGACGGATCCAGCCAGGAGAAGCCGATTTCTCTTCAGGATCACATTCTCCCGATTACCAAGGAAACCGGGTCAGCTATGTCGAATGGTGTAACCCACTCTGCAACCCAAAGGGGGGGTTGGCAGCGAGATCCCAGTGACTCACTGCGCTCCAGCTGAGCCCCAGCGGGTTCTCTCCTCCAGACCTGGATCAGGAAGACAGGCCAACTCTCCTCCGTGAAAATTACACAACAGAAGCTGTGCTTTTTGTCACTAAGGCAAGCATGAGAAGATGAAGTGCAGAAGAGCTTTCAACAGTACCTGGATCTGCTTCACACAAACTCCCAGCACACGCCAGCAAAATCAGACGTGGAGTCTTCTCACAGCGGTCGTGGTCATGCCTCTTCGCATTTTTCTAGGTAAGTTTTTATACTAGTAACATGCAGACAGAGGTCAGACTTCTTGGATGCCACTTATCTGTCCTGATACTAAAAATGCCTCAGGAAGCAACCCGTATCTGAGCTTTCTTGCTGCACAAGAAGTCAATTTTTTAAGATCAATATTTTTTCCTTCACAAATCCACAGAGACATTTCAGGATCAAACGACACCAAAGACAGGATGTTGTCATCCACCCACGTGGTGTCAGATTTGCCCAAGGATATCAAAACACAGGTGCCTGAAAGACACTGCCTGCCGGAAGGACCTCCTTAGAGGTTTCTGACCAAGACTCTTCTAGCTTTTTCAGTCGTGAGAGTCCAGAAACAGGACGAGACAGGGCCGTAAAGACGCAATGCAGACAACAGGTTATGTCGCTTCCATCGCACCTACCCATGGGCTGCTGAACCTGGAGACTTCCTTGTGAAGTGGTGCTTCTGTCCAGCTCAGGATCAAAGTATGGAGGGACAACATGTGCTAGCAAGGCTTTTTCCTGATGGCACAGCTCTCCAAAACAACAAAATCTGAGCTACACGAACAAAGCATTCCTCTGTCGTGCATGCACAGAAGGAAATGGATACGGAATTATCCTGTTTTCGTGTTAACTGTATGCCCTCAATTAGAGATCAAGGAAGAGAAAGGGGAAACCCACCACAAACTGTAGTTCTGTGAGCAGTGTAAGAGCGTGTAAAATGGCACTGCCACTTTCTTTCTGCTCATACTCATCCACTTCTCTTCTGCTCCTTTGACCTCCCTTATCACCGCACAAATCCATGCAAAACCCAAAGAAACCAAACCAAGGAACTGAGTTCGCTGAAAACAATCCTGGCAAAAAATACAAGTGAGAGCGGTGTTCTCAGCTGGGTCAGTTCCCCAGGCCACGTCCCCTCACAACCACAGGAACACTTCGGCTGGCACCGATTCAAGAGGAGCTGGGTGGGCAGAGCAGCGGTAGGAAGGTGAAGCAGGACTGCCCCTCTCTGCGGCAACGCCAGCTTACAGCACCCAGGGAATTGCTGGCCCAGCTCCACGGAGCACTGCAAGTCCAATGCTGGCACAAGGACGGTGAGAACCTCCACCCTGTCCAGCATCATCTGAGCAAGGTGTAGGCAAGGGAACTTCAAGCACGCACTTCAGAAGGTCCATCCAGTAGGGAACAGCAGAGGACGGAGCCACCAGCACCGTCCAGCTATCACAGCCTAAAGAGCTCTAAACCAGAAGGCCAGAGAATCAGACTTTTGTGCAACTACCAGGGAGTCTCTGACCCACCTCGCCAAAGCCACAACGTGGACATCAAGTCCCTAAGGAGAGGTGCTATGGGGCTTGTTGTGCAGAATATAGCTCTAAGTTAAAACTTAAGATACCATCTTCATAGATCGGACACGGTAAAACACCTCCTTTCCAGACAGCAAGAAACATGTAACGACCCAACTGAAGGTCACAGAAGGATTTGGCCAGCATAGAATATCAAGTGGGAAAGCGGTCTTTCCACAGCCCTAAGCGATGTGCCCTCCACAGCAGCACTTTCTAGTGAAAGATGGTGCCACCCAAACCTTACTCGGACAGCAAAGCTTTCAGCTTTTGCGAAGTCACACACAGACACGACGCCGAAGGCATCTTGTGGTTCAGGTGACGTTCACTTGTACTTGGGAAGCAGCCGGAATGAACCTGGAGACCCTGCTGTAACGCCAGAGCTCCTCTGAGGCCGTCCAGGAGCAGGGCACATCGACACCAGGGAAAGCTACAGACACCAAGTTTGATTGCTGTCACCGTGCTCCAGAAGTCACTGATAAACGGCCAGCCGAGAACCTACGGCCGAGGATGTCCAGCCAACGCACGAGCTACCGCGCGAGGCAGCGGTGCAGGCAGGGAGAAGCCCTGAATGCGGCGTTTAAGGACACACCGTCACCACACAGCGCTGCCAGCGAGCGACGCTGGCGTGCAGGGAGAGCGCCAGCCATCAGCCGGGAACTGCTTAACGGAAGGTGACCACACACAGGAACTGATGACACAACATGTACGAAGTTAATCAAACGCACACAAACGAACGAGCGCGGCTCAGCTCCGGATCACAAGGGAGACGGACCCCGCTGCGCTGTTTGACGGCGGGGGCACAGCCTTACGGTTCCCATCGCACATGCTGCTGGAGGGGCCACGTTCTCCCGATTTCCAGGAGTGGGAGAAGAGGGGCTGGGCAGGAGTGGGACCCTGGGGTAATCAGCCAACCGCAGCTGTATGAGTTCCTGAAAAATTAATGATAATACTTTTCCTCTTGCTAAAACTCAGAAGAGCCTGATACCGCTCTGAGGTGTCCAGCGCCCCAAGGAAATATGCAGACTGCTTTCAGACAGCGAACGATTCACAACCATTCCAGCCACGAGCTAACAGACAGTATTTTTCTCCTGATGTGATGAAAAGCTAAAGCAGTCCATGAAGTACAACTTATTTCTAACACCTACCGACATTCAAGATTGCAAATTAACTTTTCTGGGGACTTGAGCTTCTGGATATATTGCCAAAACTGCTGCTAAGTAGCTTCACTAAACATTCAGTCCCAAATGTCAATATTGCTGCTACTTTCCGTTTCTCTGAGGGGAAGTCCTTAAGCCAGCAGATTTTTAAATGGGTGGGGATAATACTTACGCTAAGACTATTCGTAAAAAGCCCAAAACTTCAGGGGCACCTCCAGTGCCACTTGGTATCTCCAGTTTATTTCCTTTTTTTTTGACTGTGAGAAATCTTTAACAGATAGAATTATCCTGACAGGATGGGGTTAAAATATATCCCACAGACCCACGTGTTTATGGATGGTTGATACTTGGAAGTTTCCTGGGCGGAAGCCACCCATCCAGGAAAAACAGTGCTCGGTTAAAACGCCATTGTAACCTCACGAGAGAAAACCCATTATCTCGGTAACGTGATGCTGCGCTACTGCAATGTCTGTCCTGCACCAGTGAGCCCCAGCCCGGCCCCAGTATCTTGGCAGGTCTCACCAGTGCTGAGCAGAGGGGAGCAACCCCTGCTCTTGGGATGTGTTGGACCTCTTCTGCAAAGCTGATTTCTCTTCCAGTGAAACTCCACCACCGTTATCCCCCGCCAGTCCGCCTCTGAAGGCCTTTTCCTCCCATCTCCTTTCTCGGTATCGCTATTTGATGTCTAACCCACGGAACTGCTGACTTTCCTGTCAAAAAGCCTTCCTCTCTCGGGCGAGGGCCCGTACACGTCTGTAAGGACCCGTCTGGGCCTGCATTCCTTCCCTTCTCCGTACCAGCGTGCGCACCGCACGATGCACCGGAGGGCCGAGAGGAGGGAGCCACGGACGGCGATGATCGACCGCGAGTCCCGGCGGAGGAGGGTCGCCTGCTGGGCTACGGTGTGGTCAGCGCTCCTGGCACGGGCCTGAGGCAGCCAAGCGTGCCAAAGACACCGACCCTGCCGTGGGCTTCGGTGGCTCGAGCACAGCCTTCCCCAGGGCACCCTGCTCTTCTGGCGTACGGAGAGGGAGCGCGAGCAGGTTCCTACCCTCCGCTCCTGCACATCTGCCCACTGAAGGGGGATGAGGCAGCCTCGCCCAGACTGGGCCACGAAGGGAGAAAAACTTGTCCTACCTGTAAAGCACACTAAGCATCTCAATAAGGTATTCTATAAGGCTGCCTGTTAAAGAGGAAGGGGAAGGAGGAGGCACAGATACCATCTATGAAAATCACAGGCACCCTGGAACACAGCGAGGAATTAAACAAATCACTGTCCCAAAGAATCAGTCTACAAATCTGAACGCTGGGAAAGGGTACAAATTTCCTCTGTCAAAGCTCTACAGGAAAACAGCTGGAGTAACTAGTGGTTGCTATAGGGAAAAACAAGCCGAAAATCCTTTACGCCAGGGACTGACCCAGGCTGCTTCTGCTGTGCACACGCCACAAACAGGCTGAAGTACCCAAAGTAACCAACGCGCAGGCTCTAGCACTAAGAAAAATAGTCTTCAGAAGAGTGGATCCACTCTCGTAATAACTGACCCCCAAAAAAAGCTATTTAAGACATAAACAAGCCCAGCCCCTTGGTCCCAGCCTTGTACAGAGAAAAGCAGTAGGCTCTCACGTTCAGTACTTCCTGCCGCAGCGTTGCGGGCTCCACGCAGCTGATGAGACGAAGCAGGAGGTCCATCATCGCTGACGTATCTATATGCTTTAGCACCAGGCTAATAAATTTGTCTTTTTTCCTTAAAAATGCAATCACCTAAAAACAAAAGCGTATCATCAGTTGCTAGTACGACACACAGACATGGCACACAGAGCTTCCTCTGCGTCACCTTCTTGTCTCAACCAAACAATCTTGATGCAGAACAGCTACTGGGCTGAGAAATTCTCCGGAGAACAAGAGAAGAGAACAACATTCTTGTTTCGAGGCAATACTAAACCAAATCTTTTTAGCTGTCTTTTCTTTCCTCTACGCCACAACGAAACCCAAGCCCACCAAAACACGAGCGTCAAGAAGCTGGTGAAGCTGGAGCATTTTCCATTCCGCTACGGCGCTCCGACAACCTCCATTTAAAACATCAGTTTTGAACTGGGACCTGTGGATTCCTAAAGCTCTGCTCAGCTCACGGTTCCAGCGCCCCTTTCACAGGCACGAGACTGAGGCTTTGGGTATGTAACGAGACGATCCTGGGCAATGATCAAAGGATGCGTCAACGTGCCTTAGTACGAAAAATAAAGCTTTAGCTGTGGCACGGGAACATCCCAGCTACTGCAGACCCGACACCAGAACTACACCAGGCTGTCTGAAGGAGCCAGCATCTCCCTCACGTGCGGAATCCGAAGCGCTTCTCAAAGCCCACGCTTCAAACCCCACCGTACAGAGCACAGCGAGCTGGTTTTCGACTCTAAGCACAGAGTGAGATCACGAGGGCAGCAACGACACCGCCACAGAACACGGCGTTAGAGAACTCATTTGTGCTTACGTATCAGGACAAATCTCATCACTACCTGTTCCGTTTTTCTGGCAATGAGATTCCCAATAGTCTTACTGAAGAAACTGGCAAGCAAAGGGTTCAAAGGAGGCTCGTGATCCAAGAAGTCATAGAGGATATTCAGCAGCGTTTCATCCCCTCCGAGCTTGTCGTTGATCTGCGGCACATCCGAGGTCAGCAGTTCACAGGCTGTGTTTGGATATCTGGAAGGACAGAACCAGAGCGACTAAAGGTGAAATGAAAACTCTCAAGAGAATCTGCCCTTATTAAAGCACAGAGCGGGGGGGCCGCCCTTCCTGGGGACGGAGGAAAAGAAACCACAGGAGAACCAAGGGTCATCTCCATTAACGGCACGTTTTAAGGAAATACTGTTTCCTGTAGCCCATCACGTGCTGTTCTACCCACTCGATTATGCATCTCAGCTGCTTCAAGCTGCAGTTACATCTCATTTTTAAAAGCAATACTTTATCAGCTCCAACACACTTAAAATCTCTTAAAATCTTTCAACATGAATCCATTTGCACGACCAACTTAACCCGAAAAGTGAGGGTTCATTTGAAGAATGCACATTTTAGCAGGTTTCTGTAATGTTTCTGAAAAGTTATTCTTTCCGCTACCGGAGTGGAATTAAAATGAACACCAGATTTATTTTTTTCTTAAATCAAGAGGACTAGACTTTAGAGACAGAACAGTAGATCTAACACAAAACTCCTACCAAATGAGTACAGGCTCTGTACAAGCAAGCAATTCACAGCCGAGCTTCTGAGTTTCAATTTTTCAGTAATGTCTATAGTCTTCTATAAAATCAACTTGTTTTGCAGAAAATACGACTGTGCCTGGTTTACATCCTTTTGCTCACTTAAATCAGAATACGAAATTATATTTGATAGCTAATGGAACCTTTTTTTTTTCCTGACCTTGTTTCTTGCTCTTCCAGGTGCTGCTTTTAGAAATAGGTCACATTTATGATCAGAAGAGGTAATAACAGGTTTATAATCAATATCGCGTACATAACTAGACAAAGTCTCAAATATCGCAGTGCATACACACAAACATACAAACCACAACCTAAAGTCAACACCAGAAAAAAAAAAAACCATGCTTTTTGGGGACTGTTGGTTTTGCTAAAAGACTAAAACTTCCTCAGGTCGAAGTTGTACAGTAAAAGCCAACTGCACCGCACAGCGACGGCGCTGCTTCGCCAACACCGCGCTGATTCACTCTCTCCATGACTCATGCGAGGAAGGAATTCGGCAGGGACGGGAGGCTGTCTTGCATGCACGCTACAACACCAAAATTCAGCCAGCTGCTTTTATTTTGCCTTTTTAAAACCTCATTTCAGCATTTCATTGCTATATTAGTGCCTTGTCTTCCATATTCCAGCTACTGCCCATCTATAAAAAGGGCGTAAGAGAACTCCTTCAAAAAAGACCTGTTCCCCACCACACAGAGGCTACCGTCACCAGGAACATCGCCTGGATCGATGGGCTGAGGCCAGTGCCGTGAGGTTCACCAAGGCCAAGGGCCGGGTCCTGCCCTCGGGTCACACCAACCCCCGCAGCGCCGCAGGCTGGGGAGGAGCGGCTGGGAAGTGCCCGGCGGGAAAGGCCCTGGGGGTGCTGGTCGGCAGCCGGCTGGACACGAGCCGGCAGTGCGCCCAGGTGGCCAAGAAGGCCGGCAGCATCCCGGCCTGGATCAGCCATGGGGTGGCCAGCGGGAGCAGGGAGGGGATCTGTACTGGGCACGGGTGAGGCCGCCCCTCGAATGGTGGGTGCAGGTTTGGGCCCCTCCCTGCAAGAAGGACATGGAGGGGCTGGAGCGTGTCCAGAGAAGGGCAACGGAGCTGGGGAGGGGTCTGGAGAACAGGTCTGTGAGGAGCGGCTGAGGGAACTGGGGGTGTTCAGCCTGGAGAAGCGGAGGCTGAGGGGAGACCTCATCGCTCTCTGCAGCTGCCTGAGAGGAGGCTGTGGTGAGGGGGGGTCGGTCTGTTCTCCCAAGGAACTAATGACAGGACGAGAGGAAACGGCCTCAAGCTGCGCCAGGGCAGGTTTAGATGGACACGAGGGAAAATTTCTTCACTGACAGAGTGGTCAGATGTTGGACCAGGCTGCCCAGGGCGGTGCTGGAGTCCCATCCCTGGAGGTATTTAAAAGACGTGTGGATGTGGCACTTTGGGACATGGTTTAGTGGGCACGGCGGTGTTGGGTCAACGGTTGGACTCACTGATCTCAGAGGTCTACTCCGACCTAACGATTCGATGATCGGTGCTGTGACACTCGGCCTCGCGCTGAACTTCACCACTGTGTTCACAGTTTCAGTGATACAGATCCTAGAGTCAAACAGCATCTGGACTTCATTTCTGAGCCAGGACGGACTCTCTTCCCACTAACTGTTTCAAGGCTCTGCCAGGGCGTGCTCGAGCGGCTCAGCGGCTCTCAGCACACAGCACCAGCTCTGAACACCAAACCCCACCGAGTGCCAGTTCTTATCTGTGTTTCCTAAAGCAGTTCTGATTTGTTATCAAGTGATACAGATTAAAAATAAAACTCGAACTTTAGAGCTTGAGAGTCTTCGCTGGATCTTTTTTTCCCCCCAAACGCAAAAAGAAAACGTGCTATGTATTTTAATAATGGCCAACTAAACTAGCAACAGCATTTGAAACACTACCGAACACTTGCTGCACATGCACGTTCACTCCCTCAGTGCATTCACTTTCCAAACAAAAATTGCGCCGTTCCACGAGACACAAACCCAACAGATTTCCCACTTTCAATAATTACTCAGGCATGGTCTACCACTTCTTGTAACTTCAGACACAAGCCAACTCCAAGACCAACATAAAACACTCCTGCCAGAACAAGACTGTTTCTACAAACCAAAGGGAATGCCTTCACTTTTGGATAAGGGTGAAGCTGAAACAATCTTTCAATACAAAGTAAGGTTGTTTCCCCCCACCCAGCCTCAATCTCAAGGGAAAAATGAGGTGCAGAGAAGAGCTGTGGACATGACCAGGTGCCTCTCACATCTCTACCAGCTTTGCAGTAAAGACCTGTGGGTGCGCAACAGAATCTGGGTTGAGCGTTTATCTGGGGTTTTTTCCTCTCTCAGTCGAAATTAGTTAGATTTCTGTTCTGAACCTCATTAACAGAAAATCAAGAAGAAATCTTAACAGCACCTCCCAAACCTGAAATGGGACCCTTGGCTCTGAGCTTTGATCTCCCACCTTCCTAGACACAGCACGTCTCATACACCCGGCAATGTCTCCTGAGCTGGTGACCGCCTATCAGGGAAGAAATTGTGGCATTACTGCAGGTCTTTGGCTACGTCAGCTCAGTTCTTGGAGTGACAAGCCAGAGACACAGGTCGCTGGGAACCATACAAAAGGAACAAGACCGGGTCGCTGTGTGACTGGACGGCATGCTCGTACCTCACGTACGGCCCGCCTGAGCCTGCCGTCGTGTAACCACACTGCCAGGACCAGCGCCAGGGACCAGACACCAGCACCGTTCGATCCCACGTGGCTGATCTCAGCAGCTGCGCCCCGGCCAGGAGGAGACCCGCAGCTCACTCTTCAGCTGACCGCCCGCCTGCCTGTGCCTCCCAAGCTGCTCCCAGGAGTTGCCTACGCGTGGCTTAACCGGCGGGATGCTCTGCCGGCCCTTGGCTCTGCTCAGTTCCCAGCTCGAGCTGGAGCTTCCTTTCAGCTACTGTGCTTTCGGGTGCCGCACTCTACGCCCACCTTTACCCTAACAACCATTATTGGTTTGGTTTTCTTATCTCCATTGAACAGAATTTTTATTTTGGAAGAAATTCCACACCTCGACCTTCCCAATTTAAGCCTTACTTTACTCGTCACAGCTCCGTTTGGTTCTTACCAAGGGAAATACTTCTGGCCCTGGCAGCACATAAAGGGTGAAGACAAGCGTTCCGGGCCAACAGTAACTTTTCCAGTGCACACCCTGACTTGCTTCGTGTGGAGCCTCGTGCTTTCCACCATGAGCACGCACTTGCACTCGCTGTTTATCAGGCACTTCCAGCACACTGCCACGGGGACTCCAAAGCCCGCCCGGAGATGTGAAAGCTAATCTGAAGCCCCTCAATGTGTGCACGGGCCCTGGGCCATCCGTCACGACACAGCCAGCACTGACTGCCTTTCCTTCATTACTGCTTGGCCGTACAACACCACGAAATCTTTCGGCCTTTTAACGAACCAAAGTAACTTTCCGCTATCAACTTTCTGCATTTATAATTCATCTCCCCTCTGATTTCACGTGTGAATGTATCCAACAGCGCAGGAGTCCGCAGTGCCAAACCAGCAAGCTGAAGCTGGCCATTTTTCCCTCATCTCTATTTCTTTTCTTTAAACAGGTACTAACTGATGACAGAACCCTTCTGTTACCTCATGACAGCTCGTTTTTAACAGTCCTTGATAAGGGACCTTATCTTTTTGGACGGTACTTACGCCACATTAGGCCTAACACCGTTATCCACGTGTTTCATGGACTCCATCAAACTCAGCTCCTGAACTGCAGCCTGACCTCCCTCTGCGAAAGCCGTACTATGTGACGGCCGAGAGGGGCCTGGGAATCCTAATTCTATACCATAAATCCTTCCCACTGCAGAAGCCAGGCTTACTGGCTCACAGACCCTTCCTAAGAACTGGTGTGCCACTTGCCACTTCCAGTCCACTGGTTTTAAGGTTCACCAGGTGAGCAAGTTCATATTTTCATTCCTTTCAATCACTCAGGTGAATACCTGCCACTCCTAACAATTATTCTAATGATTTTGTTCCACCAACGCTCTGATTTGAGACAGTTCCCCAGACTGCTCCCCTGTAAAGCCAGACACCCGTTGGGAACCTCCCGAGAAGTCTCTGGAGCGAGCACCACCACGGACAGTTCAGTACACGGCTGCTATGGTCCCATCTTCCTTGACACTTCCATCACCATCCGCCCTACGCGTTCTTGGACATGCTTCCTCATTCTGACGCGTTGAGAGTGGTTTTGCCTTCAGCAAACTGCTTCTCAAAAATCCCTTCGTCCAGTCTCACAGAGTAACTCCCCACTAGATCCTTCTGCCACGTCTGGACACAACTTCCCTTTCGTGAGGCTGCACTTTTACCTGTACTGGACTGTTCGTTTTTAACCGAGTCAATTTTCCACGCTAGGATTTTTTTTAAATCCTTGTAATACAAGCTCTGCATTTACCACGAGCCACTAAAACGTTTCCAGGGCAACTGTGAGCTTTTTACCCTTCCACAGTACCATTTACTTCCTAACCAGACTCCTCATATTTATGTCATTCCATTCCTAAAAGTTAAAGAAACAAAGCCCAAGCCCATGATAATGCCGTTTATGTCTCTTTTGCTCCTATGAGGATGTTAAACTTGAGTGCATTACAGTTACATTACAAAGTGATTTTACAACAGCTACATTTCTTAGAGCCCCCAAGGGTATACAAAGACTTATTTCTCCTTTTTCTGGCTCCCTGCTCCACGCAAAAGGCATTCACGATTCCTAAAAGCTCCTGCACCCTGTCTGCCTGTGATGTATCTCCTGTCAACAGGGGGATAACCGAAACCTCCCGCTGTACAGCACGTTCTGCTCTTGCAGCCTTCACAGTCTCCAAGTATCACACAGTCAGACCTAACAGCTCACCCCTTCGGTTCAGGCACGGCACCCCAGCCCGCCAGGTTTCCAGCCACCCGATCCCGCCTGACGCTCAGCCCGCTACCCCTAAAGCCCGCTCTTAGGCCAGCAGAGCCCGCTCTGCCTTTCCTGTAAGCCGTACCCCGCTCCTGCAGGGGCTCAGCGGGTTTATGAGACACCCCAGCATGCCAACGAGCTCACTCCGAACAGACATGACAGCTCGGGTAGCTCATGCACTAGGTCTTCACCTGCTTGCTTGCTTTCACGCGCTACGCTTAGCCGGGGATTTACGGAGGAGTTTTCCTCTTTGCAGTTTCCCTTCTGAACTCTACGAACTTCCATCCTACTGACGTGTCAAGAATACAGCATTTTGATGACTCCCTTTCCACAGTATGCATCATTCTGAGCTGTGTGGACTTCCAAACCTATCAAGTTTCTCCCCATTCTGGTTTAGAAACTTTTGTCACCTTAGGAGCCAAAAATTTCGTTCCAGTTGGGTTTAGACAGAGTCCGTTCTTCCTGCTTAGCCTTTATTTATTCCAAAAGTTTCCCCAGTTTCTAATAAGCTTAATCACAGAATAGCAGGAGTTGGAAGGGACCTCTGGCGATCACCTGGTCCAACTCCCCCGCCAAAGCAGGTTTGCCTAGAGCAGGTAAAACCCTCTTTTCCCCTCTCCGGTGCCTCACCAGGCTTTGAAAATGCTTCTCTGCCTGGTCTACCTATGGTACTGGAAGCATTTCCAAAAAAATACTGCATAAAGATCAGCTCTGTTTGCCCCAGCAAGCACATCACTATGCAGTTCTCGTTGCCATCAAAGACTCCCTTGCCTGTCTAGTGTACAACCACGCTTCCCACCACTACGGCCGCTCAGAGAGGAGGAAGAAGGTACAAGGCCATCACCTGACGAAGCCATTGGTGAGTAACACTGCTAACTTAAGGCCTCCCCAACGCGAGATTTTCTTCTATCTTGGCAGCACAGGGGACCGCAACACCGGAGGCTGCCCTCCTCCCACCGCCGCCCACCTCTGTGCCTCCTCCTCAGCCAACCTGGCCTCGAGCTGCCCAAACCACAGGCTGCCTTCAAAAGCTGGTGAAAAGGCTTGTAAATCTGCACGTGGCGCTCAAGGACGCCTGGGAGTAAACACTCTCACATGGAGCTTCCCTCGCCATTGTCGTTTGCACTAAGGGCAACGTTCCTAGGAAATTTTTGGTTGCCCCCATCTCCCTTCATTCTTAGTCTGTGCGGTTACAAGAGGAAAAGGTTTCCCCTTCCACCCTTCAGCACACAGGATCAGAGACAGGAACTGCCTTCTGACAGCAGCCACAAAAATCTCTACAAGAACAAGACTTAAAAATAAGGTCAGGCCAACAGCAGCAGTGGAGCATTCTGCAGCGACATGGACAACGTGTGACGCAGGCACAGGACTGGGATCCCTCCTTCTCTCCTCCAGCAAAATACACCCAGATTCCAGCAACGGACCCCAAGTCTCACCACACCGCCCAGCGTTTCCTCTGCTCGCTGAGGAGCGTATCGCCCGTCCCCTTCAGTCACAGGTCTGGGGCTGAGCTGGTCTCAGGCCAGCCGTGCGAACGGCACGGGCCAGGGGCTGCCCGGGCACGCAGCCAGCCACCCCACCAACAGCCAGGAACTCTGGTGGAACGCCTCACCTAACACAGGGAACGCAAAAAGTCAAAAGACTGTCGGTGCCGCACCCCTGGTTTGAGGGTACCTGGGCAACACCCGCCTTTGTAGGACAGCAGGACAAAACTAGCGCCCCGGGTCCTTCCCAGCAGCACCAGCCGTACAACACTCCAAGTCACCGCACGACCCATCTCCTGGCATTCACTTGCCAGGGAACAGCCACCTGAACGGAGCGGGTGGCCTCACTCACCCAACAATAAACCTCAACAGCACCGCTCGTTCTTCTGGGGACTTCAAGCACCACCAGCAAGAACCAGCACCGATCCATTCCCACAGCAGCAAACTTGCCCATTGGTATTTATTTATACACAGAGCAGCCTTTGATTGTTACAGAAACTGAACAAAGGAAAACAAACTTCCCAAACCTAAACCCTAAATATTTTCAAGTATACATTCCGTTAGAGATGTGAAAACACAACTTGCCGTGAGAGCCAAACATGTCTAAAGAGTTCACCATGGTGAGCAACAGGCTCTTCACAGCGACAGGCCCTCTCCTAACTACACGGGCACCGCCAGCAGCACATGGAAAATGTTACACCTTTTATTCACTGGACAGCCCACTTTCTTCTGTGGGCTTAGCTACCGAAAACCAAGTTCAGAAATTCATAACTCAGAGCAGAACGCTCGCTGCTTGCAATTTTGATAAAAACATACTAAAGGTACTTTTGAGACAGTGATTATTTTGCTTGCGAAGTTTTGAAAAGCAAGAGATTTATTTATTTTTTTAGACAAACTCAACGATAAAACATCAAAAATAAAGAAACAGCTTCTGAAAATTCACTACAAATCACAAAATGCTGTGAAATGTTTCACAGAACTGGAAAGCCTTTCTCCCAAGACTGAAAAGGTTACATCCACCCCGCACCAGGGCATTTCCAAATCTCTCATTCAGTTTTCTTCATACAGGACAGAAAACAAATACCTACTTGAAGCGGACCTTCTCATCCATATCCACAGGGGGCTCATGGGTGATGAGGTTGACCAGCTCCTCCATGCAGTGCTGCTGGCAGAGGAAGTCCAGCAGCTTGCGGTTCTGAGCCTTGCACTCCTGTAAGATGTCATCTTCGTCCATCAGCTCGTGAAGTGTCACATCTTCTTTATCCAGCAGCTTGTCCACATGTGATGTTGTGTTCAAATCAAACTTCCAGAACATGTTGATGGGACACAACTGGCTATAATGCAAAAGAGTAGGGGTTAATCTTCTATCCTCGCTATTTATTCCTCCGTTATAATTCCGAGCAGAGGACCTTAACAGAGCCGCCAGCCAGCTGGTAAAAATCAGTTACATTCTGTAAACAAAATCAACAACTTTTCACACCAGAAAACTACCACCACCTTGATTATAGCTGCACGGTACCAGCAATGGCCACAGCACATGCACAAATCAACTGCAAGTAGCTGGAACTAAAACTCAAAGATTATGTTCACTGACAGCCATGCTTTGCTGGGTCCGAGGCAGGGCTGGTCACGGGCAGGGACACCACCTACGGCACCGTGACTGATTTGTATTAAAGGGTTCGGGGGGGTTCGTGTGATTTGTGCTTCAGTCGTGCTCCGCAGCCCTCAATGATTTAGGGAAGTGGAAGAAACGCCTCCAGTGTGCACGTAACAGCAAGAGATAAACAGAGAGAGGCCGTAACTGGGAAGTACTGAAAAACCCAGCTGGACACCGCACGCGGTAACATCATCAGCAAACCTGGAGCTGCCAACAAATACAAACCCCACCGAACACCAGCACGTGCTGTTAATCTCATCAACATCATAAAAGTGTAAAACTGTGAGTGGTCTGTGGCGGGGCAGAAGAGTCCATTTAGTCCACCAGTAACAGAAACGGGCAGAAGGACACTGTAAGCCCAAGCTGGAAACAGACACTGAAGGAACAGCCTCCTTCTCCTACGCGTTCCGGACGTCAAGCCCTCGTAACCACTTGCCGAGGGGAAACCCTCCTCACCAGCACCCTCCCTCACAGGGCGTTTCACATCATCCCAACGGAACACAAAAGGTTTTCACACAGTTCTCTGCAGAAGTGGTAAACGGAGATCCTGTGCAGAACCACACCTGACGAACTACTAAAGACCGGTCTGAGGGGGACAAACCTAGTCCCACCCACCACAGCGGGTCACCTTTCCCACCCAGCCATCAAACCCTGCCCCCGCTGCGGTTTTTTGCCCCCTCCAAGTCTCCCCAGCAGTGCTCGGGGACCCCCTGCCCGAGCAGGGCTCCCTCAGCCCCGCTCACAACGGTTCAGGCCGTCCCCGCTGACGTCCCCGCTGCTGCACCCCGCCAGTCTGCAGCGGGTGACCAGGACCGTACGCTGTACCACGGAGGAGGTTTCGCTAGGTTAGTAAGAATATTTCCCTTCACACCACTTCTGCTCAACACAGAGCACTGCACTTCGTATTACTCATTTGCACCCCGCTCCTACCCCTAGCGCCCTCCTTCCTTCTTGTCACTGTGATTTTTCTCTGTGAGCCCTATCAATTACATTTTTCCAGTCAGCCTCCCCAGTACACTTCAACTGTTAGAACAGTTACTCACTACACCGGAACAAGACAGTGTTCAGACTGTCCCTGAGACACTCCTCCAGTGGTCTTCCTCTTGCTTCATATTGTCCCTTCTAATGCCGCCCTTTACCGTCTCACCTCAGGATCGGCTCATCCACCACAACTGGAGACCTTCAAGCGACCTTCCAGCACCTGCAGGGGGCCTACAAGAAGGCTGGGGGGGACTTTCCACAAGGGCCTGCAGTGACAGGACGAGGGGTGATGGTTGGGAGCTGGGAGAGGGCAGGTTTGGACTAGATACCAGGAAGAAGTTCCTCACCCTGAGGGAGGTGAGACACTGGCACAGGTTGCCTGAGGAAGCTGTGGATGCTCCATCCCTGGCAGTGCTCAAGGCCAGGTTGGATGGAGCCTTGAGCAACCTGGTCTGGTGGGAGGTGTCCCTGCCATGGCAGGGGGCTTGGAACTGGGTGGTCTTTGAGGTCCCTTCCAACCCAAACCATCCTGTGATTCCTCAACGAGCTGTAACCTTCCACAGTCCTGCCTTGGCTATCGTACCAAGCGTCTTAACGATCTCCACAAAGAAACAAGACCGACTGCATTTCTTTTATTTCCGAGTCTCAGTCACCAAAGCAGGAGCTCAGATCAGTTTGGCACAATTTAAGTTACTGCTCTTCATTTCACTTTTCACTGTCGTATCTTTGACTGCTCCCTACAGGGAACAAACAAGGAGTACCCTTCACTCCTCCCCAGGAACGCTTTCAGTCCTTCAGAGAGTACAGGGTAACTCCAGCCCCTCAGCAGCAACGTCTGTACTTCACAAAGCAGCGAAGCCGTTTAACACCCTGAGAACCTGTGTACAGCCTTTCACTTCTGGCTCCCATCCAGCGTTTCGGACTATATTCTTTCCAGACTCTGTCTCATCCTCACCCAAACCCCGTGGCTCTGCTCCACGTACAAAAGCCTAACAAAAGGGAAAAAACCCAGTCTCTGAAGGAAGGAGCCCTGTGCCGGTTGACTCCTGGGTCCGTATGCTGCGCAGCTGCAGAGGGACCACGGAGGGATGGCATCGCCTTGTGGGCTGTGGGGACCAGGCGGTTTTGAGGAATAAACAGTCACTAACGCTACAGAAATAACTGTTATTCCCCATGGACAAAGGTGAGCAGCACAGCTCGGCCCAGGTAACTGTTCCGTGTAATAACACCAAGCTAAAACACATTTTATAAAATGAAGTTGGACGAGGGACGTCCACGCGCCACATTCCCAGGTTATCTGTCCATCAGCCTGTGATTTTAGACATCGGGATCACGCTTTTTTTAACCTAACCCACACGACTACTTCCGCAGCAGCAGGAACACTTGCTCCAACCATTCATTTCGCTTTTTCCAGCATCCAAAAATGTTACCACGCCTGAGCCTCTGCCAGTTCCACTGCTTGCATAACTACACCCAAGACGGAATTCTGAAGTTATCCTTTCTAAAAAAGAAACAGAAAACAACACTTTTTCCCCTCCAGGAAGGTTTACTGAAGAAGGGGGCACTGCTTTCCAGCTACCGCAGCTGGGCACTTTAAAAGGCTACGGAATGACCCCAGCGTTTTAACGGCTCGGTCAGCTACGCGGGTCCCTGGCAGCACGTACGCCTGCATCCCCCACCCTGCACCTCCCGCTGAAGGGCTTATCGGAACTACCCAGTGAAACACGTTTAAAAGAAACACTGGGGTTTTAGTGTCCAATTAATTACTGACAGGCATTTTCTGCCTTACCTCAGTTCAAGGACCCTTCACGTGTGCAGGTCTGTCCAAGGATCTCTAAAAGAAAGGATTACCTTATGAAATTCAGGCCTCTTCTTCCTTGGACCAGCTCTGGTACCCAGGACATTTGATAAGAAACTCCGTGGAGCTCCACTCGCTGCTTCCAAATGTGTCACAGACAACTTCCCTATCTCAGAGAGCTTTTTTCCACGTCAACATAATTCTTTCTTTTAATGTCTTTATCTCAGAGATTTACAAGAAGTCAAGAAGCTCTTTGCAAGCTTGTCTTTTGTGACTCAGCACTGCCGATGTAACGAAGCCTATTTAATGTCCCGATGTCGCAGTACGCGCTCAGAGAGGGAACAGCTGAGCTCTGAACTATCAAGCCACCCAAGGCACAGCCTCCCTACACCTCTGTCTTCCCGCAGTCCCCCCAGCTTTGGACTTCCAGCAGCCCGAGGCAGAGCTCACACACACACCGCGGGGAAGCGCAGGGCCCGATCCCAGCAGAAACGGAACCGAGACCCCAATCAAGCGTCACATCTAGCAGAACCACTTTATACTCACAAAGTCCCTTTTAAGCATCAGGGGCCAAGCGCTTCTGGTCACACCCACGGCGTCACGTTCCGTGCGAAGCCACCCATCAGCACCAAGGCCACAGGCTTTGCTCCCGGCAGCCCGAGCTCCGTCACCGAGGGGAAGGCGGGGGGAAGCTGCCCAAAGCCCACCCCAACCTCCGCCACGGCCCACCCGCCACCACCTCCTACCAACCTCCCAAACAGCCAGATCCGACTGTTTAGGTCGATCCCAATCTTTTGGGAACTAGTTCCCCCCGCAAGAGCGTAAAACTGGCAGAGAGAAAAGCAGTTTCCAATTCGGGCTGCCTAAGCCAAGAGCCTATCGAGAGAGCTGAAAAAGGTTCACTTGCAGCAGTACAGCAACAGGCAAGAGCTGCTGCGCCCGGCCGTGCAGCTACTGCAAACGCTCCCAAGTAGCTGAAGTTCTGAGTTAGGAACAGCCATCTGAATTTTCAACCTACGTGACACTGCTGTGACAGTAATGCTGCTGGGCTCTATAGCGTGTTCGTTACAAACTGTTCTTCAGATATTTTTAACTAACTAGGCTCGGTTATAAATTCACCCGGTGAGGAGCTGGCATAAAAGGCCTTAAATTAAGAATGTTTGGGTGCACAGTTAACCCAAATACATATATATCCCATACATACATGTGGAATACACACGTAAATCTCACTTTTCAAATATAAACCCATTATAAACCTGTCAATTCTACAGTTTTTCAAAACGATAGGTTTTTCATAGGAGACACCCTGACAAGCTGTCCTCAGGGAAGGAAGACAGCTCTTCTCTCAGCACAGAGCAGGCAGCTCCCCTTTCCAACCTTCTTCTTGAAGCAAAGGTTGAGGAGAATTACTGAGGAGTTTGGCCTCTCCCAATCCTCGCTGGCAGAGCCGGGCTCCTGGAAGACACTGATGCAACTCCCAGTGCCCTGGGACCGGCTGTACCCAGCCGGGAAGGGAGCCTGCGCCGCAGCAGTGACTCTCCCACCACGCTGCCCAAGGCACAGGAACATCATGAGATGACTCTTCTTCGCCCAAGCCAAAAAAAGCTCCTTCAGCTGCAGTGCTCTTACAGGCTACTCAGTAAACTGCAGCAAGTGAGGTTTGGAAGCGATTGCTCACGGCATATCGAAACCAACAGACAGTTAGGCCAAAGCAGGTGTCCAGGCAATCGAGTGAGGTTTTGTAACCCACAGAACATCTCCGCAAGCTTGAAAGTACAAAGGTACCGTACACCAGAACCCACAGAGACACAAACACGTCAGTTAAGGACCAGCAGAATGAGTCACAACCCACAGGGGTCAGATGAACTGTCCTGGAAGGCCACAAGTCAGGCACGAGAGCGCCAACGAGCTGCTGGAATGCTGTCCAGCACCGGGTCTGGTGCCTCTGGAAGCAGAGAAGCACAGCAAAGGCTGAACAAGCGGCTCCAAGCGCTACCCAATTCATGGTCACAGAACGGTTTGGGTTGGAAAGGACCTTAAAGACCATCCAGTTCCACCCCCTGCCACGGGCAGGGACACCTTCCACCAGAGCAGGTTGCTCCAAGCCCCATCCAGCCTGGCCTGGAGCACTGCCAGGGAGGGGGCAGCCACAGCTCCTCTGGGCAACCCATGCCACCAGCTTTCTGGGCTACGAGCACACATTGCCAGCTCACGTCCAGCTTTCCATCCACCAGCACCCTACAGTCCTTCTTGGCAGAGCTGCCCTCTATCCCTTCAACCCCCAGCCTGCACTGATACCAGGGACTGCCCCAGCCCAGCTGCAGGGCCTTGCACTTGGCCTTGTTGAACTCCATGAGGTTTGCACGGGCTCGCTCCTCAAGCCTGAGAAGGTCCCTCTCAACGACATCCCTTCCCTTCCCTTCAGCAAATCAACTGCATCGCTCAGCTTAGTGTCACCTGCAAACATGCTGAGGGTGCACTCAATCCCACTGTCGCTGACGAAGATACTAAATAGAACTGGTCCCTTGAGGGACACCACTCATTACAGGTTTTCACTTGGACACTCAGTCATTGCCTGTAACTCTCTGGATGAGACCATCCAGCCAATTTCTTATAACAGTCCATCCATCAAACCCGCATCCCTCCAATTTAGTGGCCAGAACGTTGTGTGGGATCGTATCAAAGACCTTACAGAAGCCCAGGTAGTCGACATGTGGCGCTCTTCTCTTGTCCACTGATGCAGTTGCTTCATTGTAGAAGGCCACTAGACTAGTCAGGCACAATTTGCCCTTGGTGAAGCTGCACTGGCTGGCTCTGATCACCTCCCTGTCTTCCATATGCTTAGCTGTCTTCCAGGAGGGTCTGCTCCAGGAGCTTCCCAGGCACGGAGGTGAGGTTGACTGGTCAGTAGTTCCCTGGGTCTTTCTTTTTTACTCCTTTCATGTGATGTTTCCCTTTTTCCAGTCACTGGGGACTTCACTTGACTACCACAACTTTTCAAATATGATGGAGTGGCTTGGCAACTACATCAGCCAGTTCCCTCAGGACCCTGGGATGGAGCTTATCAGGTCCCATGGACTGACGTACATTCCTCAGGCGGTGTCGAACCTGATCTCTTCCCTTACAATGGCAGGGACCACCCTGAGGTTCAAGGGGCTTGAGCAATGCAGGAAGAGTGATTACCATCGAAAACTGAGGCAGAAAAATTGTGGGGCTGCCCCAGCCTTCTCCATGTCAGTTGTTACCAGTTCTCCTTTCTTTTTTATTGGGGGCAGGGGGCTGTGGATTTTCTTTAAGCTTCCTTTTCTGGCCAGTGTACCTGCAGAAGCCCTTCTTTTAGTTCTTCACATCCCTTGCCAATTCATTGAGACTTTGAGACTCAATGGCCCAGAACTTTCCACCCAAACACCAACATATCCAACACCCAGATGCCTGCAGCCAACGTGGGGGCAATGGCGCACCGCCACCCACCCCCAGGCAGCACCAACGAGACACAAGAGCGGAGCTCTGACGGAACCCCGCTGCCCCACTGGAGGAAGCAGCAGGATACATACACGCACACACACGCACGCAGACACACGTGTGCTGATTTCGGTACGTGTATTTCTGTGTGAGGCACACGCAGCCTCCTGCAGCATGCAACGTAACTGCTGCAGCACGTGAAAGCATCTTGAAAGCACAGGACAGAGGGCCAGAAAAACGTTTTACACGAAGGAACTTACACCCCTATGAATGCTCCATTCTGAGTTGTACCAAGAAACAAACTAGTATGACACAATAAAAAAATGTTCATGATTACTTTTAAAAAAAATTGGTAAGCTAGAAGAGTAACTGCCCCATTCTGCAGTGACTAATTAATCTTCCCAAATCTGCTTTCCTGTAGGTAAGTGATCACAACTAACAGGGCACCACCTCTCTGCGAGGCACCTGAAGAGAAGCACCCGTAAGAAATGGAATCTCCCCATAAAGAACCTGAGCTACAGTGAAAAACCTCAGCAGCATGGATCACCAAACTGCAGCTCATCCAACAGGACCTGCCCCAGGAACGAGAAACCAAAGGGCTCCAGCCCTGAACTGCTGGCAGCGCCCTGCAGAGCCAGGAGCTCAGACTGAGCAAGCCCTTTCTTTTGGCGTGAGGACAGAAATCCACCTTCTTTCCGTAACTCAAGAAGTGCCCTTCACCTCCTTCCAAAACGCCGGTAAGAGAAACCGCCTACTGAGTAACAGGAAAGGGGCTGCGAGAGACCGCAAACAGCTCGAGAGCTGCTGCGCGCTGCGAGCCCGGCACGTGGGAAACACAGGGTCTTCTTTGGTACTTGACTTGCAAAGATCCAGCGCCGGTTCCTGTTTACGCTGTCTTTAAGACACCTACTTAAACTGGAGGGACTTCTAAATACTAAGATATTAAACACTAGAACCCATTAATAAAGTTAAGGAATACAAGGTAACCGTACGACAGAAGAGGTAGATGAGGAAACGTGAATATGAAAGAGTATCCTACTTTCTCTAGCAATTTGTGGCATTGCACACCCCAATAAGGAAAAAAAACCCAGGAAATTAAATCAAATCAGGGGCATCTTAGGCATCTGACGGGAAAAAAAAAATCAAAAAATTGCAGATTTCCAGGACAGAAGACCACAAAGAAGCAGAGGCTAACTTGCAACTTCAAACATCTCCAACTAAGCATTAAACAGCGTTCTGTTCTCTAGTTTCAGGCACCGGTGGGGGTGGTTACCGCGTTTGGGGACGACCTAGCAAAGCAGGGCGCTCTGCAGCCGACAGGTACCCTACTCCCTGCTGCAAAAGCTGGGACTGGAAGTGGTGGCATCAAACAGGCCCGTGCGGGGAAGCCGGTGACGAGGCTGGGCAATGAAGCATGTCTGGTCACCACCAAAGCTGATGGTGCGCAGCTGTAACAGCACGAGGACAAAACAGAAGAGGCCCTCTCCAGAGCCTGTGCCCCTTCCCCAACGGCTAAGGCCCCACGTGCTGTCGGAGCAGGAGAAGGAATATCCTGTCTATGCTGAATAATCGTGTGGTCTGCACTGTTTCCTCTTGCAGAGTTGCTGCACCTTCTTACAGAGCTCAGCTTGCTCTTAGTGTGAACTGCTTTCCGCATTCCTTCCTTCATCCTTGTTGAGGAGGTGCCAGTCCTCAGAACAGCAGAGCCTCAGTGGCCTCCTGGTATCCCCAAAAACCTACCGACAAGAACATCACGACCACGTTCAACACCCAACAAGCCACCACACCCAAGCCACCCGTCCCTGCACAGTAGCAAAGTGGAGGGAACCCTACAGAGGAGGTAGCACAACCAGCCATCCCTCTGCCAGCAGGAATTTGAGCTTTTTTTCCCCGTGCTTCTGCAGCAGCTTTGAGTGCGCTGTGGTGCTCAGCTCTGAAAGGGCAGTTTGGCCAGGGGCGCTTAGTTCAGCAGGGGCACCTGCAGAAGGGCCAGTGAATGCCTCTCTCCTCCAAAGAAAACACGCTTTTTCACCACCTCGGCTCTTGGCCTCATGCCTTGCTGATGTGGTAGCATCTCAGCGACAGTTTCAGTCACCCAGATACTGCAAAGTCTGCTAACACGACTCACTCAAGGGAAGGGCTGCTGCACAGCTCCAGCAGATTCTAACAAGGTGTCATTGACATTTCTGACCAGAAAAGCAATGCAACGTTGTGTGGTTTCTCTTGCCTTCTTTCCGTGATCATCGCTAACCTCCCATACACCTTCCGGGCACAAGTAACAGTTGACAAAACAGACAGGAACAGAGTAACTGCTTGGTCAACAGCAGATACTGAGTGTCTCCACCAGGTCCTTCCACTTCTTGCTCTTTGATGGTAACTGTTGAACTATTTGACCTTCATCTCTGAGTGACGACAACTTGTGCTTCAGGTCTCAAGCAACGGTTCAGTGAAACTTTCCACAAAACACAGAAAAGTCAGGAGGCAGAGACTGAATGCTGAGACTCATCAGAAAGCAGCACAGAGAAACGTTTCCCTGA
Source organism: Leptosomus discolor (assembly GCF_034619465.1). Lineage (NCBI taxonomy): Eukaryota > Metazoa > Chordata > Aves > Leptosomiformes > Leptosomidae > Leptosomus > Leptosomus discolor. The sequence continues at coordinate 218,403,877 of NC_141391.1, read as the reverse complement.
GGTTTATAGAAGTCTGCTAAACAAATACCAGCTCACCTACGGCCACCTAACAGATACTACTGCCCTTCATTAAGCCTTCTTAGTATTTACGGTTATTTACCCTATGTCCAGCAAAACATTAGAGCACACTACAATGAGACTCCACTGGGCTGGGAGTTTCAGGGATACAGCAATAAGCAACAAGGCCAAACGCAGGAGTGTCAGGAGCATCAACCTCACCCAGAGCGCTAAATGGATGAGAACGTAGTTGGGAACTGTGTTCTGTGAGTGCCTTTAATAGGAACAAAATCCTTCAGCCTGTTGTATTCCAACAAACTGCTCTTCCTTCGGTCCAGGTGATGAAATAGCCCATTCTGACATGAGTAGAAGGACGGTAGTTTTCATTTTGAAAGACCTTTCCATTTGGAAGTTAAGAGGGATGAGTTCCTCAGGTGAAGAAAGCCCGTTCTTCCCCCCAGGCTGTCACTATAAAAGGGGGGGGGGGGCTTTTGATTTAACCTTTGATGCTGCTTCAAGAATGTGTCTTCAGCACGGAAAGCATCTTCAGGTGCTGTCAGAGCTCCTCGGCTGTCCTTTTGCAGAGCGTCTGCTTACCCTTTGAAACCACCACTGCTCTGCAGCAACTCACCCCAGAAGGGGAGGCTGAGGCTTCCAGGCGCACGGGACGCAGTTTGGGTTTCTCCTACCCTCAATGCAGGGCTGAGAAGGAAAGGGAAGCCTTGATTAACTCACAGGCAAGAAGCCAAAGAGAGCCCAAGCCTCGGCTTCCAGCCCTGCCTTCTGGCTGCTGACAATCTCCTCTTCCGTAAACGAAGGGGCTTTTGTGATTGTCTTGCAATACAGCAACTTCTTTGGTCAGGATTTCTTCATTTCTTGGATCTTCTCAGAAAAAGCAAAGCAGTGCCCCAACGAAAGCCTAGAATCACTGAGATGCCCCATCGACATGGGAAGCAAGACGCTACCTCAGCCTTCACCGAGAACAGCCCCTCCTAGAAGTCCAGGACCTCAACGCTGGAAAGCGAGGTACGAGCGACCTTCTCCTGGTGAACTGCCTCTACCTGCTGCCATCATTTCTTCCCAGATCACCTCCAGTCACACCTGAAATCTCACATTTGATAAGTATCGGTGAACGTGTCCTGTGAATACGCCTCACCTTTTGCAACCCAGTCGGGCTTGCCATCAGAAGCGTTCTCTGAGGTTAAACCAAACCCGAGTTCCAAACGGTTTGGAAAAGCACTTTTCAGACCGGCTGTTCTGAATTCACCGCGGCTCATTCCTCCCTTCTCCCCCCCGCGCTGAGCTGTACAACACAACCGCCTCACCATCTCTCACGGGCGTGGAAAGGAACACAAACCGTTTGAGCAATACCAGTCAGCTCTGAAAAACTAACGGCCTATTAAAAGCAGGAGTGAAGCAAAAGTATAAAGACAATCTTGATCACAAGGCTAGAGTGCAGTAAACAGTTTTGCCTGCCTACAGTGATTACACTGGGTGCGCTAAAATTGTTTAAGAAAAATGTGAGGATTGTGTAAGTTACGGAGCAGGATGGTTAAAAACTTCGAGCTGAACACAGCAGATGAATTAAGAGAAAGTTGCTCTGTAAGGGGAGTTTCAGGAAATGAGAAACTGCAAAGCTACAAAACAGTTTGTTCTGTACGTAAGAAGTTAAAATTCAGTCTCAGCCTTTGTTTTAATCTGATCTCTACACTAAAAGAGCCAGTATCTTTATAGAACCTACTTAAAACCAGAAAAGTGCAAACCAAAAGGAGCATCTGGTAGAAGTGGTAACTTTTTCTTAAAGATGATGGGTAAGTTCCTTGGATAAACTCAAGGAAGAGAACAGACATAAGTGCTTACTAAACAGCTGTCACTCAAAATGAATTTGCGTTTTCTCATTTTACTAAGCATATTCAACTATTTAGCTGTCATTCCTTCACCTAACCTCACACCACAGAAGACCATTCCTGCCACCCACCACGGGTCACTCATTCTCCCCATATTTAAGTTTCCAATTTTGTAAAACGGAGGAAGTCCTGAGCTGCGCAAGGATGTTCAGGATTAACAGCTGTGAATGGCTTAAAATAAACGTTCCATAGCTGGGTATTTCTTCACCAAGCTGTTATCCCCACCACCGGCCTGGCTTTATTTGCGGCCGAGGCGGAGCTCGTCGGAGATACCGATGTGCTGCTCACAGCCACGGAGCCACCCAAACCGGCTCCTGCTGCACAGCTTCTCCAGTTTCACTTTCCTTCCTTAAACACGTGAAAAAAGAGCTAAATCAGAACATGAGGACATGAGGACAAACACGGGAGGGTCAAGGTTCGCATCCTTGCTGCTCAGGGTAACCCCGGCTACTTTTCCTTTAAAGCTGTTTCGAGCTTTCCGGCTGCTGTGACGCCGCCCGTCCGCCCTGCACGTTCCCTCCAGCGGTGGGAAAAGCAGCAAGAGCCAAGGCGCTGCTCACCCCGGGCAAGGGCAGAGCTCTCCCCGCGCCCGCAGCCGCCCGGGCTGCTCTGCAGGCTGGAGCCCGCGGTGCCCAGGGACTGCTCCCTCTGCGGGACCAGGCGTCCCCAGGGGAGCGCGGAAGGAGCTGCCCAAGGCCACGGAGCAGCTCTGCTCCCCAGTCAGCCAGGACGTGCTGTTCATGCCCCTTTGGGAGGGACTCGAGGCCTTGGTTTTCCCCAGCGCTTTGATCGGTTGGGACGCAACTACCTGCGCTGACCTGTAACGCCTTCCAATTGTCCCAAATTATGTCAAAGAATCCCCGCTGGTCACGCTCAGCTTTCGATTCAGGTGTTTTACAGACGTCAAACAAAAGGCCCTGGTTTTCAGGTAGTTTTATCTGGGCAGTAAGTTCACTGAACAGCTCCCTTAAGGTCCTGTTTCAATTTACACTCAAACCCAACCTGGGTACGTTTTCGGGCTTTACGCATAAACAGCGCTTTTTTATGTCTGTCCTCTGCATCTTGACTGCTGTAACACCCCAGAGCACTAGAAACCTCTCACTGAAAGAGCGCCACGGAGCAGGAGAGGAGGCTCTGACGGCCGGGGCTTGGCAGGAGCAGGCTACAGACCCCAACGCCAGCAGGGGGGAGAAAGGGTCTCCTGACCGATCACGTGCTCTGCTGCCCCGTGACAGCCATCTTCGGTGTCACAACACCCGTCACAATTTAGTCCTCTGCGCTGCTAACTTTCTCCTGGTCTTGCTGGGAGCTGCTACAATAAGGCTTTTTGAAAGCTGGGTGTGCTCCGCCGGCGGGCGAACAAGCCGTCTCACCGAAGGCTGCCGCCAGCAGGAAGCCCCGACAAATTACACCGTTAAAAAAAATCAAAAGGCCAAATTTCATAGTACAGTTCACAGCAAGCAACACGTCGGGTTCACAATGTCTGGTATAGAGGACTGAATTTATTCATTTATGATAATGAGCAGGTTTTAAGGAAGGGCAGGCGCTCCCCAGGCACGCAGGGAGCAGGGACCAGCCTCGCCCCAGCCCAGGCTACCAAGCAGGTGGAGAGCCAGAGAAAAAACCAGAGGTGGCAAAAGCTGTTCCCTGTTTGATTATCTGTGAACAGCAAGTGGATTAATTGTTGCAGCCTTTTGTCAACTCATCTTTAAACCTGCAGCAGCGCTCCCCTGGGAGAGGCGGGGAAGGCCGGTTTGTCGCAGCGGTGCCTGCTCTCTTCGGGGCGTTCACACCATGACACAGCCCTTCGTCCTCCTCACGTCTTGTGGGCAGGAATATACATGTGATATAGATACAGATATATAGATATATATACACACACATACACAAATATATATGTAATACACACCGCTCTGAGGAGGCAGCGTTTGTTAGTCTTGTAGCTCTGTATAGGAACAGGGAGAGGAAAGATTTCCTACATTCTTCCACACAAGTTAAATACCACAACCTTTTACTTTATTATGAAAATGAATTAACTGTACGTATCAGCAACTTGTACAGCTGCACTAAAGCACTGGCACCTTCAGGTTTCAATCCCGATGAGGCCCAAACACGTATCTGGAAAAAACACCTTTCTCCTGACGCCTGCCACATCTCAGCTCGCAGCGCTTGAGTTTGGGCCACCCGTGTCCACAGCAAACGAGAAACATCTTTTGCTTTTCCAGGCAGACATCTCCAAGCCCTTCAAAGCTGCTCATGTTATTTCTGAACCGGGGTATCCAATGAAAGGAAAAACCATAATGATTTAAGGAAACAAGTTTTCTGTAACTATATGCTGCCATTTTTGAAGATTAGCTGCTTTACAGAGAGCATTTCTGAATTTGATACCTGTAGAATTAAACTGCCATTCAAACACCTGCTGTTTGCCAACAATGCACTGCAGGAATTTTTTAATATTTAGAAGGTATGCAGAGGCTCCAGTCGAGAAGCAGAAGACACAAGGCAATCCCTGACTGCACGCTGCTTCTGGGATAGATGATTAACAACAGAAATTTAAAAAAAAATAATTCCTCTCACTGTGCATGTTTCAAAGGAATCACTCCGTTTCGCCTCACTCCTTACGAAGCAGAATGCCAAGAGTCTCCTTCCTCCTCTGTGAGGCCTGTAATGACCGTTTCACCCCTTCTGTCTCAATTCATCTCATCCTCCCACTTACCAGTGGTTTTCACTTCGTGGCCTGGATTTTATTCAACAGCTCTGTTGGAGGGAGGTAGGGGGTGTCTTTCGAGAGCCTTCACCCAAGGACTGTTAGGTCTGGCACAAAGGCCTCTACCTTCTCTAGAAAACCAGGAGGAGTCTTCAAAAACAACAGGTCATTAAAACTCACCGAGCAAAAGACGACTAGTTCTACGTTCCACATAACTTGGAGCATCTCGCAATGCTGCTTCGGCTGCCATAAAAAGATACTACACTGCATCCCCTGCTTCCCCTGGAACTTTGGGTGAGTTTTTGTCTGGCCCTCTGTTATCCGAATTCATCATCTGCACTATTTTGCCCAGGCTGGTCACCCCAGTCAGTTCTGCAGCCAGCGAAGGCTACCCTGAGCCTCGCTGAGCGTGGGCCCGCAGACAAAACCCACAGCGTTCTCCAGCCTTTCAGAACGCTCCCAGTGCTCCGAGGCCAGCGAACACGAACGCGGAGGGCCAGCGACCACCACAGGCAACTCCTCCTGGAAACCGGGCGGAAATTACCAAGATTTACTGGGGGGGGGTTATTTAAGCCTATTTAAACCCATTCCTGATAAAATAAAACATTTAACATTTTCCACTTAGTTACTAAGTGGAAACACATGGAAATGCTGAGAAGCACATTATCCTACTTGTTTCCAAAAAGAAAGTATTTTTGAATACTTCTGGCTTTCCTGTAACATCCTTTCTGTTACGAAGACACAAAGGACAAACATAACTTCAGCAGCTATGTCAGAGCTGAAGAGCCTTCCCAGGTCCCATTTAATGTCTGTCTCTTCAGTCTCGACAAGCACAGAGTCCTGATGTGAATTTCAAGGTTATTTCAGGATTATTTTTTTTATGCTAAGTTTTAATACAAAATCTCCTTTATTTCCTCTATAAGTATAGATGATTTTAAGCTTTGCTAAACAGAGCAAAAGAAAATAAAAATTCTAGATAATTCTCTCAAACTGCAGCATCTGAGGAGATTTTTGGACAGACCTGTAAGTCAGACAGGAGGGGATCACCAGAACTAAATGGCATTCATCCAAGAGCTCTACACCTTTACAATGCAGCTACTGAACACTAATTGCAGGGAAGAAAGTGTCACTCTAGTTAACCTGGTGAACCTGAAGCCTAAAGCTAGCTTTTACACACAATTCACAAAACCCACGACGAAAAGCATGCGGGCAGACAAGGACAGCACGATCGACAGCGCAGCTGAATTCCCACAGAAGGATTTTGCACAGGCGTCTCCAAACAACTTCAAAGAAAAGCTCTCTTTCTTTTGTGAATCTTAATGGTTAAAACATAAGAAATAAATCAAAACCAATTAAAAATGAAATAGAAAAACACAAGCGAGGTCCCAAAACAAACTGCGCTGCTCAATCTATCTACAAGCGATCTCAGAAGAAAGATGAACAGCAAGGTAGAAACACCTACTAGTGACATGAAAATTATTTAGCTTAAACCTACCAGAACTCTCACAAACGGCTGCACAATGACTTGATGTTAATAAGCAGCAGGGCAGTGAAATGGCAGCTTTAACTCAGCGCTGACAAAAGCAAAGCACCAATCACGGGAGAAAACCCACCGCCGAACAAGGACCGCCGAGTCCGTCAGCATCGCAGGATGACCTGTGGCCCCAGTACTTTCAGACAGAAGCGCCCAAATCCTTATGATGGGCACGCCAGGAAGATAAACACTGGAGGGGGTTGGAAATGTCACCAACAGGCATTTGAGTAGCAACCACATCACTTCAGGGGAATGTGTCTTTTAGAGACGAGGACAAGCAGGATATCAGCGATTTGCCCCTGTCCACTACGTCCTGACTGGCAAATCCTTTCCTCTGGGCTCGGTTCAGTCTAAGCCAGGAGCTTCCTGGGACCAGTCAACACCTGCAGTGTCCTCTGGATCCTCAGGAAGTCTCTCATTCTCCACCAGTGCAGAAGCCAGGCTGTCCATCTGCCCCTTGCTCATCCGAGACGCATCCCACGCTCTCCTGCGCCCCAGGTTTCCTTCCTGCTGAACTTTCACACACTCACACTCTCCTGCCTGCCCCATCCCACGTTCTGGGAACTTCTCCCCCCAGTATGCTCAGATGATCCCAGGAAGGGGCCATCTCCCCTCCTTCCAGAGGGCTTCGCCTCACCTGAGCGTCACCGCCAGGACAAAGCGAACACACAGCCCTCCTCCGCGCCGCGCCGCAAGCCTTTTGAGGAAACACGACATTTTAACGCACAGACGGAACAGATCCTGCTTGTCAGCGCCATTTGGAAATGATCTTGGAGCCACTGTTCAAGGATCTCAACATCGAGCCGCAGCCAGAGGTAAAAGTAATGCCAAAAGTTATTACAAGGAAGAATAAGCAAGTAAACAGAAGGCATGACATCATTTGACTATCGTGAGTTTGCATCTCGAGTGCTGGTCTGGTTAGCTTCTCCCAGAAGAGACAGCAGAGCTCGAACAAGTACAGCTGGTCTGATTAGCTTCTCTTAACAGAGACTGAGCAGAACGAGAAACAGCACAGCTTCTCATGGAAGATGCATCGAACTCGACTCGAGCCACAACTACGGCTCAGAAAAACAACAGATAGAGAAAGGCACGAACGGTATTACGGAGGGAATGGACAGTTATTTACCGCTCCCTATAAACCCAAGAATGGGGACACCTCACAAAGTTATCAAGCAGCCAACAGGCAGAATGAAACGCTAATTACATCCTGCATGGGAAGAAGAAACCCCGTGGAACTTACTGCCATACATGGTTACGGAGTTCAAAAGCTCAGCTGAGCTCAAACTCAGCTGGTTACTCCAGTTCGTAAAGCACAGGCTTATGAAGGACCCAACCCTCAAACGTTCCGCAGCCACTGCTGTCCCAGAAAAGGCACTAACCAGGTGACTGTCAGAAAGCTGCAGTGCCCACCCTACACTTACACCGTTCCGAACTTCCCCCAAATACAGCGTCAGCAGGAGCAGACACCGGAGGGTCCCGAGCCAGCCGGACCCCAAGGACAACTGGCATCTGCCAGACCGGACCACACTGCTATTTCCAACTTCTGTTGCTTTATTTCTATGTATCTCACTGGCGCAGACGACTACGAATGTCTGGGTACCATCCACATGCTCTAGGCTCCTAGATGGCTTCCAGAACAATTTCATAGAGTCATAGGATGGTTTCGGTTAGAAGAGACCTTCAGAGGCCATCCAGGCCAAGCCCCTGCAGCGAGCAGGAACATCTTTAGCGAGGTCAGATTGCTCAGAGCCTCGTCCAACACGGCCTTGAATGTTCCCGGGGATGGGGCATCGACCACCTCTCTGGGCAACTGGTTCCAGTGTTCCACCACCCTCAGTGTACAAAATTTCTTCTTTAATCTGAATCTACCCTCAACATCCACCAGTTCCACGCCATCAGGTCTGACATGCAACATAAATATAACCAGCTCCAGCAGCATTTTATTTACATCTCACCTAAAACCTGCACTTTTCTGCAACAAAACTCAGGGTCTCCTCCCTCTTTTAGGAGTTTTAAGAATGCCTTTAATGCATAACCTATTCCCCCTGGCGACCTTGCTTTACGTAAAATCCCCGGCCTCTGCAGCATCAAGAAGGCTTTTCCTAACCCAACCACCATCAGGAAAACGACCGAGTCGGCCAGCGCCACTCGGGCCCCGGGAAGGACTGCAGCGCTCCCACAGCCAGCCAGCCCCCCCCCGAGTAATCCCGGGGCAGTGAATCCCCAACATAACGACACGCTGCAGGGAAGGGCAGTTCCTTGCCTACTTGATAGCATTGCTGGATGCTCCCAACTTCCCACCTCACAAGAACTGGTGGGTAACCACGGCCTTTTCATTACCCCAAAGACAAAACGTACTACGTGCCATTTCCATATTGTTACTTCCTGGACTAGCCACAAGCAGCTCCCAGAAGTATAGCAGCCACCAGAAAGGAAAAAGGAAGTTCTATCTTCCCATCAGTTATGTCCATTAAATTAGAGCTCAAGCTTTGAGAAGCACTTACCAGTTAAACCCAGTTTTAGGGAGTAACCTGACCAACACATCATGACTAGACCACAGACTCCACAACAGCAGAACTGAGCTGCTCAGCTGTACGTACCCCGCTCTGAAACTCATGGGCAGTAACGACGAGTCCCAGCTCAGGTGCCTCCAGGTACTAAATACAAAGAACAACCTCACTAGCAACCCCCAGAACACATAATACAGCATTATAAAGCACACTGTCATTACTGAGCTTCAAAAGGAAGGGCAGATGTGCATACCTTCAGTAGAAGTTATTTCAAACGTGAAGTCTTCTCCACGGACAGAGAAACATTTGGGTTACAGTTCCTGGAATATACCCAGCTTCAGAAAATTATTTTCATCCAGTGTGAATTCTCTCTCAAGCTTCCTATCCTGGAAAATATTGTAAAAAGTTATTATTAACCAAAGGTAACTGGGGGCCAAAGATATTCCCCCCAAACAAACAAACTTGCACACAACCTTTCAGCCCAAAGTAAAATTTGAGAAGACCATCAGCGACGAACCCTCTTTGCAGAGCCATCACCACCACCACGTCAGACACTCCTCCCAGGCAAACAGGAACCTTCACACCAAGCTGGGACAAGGCGGGGGTTAACAGCCCCTTCCCTCCATAGCCCTCGACTCAGCTGTGAGACTTGTACCTCATTCAAGAACACATGTTTGTTCTCTTGACATCCCTTCAAAAGAAAGTTATAGGTTGTCAGGGAAACCCAACAGTCATTTTCACTTGTTCCAAGAATAACTGCAGCAACAATACACGTATTTCACAGGCGGCCTGGGGCCCCCACCACCTCAAGGAGGCAGTGAGGCGTCCAGAAGAGCTCACAGTGGTTTCAGAGGGCGATTCACAGAAGGGAAACGGGCGAGAGAACTAAGCTTGCCTTCGCCGGCCGAGCTCCCCCCACGACTGGCAGAGCTGGGTTTTAACCAAACCTCCCCCTGAACCCAGATCCCTTTTGTGCTGTGGGGTTATGACCGAACAGGGAGCAACAGCAGCCAGTCCCCACCCCCAGCGACAACCTTCCCCCACCACCCCGATGAAGAGAGCTCGCTCCCATCACCGCGGCAAGCACTCGACGTGGCTCAACAGCCTCGCAACCGCGCTGTCGGAGCCCGGAGCAGGCATGACAGTGTAACACAGGCAGCGCTACCAAAACACACTGTATTTTCTCATCAGTAATTACTTAATTGGCGGTACAACAGTCACGCAAAACCCAAGTCATCAACCCAGATGGACAGTGCTCACGATTTTATTGTGCATATTTAAAGTCTGTACATTTGATGCCTTCTTTTTCCCCACCATTTGTCCCAAAAAGCCTTTTAAATACTATAAATGACAAACTGAACACAAAACAGTGCAGCACAGATTTAAAATCATAACCTGAGGCCCAACAATTAAAGTGTTGCTCCAAAACCAGACTGAATTGTTTTCCAGAGAAATCACTGTACACCTTGGATGCGTTCACAATACAGCAAGAACACCTCCAGACAGCGCTCGAGAAACAGCTACGCTTTTTGAGTCTCCATATCCCCTTAGAAGTCACACTCGCTTTTGGAAACTGATTGGTAGTCATCGATATTTGCTGTATTTCTACTTAAACGGTGAGAAGAAAAGCTCTGAATAATGCCTTGAAGTTTGGCAGAGTGTAATTATTATTATTTAGAAGCTACTTTATTATGGAAACTCAACACATCTGCGTCATTCTGACACTTCTGTTTGTTGTGCCGGCGGTCAAGATAAATCATGCCTCACTCCACGGCTCCATGAGACACGTAGGATTCCTTCAGCCCCATTTCTGCTCAGCTGGTGCCTAAACCCCAGCACAACGAGCAGTCCCATGGCATTTCCTGAGCCCAAAAGCCAAGCACACATTTACAAGACCTACGGGAAGGTGGTCAGCAGACCGGCAAACCGACTCCACAGACAGGTATCCCACACCCCCTCAACGCTTTCTTTAACACCGACTCCACGCAGTGAGACCCAGGAAGACGAGAGGCAAGTTCCCATCTTGTTCTCGCCGCAGGCGCGGGCACAGCCGTGGCCCTCACGGACCCGATCCGGCCGCACCTTACTGCAACGGCCTACGGGGCGTCATCCTTCCAACGGGAGAAAGAGGAAGCGTTTCATCCCTAACACTTCAAGTGACTGACATCAGCCTCACAGATCTGCCATCTTTAGTTTTTATGCTGTATTCTTCTCAATTTTCCCTCAATTATTTTTTAATTGAAATAGTTAATACATTTCCAGGTAAGAGTGGCAGGACAGCGGGATCTGCTGCACTTCAACATGGTTGAAACAGATTTGGGTAATGTACTTAATTACTTTCCTACATTCTGAACACACACTGCTGAGATCTCAGCCTTACTCTCTTCTCAGACGTGTGCTTTATTTTACCTGACAGCCACTTTGAAACAAAGCATAACAAAGGAGTTACAGTAAGTACGAGTTTCTATTTTCTACCTTCTCTCCTCGTGATTTTAAAGTCTTTGCTAAACCCACTGCATGTTAACCAGATACATCAAAAATTTAGTGTAGTATATCCATATAGAAGCTCAGTTTCGAAGTCAAACCACGGACAGGTTTCTATGTCATCAAAACCTAACAGGAGCAACCATCCACCTCAAAAAAACCAACTACCATCTCCAGTGATTTCCTGAAATAGGGTAGAGAGAATAATCCCAGCAGATCAAACATGCTCCCCACACTCCCAGAGGAAATGTAATCTAATTCAGGCTACGAATTTTCAAATACACTCCAAACAGTACGCCACGACTCCCTGCAGCGCAGGCAGCAGGAGCGAGGTGACGGGACAGCCCTTAGCAAATTCTCCGTAAAAAGCTCCTGTACGGAGACAGCCCCACTCCTGGGTTCCCCGATGAAGTAACTAAGCACGTGTGGCTTCAGAAACCCAGAACCACCCCAAGCCTCACGGGTGTCACGGGAGCGCTCATCTTTGGGAAAACCGCATCGCTTCGCAGAACCACCTCAGCGGGGGTTGGTGCCCCTGCAGCCCAACAGCCTGCTCCAGCTCCTCCGTCTGGGCAGACACAGGGGAAGCTGGAGCCGACTGCCGGCCTTGTTCCAACAGCGCAGTTCTGGTTCTTCGGAAATCCAACGTTTGTAGGCACCGGTGTGCCAGACCTGCTCCTTTCTTCAGGCCCTCAGCACGCCCGTCCCAGCTAAGTTCGCTGTGACAGCGCTCCCTGGGAGGGCCACCTGCCTAAAAACCACCAACAGCAAACTGGTCATTGTGAACGACAACCCAGTCAACAGAGCTCACTGCCACGCCACAAAAGCTAAGCCTTCTGTCAAATTCTACAGATCTCTGGTTTAAACGGGTAAGGAAGCTCTGGGCAGCTCAAGGATGGAGACGGAGACCGCGGAAGAACAGACACAGATGCTCCCTGCGCGCAGAACAGCCCGGGGGGGAGAGCGGTCCACGGCAGGGTCTGGGCTTGGGAGAAGTTGTCTCGTGCAGATCGTTTTGCGTTCCACAAAGCAAAGTTCTTCTCACGTGCCGCACATGGCAACCCAAGGCAGGACAAACGGACCCAGCCTGACGAAGCCTCAGCTGCAGGCACGGACCGAGCCTGCTCTCACGGCCAAAGCCAGGGCACCGCTCCGGGGAGCCGCCCAGGGCCCGGCCCCCCGACCGACACCTCCCGAGGAGCTCAGCCACCCTGCGGTGTCACTGCTGTGCCATCCTTACCTGTCTGGTCATCACACAGAAAAGAGGGAATACTCGCAGTTCTGCAAGCAACTGGTGAAGTTGCTGCACAAAGAACGAGGCTGATAAACGGGCTGTTCAGCGCTACTTAATGATTCCCAGCTTCAAAGCAGTCACACGCCAGCCAAACCTTTCAAACAGTCGTCAGAACCAACAAGGCAGAAAAAAATTGAACCACTTTCACTTTATGAAAGAACATTGGCAAAACGCCCAAGTAACTTGCCCAAAGTTTAGTGTGAGCAAAATCTAAAGGAATTCAAGAGACTGCTGATTTACAGCTCCTTTCATCAGGCAGCACTTGTTTCCAAATACCCACAATAACCAAAAATAGCCACATGTCCTTCCTATAGAAAAACATGCTTCCAAACATGCTAACAAATTAAAATACCAAGAGGGAAGGTCAGTTGTACGCAGTTTAGTTCTAAACCACTATCAAAGTAAAGCCTGTTGCAGCTTTTCCCTACATTTTTCTTCAAACGCCCTGCGAGTAGAGCCCATCTTCCCCACTGCTGCTGCTCCCTGCAGCCCTTCCAGGGTTTTGAGACATACTCCACTGCCTTTTGACGGACTCCACTCCAATAACTAAGGGAAGCTCATTAACAAGCAGTCTAAAATCCACTGCATAAACCTCTACAACGCCTTCGAAAGAGCATTTACACTTCAGCAAGTCAGGAAAAAAAATGTTAAAAATACCCCACCTTCTCAACTACCTCCTGAGCCCTCTTCAGGAAGCCTCCACCTGACGGAAGCCTTGCTGAAGGAGCTGCACAACCTGTACCCTCCCTACTGCTTTGGGTAGCCTGTGCCAAGGCACCACACACAAGCAGAGACAGCTCAGGCACTACAGAGGCAGGACTGGCACTACCCACCCGCAGCTCATCCCTCTGCTGGGGCTGAGCTGGGTCCAGCAGAGCTGGGCCGCTCCAGCCCAGCATCCCCTGGCTGTGCCCGTCCCGCTGGGCTCCCGAGGGCCGCACAGGCGCCCAGCAACAGCTCAGGCCGGAGGCAGCAGCTCCCCGACATCCCTGCTGGAGAAGGACGATCAGCCCCGGCCCCCCGAGCCTGCAGGAGTCAGCCTGGCCCCAGCTCCGGCAGCAGCGCGGGCACCAGGAGAGCTTGGGTGCTCCTTGCCGCGCTCCTCTGCTCGAAAGCAGCGAGATGTTCCAAACAGAGCACAGGTAAGGAAGGCGTCGGTGAGCGGAGAACTCCCTGGGCTCCTCCTGCCTCGGTACCTGCTGCCGCAGGGCAAGCAGAGAGAAGAGGTCGAACGGCCCCGCGGCGCCGGAGGCTGGAACGCTGCTGCCCCGCACCGAACCCTTACGCACCATTTCGGGGAACTGCCCGCTAGGAACGGAGGATCGATTAGCCGGAAAAGGCAGGTGGAGAGGAAAATATTGAGGAGAATTAGAATTTCTAGACAAAAATAATCAAAAGGTCTATTTAACTCTTAAAAAAGGGCACCTCTGGCGAGCGATTCTAACAGCTCAGGCACAGCAGAGAAGCAAGACCCCTGCCTTCCCCAGATGGACCGGCGGCACTGCGCAGTAGTCGGGAGCAGGATGCAAGCGTACAAAAAAAAGGACACGCATGTTTTGATACTACTATATAAAAAGCAGCTATTTTTAAAGGAATTTAATGTCTTCCCACTGCCTTAGTTACTTTCAGATCGTTGATCAGAAACCTCAAGCAAGATTAACTAAATTCAACCTTTTATATAAGTTATAATGTCCCTCAAGACGTTACCAATAAAGCCAGAACTTTAGTTATCCAAACTAAGAAATAAAAGCATTTCCACAGAGTATCTCCACCGCAACGAAGGCGCTAAGCAAAGGGACAGGTAGCTTACACGAAACCAGTAACAGCCCCAAACAAGTCTCTGGTCAAGTTTACCTCCACTTGCCTGTATTTTGGAACTCATTTAGCCGCTTCCCACCTACTTGAGGAGCGGTCACAAAAAAAATCATTACAATCCAAAGGAAGAGAAAGCCCAGCGTAAGCAGCCACCCTCTCCATCCTCCCCTCCCCGGTGCACCGACTGAGAAACGCCAAGTACTATTTAAGACAGCCCGGAGGCTGGCCCATTCGCGGGGTTTTACATCATCAACGCTTGCAGCAAGTTTCTGAAGTTGGGCTTTTTTGAGACCATCAACTCTCTCCTAACCCTACTTCTCTCAAGCTAACGCTGCCAGGAATTCAGGGAAAAAAGAGTACAATAGCTGTAGAATTGTCACGGAGAACGACATAAAAGTTTCCTCATTCTTCATCCATCTTTTGGAAATAATAAATAATATTTATGTCTCCTAGAAGGCTGTCAAGGGTTCACCCTCCACAAAAGACAGCAATTTGCCCGTGGTTGTTTGGCACATCATTGTCAGCTCTACCACCTGCATTGCTCCACAGGCACTCGGGCATCGGCAAGCCCGTTTGAGAAAGCTGTGGCCTCGTACCTGGTGTTGGCATCTTATTTGGGAACTAACTCATAGGCACTAGGGAAAAGGCTCCCTGACAGCACTGCTGAGGACAGGTACCACCCAATCCTCAGCCAGAACTGCAACATTACTGCATACATCAGCCGACCGAGCTTTTGGCTTGAATTTCAACCGAAATGGCTCCAGATACTCTAGATTAATTTTAGTCCACAAAATCCTGCATCCAACTATGAACCTACGTGCAGCCCCAAGATCACTCAGACAATGTTTGGGCTTTCCACTTGCTCATTTCCCAAAAAAAAAGAAAAAAAAAAAAATCTATCCACCAGCTCTGCTGAGCCTCCCCCGTACCAAGGGAAGTCACCTAGTCCCACAGTCTCCAGCTGTACGGTAAATAAACACAGCAGCTTACACAAACGAGCCACTGGACGGTTAATGGACACTTCTGGCAGTGACACACCCCGAACATCACCCATGGTGCCGCTTCTTCAGAAACTCTGCTGCAAACAAAGCCACAGGGAGCCCTCCGCCAACTTCCACTGCCGCTCCGGGGCGTCTTCAGAGAGAAGCTGGCTCCCTGCACGTTTTCAGAGCGCTTGAGACTTTACAGAAATTGCTGAAATTTTAAAAAAAGCCAACACCCAAGAAACAAAAATCTATTTGTAGACAAACCCAAACTGATCTACACCCTCTTTCAACGACGTACGTTTGGAAACAAAGGGTCACGTCTCACCGAAGACCAAACACTGTCGTTCCTGAGCACGGAGTGACCCATGGCGGTTTGGGGAAGATGAAACAAGGCCAGTTGCATCTTCTTGCATCTTCACAGGCTCCCCAAGATCCGCCGGGCCCGCATCTTCACACTTCTTTCAAACAATAACGAAGACTCCCTGATGTCTCCTGCAAAGATCTGGCTTGGTTTTAGCATTTCCCACAGAGAACAAAATAGTCACCTCAGGTTTTACCAAGCCCTTCGGATACTTTTCAGTATCGACAGTGTTTCTGCAGCAACAGCACTGTCTGGAGCCCAACCTCGGCTATTGTCCCATAGTCCTTCCGTCACATTAAGGGTATGAAACACCATTCAGAGAGTCAGCAACCAGCTTAATCTTAGACTAACGTTTTAATAGTATTGTACTTTTCTGGTAACAGAAGAATCCCTTTAAATAATTAGTGAGGGTACGTACCCTCTCATTTCAAGAGACTATAAAATATTTGCCTTTCTCCACTCTCCCTGGAACTCATTTTCTATCCTAACGGCAAGAGCAGCCAGCCTGCTCTTCCCTACCCGAACGCTGACGTCTGCTCCCAGCCTCTGCAACTCATTTCTCAGACTTCACACGCACACTCTTAACAGCAAATATCAGTTTAAAACACAGCTTTTATCGTCAGGCTCCGAGGGACTGCGAATTTATTTTCCTCTCCATCTGGACATTTGCAAAACGATATGCAAATCATGAGATCCATGAAATGATACTGGTAATTATAGAAGTAACCGAGACCAGTTACTATTTTAAACTTTTGGCCAAGCACCATGAACGTCTTTCACAGGAGCTGACCCGTCCACAAAACCAGCACGTTACGGTGACAGGGCTTGCACAAAACCTTTTCAAAACTCTAAGTACGGCGCAGGATGAAGGTGAAGTCACTGTGGTTTTTTTGAGTTAGACAGTGAAGACCACAGAAGGCCCATCCACAAGGTCAGACATAACCAGAGAGCGAAAAGCAAGCTGAAGATTATCTAGCGCAGTTATTTATGGCAATAAACTGCCAAAAGGCACCAGAGCAGTGGCGGAGAAGGAAATCAAGGACTGTTTATTGTCAAATGTGCTGGCTGGGAAGCAGCTGGAGTCTACAACAAATCACTTGCAGAGGTTCGCAAGGCCCCAGAAAACCGTCCTCCTGTTCCTTGGCAGCATTAATGACAGAAGCGTCACACTAAGCCCAGCGATTCCCAAGGCTGGGGACAGTGTCATTTCAACCAATTTTTCTCCTGCTGCCAACGCGGCGTACTGCTCTTTCACACTCCCAAGCTGATACTTTAAGTCAGCTGTAATCCATTTTAAGAATCTGTCAAGCCACTCAGTAACTAAACAAGCCAAGGAAAGCTGCCAGTTTAATGCATAACACCACACTGCTACCTCACAAGAATTTACATTTTCAGTATTTTTATCACCAAGATCTTCCCAAGAAATCTGATCATTTGGGTTATCAAGATTTTTTGACTGCACAACTTAAGCTGCCTAAAGAGGGCCCAACTTTCCACAAGAGTTAAGTAAACACCCTCCAAAATTCAGAGCACACTCAAAACGTCTCAAGCCATCCATGATGAAGTCTGCAGACACATCCCAAAGTTTTCCTCCTGTGACTACTGGAGGAGACAGAAAGCCATCAGCCCGGACCCAGCTCGTATCAAAAACGGCACGAGACACTCTTGAGAATCACCCTTGTTTATCCAAGCTCTTGCTCTAGAGAATCCCAAGCCTCTACACTACTCCATTCCGAACAGAAAACAGCCTTGAACTCAACCGAGAACTAACGCAACGGATGAGCTGGAACTGCACCTCAGTAACGTAACCGAACCCAACCTTTGCCGACCAGCGCAGAGCTCCACGAGAGGACCCGACGCCGCTGCTGCTGCTGCGGAACAGCCGGCCTCCTGCCCCTCGCACTCCACGCTGCTGCCTCTCAGAGACCACGGAAAGCTCAGCTAAAATCACCACAAACCTCAATCCACGGTGACATACGGCCACTGGCGCGTGCCAGGTACACACACAGCTGGTGGGGAAAGGCAAGCAGATCAAACTCATTCTACCCAGAATTTAAATTTTTAGTTTTAATAAACAAAACCCACAGTGAATTTAAAAAGTAACACCTGCTCAAATTCTGCAATGCTGAAACCCAAGCTTGCTAAGCTTTTCAGGTACGCTGTGACAAACCTCCTCCACAGGCCATGTGGAGGGGACATGGGGACAGAATGAAAACCGCCAGCAATACAAAAGTCCCTGCTAGGAAAAAAAAAAAAAATAAAAAATAATAAAAAAAAATCACATGGAGCCCAAGGCTGACAACATCTATTTCTAGAAGACACATACATGTATAAAAATACTACCTAAAACTTACCAGGCTCCTGACTCACGGCACAGAAAGAATCCATTTCAATGAAAACACGCAGTCATAAGAAAACATGGCACACCAGGCAGCCTGGAAGGAATTCTGAGAAAACCTGGCAACATCAAAGCTTCTGTACATCTCACCATTTTCTTTTCACCATAATCTCTCATGCTTCTCCCAAACTTTAGGCGTTGCTGACCAGAAGAGGTCAGGATCTCTTCTCCTCGATTTTCACCTTTCTCATCATTTGCAAAAAATCCCCAGGGCTGCCAGTGGTTTCCACCTGTTTGTTCACCAGCACAAATTGGTTGAAATGACACTGTCTGCCTCACGTTTGTCAGAGCGAGAGGAAAGAGGCACATCAGAAATGATTTAATCCTGTATCAGTTATTTGCCCTGACTAAAACGCCTGCTTTTGAACTACAGCTCTCCAACAGCTCAAGCCAATCTCCGAATTCACACCCCCACCTCCCTGCCCCTAGACCGAGCCTGCGGTGTGCCACCCTCGGGTGCCAAACGGGGTGGTGACAAACCTAGCGAGGCAGCAAACGGCGCAGGCTGGGGGCTGGTTTGCCCAGTTTAGTGCCCAGGACCTCACCAAGTGTTCACAGAAAAACCTCTGCCAGAAAGGCACAAACTGCTACAAAACCACCAACTCTGACCAAACGCACGGACACCAAACCACGGCCCCGGCACGTTCCTGTCCTCACCCACGGCAACGCAGCCCAGGCGCCGTAATTCAGCGGTGAGCTCGCCGACCGAAACCAATTCTTAACTCCCCCAGCCTTAAAGACTCACGGCCGGACTCACAAACCCCCGTGGCCTCGCCTGCTGAAGCCAGATGGGAGGTCAGCTCAGCGCGCTCGCGCCATAGCTACACCCGGGAACTCAGAACGTACCGTCCATCTTCAAGACTCATTTAGAGGGTCCAGCCCACGCTAGGTGAGCGATCAAACCTGCATCCGAAAGGAGACGAGCCTGGCTGGCCACACACGAACTGAGGAGCGCTGCCTGGGAAGGCGTTTCCAGCCGCTCCTGGAAGGAGCCTCTGTGAAGGCGCTCCTCCGAAATGACAGTCCAAACCACCTCAGAGCGAAACACACCGCACTGCTTACACCTCTAGAGTATCGCCCCTGTTCTTGCTTGGCTTTATTTCTAAGAATTGAATAGAAAGAGGCAAGAATGTCTTATTTCCTTCTATATAGGCATTTCAGGATGCCATCTGAACTGATGAGCCCATGTAAGATACAGACACAGTACCGAAATTCCAGAAATCACATAAAGATTACGCACAGAAATCATGTTCCAAACAGGGAAGGAAAAAAAAACCGCCAAAACACGCACTTTCCAGGTCTAACCTTCCCAGTACGCCAGCTGGGCATGTGGCAGGAGCAACGCTCTTTCTGGAACCAGGGGAACCGCACTCAGGGCTCCCGATGTGCACCACCACGTCACATCAACGTGGCGATTTTTGTTCTTAAAAAGGGGCTTCCCAGCTATACTGACGACTACTCGCATGCCATTTTCTCTGAAATTCAACTTGCATAACAAGAGCTCTGAGAACATTTCTTTTTGTACTACCAGAGAAACAACTTTGCAGAGTAAGTGGAAAAAGTGCCTGGTTCCAAATCCTCCAAGGCGGCTCTGGCAGCCCGCTGCTGACAAGTAGCACACTCCGAGGCCTCGGCTCCATGGGAAGCTGGGAGGGGAAAGAAAAAAGAAAAAAAAACAACCCTCAAAAAAAAAAACAAAACCCTCACAAAAAAAAGAGTACTGCGAAGTTCTTTGGTACCTATTAAGAGAGTTACTGGCTGACCAGCCAGAAGAAATGTGTCTGGCGAGCTCCAACAGTAACATGTTTTGCACCAACAAAAGGCTACAGATCTCCTGGGCAGTGTTCCACGTAAGCCCAACTTGCCAAAAGGAATCAGCAACAAGTAAATTTACCAACTAAAAAGACACTTGGTCTCGTTTTTGCTTAATCCCATTCTTTTATTGTCATTTATTTTAAAAAGATCGCTGCATAAACGTCACCCACACACCACGTCACAGCTCTGCAGAGGAGAAATTGCCCAGTGCCCAGGAAGACCCCCGTCCTCAAGAAATTCTTTGTATTACCCAAAGGGGTATTTCAGGTTAAGGGGGAGAGGACGGGGGGGACAGGGACAGTGAGCGAGTTTCCATTCTGTTTGCAACTGCCCTTGAGCCAGTCCCGGGGCTGGCAAGTGGAAGGCAAGGTTTCGCTGTGCTCCCCCAGGGCCTTCCAAACAGCTCCTGCAGAAACTGGACATTCTCCCTCCAGCATTCACAGACTTCTTCAAGGCTTTTCCACTCGCTTCCAGCAGCGTTTTACACCACGTTCTCCTGCTGGAAGCAAGTTCTATTTAGAAATTTTTCTAACATCTCAGAGAATGATTTCAAGGCATCTATGCCGGCTTGCAGCACCCCAGGGCACGTGTCCACACCAGCAGCCCTGGGAGAGGCAGAGCTGCCCCACTGCCACGCTCTGCACAGCCTTAGGAAGATTGAGCAAGGTGCCGAGCCCAGACCGAGCCCAACAGGGCAAAACATCCTCCACCACCCGACACGGCAGGGCTGGCAGACAGGCCGAGCACCACGACTGCTGTTCGCAGACGCACAAGCCTTCACCACCAACCCAGAGGGCACGCGGTTAGAAGATGCTTCTGGGTGAAGGCTCCGTCCTGCTTATTCCCATTTTCAACATCCTCATTTTCTTCACTTCCCCTCTGACAGTCAGGCCAGGGCACGTTTAGACAGAAAACTCAATTCCCCCTTTTCTAGGAAGAGTATTTCCCACCTGAGGTTGCTTTAAAGAAAATCAGCAAGCGTATGGACTACCACAGAACCAGTCCACTAAGTGGCATCCAAAACTGAAACTGATACGAAGCCAACTGGCAAACGACAGCACAGCTAAAGCTACCTGCAAAAGCCAGGAAATGTAAAGCAAAACCACCATCACCCGCACTCTGCCGTCCTGACTGTGATCTCTGCGCTGGCACGTACCTGCCAGGGACGCACCGCGAGAACGACTCAGACCGTTCTGAACAGGCAGATGAAGTAAGAAGCAACGGCGTCGGTTTAGGGGCTGTGGCGTGTACCGCAGAATCGGCTGCTCTCACCCCGACGCTCGCCTGACCCTCGCACTGGAGAGGAGCCACAACACACGGGCCCCTGTGCCGAAACACCGCGAGGCAAAGGCAACGGCCTGTCCCCGGTGAGGGCTGGAGCCCGACAGCAGCCTCGGGCACGCAGCAGTCCTCAAGTGCTGGCTGCCCCGTGCGGTTTGAGAGACTCCTTGAGACAAAGACAAGACACGGCAGCTTCATGCAAACGAGGGAGCGCTGTGCACGGCACCCTGTACAGGTCAGCAGCTCTTACCTTAACGAGGATATGAGCCAGCAGTTTCCTGTAACAGCAGCAGCCGCAGAACGGCAGAGACAGAAGTGGGGCTCTGGAGAGCATCCAGTCCAACCAGCTGCTTCCCAGCACAAGGCCAGCCGGAGCTGGCTGCCCAGGACTGCGTCCAGGCAGCTTGTTTTGAACACCTCCAAGGATGGAGACTCCAGCACCTCTCTGGGCAGCCGGTGCCTGTCTCCAACCACCCTCGCAGCAAAACCATCTTTTCTTATGTTCAGTTTCCTGTGTTTCACTTTGTGCCCACCGCCTCTGTCCTGTCACTGGGTACAGCTGAGGAGAGCCTGCCTCCGTCTTGTTTACTGTCCCCCATGAGGGACTTAACACACACGGATGAGATCCCCCCCGAGCCATCTCTTCTCCAAGATGAACAGCACCAGCTCTCCCAGCCTGTCCTCACATGGCAAATGCTCCAAATACTTCAGCACCTTCGTGGCTGTTTGCTGGACTCTCTCCACTGTGTCCACGTCCCTCTTGTCCTGGGGAGCCCAGCACTGGACCCAGAACTCCAGACGTGACCCACCAGGGCTGGGTGGATGGGAAGGATCACCTCCCTTGGCCTGCTGGCAACGCTCGGCACACCGCAGCCCGGAAGGCTGCTGGTCACTTTTGCAGCAAGGGAACGTTGCTGGCTCCTGGCCAGCCTTGTGTCCACCAAGACCCCAAGGCCATTCACTGCAGAGCTGCTTTCCAGCTGCTCAGCCCCAGGATGCACCGGTGCACGGGGTTATCCCTCCCCCCAGGGCCAAGGCTTGGCGCTTCCCTTGGCTGAACATCAGGAGACTGCTACCGGCCCATTTCTCCAGCCTGTTGAGGTCCCTCTGTACAGCAGCACTCCTCCCAGCTGCGTGTCACGAAGTGCATCCTAGATGTGCTTCATTTCGTCCTTCCAGAAGATATGCTGTTATTTGCCGAGGCACAGGTAAGCACCCATCACTCAGAAAGAGAAGACTCAGGTTTTGAAGGTGCAAGTACTTCACAACTGCAGTTCTGCACTGGAGGTGACCAGAACAGCATTACGCGTTTACAAGCCGAAACAAGAGTTGTTAGTGCATCTCTTCAGAACAACTGAAGGATACACTCCAGGGACTAACGATCTCTCTGAAATAACTCTTCCTCCAGTTCCTATCAATCACCAGCTGATGTGTTCAAAGGGATTTTAGCCTGGTCAGACTGATGGAAATCTCGACAACGTTTTAACTCGCACTGCACAGACCATGAATCAGATGTTAGTGTCTTCTGGACGTGTCTTAACGCCTCAAGTTCTCCCCTGCTGCTAAGGCCCTCCGCACTACCAGCACTCAACTCCTTTGCTGCTGCTGTTGCACACACCCCTTTGGTTTCTGGAGGATTTAACTGCTGGGGCCTGTCAAAAGACAACTGCCTGCAATGCACAGCCTACCTGCGTTACAGCTTTCTGGCGTACACTACTTCCAGCCTTTCGGTACCGAAGCACCAACGCTGTGCTGCTGCTTTGCACGTCCACACCCCGGGCTGCCAGCCCTTCAAGCCCCTCTGCCATGGCCTGTCCCCAGGAGGAGGTTCCTGGCTGCTACCTGCTGCCTCTAAGTGCCTCCGCGGTCCATCACAACCAACCGCTGCAGTCCCATCACCGTCCTGCCCTCGTCTTCCAGCTCCACGACCCCATCGCTGGCGAGAACCTACCACAGGTGGAGGTGGCAGGGTGCAGCACTAGCCCCGCTCTGGCAGAGCCTGGATGCGGCACCGTGCCTTGCTGTTGAAGCACACCCACAACGCAGGTAACAGATGGCTTGCAGCAGTCCACTCTTCTCTGGGTTCAAAACGCTCAGAATTTACATTTCAGCCTGCCAAGGGAAGAGAATCATGAGCTACTCAATTACTTCTAGAGCTCACTCTCAACCTCTTTAGGATCCTGCTCCAGACTCTTCAGGAATAGACTCTCAGTGCTTGTCTCCAAGACAAAACAACGCCGATAAAAAATTTCCTCATTCATCTTATAACACAGCCAAGATTGAATCAAGGATCTGTATTCATTCCTCTTACATTCAGACACAAGGCACGAAGAACAGTGAAAACCCAACGGAGGAAAGCAGCAGTTTGCTACGTACACAAACACTATAGCTCAAGAAGAGAGACCTTTTTCGCATTATTTTGAAGCTGTACCCGAGAGGTCTGTGGTTCTCCACACAAACTGGAGGGAAGCAGTTCTCTCCAAAGCAGTACCCAAGACGTCCTGCCGTATCTAATAAGCATCGGAGCTGCTGAAGCCCACCACTACAGGGAGAACAAATAAATCCCTTTCACGCAGTCACGTATCTCCTTCCCACCAGCTATACTTCTCCTCTGAAGTAGCCGTCCACAGAGCTACAAGAAGGCAAAATCAAAAATAGAAAGTTAAAGGCAGGAAATACAGAACGCCTCTTCACCAACATTTTACTTCTTCCCAGCCCACCTAATCTGTAATTTGGGAGGACTTGGACTTCATTAATACGCACTGCTCCAAATTCAAATTGGTACCATGTCCGCCCTTGCTAGTCATGCTATCTTTTGACGGTAAAAGAAAATTCAACCTTATTCCAGAGGAGCCTCTCTTACCTGAAAGAATGTTTTTCTCTTTGGAAACCTACTTGCAGACGCCCTCTGAAAGCCAAGTCTTGGCAGGCTTTACGTCAGTCCCTCCCCAAGCACAGAAGTGTCACACCAACCCAACAACAACAAAAGCAGATGTTATGGAGCGCTATCTGACACGCTCCGCATGCTTTCACAAGCAATGCTAACACGGGCAGGCATTATTTACGTACGGACTGTTGCAAGGAATAAAGCCCAAAGCCCAAGATTAAAACAGCAAGACAAAAATCCGTCTTCTACAGGTATACAGAGCCTTAATTCCACAAGATCAAACACTCAGGCATATCTGTTCCTCAGTGCCGCAATGAAACTGTAGCTTAATACCACAAGGAAAGATTAAGCCCAAAGTCATGAGAAAACCAGAAGCCAGGGTTTGGGTTATAGCCGGTGACATAACTAACAGTTCACCCAGCAAACCAAAGGAGGCCTTAGGTGCAAGAACGCCATTTTACACGCAATAGCTGCAGTGAGGTAAGGAGCCAAGTTGCAATGAGCAGCTGTCCCTCACACGGCAGCCTGAATGAGTCCAAACCAGCCTTCTCCATTGCCAAACCAAGATCACGCAACGAGCCCATCCTCACTCGCAACAGCTAGCTATAGGCTTGGTGAAAATAAAACCAAGGGACATCATTGACGAAGGGCTCTCTACAAAGCTCTGCAAGAGGCATCACTGTAGTTTCAGGACGCCTTTAGAAGTTGCAGGACATGAATAATGGCAGAATTTTACATAAATACATTCTCATTCGTCACTACTCTCTTTGTTCCCTTCCCTCATGCATTTGCTCAATTCTTGTTTATAAACTGAATAAAAGGCAAAGCAGGACAGACAAGGGTCCTCAGAGGCAACAGCGGTTCCAGCAGCTGTCCACACACACCCCAGTTAGCACACGCGTCCCACTGGACATCAAACTCCTCTGATCTCGGCAATTTCTGCCAAGCTCTGACCGCACACGTACACATCAAAGTCTCCAGAAAATAAAACACAGAAATGAATTACAGCCTTTATTCCCTCCTACAACTGAGCATACAAAATCAAAAATTGCCTCTTATTGTCCTCAGCTAGCTTTGTAGTTAGCTACTAACTTGGTATTGGGCTAACTTGAATACCTAAAACCTGTGAAAACCTGGATCTTACATCATGTTTTAGCCTTATAAAATAAATGAACCTAGTTTATCATTATTTTATTACTTCATCTTCCTTCCTTTCCCTCGAAGTCTCATAACCTTCCGAGGGGAACAGCCCAACAGTCAGAAGCTTCTGTTTTGTACAAGTGAAGGATGCGTCTTGGGGCAGGGGACCAGAAAAGGCTGTTCTGCCTGCAGGCCACTTTCCGAGCGGGCGGCCAGCAAAGCCCTGCCTGGAAGGCAGAAGGGCTCGTGAAGGTCTTCTGGAGTGGCAGCCGGTTCCTCTAGCGAGCGCACCCCTGAACTCCGGTGCAGGCCACCGGCTTCTGCCGTCCGAGCTTCAGCTACTTCAAATCGGAAAGGACAGATTATCATCCTGCCAAACACAGGCAAGCACCTCCTGAATGAGACTCAAATCTCCCCGCTGGAGTTCTTCACGCTACATCAACCTGGCATCCCAACTCCCCCACACGAATTAGGCAAAGGCCACAAGACACTACACTAATGGCATTTGCAGGGAAGACTCAGCATCTGGATTTTCATGTTTCAGAACTACCGAGCCCAGCTCTGCCTACTCAGCCACAGCCACACTCCCACCGAGGCGAGCCCTGTGCCGTGAGCAGCAGTGCTGAAATCCACCCTGAGCTCCTGCAGCACCAGCTGGCTCTTAACTCCCGCTCCTCCTCCTGTCATGGTGCCAGCTCTGCAGCCCCTTCTCCCCCAACCTTCTCTCTGTAGCCTTCTGGCACAGCATTCTCCTGCCACGTTCCTCAGGGTTTGCCTTGTGGCTCTCTCCCCCCACAGCACCAGAAAACAGCAGGGCAAACAGTTCTGTCCCAGCTCACGGGCTGCCCAGAGCAGCCGTGGCTGCCCCCTCCCTGGCAGGGCTCAAGGCCAGGGTGGACGGGGCTGGGAGCAACCTGCTCTGGTGGAAGGTGTCCCTGCCCATGGCAGAGGGGTGGAACTGGACGGTCTTTGAGGTCCCTCCCAACCCAAACTGCCCTGTGACCATGAAATCCATCCTTCAGAAGTGGTTACAGCCTCAGAGGGCACCAGCACTACGAGGGACACTCGCGCCGCTCCACAGCCACAGCAAACATGGGGAAGAAGATGGAAACACTGAAGAGAGGATTTTGTTAATCCCCAGATGTTACCATCTGACTGAAGATGTGTTTCAGCCTCCTGAGAGACTGCTTAGCCCGAGCTGTCGATTGAAAACACTTAGATACAATTCTCCGATAAAATTTATTCTTAACCAAAACAGTATTTCAGCAGCTCACCAAGAGCCTCCTTTTGTTCTCCCCTTCTGAGGTAGCAATACGAATTTCTTCATTTTTTCTCAACATCTAACTGACAAACGAAAGAGGCACCTACGTTTACATTCCTTGGGCACCAACAGTAAATCACAAGTACTTCAGGAGTCTGCTACGCCAGCACAGCGAGGGGTTGTGTTGGGTTTTTCTTCTTTTAATAAAAAACTGCTGCAGGCAAAAAATGATGAAGGCCTGTCTGTCGTACAAATATGCACGCAAAATTAAGACCTACTTCTAATTATTCCATGCTTCTGAAGTTCCCTAATAAAGAGATGATATCAAGAAGTACTCTGTTTTGATGATCAACTTTATCCTCATCTAGTATCTAGTTAAACAGCCTTCTAATTGATGCCCTACCCCATGCTAAGGACAGAATTTGCACAGCTTCTTTATTTAAATGTTACACTTTTAATTAAATTCAACACACCCAGACACTGAAGAAACTGCAGTGCTTCAAAAAACGCAGGAAAAAGCTAGCCAGAAAAATACACCAAATGCACTGTGAACATAATCGCACAAAAAAGGTCTTTTTTTTTTCTAGGTCAGTCAAAAGCGTATGGAGCTAAACACACGCCAAAGAACGAAACCCCACAGCCTACCAGCTTCACGTTATCTACACGGGCACAGTTATCTCAACATTTTAAACCTGCACTTCGCTCTATCACTAATAATTTAAGAAGATTAACAGTCAAACATTTTCAGTTACTTTACGGAGCTCTGGAGCTGTCTCCCAGGGCAGCAGCAGCACCGATACGGAACCTGGGGGCACTTCTGTGCTTCGCTTTAAAGATTAACCTTTCTGTGTAAGATTTGCCACCTGATGCAAGGATTAAAAAGCCAACGCGCAGCCACTGTTACCCAGGAGAAACAAAGTCACGGGGGCTCCTTAAATGTCGATTTGCCTCTCCTGCAGGGCTCCCCAGACCCTCCGCTCCTCGCCCGCCTGCACTGCCCACCTCAGCAAACAAGGCTTCAATGCCACTTGCACTGTTTGCTACGTGTGGTTTGAGCAGCCGATTATTTTTCTTCTTCCTGGATCACCGCAGTTAAACCCTTCAGAAATAATGACTGTTAACTAGACTATTACCTCAGAAGTGAGGCCCAGGTACTCACCGGGGCACACCAGCAGCATTTTTCAGAAAAGCCCGTCTGTCGCAGCCATTTAGCACGTTGATCTCTGGGTATTTCACTTTTTGCTGCACACGGAGCAAGGCAGTATTGCACAAGACACACCGTTCCGCTCGGACTACTAGATAGCGAAGCCGCAGCGCTCGCACGCTAAGGCTTCCTGTCAGGCTTTACCAGAGCAGCAAGAGCTGTACGTTCCCGATACCCCTCTGTTACCAGTATCACGATGTCCTCCAACGAGCACGAAAACCAACCGCTGGCACTCCTTTAACGGGATGGAAGTTCTAAGCTTCAAAACCACGTCTGGGCCTCTGTCTATGGTTTCTGCACACCGCAGCTTTTACCAGAATATTCTGACACTGCACTGTTCTACCAACCAAAGTTCATGGAAACGAGGCGCAATACAGCTTTCCCGAGCCGTAACAAACCAGTGCCTTAAGACAGGATGCTAAACAGCGCAGGCATTTTGACTTCCTCAGCCTTTCAGGACGTCACAAAGACACAGCCCACACAACATTTACGTGGTTCTACAGTTCAAATAAACATTAAGACACTTCAGAGGAAAAATCTTACATACGACAATGGACCACGAGCCTGTTCTCCCTGCGCAGCACCACCTACACCACGTTTATGGGCTAAGCCTCGTTCGTCAGAAAACATCTTAAAAGGAAAACAACCCTTTGGCAACCTCAGACCCGCCCTGAGGAGTTCGATGGGCTGTACCTGGACAAACAGACATGAAATCTCAGGTGGCTCCTGAAATCACGAACCAGAGTGACGTGCTGACGATGCAGGGCCACGGTTTGCCGCGTATTTAAACCTGTGCTGCTGAACAGGAAAATTGTTTTCCTTTTCCATGCAGTACGAGGGGAAAAAACTTTTAGCTGGATCACTCCCCCGAGCTGGTTCACCGGGGAGCTGCACAACCGCCTGCGCCAGCAGGGAGGGAGGGCAGAGAGGCGAGGAGGGACGGGGATGAGCAGCAAGGAGGGGACAGCACTTCAGCAGCCGTGCCAGCTCAAATGCACGTCAAACTACGGCTTTAAGCACCGACTCGAAGGAGCCGTTCGCACTGTAACCAAACAGCCTTAACCATAACCAAACGGACTAATAAAAGATTCTGTAACAGAAAAGGCGAAGATTTCGAATGACTGAAAAGGGTGACGTTTATTTTTCCAAGTTTAATAAACAATTCTAGGGATTGCATCAACTTTGGGAAAAGAAATGAACATCCACCTTGCATCAGTAAGCACCCTCAATCTCCACAAATACCTCGGAGAACGCAAACTCCGATAGCTGCAGGAAGGGAGCATCACCTCAGCGATCACCTCTGCCTGTCGTAAAACCTCCTCTTCAAGCTCGCTTGGTGTGGCAGCTGAATATGCAGTTACGAGGAGTCATCGTACGGTACCACTTTGCATAAAACGCTCAAAGCCTATTCCAGTAACAATTCCCAAGTCAGAAATTCTGTTTCAAGCCAAGCAACAGAAGTGTTTGCCCCCTGTGGCAAAGACGAGCATTCCCTCCTGCGCCGAGAGCGCTCGCCACCGTAAATCTCACAAGAACCCCCAGCACCTCAACAGGCCTCACAAGCAACTTGGCACGAGTGAAATTCCTTCCAGCTAATTTACAACCCGACTTGTCAAACTACAAAGGCTATAGAAGACGACCAATCCCTTCTAAAGACGGGAGAGCTCTTTCTGCTTTCCACAAATTCTGAAAGCAAGGTGTGGGGTTTTCTCAGCTGGAAAATACCATAGTGACACTTTACATGTTGTTCTTGTGGCTTCTGCATCCGAGTCGCACGATAAAGCACCGAATTAAGAGATGCCCCTCCCGACCGAGCACGCTGGTGCATTTACATGGGCAGCACAGTGCTGTGCGGAGCCCCCAGCTCAGGTTTCGGCAACAGAGACGGCCCGTCAGCCCACACCGAGCTGGAGGCGACGTACGGGGACCCCTTCCAGCTCGGCAGCTCACCCTGCAGCACCAGACAGACACAACTGCAGGGGCCTCAGCTGAACTCCCCCCACCGCTGCACGGAGCCGTCCAAGGAAGGACCAAGAGGCGGCAAGGGAATGGGACCATCCTGGGGAGGCATCAAACAAGAAACACCATTCCAGAGGAACAGCTCGTGGTGCTCAGTCCCTGAAAGCAGGCAGCTCCCGCCGCCTCGGCACTAGGTACAGAAAAAACCAGTATGGGACGACAGGAGCATAAAGAGGGTCTTCTCTCAATCCCACCAGTGCTAGCATCACGAATTAACAAATGTTTTCCCCTCTTATTCAACAGGTAAAACACCACACACCAACTCTTGGCCTAATTGACAGCCCTGACATCGAGCCTGACGAGTCACACACGCACCAAACGCTGGGAACGAGGAATACATTTAGATTCCACACATCTCATCGGACTTCCCCTTGCTTTTTTTAAATACAGCAGATCATCCAGTATGGTTTTTATCCTCTCTGCCCTGCTATGTTCTTGAATCACACACCTCAAAACTGTTCCTAATGCTAACACGCATAATATTTTGCCATTTTCAGGCACAGCATCCATTCCAATAATTACGCTTTCAATGTTATTTTGGCTTATTACCTCACACACAGAGATGAATTTTCACAGACGTTCCATCAACACTGCCTGCTCTTCCCCCACCTCGTTCCCATTAGGCAGCCGGAGTTTAAACCAGCCAATACACATAAATTGTAGTGATCTCCTTCCAGCAAGAATTGCCTTTCATGGATTAAAACTCAAACATGTAGGTCAGCAGAAGACTGATTCTTTTCATCAAGGGCCTTTGAAATCCTCCTGTTTCTCCACACACTAGGTCTGCTGTTCGGTTGTTAGCGACTCAGTAAAGTTTCTGCTCTTCCCAAAGCAACATATTCATGACCGGGGCACAGTCCACCAGCTCTAACAACAAACTGTGATTATGCAACCGTATTTTCCTCCTATGGCAAACGTCTGCTGTGACTCCCAGGTGATCCAGTTTCATTTCACAGCTCCTTGTAAAAACTCAAGCATATATCCAAACCCCAAGTATGCACCAAATATTTTTACTTGCTGGTCTCTTTTAAGACTAAAAATAATTAAATAGTTTCGTTCTTGGGAACTGCACTACCACGTTCCAACATTTTCTTCCAGGTCTTTTAAAAAACTGCACTTAGAAGCTCATTGAGTAACAAATTTCACTCGTGAAAAAATGAAGTGGAAGGGGTGAGCATTTTTTCTGCAAAACACAACCCTCTTCAGCAGTGCTGCCACGTAAAATGGAGGGGTAAAACAGGACCAAGGAAGCCACGGACACACGGGATGAAAGCTGCCGCGCTGACAGCACTACAGATACCAACACCAAGAGCTCACAACAGTTATTTTACAGGGACCACGGCTGGCTAAGAACAAGGATGACCGAAGTCACAGGAAAAACAGAAGTAATGAAGCGAGCTGCCTGTTTTGTAAGAGGAAACAGTGGGTACAGTGTTCTGGCACTGCATCCCTAACGCATTACGCACCTTTCTGCAAAATCTGGCATCCTCAAGCCCCTTCATATTTCTGTAAACTACTTTGCTCCTCCGTCCCCGAGTCTTCACAGAACTCAGACACACGTAGCAGCCTCTAGGACTGGCCACAATTAAATTGTCTTTAGAGAAAGCACAAGGAAAACACTCAATATCGACATTTACTAAAGCAGAGCTAAACTTCTTTTCAGCTTAGGATCCTCTTCACGCCAAGCACTGAAGCAACACAGAGAAATCCCACCTCCTGCACCACGGAGCTTACGGCTATTTGTGACCCAAACCAGGCAGACGATCACTCCTCGGGCTAGTGTCTTTGCATCTCAAACAGAATCGGGAAAACCAGCTGGGCTGGTTACATATGTGTCAAAAACTTAAGTTTGTTTTATTGTATTCATCTTAACTAACTAACTATGTGAGTCTGAATCACTTACAGACCCTGCTTTCAACCTCAAACTCAGCAGTCTGCTGTGAAAGGGGAAGAAGATCCACCAAGCAGAGCCAAGGGCACAGCACATTGCCAAACACACCCTGTGCCTCATTCACCTCCCACCTCATCGAGGGCGAGAAGGCAACCGTGCTGACCTGAGGAGGTCCCCATCAGAGTCTGCCCGGGGAGCGGAGTCTTCTGCAACAGGATCCCTCTCACCTAACGTGTAGATATTTATACTACAGATGACTAATTTGAATTAGTCACCCAGACTCCCTTCTCAGTAGAGAGAAATGAGCACTTCTACAGCAAAACTCAGCTCTATTTTAGACTTCTGCATCAAAAGAAAATAAGCATCTATTTCTCTCCATTGACTAAAAAAGGACTCCTAAATGGTTACCTCAGAAGCAGGCATTTACAGCACAGATGTGTGAGCTTCGGTGAGAGGTCTCCAGCCCCTTGAAAGGGAAGGCAGAGTCTGAAACACAGTGTTGGGGGGGAAGGCTTAGAAAGTCATGGGAGAAAAAAAAAGATAAAAGAAAACTTAGGATATACCATGGACAATGAAATGTCAAAAAATAATATAGTAAAGGACTGGGAGAGTGAAGAAGTAGTAAAAAACAACTGAGCACTAAGAAAAACAATCTTCCATATTTAAAAAAAAAGACAACATGCAACAGAACTAAGCTGAAATCCACCATTTAGTATTTTCTAGTCAGAGTGCTGTTTGAGCATCTGTGGGCCATTAATCGGGTATTCTGGCCCAGGAGCTGAGGTGCTGGGACCCTGCGGATGGGCTGGATGTTCCGTTCCCTGGGCTTAGCTCGATTTAATCTAACACGGAATCGCGGCTTTCGGTACCACCGCTGCAGCCCCGCTATTTCCAACCCCTTCACGTTTCAGCTGCCCGGCCGACGTTCCAGCAGCGGCGCCCGCCTGCTCCTGCCGTGCCCGTTGAGGAGAACAAACCAGCAGAACTCGAGCAGGGGAAGGGAGGCAGTCTGCTGACGGACCGGCTCCCGCCCTGCAGCGCAGGGGGACAAGCCAGGAACACGCTGCACCGCAAACTCAGATTAGTTAAACCGAACCGCACCCTGCTCAAACCCAGGCGGCCAGAGACCTGCTCTTTTCCCTCTTCTCCTTCCTGGGTCAGGGCACGCGTTCGTTCCTGCGCCCTCCCTCGCGTCACCGCTGTTTATGCAACCCCGCATCGAGCTGGTCGAGGGAGCTGACCCAGCTGAGAATGACTCCCTCCAAGAGGGGCAGGCTGCCAGCCCGCTGGGCGCTCCCCGCAGACGTTAATGCCCACGCGTGGCAACCCGGACCCGGGCCCACTGGTGTCGCTGGGGAAGTGCGCCCTTAGTCCTCCAGCTCGGGGAGGCGGGATACAGTTTTCAATCTGTTAGCTTACAGTCTCAATTATCCTTCCAAAAAAAACCCCAAACAAATCTCTCTCAACATAAAAGAACTACATTAATGGCGTGTTAGAGGATCTTGCGAAGGAAGAAAATGAAAAGTAAACAGCTAAAGAAACACAACCTTTCCCATCCCACCCCGCTGCACGTGCAAATCAGAAGCTGAAACGATCAGTGGGTTTTGCAGGACTCCAGGGAATCAAAAGAAAGGAAGCAACTGCTACGCAGAAGAGAATCCAAGTGGCTCATCACAACAAGCCAAGGCATACCCATCACGAGCTTTCTCAGCGACCATAGCTGAGTCTACCACAGCAAAATCAAAGACAAAACTGAAACTGAAATATCTTGTGTTCAGTTCCCTTCTTCCTTCCCTGTAGGTTGCAGCAAGAAAGACCATCTCCACCACTGCAGTCTCTGCATTTGTTGTCCTTCTCCCAGCAAGCGGTGCCAGTCTCTGCTTTGCTGCTATTGCTCCCAATTCTGCCAAACAAAATCAGAATCAAAGTGACTTAATAGTTATCAGTGTCACTGCAGGCCACGACGCTCTGACTAGCAGCAAACTGCAGAACTGAAATAAAACTAGAAAAAATAAAAAGGCAACTAGCACAGGCATACTGGAGAGAGCAGCAGAGACCTCTCCCAGCTGAACACAAACCTGGAATTCATGTTGTCGGGACGTTTGGGAAGCTTGCTTTGCCAACCAGGCAGCTTGCCTACCGTGCCACCTACCAGACAAACGCTGGTGACAGCTTCTCGTTCTGCCTAGGCAAGGAAACCGCTCTGAGCTCTGCCTCTTCGGCTCAAGTAACTTCTTGAACTTTGCCATTTAACCATCACGTTCTTTCCTCACGCCTTCCGCTTTCCCCTTCTGTCCAGATCAGATTGTGTCCTTCAGCACCCGACACTGCCACGGGGGGGTAAGAAACAGGGGACGTGGGACGCAGCGACGCCCAGCGGCACCGCTTCGGGGCCAGGCTGCCCCTGCACCGTCCCCACGCACGGCCGCTGCCCCGCAGAGCCCAGCCCTGGCGCGGGGAGGGAAGGGCAGACGCGAGGGAAGAGCAGAGGGAAAGCGAGCGGCAGGCACGGCCCGAGGGCTGCGCAGCCTCCACGCTCAGGCTGGCGAGGCTGACTTCCTTCTTCCGACACGACGCTCTCCTCGGGTCACCCCACTCTTGCTGACACCCCGCTTTCCAAAGCCCGGAGCCACGCGGCGGTTCGTCTGAAGTGATCCCTGCCAAAGCTGACCATTTTAGTTCGGCTTTAGGCATCGCTACGTACCCAGTTATTGAAACCACTTGCACCGTCTCCGCTGCCTCTAGGACTAAACGGCATTATTAAGCAAGAAGAGAGAACGTCACTGTTAATTCAGCTACCGATGTCAAACTTCCCATCTGCAGATCTGAACACCGTGTACGCGATGCGTGTGGCATTCAAATTCCACCAAAACCCGAGCTTTTTCAGTCTTGAGATTTTTTTTTTTTTTTTAACCTCGGCTATGAAAGCTTCATTTCCCAAGATAACTAATATTTATTTGCCCGAGTTTCGCCCCATACCAGGGTTAACAGGCAGGTAAAAATAGCCAAGGCATGTAATAACAATGTCAATATTGGCTATTGCCCTGCTGACTGTTTTAGCAGACCAAAACAAGGAGCAGGGAAGTCCATCGCAGGGGGAGGGGAGGATGGTGGGAGGAACACAGGCGGCGAGAGGAGAAGAGCACAATTAAAGAAACAAGCGCCCTAGAAACATAGCAGCGGCCAGAAAAGACAACATACTTCTGCTTCTAATAATATTGAATCAAAGACGACACTTAAGTTCCTTTGTTGCTACTATTGGTCACACAGAGGCCACATTCTTTCCCTGATCCTTATATAAACCCACTGACATCTGTAGATTTTCCGTGAAAAAGAGGTAACAAACAGTCAAACCGATTCCCCAGCCCGTAAAACGTAATTAAGAACAGAGCTGTGTTACCCTATAAATAGGGCTAAGAGTAAAAGACTGCTGCTCTGAACTGTGGCTCCATATTTGACTGCTCAGACGGAGAGCTGACATCATTCATTAACACAGTCTATTAACTCTGCTCTCTGCAATTAGTTTTTTGGTAATTTTGCATCTAGCAAACAAGACCTCCCACAAATATGCCTCCCTGTGAAGTTCTCAAAAGTTCTGTCAACCGCTCAGCTCCTGCTTTGCTCGCAACTTGCCGAGCCTCTCCCGTGTCATTTACACCCAAGTTTCCCAGTTATTCTTGTCATTCCACTATTGTTTCAGAAACATTTACTATAACAAGAGACTCCTCCAGTTCTTGGCATTCCAGTTTTATGGCTGAGCTTATTACCCCGCTCCAGCGACTGCCCTTCAGGCACTAACACTTCAGGCTCCAAGCCACTGGGTTAAGAAAACATACGACCTGGTTACGTACATGGAGTCGTTCTCCCCAACATATAATCTACAGCTTTCACACTTGCACTGCTACACCCCTTGTTGTCAGGAACACAGAGGCAGAAAGCTCACCCTGCCGCCCCTGCCCCCAGCTCTCCCCAAACGTGACGCCCGTCTCGGCTGAAACGCCTCTACCGCTGATGCCCTGCTGCCTCTCAGGGGAGAAAGCGGTTTTGGTTTCCCTCTGACACCCCACCCGACAGCCGACAACACGCAGGGGAGCACACGGATGAGGCCTGCCTTCCCTCCCCAGAGCACGGAAACCCACCGCCAGCTACGCCTGGGATACCCCCCGACCGACAGGAGGGGAAGCGTAGCCAAGGGATTCCTCCTCCCAGCTCAGGATCGCGCTATCTGGGGACAGCGAGAGTTCACTTTTCACTTCGCTCCAGCTGACTCCCAGTCCAACCAGCAAACCGTGAGCCACTGGTGGGGGGAGGCCCCACTCGGAAGCACCGCAGGCCCGTGACAGCCCCACCGCACCCCTCCGTGGTAGGGGGGCTGCCAGGGCTTTAGCCTTCCCCCGCCGGGAAGCACCACGGAACAGGCTATGCCGCTCGTCACAGCGGCCTGCAGCTTTCTAAAAATAAGTTAAGCCCACAGACCGAGGATGTTTGCTACTAGGGGTAAAAAAAACCAAAACATGGGCTCTTCAGGACAGTTTTCTTTTATTATTCGGTTCTGACAGTCCTCGGTTGCTGAACTACGAAACTCAACCTGTCCCTCCTACAACACAACCAAGGTCTCATCGAATACCGGGTTCGGAAGGAGGACGCTCCGGTGCTCCCCGTCATCCCCAAAACAAACACTCTCTCGCAGTCGGAGGTTTGCAGGATCCTCCCCAAACCCCAGCGCTGTTTTCTGCACCACCTGTCCGACACCGTCCTGCTACAGACCCAGCTCTCCCCAGAAAGCTGCTGCGGCACCACAAATTCTCCACAATTTCTAGACGGGACGTCGTCCCAGGCCCCTGGATTTGCAGTGCGATACAAGGAAAGTGCAAAAGTCACCAGAAATGTCTGTATATCAAATACATGAAAACCAAAGCAAGCCTTTTATTTCAAAACATTTTGTTCTTATCCAGTCCTCAGTCACCCCCCGAGCAAACGTTTATTGGTATCACTCAGACCAGCACAGATCATTATGTGCTCCTATTCCAGAATTTAACTTTGCTTACCATGATATCACCATGGGTTGCTATGGAAATTGCTATACTACCATCCGCCGGATTTTTTTACCACTGAAGTATTCTGCCAGACTGCTTTTAAGTGTCAGAGTAATAATCATAAATGTTTATTCTCCCATTATTCTTAAAATGGTGCTTTAAACCAAAAATCTGCTAGTAAGTGATTACGCGCTTGGCTTCAGACATATCGTTCTGGACACGACTGGAACCACAACTTTCTCCTTTGTTTTTTGAGAGTGAAAATAAAAGTACATTAGGGAAACAAGCTTCAGTTTTTAAAACGTTAATTTTTAAGTGGGAGATCAAGATATGAAAAATACCTCAGGTCCCTCCAAGTTCTCTCAGTTTCTCTTTTTCACTTCCTAGTTTGTTTTTTTTCTGACTAGTGCAAAACAAGGCCTTCGAATTAGCTGGTCCTCGTCAGACTTGTCAAGAAGTCGTCTTTCTGCACGATTACGTGCCGTAGCAATTCCATTTGTGGCTACAACTCCCACCTCGGTCTCTATGCATTAATAACGCCAGCACGGTGACATTTATTTTCACACCCTGCACGGGCGAAGCCGGCAGGGTCCCTCGCTCAGGCGCCGGGCCCTGCGCGCCCCAAGTCAGCAGGTCCCCGGGAGCCTGACCCTCGCCTCTGACCTTGCCAACGCCACCACCTCTCCCAACAGCTCCGGCAACCGGCCACTGCCCAGGCGTGAGTCACCAACACCTGGGTCCCATCACCCATCCCCACCAGGTCGACAACACCACCCCCTCCCCAAAAAAAAAGGAAAAAAAAACACGAAAAAGCAAACTCCGACACGCGCACAAAGTCCGATTTAGCCCAGATGTGGCACGGAACCACACGGTGGGATTGTGGCACGGCCGGGGGCAAAGACTGAAAAACGGAGCTGCGAGCTGCTGGAGGGGCGGCGCAGCCAGCACCGGCGGGGCTACGGGCTGTTTAAAAAAAACCCAAAAAAACAGCGAAAAACAAACCAGGGGCAGCTGGACGCGGCCCTGCAGCCCAGGCAGCACTACGGGACCGGTGACCAGCTCCTCCCGGCGGTGTCGGGGGTGAGAAGGGGGTGTCGCTGCGGCCGAGGAGGCCGAAGCGGAGGCGGCGGTGGGGGAAGGAGGCGGCGGAGGCGGCGGGGCCGGCGGGGCCGGTGGGGCGGCAGGCCGCGCACCGCCTCCGCGGCCCGCCGGGCCCGGCGCAGGAAGGGCGGAAGCAACCGACGGCGGGGCGCAGCCCGCGGCCCGGCCCGACCAGCCCGTGCCCCGGCGCGGCGGCAAGAGCGAGCGGCGGTGACAGCTCGGAGGAGGCGGCGGCGGCGGCGCGGGCGGCGGGCCCGTCCGCGGGTCTCACCTGCTGGGGGTCCGGGCCTGCCCTCCGCCCGGCGGCGAGGCCGCTGGCGCTCTGCCTGGCTGCGAGGGCCGGCGGCCCGGCGGGCATGGGCCGCGGCCGAGGCGGGGCGCGGCGGCCGGGGCTGCGCTGACAGCGGGCGGCGAGGCGGCGGGCGGCGGGCGCTCCGGCTGCCTCCAAAATGGCGGCGGCCCCGCTGCTGCCCAGAGCCGCGCGCGGGGGAGGGCGGGAGGGTGGGGCCGCGCGGCGGGGGCGGGGCCTGGGCGGGGGATGGGGGGCGCGGCAAGGCGGCGTGGAAACATGGGGTGGGCGGGGCGACGGCCGGGGGTGGGCGGGGCGGCGGGACGGGGGTGGGCGGGGCGGCGGGACGGGGACGGGGACGGGGCTCGGTCCCGGTCCCGGTGGGGGCGGCCCCAGGGTCGGGGACGGGGCTGAGGGCGAGGGGCCAGGCCACAGCCCGCGACAGGCCCCGGGCCCCCGGCGTGGGCGAGCTGCGGCCCCCGGCGTGGCTGTGGGCGGGCAAGCGGTGGCCCATGGCTTCGAGGGGGGGCGCAGGCCCGGGCCGGGAGGAGGGCAGGACCCCGGGGTTGGGGCGGGGGGGGGGGGACAGCGGGAGCCCTTCTGTGGCCACCGCCTTCAAGTAAAGAAGCGGCTGGAGCGGGAAGGCCTGTTCCCCAACCCAGTACTGGGGGGGGCCGCCCTGGAGTCACTGGGAGCAGCTGGGAGGAAGGGGGTGACTCCAGAGATGGGCACTGTAGTGGGGCTGGGGGAGGGGTTAACGTTGGGGTGACTCCATCCACTGTGTCAGGGGAGGTGGGGATGAGTGTGGAGGGGAAGGGAGGGAAGGTGATGGGGGAAAAAAGGGGAGAAATAGGAAAAAGGGACAAAACGGTGCTGGGCGGAGAGAGAGAGAGACCTCTCGTCAGGCCCGCTCGCCGCGTGACGTAGATGTCAGTGTTGCCTTGCCCAGATTCCTACGGGAATAAACTGCTTCCCAAGTGCCAGCATCATGCAGGAACCCAACAGGAACCGACCCAGTTCTTCCCTTCCTTCCAAAGTGAATTCCTGCCATCAGATTTGCTGCCACGTCTCCTGGTCCCCGCTGGTCTCGGGCCTTGACCCTGCAAATATTAATGCACGTGGTTAAAATTTAACACCGTCTGCTGCAGAACCTACGGCCAGGTCTGCTGTGGAAGCGCCCGCGGGAGCAGCCGTGGTGGCAAACATGCCCGGGGGGCGGGGGTGGTAACAAGGGAAAATGGGGATTTTGCCAGCAAAGCATGTGAAAAAATAAACAGTTTCATACTGCCCTGTTTACCCTGTTGGGTAATGAAATGCCACCAAAAATTTCACCCGTGACTAAGTGGGCAAAATGGCTAGTTTGTGCCTGTTTTCTCACCACGAGGGCCTGAAGACAAGGGCTGCCAGGGTTTGCCTGGTACCCAGTTTGGTAATTAACACCCTGCTGGCCGTTAAAAGGGAAAAAACCAGCACAAGCTCAGAAGTTTTCATCTCTCCATTTTGTCTATTGGAGGGTCACGCGCTTACAAAGCATTTTTTGAGGCCTGTTGTGGCTTTCGGAGCACGACGACGGCCACCCAAGCGAATTCCCAAGCCCTCCAGCCATCCCCCGAGCATACTCATTCCCCCACGCAGCGCAGGGGGGCCGGGGCTGCAGACCCTGCCTTCTCCGCCCGATTTCTACAGCACCAACCTCGGAACAGCTTCCTCCTTCCCTCCCCCGGCTCTACAAAACGCACCAGAACAGCGTAACCAGCCGGGCTTGGCAGCGAGCACGGGCTGGGGCCGCCAGCTCAGCGCTCCCCGGCCAGGACTCAGGCAGGTCCAGGAACAGGGAGAGCTCCTTACGCGGGAAAATAACCCACGGGCCCGGGCCCCCGGGTGTTTTATGAGGGCAGCCGCGTTCTGCCGCCAACGAGCTGTCGGTCTCTTCTGTGGCTGCTCGTGCTGACATGCAGGTGCTGAATACAGGTATGACCTCGTTCCTGTTCCAACAGATACAAAAATCAGTGCTTCCCTGCTTGT
The DNA here is from genome assembly GCF_034619465.1 of Leptosomus discolor. Classification (NCBI taxonomy): domain Eukaryota; kingdom Metazoa; phylum Chordata; class Aves; order Leptosomiformes; family Leptosomidae; genus Leptosomus; species Leptosomus discolor. The sequence goes on along the minus strand of NC_141391.1, from coordinate 218,363,935 downwards.
GCACGCACGAAAATACAGTAATTTTGGGTTTCGCATCCTTTGCCGTTGTTAAAATCCGCACCGGGGTGTAAGTAACGAAAAATATTATCATGTTGTTGTCCTCTCGACAGTGTTTCAGCTTTCCTAAACAGGAAGAAGCCGATCATTTAGTGTCCTTCCTCCAAGCGTTTTAGCATTTCCAGGGCAATTGTTTATTGAAATTCATGCTGTCCGTATTCAGCGCTCTTGAAAACACGCACCTTGAATCATCTTACGGTTATTTAGTTTCTAATACAGCAAAAATACACTCAGGAAAGGACTACCTCTGTCACAGATTTATAGTAAAATTCCGAAGGATTTTTACCATTTTATACTAAACTAGTCCAGTGATCTCGCCCAAAACGTCCGTTTACTTTTAAACCCCAATGCCTGTGAGTAAGAAACAGCTCTGCTCTCCCCGGGGTGTGCTCTACCAGCCTGCTATCCCCGCCGATGGCTTCACAAGCCACACGGAATGGACAGGAGGGAGGAGCAAGGTCCAACAGCGCCAGCTCTGCTGCAAGAACAGGAACTCAAGCGCTGGGATGAGCCGCTCTTCTGACCAGTGACCTCAGTTCTCCCCGTCTCGGAGACAGATGAAGCAGCTGAGTCCGCCGGCCATTGTGCCGTGTCAAAACGCCTTGCAGAGCAGCAGCTCGGCGGCAAGCTCTCCACGACAGCAAAGCTGTCCCCGTGCCAGCTGCGATGTCACTCAGCAGACCATTGACGCCAGCGACAATGGGTAGGGACGATCGAGAAACAACCCAGACTGTGTGAGCACGCGACATAGGAAACTCACTCTCGCAGGTGGCCAAACGGGCGCTCGAAGGGCTCGGGAAGAGCTCGCCCCGCTCCTCCCGACGAGGACATTTCCTTACCCGCCCTCTGGCACACCCCGACCGAAAGCCATGGCTTCAGCCCAGCGCCGCGGCCGGTCCCGGGGCGGTTAGCCCTGCGTCCGTCAGGCTCGCGCCCCGGGTACGGGCGTCCAGAATCGCGTCCTCGTCCTGGAGGCGAACGTTCAGGCTCGGGACTGCACGGCCGGCGAGCACCGTCTCACTCCTTTCCTACACGTGGAGCAGGTGCTTCACAACCGGAGCTACGTCGGTAACGCACCCCTCTGAGCTCGAAAAGCCGCCGCTCTTTCACGCAAACAACCGATTTACACGTCAAGCAGTCGGGACATACGAAGTCGTGCTGGGTTGTGTGACTTGCTGGACGACTAGCTAGCGAGGGTTGGTTTGTTTCTTTGAACCCTGTTCTAAGGAAGTTTTGAGTCTGAGTATTTGAAGTTCAGTGAAAAAGCATAAAACCCAGAGGTTTTGTCAGAAATCCAAGGATTCGGGCAGGGTATGGATACCGGTGCCTTCAGACCCTCCGCGCAACGAGCCTTTCGGGTGTCAGCCCCTGAGCGCAGCTCTCCCACCCTGGAACCGGTGGAACGAACCTGAGCCGTGCTGAGATTCACACCTAGAGCGGGATGAGGCAGACGGGCTGCTGGGAGGCTGCGCGGCCAGAAATAGGATGGGCAAGAACGCCGGGCTCTATTCTTGGCGTAGAAGCGCAGCCCGATCTAGTGCCTCGCACGGACGCTGTATCAGGATCGCCGCGCTTTTGCCATTAATCCTGAGAAACACCGAAGGGAGGAGGGGCAGAGCCTTAGTTCGTCCTTCTGGAGTCATCATCTCTTTTCCTAAATATAATTTGCGTTGGGTTTTCCAAACACCACGAATTACATTTGGCTGCCTTTTGGGGCGAGTTATAAGGCCTTGTTCAAACAACAAAGCTCTGAAGCGCGCAGAACATAAACAGCAGTCAGAAGCGAGGCTGGCGAGCTGACATTTCTTGGCTTACAGCAGATTGCACGTTCCTCTAGTCTGCAGGGTATTTATGTTTCTCCTTTTGTCTGGGGAGTATTATCCTGACTGGCAATGCAAGAGCAAAGGCAGACAAACTGAAGCTTGAATGCAAAATATCCTGCAAAATCTGGTAAGCCGGTTGCTCCTGAGAGCTCTGATGCAAAAGATAATTATAGATGAAAGTGTAGCAACCGCTGCGGTTGGGGTTGCGAAATGTTCTATTTACTCAGGTTGCTTAGGAGCCGTGCAGAAACGACACGCCGGCCCCGCGCAGCGCAGGATCTCCGGCGAGGCCGGGGCTTTGGAGAGGATCAGATCTGCAGCGCCCTCGAGCTCTGCAGAACCTTTATTGCCCAAATATGGTCCAGGCGCGTAGAGGTGCTCGGGAGGCTGGAGCCCGCGGGCCCGTGATGAGCTGCTCCGTAGAGACCGAAGGCGCAGAAGGCCCAGCCCTCCACGCCGAGCAGACGAAACGCTTCTCTCACCGAAAAGGCCACTTTGCAGCTTTCCCTGCAGAAGCCCGGAGCAGCACGGGCCCAGCGCCCTGGCGAGAGGGCTGCCGAGCCACATACCCCCCCGGGCTGGAAGCCTGCCCTGGTCGTGCTTCAAGACGAGCCGAGGGAATCAATTATAAAAGCTCTTGTGTTTAGACAACATTAAAGCAAAACCACTCCGGGGCACGACCTCGGCTTGTGTGAAGTGTCGGGAGCGATCACAGCGCCAGGCCTTCCCTCAGGTACCCCGGGCGCCCACACAGCAGCTACACCCACTCGGAAAGCGCTTTCCGAACAGCAGCGCCGCGCGGTAGGACCACGGGGAGGCTAACGACGGCGTGGCACCACCACACCGCGTGCTACCCAGCGGCATCCCCTTGTCTTTTCCCTTTTTCCCCTCCATTTTGGTCACCTTGACGGGCTGGTTCTCATGCTGAAGCCACACGCTGCCCTTGCCCAGGCCGTAGTGCACCTTGCCGAGCGCAGCCCATTAGGAGGGCGCCGCGGTGCCGCACCACGGCAGATACCGAATCGTAGCGTCGGCTGTCGAGTGCTGTCGGTTCTGGTCTAGCACAGGCTCTCCGCAGGCCGTATCGAGAGGTTTTGTTACGATCTGCCGCGTCGCTGGTTTGGCATGAACGTCCCGTCCAGCCCCAGAGCTGCCACGAGGAGAACGAGCTCCTCCGTCTCCCTGCTCCAGAGGACTTTCTTCCTCAGCCAGTGTTGCCACCGTGATCGTACGAAGCGCTGGTGGGGTCTCTGCAGAAGCCCAGCATTCCAGACACATCTGCTTCGGTCCTTCTTGCCCTCTCAGCAAATCCTCATGCATTTTTCTTCCTTGCTAAACATGTAGGACAAGTTATCAAAGAAAACAAAACCCCACCAAGCTTACAGCTGATTCTGTCCAGAAAAGGGCATGATGAAAATAGAAGAAAAATAACCTGAATAAAAAATTCTGGACATTTTTGGCCCCGTAATCCTTTGTCCCATAACAAAAATCACGTCTAATCTTATTCCAAGGGGTGTCTCAGTCTGTTTCACTGCAGCCACACGTACATGACTGGCCAGCCAAGCAGAAGAAAATTCACTGTGAATCAAAAGGGTGATGCAAGCGCTCATAACATCTGAGAAGTATAAAAATGATAGCTGGAAGACTTAAATATTGACTATTAATACTCATAATTAACATTAATATCGAAACACACACCTTTACTCTGAATAGGACACTGTCATCGGCACAAAGTCAGCACCACTCCGTGTTTCTCTCTTCACAGAGGCAACTTCCAGGAGTCATATGGCAGTTCCAGGCAAGTACTGGAACTCCAAAATGAGCTTTAAATCGATCAGTATATTGGACATAGGGCCAAGGGAAAGGGCACAAATTCAGCTCCAGTGGTGAAAGGATCGATCTCTCTAACACTTCATAAGGCAGCTTCTCCTCTAAAATCATGTAGATCTGAAGCAATTCAATTGGCTTTGACAGAATTACCCCTGTTTTGTACCTTTGGGTCATGATATAGTTTAATCAAGGAAGCACACAGAAATGTCTGCATCTTTCCCCATCAAATCAGACAGCAAAGCTTCGGTTTAGCCCAATACAGAGGCTTTAACAGCCAAGCCCACACATCTAATGTGAGGCTACTGCTCAACGCCAGCTTATCCATCACGTAACTCCGCAGACAAACCTCTCTGGGCAGCACGAGGCGCCAGTGGGATGCGCTGGGGTAGACCTAAGCCAGTGCTGCTGCAGGCTCTTGCTTCTTATGCTTTCCCTTTCCAGTGGCCCTGGTGCTTTTCTGCTCCATGACTGAACCTGGCTGAACAGTAGCCTAGCAATGAATAAGTAAACCCAGTAAATAATAAAGAAAATAGGGAACAGGTTTTATGCAGCCTCTCGGAAAATCTGCTGTGAAACTGTTATTTATTACTGATATTTTAGCATTTCCTAGCCATCACTGTCCTCCCACCCCAAATGCTGGATAAATGTGAGATGGAATCACAGAATCACAGAGTGTCAGGGCTTGGGAGGGACCTCGAAAGATCACCCAGTCCAACCCCCTGCCAGAGCAGGACCACCCAGAGCAGGTCACACAGGAACGTGTCCAGGCGGGGCTGGAATGTCTCCAGAGAAGGAGACCCCACCACCTCTCTGGGCAGCCTGTGCCAGGGCTCTGTCACCCTCCCAGGGAAAAAGTTTTTCCTGATGTTCATGTGGCACCTCCCGTGCTCCAGCTTGCACCCGTTGCCCCTGGTCCTGTCACTGGCCGTCACCGAGAAGAGCCCGGCTCCATCCTCCTGACACTCGCCCTTCACGTATTTATAGCCATTGAGGAGGTCACCCCTCAGTCTCCTCTTCTCCAGGCTCAAGAGCCCCAGCTCCCTCAGCCTTTCATCCTGAGGGAGATGTTCCACCCCCTTCATCCCCTTTGGGGCTCTGCGCTGGACTCTCCCCAGCAGTTCCCCGTCCTTCTGGAACTGAGGGGCTCAGACCTGGACACACTGTTCCAGATGTGCCCTCACCAGGGCAGAGCAGAGGGGGAGGAGAACCTCTCTCGACCTACTGACCACAAAGCAGCCGGTGCCGGGGAGCTCACGTCCCTCACCCTGAACAAACCCGAGCACCTTCAGGTCCCAATTTACCCTTCGCCATTTAATTCGGGTAATGCCCACCCCGTGCCAAGGTGTGCAGCAAGGGGCTCTGCACCCCTGGGCCGCCCTCCCCGCCGCTGGCACCGCTCGCAGCCTCCGTGAGCCCACGGGCCGGGCCCGACCGCGGGGCCCAGGCAGCCGCCCCGGCGGAGGCCCTGCCCGGGAAGGCCCAGTCAGGCCCCGGGGCTGGAGCCGCGGCCCCGGGCGAGCAGGGGGCTGGGGACGGGAGGGTGAAGCTCTGGGGAGCCGCGGCCCCCGGCGGGGCGCAGTAGGAGGGGGGTTTAGCGGCGGCCACGTCCCCCTGCGTTTCGGCCGCCGCCGGGCCCCCGCCGCGCCCGCCATGACGCCCAGCCCCGGGGCCGCTCTGCGCCGCCGGCGCCGTCTCGATGGTGGGGGCGGCGGGCGCGGGACCTCCGGGCCGCCGGGGGGCGCAGCGCGGCGGGGCGGGGCCGGGGGGCGGCGGGGCCGGGCCGGGCCGGGCCGGGCCGGGCGGAGCGGGCGCTGCCATGGACGCGCTGTGCCGGGCCGAGCCCCGGCCCCGCCGGCCCGCCGCCGCCTCCCCGCTGCCCTGGGCCCGGTTCTCCGCCTGGCTCGACTGTGTCTGCGTGGTCACCTTCGACCTGGAGCTGGGCCAGGCCATGGAGGTGCGGGCGGGGCCGGGGGTGTGGGGCGGGGCTGGGCCCGGGGGGCCCGGGGGCTGTGGGAGGTGGGTCCGTTGGGTCCTGGGGGCTGCATGGGGTGTGGGCCTGGGGGGGTGGGGGAGTGGGGCCTGGGGGGTCCGTGGGCTGTGGGCCTGGGGGGTCCGTGGGTCCTGGCGGGTGGATGGGGTGAGTGTGGGGTGTGGGCCCGGGGGGTGTGGGGTGGGGGTCCTAGGGGGTATGTAGGGTGGGCCCGGGCAGGGCCGGGGGCTGTGGAGAAGGGGGAGCCAGATAGGGCGTGGGGAAGAAGGGGGCACTGTGTGGGGCAGCGAGTAGGCGGGGGGAGGGTGGGGGTACGAGGGGTGATGGGGACAGAGCTGGGGGGAATGGAGCAGGGGGGCAGGGGAGGGAGCGGGGGGCGGTGGGGAGCAGGTGGGGCCGGGGAAGGGCCCCATGCGGGGGAAGACAGGGCAGAATGGGGGGTGCGGGGGGGGGTGCGGGTTGGGGACAGCTGGGCTAAGGCTGGGTGCGGGGCTGGGGCGGGGGGTAGCGGGCAGGACAGTGCCTGGGTGTGCAGGGCCAGGAGGAGCCAGGGCAGGGGGGTGCCCGAGTGAGGTGGGCAGAGGGCTAGCAGGCTGCCGAGGAGGGGGAGGAGGGTGGTGGGGAGAAAGCTGTGGAGGAAGGGCTGGGGAGAACAGCCCGTGGAGGCAGGGAGGCCTGGGGGTGGGGGGACTGGCACTGGGAAATACAGGTGGGATGTGTGGGGTCAGCAGGCGCTAAGGGGGGGCTGAGGGGGGTGCCACAGGGAAGGAGTCTTCGTGGGAGTGCTGGGGAGGTAACAGGGTGCAGTGGAGCAGGGGGCTGAGGCAGCTCTGTCAGAGGTTTCCCAGGAGGCTGATATGCCCGGGGGGGTGTTGTTGGAGGGGGGGGGGGGGGGGGCAGAGAGGATGAATTGGGAGTGAAATGACTGGGACAGTTTTTTCCCTCTTCCCTGGAAGATTGTGGTGTTTGCCTCTGAAAGAGGGTTTGAAGGGAGTGGGGTACCTGAGGCTTGTGACGTGGCTGAAGGCAAGAGCTGGTTGGTGCTCTAAGAAAATGCAACATAAGAGGACCACACGTGTCTGGATTATCTCAGTTTCCGTGGTATTTGGTGTGTCATTGCGGGAAGTACTCCTCGCTATGCCTTTGTGTAAGGAGGTTAACGCTGTTTTTCAGAGGGCCGAAACTTTCCTTCCAATTTTTAAAGTTGTGCTGCAGCTTCCGAAGGGAATGGAGAGCAGTAGAGGTCAAGTTAGCCTACTGCTGCTCTGTTTTCTTAAATACTTGGTTAAGTTTCTTTCCATGAAGCCTGAAAATAAATCAGAAAAATCTGCTGTAGACCTAAGTTTCACATGCTCTAAACTTCCCTGCAAAACCAGACCCGAGATACCCTGGATATAAATATATGTCAATACTGGGATAATGATTGGCATTTACACTTCAATGCTTCCTAGGGGTGTTTTAATATGGAGCTACAAAGGTGCTTTCTTACTGGTTTTGTTACCTGTCTGGCATTATAAGGAGGAGACTTTGTGATTGGGGTATGCAGTAATATGATTTGTTAATCTCTGGAAAGGTATTTTTCTTCTTTTCCTTCCTTTCCTCCCTTTTTCCTCCTTTGCCTACTTCAGTATTGATGGGAAAATGTTTCTCATGTGGCACAAATGGCCAAGAAGACTGGGAACATCTCGGCATCTGGCCTAAGTGACGACACAGCCCCACCATCGCTTTCCCTTTGGTTGTCCCTTGTGGCTTTCTGTCTCTGAGCGAAGGGTTCGGGCAAGGAACAGGGGGCTGCCTGGCGTGGGATGCCCAGGAAGGAAGCCAGGCCAAGGAGAAGCAGTGTGATAAAGATCCCCCGTTCCATTCTTGGTGGGGTTGGGAAAAAATAAAAGCTCAAGCTGTTACTGTCTTACAGGGGAATTCCAAGTAAAATTATTTCAAAATTTTGAAAAAGTGGAAGCATCACTATTGCCAGCAGTCAAACGGTGTCATCAGCTTCCTGCTTGTTCCCTGTTCCCATCTGTTGCCTTGGTTGTTCTCGGTTGGGTCCAGATCCTGTGGCTTGTCTCCGAGCAGGCTGATTTCTGCAGCGGGGGAGAGGGGGTTTTATGATCTGGGCTCTCGACTGCAAGTTCCTGGCTTAAAACCAAAACGCGTCCGTGGCACCCAGCCCTGTGGGACTTCAGTCCTGGCTGAGTTCGCACGGGAAGTTTGGCATCGACATCCCCAGAGCAGTGCATCTGGCGGAGGTTAGATCTTGACGGAGCTCTCTGTGGTTTTGTGGACGGACGTGTGTCCCTCTGAAGAGCGATTCAGGCGCGGGGGCTGCTCCCGCACCCAAGGGTTGCAGAGAGCGACGGGCAGTAACTCCCGCGGCCTCCCGCGCTCGCAGCAAAGCGAGTCAGAGGAAGGGAAACCTCCCGTTCTGGAGGGTGCACCGTGCTCCTGCGTCATCTCTGTCAGTCAGCGTGCGGGGCTGCAGACATCCCGGGGTGAGTCCAACCGGAGGGCGTCCCCTGCGGCTCTGCTTTAGGAGCAGGAGTGTCTCGGGCAGCGCTTCTGTGCTGAGACCTCGCCATCCCTTCCTGAAGATTGCTTGTGCCTGAATGTTGGGTTCTTTCCAGATAAAACATCTCTTTTTCTTCCCTTGCTCCCCAAATCTGCGCAGAAGCCACGTTGTCGAAGCGCGATTAGCGTGTGTTGTGCGTCCTTCGGGTAGGAAGGCAAAGCTGCCCCGGAATGGGGTCGGCTCTGTGGATGCAGCTTCACAGCCAAGAGCTTGTTGAGGGTCTGCTCGGGTTTCTGAATGTTGCCTGTCTTGTGTTCTGTGCAGTCCTCTCGTGGTGCAGCTACATCGGCCTGAAATTCGGCGAGTCCCGCTCCGCTGCCCTGTAGCTACACAGTAGGAAAGGAGTTACAGAGGAAAACGGAGGTTAACGCAGGGATTAGGTCTAATTTCTGTTTCAGACTCATTTCCATTTCTTCAAATAGTCAACTACAGACAGCAGAAATACCAGGGAGAGAGGGGACACGTTTCTGGGAGGGTCCTCTGGGGCGAGCAGTCTGTGTCCTGCAGGAACAGCCCTCCCCGCCAGCCCTTCGCCCTCCGGCTCCATGAGGGCTCCGGCTTCCCTGGTGCCGCTCGCACAGAAACGCTGAAAATCCGTCCCCGTGGTTCTGAAATGTCCCTTTTCACTGCGGCGCCGGCTCCTCCCCCCCGAGCTTTTCCCAACGCAGGCGCTTGGTGAAGCCGGGTTACTCTGGAGTCACCAGAAGTCCTCTGCTGCGGTGTTCTCTGCGTCGCTGTGGCAGCAGCAGCGGTGTCGGCACCGTTGCCGATGCTGACAGCAAAGCTTCGGTGCAAGGACCCGTTTTCGACACCGTGGGTCACTTCCACACTTGTTAATTCGGTATTGCTGGGAGAGGGTGCCGTGCCACAAGGTGTGACATCATTCAAGCCCTTTTGGGCTGCTTCTGAGATATCCAGGGACTTCTACAAATGAAAGCTTCCTTTCTGTTTGCTCTCTTTTTGCTTTTGAAAAGTTCCAGCGACTTTTACTATTTACTGTTCATTATTTACTAGGACTCTCAGTATTTGAGATTGGGGTTTTAATCTTGTCAATATTTAGGGATTCCCCCCCACCCCAACGTAGACATGCGTGTCAAACTGAAGGGGAAGCAGAGATGGAGATGACCAGGCCTGTTTTTCAAAAACATGGTATCTGAATTTTTGGGTCTGTCAGCGCTCCCATGCTCAGCCAGAAGCATTTGAGCCTCATTTTTTTTTCCTAGTTCTTTTGTCCCAAAATGCTGAGCACACATCTCCAAGTGAAACATACGCTTAGCGTGCCTTAAACTGGGACCCCCAAGGCAGCTGGGAGCCACCAGTGTCCCCTCCTGGTCTGACCTGCTTGCAGAAGGACCCCCCAGTAAAGGCAGCAGGAGAACTGGAGGTCTGTCTTGGCTCTTGAGCTTGAGTTTAGACCATCAGCAAGCGTTGCAGAGGGCACAGCGCTGTGAGATTCCTGAGCTCCGTGATGAATCGCCGTCAGGTGTCCAGGTCTCCGTTCCCGGGCTGCCCATTATGACACGGGAATTAAGAAAATAAACGTTCGTACCATTGTTAAATTAGTCATAACCACAAGGATTTATTCAGCTGCCTAATGCGAAGCTATCGCAAGCAGGGAAGCGTGTCCTCTCCTGTGGCGTGCTTGTAAGGCACCGCTTCATGCTTCAGCGCCTGAAAAGCCCGTCGTGCCTTCGTGTGCTGCCTCGTCGCTGTAGCGTCCGTGGGATCATTTTGCTCCTGTGTTTTTGTGGCTTTCGTCTTTTGGAGGAGCTTTAACCGAAGGCCAATCAGCGTCATTTTTACCGGTTAATTTGGCTCGCTCTCCGAAGCTGATTAGATGACCTTGCCAAGGAATCAGTGGGGAATTGTTAGAGCGAGGCGAGCTCGCTTGGTGAACTTCCAGCGCTCTGGCTTGGTGCCACCCTTCCTATTTATAGTCTTGCAAGAAGAATCAAGCACTGACGAGAGCTCCTGATTCGAGGACCAGATGACTGACCTGAGCAGAGATACTGCCCGGGAGCCGCAGAGGTCTGAAGAGCCCGTCTCCATTTTCCAGGTCATTCCAGGCTTATGGCTTATGTGCTGAGAAAGTTTTTTTCTCATCCACTTATTTCTACGGTTTCTGCAGTTCCTGATCAGTGGGTGCTGTACTGGCTGCGTAGATTAACTGCTGCAGATCCGTGAACCCTTCCATCTCTGTCCTCGGCCCGTGACGACTCGTCGTTGCTGTGACTGTGTCGTTTCTGGCCTCCCGGTGGGATTGTTCCTGGAGTGGATCTTGCTGCTGGATCTCGCTTGCGGTTCTGTCCTCGGCCCTGACCTGAGAAGTCTTGGGTTGAGTTCTCTGTTATTGCGTTAGGTTAAATGCCGGAACGGTGTTATCAGCGTTCGCTCGCAGGGTTCAGCTGCACAGCCAGAGTCTTCAGATGATTTAAAATTCTTGAGGATCTGTCTTATCTGAAATGCCGGGTGATAAACTGGGTGTAACACAATTCAGCTGTCACTGGTATGCTGACAAAGCATGAGGCTTCACGCCTGTGCCAGACCCACCTCTCTCTGTGCGAAATAAACCTCAGCTTGTCTTTCTGACAACGGAGCTCAAGTCGGAGAGGCTAAAACGCGGCTCTGAATCCCCCCAGCCCTCCCCTGCTGCCCGTGTCCTGCCTTTCGGTCACTGTGAAAGTGTCTCTAGCTGCCTGGTCGCTCAGGACTGGTAAATAAGCGTTTCCAGCCCGGAGGCTGGGGTGGATACACCCACGCCTGTGTCTAACACCAGGGTTCCTGCTGCTTGGCCTGCAGAGGAGTTAGTGTTTTCTGTCCCTTCACGCAGCCGGACCCTTCGTCCAGGCTGCCGTTGTCTCCCTCTTGGTGGTTGCCTCGTCCTTTCCTCTGCCCTTGGGGACAGTGATCCTGCCCTGCCTGGATCTTTGCAGAACGCTGCTGCCGCAGAGGTCGCTTCCCCAGCCGCGGCTGTTAACGCGCTCTGTGCCGTCCCCCCGCGGCTCTTCTTTCCCTGCCTCGTTTTTAAAGCCGTTCGTGGTCTGTCCCTGCCGTCCGTCTGCTCGTTTCATTGCTGCGAAATCCATCTCGGCAGCTGGCGAGGCCAGCCTTCCTCACCCCTGCAGGACACTGGGGGTTGTGAATTGTAAGAGGCTTTTTAGCAGGGTTTAAAAAATCAAAATAAAAAGCGACCCTCCTCCAAACAATTGGAAAGACACAAAGTCCGAAACTTTGTAGGGAGTTATTTTGGGCATTTTTTGAACTTTTATTTAGGCGCAGAAATGAATATAGTAATGCTTTCCGGGCTTGGAGCTTGGAGAGTTAAGCGTACGTTGACATAATTTCAAGCAGCCCTGGAACAGTCGCCTCTGCCCGCCTCAGAGGGGACAGACGTTTGCACATCAGGGGTCTGTGCAGAGGAGTTAGCGGCGGGGCGGTGGGGCTGTTCGCTCACCGAGCTGCCGACTCTCCAGTTCAAACCCAAGTGAGACAGAAGCCGTTGGGTCTGTCTCCAGGTCCGCCAGAACAAGTGCAGGTTCTGCGCCGGGTTCGGTGCAGCGGGCCCCTGGCAGTCGGGTTCGGACGGGAGGCGGCAGCTTGCGGGAGGTGTTAGTTGGGGAGAAATGAGGCGGTTACTGTGTGGAGGGAACGGTTATAGATCTGTGGGGCAGCCACGGGGGAGCAGCGACTGACTTCTTGGCTCTTGTCTCTTTTGCAGTTGGTGTATCCTTATGACTTTAGACTAACGGAGAAAGAGGTAAATGTTCTAATTTGTTTTTTTCCCCCCTGGTTTTAAAGACGCTGAGCAGCCGCGGTGAAGGTTCTCCCACTGTGTGTTTTTGTTTGTTGCAGAAAACGAGTATCTGCTACTTGTCCTTCCCAGACTCCTACTCAGGTAGGTGGCATCTGGCGGCCGTGCCGGCAGCCTGCCGGGTGGTTCGTGGCGTTAGGAGAGAAGCGGGTTCACGGTGGAAAGAGTGAGTCATCCCCCTAGTGCAGCGGAGACTGATGGGCCGTGTCTTCTACAGCGGTGACATCAGGGAGCGCCCGGCCCCTGGGTCTGAACAAAGAGGCTTCTTGTCACTTTGATTGCTCTCTGGGTGTAGAATCTGCGATCTAGTGGGGGACGGGACAATCTCTTGATCAGCACGCGCGCTCCTGCTCCCCCCGTGCCGATGAGGTACAAAACCCGGTCCCGGAGGGCAGGTCCTTGAGGTTTGGTGCTGTCGACAGTCGGCATTTCCTTGTTTGCGAGGGAAGAGAAATAGATGGGGAGAGGGTGCTCCCGCAGCAGAAGCGTTCCCAGAGCTCGTTTTTATACGTCAGAAGGGTGGCACTGAGAAATAAACGTGTTCACGCATCCCAGCAGCCGTTTCGTTAAGACTGGTTCCTGACTGTTAGTTTTCTACAGCTTTGCCCAGTTTAGTTTTAAATGTCTTTGGGGACGTAGTTTCACTGGTTTCTCAGAGCTTAGTGAACGCTCAGGCTAAGTGTCCCTTTTATTAAAGTAAATTATTTACTAGTAGCCGTGTCTTCATAATACACACAGCAGCCTTTCCTCTTCTTCGGAGCGTAGCTGCTGCACACAGCGCGGAGGGAGTACGTCCTCTCACCCCACCGCCGGGCCTGGCCTGCGTAGCCTTGCTTTGGGCGCGGTGAGCTCGGTGTGTGGGACCCTCTCCCCATAACTGACCTCTCTGTGCGTGCTCGGCCCTGCTCCCGAGCCCGCCCAGCTGAGGAGGGCTCCCGCTGCTCTTTCCTCTGCGGCACGAAGCGCGCTGGGGAGCGGCGCCTGGGGGGCGCCCGGCCGCGGGGCTTCTCCGGGTCCTTTGTTGGAGCTGTCAGGCAGGGGGTCGTCCTTCGAATCGGTGTTTGCGTGGGCTCGGGTTCAGGCTGTTTGTGGGCGTTCCCGCGCGGTGGGTGGGAAGCCGTGCCTGTCGCCTCTCGGGACTGGGGAGACTGGCCCCTGTCTGTGGGTTTCCCAGCAATGGCCTGGCAAAGCTGGGCTTAGTGGTACCAGCTCTTGCGTTCAGCTGCGTGTTCTCCCTGTCTTGCGCCGGGCTTTTGGGGTTTCTTTATGCTGTTCCTCTCCATTTTCAGTTTTGGATGTCAATCAGCATCCCTGTTCGTGTCAGCGTTTCGGATTTAACCAATTTCCAGCTTTCTCTTTACTGAAACTTCTTCCTGAGCGTTTGCGATCTTCTCTGTCTCAGGTGGCCTGGGGGATACGCAATTTAGCTTCCGTCTTCGTCAGTCGGGGGGACAGAGGACTGCTCATTACGAGGATGGTGGCGAGTACAATAGAGAAGCACCCCTGACGCTGCAGGTCGGTCGCATTTCAGTGCACTCCTTACACCTGCTGAGCAGACAGTCGTGTTGTTGCGTTAAAAGCCAAACAGACGCTTCATTTGTTTTCTGTGCATAAAATACTCATTTTCTCTGGCCGTGGGAGTAGTCGGAAGAGGAGAAGGCTTTCAGCACAGGGGCTTACTTCCAGGTTAATGCTCAGAGAGGGCCGTGTTGAGAATCCCAGCTGCTCTGAGAGACGGAACTGAGTCGGGGGACCCCCAGTTAGAGCAGCGGTCGTGCCTAGCCCCGGCGGAAGATCAACGGTGGCACACAGGTGACATCCAACAAGAGGGCACAGCTACCTGTGCACGTTTCTGTGAGGCAAGACAAGGACATCCTTGTCTGTGGTAAATGAGATGTTCACCTCCTTTGCTGAGGGATGCCGGCTCTGTTCCTTTGTGGCAGGATCTACGTCTATAAAAACAGCCGCAATAACCGGCGTGCGGCAGGTCCACGCTTTGGCTGGCTGTGTGCGGGCTGGTCTAACCATACCCAAGCCCTGACATCAGGGGTGTCCATCAGTTGTGGTTTTCCCCTCAGTGAACTGTCCGTTTCATGAAGGGAAGGGATGTGCTGAGCACTGTCGCTTCTTTTAATTGAGCAGATGGCCGTCAGATCGGCTTGTCCTCTTCTGCTTTCTCCTTTGGGATGATGCTTCCTGTGCCTGTGCCTTTTTAACACTTCTGCAGTCCTTTTGTGGGATGCAATCCAGAAATGAGTTGTTAGTCTGAGAGGGAGTAGGAGGATTTCTTTTCCTAAATTCCGGTCTAGAGATTTTTCAGCTTGCCTGCATCTTTACTGCTTTGCAGCGGTCGGATGCTGCCGCACAGATTCACCTAGCTGTGAAGAAGTCAGGGGGATAAAACTGCCAAAGTACTGGATTCTGTTGTGGAAAAATAGTATTTGGGAAGAGAAAGGCGCCCTAAACCGTGGGGCCTGTGGGGCTTCAAAACGATGTTAGGGATGGTCTGTGTGCTCGGCAGTGAAACTGCCCTTCCTCCTTGTGGGGACTCGAGTGCCATGGCGTGTTTGAAATGATCGCTGGGGGTTTGCACTGAATCTGTTAGTTCTCGTGGATGCTATGAAGGAAGCATCGTTCCGCTTTGTGCTTCCTCCTGAGCAAAATTTGCCCGGTGCTGCCTCAAACGCCCGGCGGAGGCGGGGTGGAACGGGTACGGCAGAGCCCGTTTCCTCCGCTCAGAAGATGACGCGTTCCTTCCCCAGCAACACGCTGTGCTCCGGCTGGCCCAGGGGACTGGCAGTCGGAGCACACCGGTGGCAGCACGGGGTGAGCTCAGCAGGGTGGCTCCGCTGGGGGTGGCGTTGGTGGAAGCCTCGCTCAACCCTGCAGGGGGTGGCCCTGGGGGGGCTGCAGGAAGGCGCTAGTGAAGGGCGCTGCCCGGAGGCTGTGGGGGTTTGTGGGTTTGGTTGTGTCTCCTTGGTAAACTCTCCCCGACGGCTGAGCGTGGGTGACTTTGGTACCGGGGGGGGTGCTGTAACCGCCCCCGAGCCGGGGGGCGGCGCGTCGGTTGGCCGGTGGCCGGGGGGAGCGTGGGGACAGCGGCCGTCGGTTTCTCCGTCACGGCATCGCTGGTCTCTTGCAGCGGGAGTCGGCGCATTACTTCGGGTACGTGTACTTCAGGCAAGTCAAGGACAGCTCCATGAAGAGAGGTTATTTTCAGAAGGTGAGTGCTGAAACCAGATCGCTTGCTGCTCGCAGCCGGTACGCGGCTGTGAAAAGGCCCCTGTCCACAGCGGTGGAACAGCACCCCTTCCTACGCGGCACCCACGGCGTTTCTGCGGGAAGCAGCAGGGGTCACGGAGAAGAGGAATATGTGGGAAGTGTCGCTCCAAACAAACCTGGGCGCGGCTGCCGTGGTGCGTTAATCACCCGGGCAGGGACGCGCCGTCTGAATCACGAGGTCCCGGAGCACTCGGGTACTTGCTTCAGCGCGTGCTCCGGTGTCACGGGCAGCGAGAGGACACGCTGCGCTGTTGCAGTCTGTGCTAGGCACACCTTAGCCCTACTCTTGTTATTGCTTTAATCGTTCTCCTTCCTAGCAGCCGTCTGGGAATGGATTTCCCGCTGGGCTGGTTGCCTCTTGCTAGCAGCAGTGACACTGCTGGTGCCTCACCAGCCTTGTCCCTTCCCATCGGTTCCTTTGACACAGCCACTGGAGAAAAGAGTACAAACTGCATGTTCCTGCGGAAATAAACGTGCAAACTCAGGCAGATAGTTATGGTCACCGCCTGAGAGAGAGTGCGATTTCAGACGACTTCTAGAGAAGGCAAATGTTTTACTGTTACCCTCAGATCCATCTTGCTCCGTGGGTCCACGGAATGACTCTTTCAGTAGTGTTTTTTCCCATCAAAAGGTAAAAGGCCATCCTCTCAACCAGGTAACTGTGCACACTTGCTCTGCGAAGAGCCGCGCTGCAGAGCAGACCAGCCTGGTACCTGCTGACACCCGTCTGTCCCGGCAGTTCCTTGGCCCGCTGTGCTTTCTCTCCTCCACCTCTAGGCAGCGGCACGGAGTCTCTGTCAGAGAGACATGCAAATACAGAAATGAGCTGCTTCATCTCCACGAAAGCAGTGGGTTGTTCACTCCAAAAGCTGGAGGGTTAGAGGAGCTGGACCGCACGGGTCAGGTGTTTATACCAGGCCTGTGTCCTTGCTCTTTGGTAGACGTACAGAAGTAGTGGGCATGTTGGCTTCCTCGGTGAAGTATAGTGTCGTGCTTGGATGGCTTTTTTATTTCAAATGGCAAAGTTTTGGGTTGGAAAGGAGGTATTTCAGTGACTATTGCAGAAATTTTCGCTGGATCCTAATTAATGTGTTCATTAACGATTAGAGGAAGAGAATAACCAGCAGAGTAATGAGTCCCCCCAGTGGGACTGAATTGGAAAAGCTATAAAAAAATAGCAAACTGTTTCACAAAGAAGCCAAACCAACAGCAACAAAAGGCATTGCTGGAAACGACTCCGCGTTATTTCAAGTCACTTTGTTTGTTCTTCCCCAGAATTCCTTTATTTTGTTTATCTGCCTAGTTTCCGTTTCAGGGGTCCGCTCCTTTGCACCTCTCCGTCTGAAATGGTTGTTTTGGTAGCTTTGGACCTATCAGCAGTTTATTTTTAGTTTTGCTCCGGCTGATCTTTTGCTGGGTCACAGTCTCATCCCGCCCAGTTGCGGCGGCTCCCCGGTAGAAGCCGCCTGCTGTGCTTAGTCGTTAAACAACAGACTCCTGGCCTGTGTGGGGACCCAGGGTCTCCCAAAGCCTGAAGGCTCAACGCCGAGCACGCTGGCAAGAATTCCACCACTAAAAGTGCTGCTTTTGAGCTCTTTCATGGTTTTGATGTTGGTTTTCAAGCTTAGCCCTCTAGTAAGCAGTGCTAGAAATGATCGTGTCGGGGGTCCCGGACTCCGAAATGTGCCTTTTTTCAGTCTTTGGTGCTGGTGTCACGCCTTCCGTATGTGAACTTGTTCCAGTCCTTGCTGCAGCTGATTGCTCCGGAGTACTTTGACAAGCTGGAGCCGTGCCTGGAGGCAGGTGAGCAGCCAGATGGAGGAGGGAGGGTTTGCATATTGAAATCTTTCAGAGGTTTTATCAGGAAGTTCTTGAAAGACAGCTGAAATGTTCCACATTAGTTCATTCTGGAACAAATTTCGGCAGGGAAAAACTTTCATCCGTGTGGTTGGCTTGTCAAAATTATAAACAGCTGTAAAAGGTGCCTTAATGGGGAGTGTCTGACAACCTTAATAGATGAGGCTGTCAGTTTTGCACACAGTGTATTCCCAGCGAGAGGGGAAAAACTGCTAATGCTACATCTCTGTCTGGGTCTTCATTGCTCTATTCAACTTAATCATGATTTCTCAACAGTGCAGTGCTGCTGGGCCTGCCCTGGAAACGGTGCTGCAGACGTCGAGTCTGGTGTCCCACCTAAACTTGCACAATTATTTGACGTAGTGTTGGCTCGCAACTGGCCAGGGGGACACGTGAACTAGGAATGAGCGATAGTTAAATTGGCAGAACTTGGAGGACGGGCTGAATTGGCTGTGCTGACCTTCAGATTCACCTTTCTTCTTTACCTGTGTCCCTGCAGTGTGCAATGAGATTGATCAGTGGCCGCCTCCCGTGCCAGGACAGACTCTGAACCTTCCCGTGATGGGAGTTGTCATTCAGGTACTCGGGGCTGGTGATCTGCGCTCGGCAGCAGGCTGAGGCGAACCGGGAAGTGGAACATGTATTCCCTTCCCTTCTGGATGTTCAGCTTGCCCTTTACTCTCGATTCTTTCCCTTTATTCCTAACCTCTGTGCCGTTAGAATTGATAGCCGAGGAAGCTTTCTTGCTTGGATGGTTGTTGGGAAAGCAAGCGGAGTGTGTGTGCGCGCTGACTGATGCCATCTCCCTGGATAATCTGTCTGTTCTCATTTGTAATCCAGGTGAGAATCCCGTCCAGGGTGGACAAGCCAGGATCGAGCCCAGTGAAGCAGTTCAATCAAGAGGTGAGATGAAGCGTGGCCTGACACGAGCCAGCCGTGAGCAGCACCCAGACTCCCAAGGAAGGAGGGTGGAGGAGAACTGGAACTCTTCCAGCCCTGTCCTGCCTGGAACCGCTTTGGCCTGGGATTGGTGTGGTTTGAGCTGCCCGGCTGGTTCCAACCGCGCGCTCTCTTGCCCGGGTCTTTCAGAACAGGACTCTCTGCGCGGAAGCTGCGTGCTTCGAGCCGTGTCTGTGCGTTGTTCTCCCCGCTTGGGTCCGCCTTGTCCTGGGAAGTCGTGCATTGGGAGGTCTCCACGAGACCCGACCTCAGCTTTCTCTGTTGCTTTGCAGCATTTGCTGCCTGGGCATCTTTACTGCTTTTATTGAGCTTTGACCTCGATTCTTGTGCATTTGCTTTTTTCCCGTTTTCTCTCCTTTGACAAATGCTGTCGTATTTCACAACTTTTGGTACCCGTTTTACCAACCCTCATGGTCTTGATCTGTGTCTTAAGCTCAGAGGAAGCTCTAGAAAGTGCAGGCGCAGACACAGGCTGTCTTTCACATCTGGAAAAGAAGAGGTTCTTGGCTATCTTCTAGCGAAGGAAATTTGTTGGGACCTTAATGCTCAATCCAGATCTGTTCCTGGCTCACACCTCCATGCCTTAACCTCGTTCTCTTCTTTTTGTGCTTTGTGATTGATGGGGTCAGTTTAGATGGCGTTTCAGTCAGGATGCTTCCGTTTACTAACAGTTTGGTGTCTGTTTGGTTATTTTTATTTATTTGTTTATT
Source organism: Leptosomus discolor (assembly GCF_034619465.1). Taxonomy (NCBI): domain Eukaryota; kingdom Metazoa; phylum Chordata; class Aves; order Leptosomiformes; family Leptosomidae; genus Leptosomus; species Leptosomus discolor. The sequence goes on along the minus strand of NC_141391.1, from coordinate 218,345,046 downwards.
TTTTCTTCCTCGTTTAGAATCTGTTACCAGCCCCACTGGTTCTCCCCAGTATTCACGAACTGGACCTCTTCAGGTGAGAGCTGCCGTCCCTGCAACCCTCTCCGTGCCCTCTGCTTTCCCTGCTCGTAGTATCCTCTAAGTCGTAGGTACAGGGAAGACGTCAGAGGAGGAATCAAAAGCTACCGCTTTGCGGAGCTTGGGCGGTGTTTAAACCCGTGTGCGCTGCCCCGTGTCCTGCCTGGAGGAGGGTTTCTCTCCTTGGCCTCGGCTGGCGATCAGCTGCAGCTCTGACGCGTGCCCATGGCGTGTCTGAACCCAACCTGGCGGCGTTACGCACCCGTGACGGGCGCGAACAGACGGGCATCTGCCGCAGCCCCCGTGCGCTCGGCTTCGCTGGGGTGAAGGGACGCGCTGGGAGCAGCAGGCGCTTTGCGCCGCTTAAAGCCCTTCCTTTACACACGTGTGGAACGGTTGAGCACCCGCGCGTGCGAGGGCCCGGGGCGCTCTGCTGCGGGGCGCTGAAAGCCAAGCGAGATTTCCGGGTCCCAGGCAGACGCGCGCCCGGACGAGGCAATAGCCGTGCCTGGCCTTTCCGACCTGCGTTTCTACCCTCGTTCTGCCTTTCGCTGCCAGGTGTTTCCAGCCAGTGTTAATTCACGTCCAGATGTTGTGGGAGCTGATGTTACTGGGAGAGCCCGTGGTTGTGATGGCCCCCTCCCCTACGGTGTCCTCAGAACTGGTGCTGGCGCTTACCAGGTAATGCCCTCGGCTGCTGGGGTGGGGGTAGCTGTACGAGTAAATCCTGACGGCTGTTCTCCTCCGGACCCGCTCTTCTGCCGAGCCAGTTGCCTTAGGTTTAGTTTCCCTGTGAGAGCTGGTACGACAAACAGCGTAGTCAGGGTCTTGCTTGTCTTCCACTGACGGTAGGGAAGAGCAAAACCGAGTCTCCCGTGTTGGGAGACCTGAGGGTTCATAGCGCTGAGGAACTTGGTCTCCCCAGCTTTGAACTCTGCTTTAGCAAAAGAAAAAAAAAAAAGCAAGCCTGGAACTCCTGCAGAGCGTCACCTCTGGCAGGACGAGACACGGCTCTAGGACATGAACCTGCTGCAGAGACACGTTCCTCCTCTGTGAAGTTCACACGGCGACTGCCCTGTGTTGCAGCTGCCTCGCTCCGCTGCGGTACTGCTGCGACTACCGCCCCTACTTCACTATCCACGACAGCGAGTTCAAGGAGTACACCACCAGGACACAGGCTCCGTGAGTAGCCACTCGACCCTTGCGACCCGCTTGCCGCTGTCTGTGGGAAGGAAACCCTGAGCTTAGCATTGTTCTGCCTTTTTTTTCCCTGCCCCCCCCCCTTCTAGGCCAAACATCGTCGTGGGAGTCACAAACCCGTTCTTTATCAAAACTCTCCAGCACTGGCCGCACATTCTTCGGGTTGGGGAGCTCAGGATGTCAGGTAAGGGCGGAACCGAAGTCCTGTCGTGCGGGTAGAGCCTGTTAGAGGCTACGGGCGAGCGGACGGTCGCAGCGCTGGCCTCGGTTCTGCACATCTTTGTTCCTGCGAGAGCTGGGGAACCGAAGGGAAGTCTGGGCTCTGACTGAGCTGGTGTGCAGGCTGAGCTCAAACGGTGATGAAGACAAATTGCTGAGAGGATGGCGTGTATGGGTTTATGCTGAGAGGATGGCGTGCTGTGGGTTTATGCTGAAGCATTAAGAAAAAAAGTCCCTGCTGGGCAGGAAGGAGAAAATTGCGTAGAGGAGGAGAGCGCAGTGGAGAGGAGACTCTGATGGTTGCCTATGAAGCCAAGAAGACCTCGAGGTTGAGGAGCGGGGTTTTTGCGATGCCTCCTCAACACATACAAGTTCCAAAATTCTAGCAGGGAAGGGAGCAGAGGGGAAGGCTTATGTGAGGGTGGGGTTAGGGGAGGATATGATTAAAGACGTGCAAGTGTAGGACTGAATGTTCTCGAGAGCGAAGTCTCTCGTGTGCGTGCTGTGGCTGTGAGGGCAGATTAGAGCCTGAACTAGTCGTTTGATGTCTTTCCACAGGAGACCTGCCCAAGCAAGTCAAGGTGAAGAAGTTAGCTAAGCTGAAAACTCTAGACACGAAACCAGGTAGGTCCTTTTATCAGACGTGATTTGATTTTATTTACCCTTCCACGTGGGGGATTTTGCAGGCCTGGCAGGCACGCCAGCGTGGCGCGCGGCATTCTTTGCATCTCAACAAACGGGCGTTTTAGTGTTACCGTCCTCTCCCGCTTGATCCGCTCCACCGTGGTAGCGTCCCCCGTCTAATACAGCAAAGGTGCTCATCTTTGTTCTGAGGTCGGAAAACCCGCTATAAATTAATTGAACAAATTGGTTTAGTGTTGGGAGAACAACTTGTGATTTCCCTGGGTTTATTTTATGTGTCATACCCGCTTTCCGGATGCGGCGGCAGCCGAAGGAACTTGCTTACCTCGACAAGCTGTGCGTCCCTCAACCCGCTGGTCACCTCAGGCCGAGCCTAAGCTGATGCCAGCAGGTTATCTCACCGTAAGCTTAGCATGAGAAGGTCCTTGAGACAGTTCAGTGTCCTTTAATCCTGCTGTGAGTACTGGCTGCCTTGGCAATTGCATAAATTTTTAATTATTTTTTCACAATTTTTTTTAATTACCCACACACAGCTGCCAGGGTTTGTGCGAGGAGCTTCAGTTCTGTCACCCTGCACCTCCTCTAGATATGTGGGCAAAGATTTGTTTCTAACTTCTGCTTTTTTTTCCCTGGCTTTGTTTTTTTTCCTAGGAATCTATACTTCCTATAAAACATTCCTTCACAAAGACAAAACCCTGATAAAACGACTACTGAAGGTGAGCAGTTTCCCCTCTTTCCTACGTCCTGTATGTCATTGTGGGAAAACTGGGCCAACAGCTTGGTTTAAACAGACAAAACTCCCGGGAAGGAGCAGGCTCTTCACAGTGGGTCATGGTTTAGTCAAGTATCCCTGGAGATGTTTATCCTGCCAGTTTTAACGTTTTTCACTGGATATTATGGATTGAATGCGGGTGCTAGTGACAACCTAACGGAGAACAAGCCTTATCCAAAAAAAGAGTCTGGAAAAACAGATTCTACGTAGTGAAATGTGAGTGACATGTTTAACTAGAGAGGGGAATTGTGTTTGGGGCGGGACGGTGCTCCGGCCTGCTCCGGCCCACTCGCTGATAGCCGCAGCGTTTGCCCATCCCGGGCCTGGGAACAGCATCCCGGTGAACGCGCTGCTTGTGCTTGCAGGGGATCCAGCGGAAACGCCCGTCTGAAGTCCAGAGTGCCCTTTTGAGGCGTCACCTCCTGGAGCTGACCCAGAGTTTCATCATTCCCCTGGTGAGATGAGCAGAGGCTTGTCGGAGCGGCGTGAGGGGGAGGGGAGGCGAGCGGGAGGTGCTCGAGTGACAAGTTGGCGCTCGCCCTCCTTTATTCACCCCTACCCGAGCATCTCTAGTCGATTCAGGACGGGGCACTCTGTGTTTTACTCCGTGGCAAGGAACAAAGTGTCTCTGGAACACACATGTCAGTAGTGAGCAGGTCGGGCACGCGGCACGCCGTGTGTGAGGGCAGAGCACGGGTGGGAGTCGTTACTTGATTGTAATGCTGACTCTCTGCTCTTTAAGCAGGTGGTCAGAGCAGACACACGGGGAAGGGACGGGAGCCCAGAACGTTCCTCTTCCCCTCTAATGCTGGGATTGACCCCGTTGCCGGTGCAAAACCCTCCCTTTGGCTTTGGGAAGCTTTGCTGTAGAGCTTGAGGCCCCTCCGCGTGGTGACACCACCCATGGCAGGTTTTAGCCTTCCCTCCAAGGCCCTCCCTGTCTAGTCCCGCTGGAGAGCTGCTGGTGACCCTCCAGTTGGCCAAGTTTGCCTCCTCCGCTTTCCTACATCACCTTAGGAGGTGGCACGTGGGAGGACGGAGCATCTTTTTGCGTTCTAGTCCCTCCGGCCAACTTCTTCCCGCCCGACCTTTCCTCGCGTGGCGCGCTTAGGATTCTTGTGGCACAGCTCTGTGACCCAGTCCCTGGTGGGAGGCGAGCTGGGACGCTTGGGCTTGTGTCAAACACAACCACGAAGGCAAAAGCCAGAGGGTGTGAGGCTGTCGAGGGGGCCTGTGAAGCACTGGAGAAGACCGACAGGCTCAGTCACCGTGCAGGAGGCGCCTCGATTGTTGTACCTTTTGTTAATTCTATTTTGGTTTTTTATTTCTTCCTAGGAGCATTATATTGCAAGTCTGATGCCTCTGCAGAGGGCCATTACTCCGTGGAAGGTACGTTCAGTTTTCCAGTTGCTTCTGCTTTACTCTGACCACGGGGGCTGGGAATAGGTGCGCCAGATGCTGATCACGTGCCCTCATCCTCTGCGTGAACTTCCCTCGTTGGAGGAAGAGGGTGAGGAAGAGGGTTATTACTTCTTTAAAAAAAAAAAAAAGTTGAAACAAACATTGGGGCAGATGCTTCCTGTTTTGCAGTACGCTCAGCTCAACTCTTGTGCCTCTAATTTGAATGTCACTGGCAAGGCTGGGTAAGGTGTTCGGGCATCTTTTGTTCTTGTAGTTACCAGCTCTGCCTTGTGCAGCCTCTTCCGTGGCAGGTGCAGACCTCACCTTCCCCCGGTTTCTTTTGGGTGCCGTGTAACCGGGTCTTTCTGTTGTGCAGAATCCTCCCCAAATTCGCCCTTTCCGTCAGGAGGATTTCATGAAGACCCTCGAGCATGCTGGTCCCCAGCTTACCTGTGTGCTGAAGGGCGACTGGTTGGGGCTCTACAGGTAAGAGCTGGGTCGTGACGTGCCTTGTCCCCGTAACAGCTGCTGCGAGTTGTGATGGACGTCAAGTCTGGAATTAGAGCAAAAAGGAGAGTTTCAGGACAGACTGGTGACCTGGAGAACTGATTAACTAGTAACGGTCAGGAGGAGCTCGTGCAGGGCAGAATCAATCCCGTGGTTTCGGGAGGCTCTGAAGTGAGCGGGTGCAGCCGGGTTTAGCAGCTGTCAGCTCTCCCCTTCAGGAGTGCTCACTGCTGGAGAAGAAGGGCCCTCATCTCTGACATCAGCTGCCGTTTGTTGTCCCCCAGGGCACCCTGCTTTCTGAAGTGTCTGCTCCTGGGCAGGTGGGGTGTAAAGACTCGTAGGGCTTCGCCCAGCAGCGTTGGGCGCGGGTGTAGAGCATTGAGGACGAGGGGCATCTCGTTTCTCCTGCCCGAGGGCAGTGCTGTTAGAACACAGAAGGACGCAGCTTCTTCAGGGCAGAATTTAAGAGAGCGTGCAGTTTTCCTACAGGATAATTAGTTATAAATGAGGTGGAGAAGACCCTTAGCACGAAACGAGCAGGAGAAATCCAGAAATCAGGTACCCAGTGGGAAGGAAGGTGGCAGATGTACGGCTATGGAGAAGGGAAAACAGTACCCAGAAAGCGAGCGGAGACAACTGTCCCGGGTCGGGGCGTTGCGTGGCTGGGGTAAAGCTTGTACCATTTTGTGCTTCGATGCGTCCGGCAGAGAACGAGCCGTTCCGCTCCTTGCGGTGCGGGACAGACTTCGGTTTGGGTTTCCAGTCCTTTGAAAGCCAGTAACGAAGGAGCAGCTGTCTCCGTGAATTGGGTGGGGTCTGCAGGCAGCCGATGCACACGCAGAGGCTGACAGGCTCCAGCGTTCCTCGCCGTGTGACGTTCTGTCCGTGTGCTGTGGCTTGTGGTGCTGCGTCAAACCCCCCCGTTGGACAGCGAGTCCGGGTCACAGCGGCACCCTCGGATCTCGGCCGGCTTTCGGACTCCGCCGCGCTGGGGAGGGCGCGCGGGCAAGAGTCCTCGGAGCCGCAAAACGGAGCGGTGCCACCACGAGCCGAGTTCTGCGGGCGAAGTGCTCTCTGCAGGACGCCCGGGGGAGCAGCCTGGAGAGCCACGGAGCGGCCGCTCTTCGTGGAGGGAGACGCTGAGCTACAGCGTCCGAGAGAGCCCCGCCGTGGCGAGAGCCGCTGAGGACGTGCTGCTGGCGCGGCAGCACTCGCCTCTCGGTGGCAGCGAAAACGTTCTCGTACTTTTCTGCCTCTGCTGCCACGAGCCTTGTCTTTGCGTCCGTGGCTTTTCAATCCCAGTTTGGATTTGATCCAAGTTCTGTAACGCTCCGAGGTAAACCAGGGCGGTGTGCTGCCCCCGCTCGTGTTCCCGCGTAGCGCAGGACGGACGGAGGTTATAACCGCCCTGCGGTGGGAATTGCACAGCCTTCGCCGTAGCCCGGATGATGGGATGTAAATCACCCGTTGTTTGGGACTTGGGTCCGTGCTCGCGAGTGCTTGAGAGCTTGAAATGTCGGGAAGGGGAAGGAATCAAGCAGAGGAAGGGGAATAAACACCAGGAAAGGAGTTAAGCAAGGATACTGCGGAGGAAGGCGACTCTTCCCGCGTTGAACCATCCCAGTTACCATCACGCCGAGGGCCGGCGCAAGGCTGCGGAAGGGCAAAGAGCACCTTGCGTGAGGCTGGTGGGGCTGGTGACCATCTGCCGGAGCTGCTCATGCCCGACGGAAGAGAAGCCGCTGGAGCGGACAAGACACGACGGGCGCGTTCGCTCCTAGTCGGTCACTGTCCCTAAGGACGCTCAATCAGGGAGTCTTTTCCTCTCCCGGCTGTGGGAGGGAGGGGATCGGGGTGCGATGGAGCCGGTGTGCTTCTCTGGATCCGTCCCCCCCCGTCCCCTTCTCCACGTCCCCTCTCTTTCTGCAGGCGTTTCTTCAAATCTCCCAACTTCGACGGCTGGTACCGGCAGCGGCACAAGGAGATGACCCAGAAGCTGGAGGCCCTTCACTTGGAGGCGATCTGCGACGCGGTACGTTCCAGCCGCCGCGGTTAAAACCAACGCCGTGGCCTGAAACCTGGGAGATGGGGGCGCTGCTCCCTTGGGCGCTTACCGGCTGCTCCAGGAGATAAATCGCTTGACCCAGATGTGGGGATCTCTGGGTCTGCTTTCTTAACCGCTCAGAGTTGGGCCAACACCTCGAGTGTGTGGCAACCGAATTCCAAGTCCTTGCAGGTTTTATACCTTTTCTTTATCAATGCACAGAGTCCAAAGTCTTTGTAAATTTTTGCTCAACCTTTCAGTTCTTCATCACTTACTAAGTCTGCTCACAATCCCCTTCTTCAGCTGGGTTCGTCTTTTCTGCTTCCAGTTCTGGTTTCAGTTTCGGGTTGTCTCCGAAATAGTCTACAGAATTTTCTACTAATCCTACATGGTTACAATCCTGAGAACTTCTTACATCAATTACTTAGAAGGCACAAAGTTATTTAGGACTTAGGCAACAAGTAAAATTCAAATGATGCTAATTCTAACCTTATTTCCCCAGGCTCAGCACGCCCGTTACTAATTAATCACTGTTGTTTTCTTTTGTTTTCCTCCACGATCTGCACGACTGGGTTTTAAACCCGTCCTGGGAGGGCCTATACAAAGGACAAGGCTGAGAACATTTTCTTGGCCTTTAGAGCAGCTTCTTCAACTGTAAAATTTTGCTACCCAGACGCGTCGCGATTCTGCCCGGCTTGGTGGGGAGCAGTGCCCTGCGCCCCCGGGAGCCGCGGCTCTGCCGCCTGGCTGTCGACACACGGGAATCGCAGGACGTGGAGGGGACAAAACCACGAGCAGCTCCGCTCCCCCGCCTTGTTAGCCAGGGCAGGCCCTGCTCTGGCTGCTTCTGTCGGCTACTTCTCGCCCGTCAGCCCCTTCCCGAGCCAACAGAGGGCCGGACGAGCAGCGTCGTCTGGTGCGGGCTGGAAAATGCCATGAAATGTGAACATGGGTGGGATTTTCAGCCGGGTGCCAGGCACTGCTGGTAACAGTTTCCCAGTCTAAGCAGCTGCTGGGGTGGTCCCAAGGGCTCCGGTGTCCCACCCAGCGCGGTGCTTGCTGCGGTGTCCGGCCGTGCAGGTCCTCGGGCACGGTGCGGGGAACGCCGGAGCTTCTCCTGTGCTTCCCGGGCCCGACGCTGGCAGAGAGGTTTGAATTCTGGGGGCGGTGCAAAGTTCACAGTGGAGGGGGGAGCCCCACGCTGCCTGCGTGTGGCTGCCTCTTGCCTTGGCTCTCCTCTCGCAGGGCAGAGCTTGAGGCTGCCGTGGTCAGAGAGGTGGGGAGAGCTCCGTGGTCAGAGAGGTGGGGAGAGCTCCGTGGTCAGAGAGGTGGGGAGAGCTCCGTCTTGCTTGTTTAGGCTTAAGTGCTGCGAGCAAAGGTGTGAAAGAGGGTGAGAAACCTCCTCCTCGCTTTTATTTCAGGCGTTGCTTAGGGGTGTCTCTTTGAGGAAAGCTTCTGTAAAGGGGAAATGTCCCTGAAGAAGGCTCTTCTCTCTCTTTAGAACATTGTGGCCTGGATGAAGGACAAGTCTGAGGTGGAGATTGTAGACCTGGTGCTGAAGCTTCGTGAGAAGCTGGTAAGTTTTGCTCCCTTCCTCCTGCGCTCCTTCCTTTCTCTCTGTCGCAGGGAGGGCCCAGGGACACGGATCACACTCGTTGCTTAGAAAACTTTGTCCTCGCTCCCTGATTTGGAGAACGGGCAGATGGGACAGTTGCAAAACTTTAGTGTTTGTGTAGCAAAGGCTTCAAAGTTCTGACCCTTTTTGCCTCCCCGAGGCTGAGGTGACGGTCTCCTGGCTGTCCTCTCGCACCCCGGGCTAAAGACAGCGTGGAGTTTGCTCAGCCGAGGGCGAAGCGGGAAGAGGAGCTTCGCAGCTGTTTCCCAATCCCCCTCTGCTCTCGCTCCCTGTAGGTACGAGCCCGGTGCCAGCACCTCCCCGTGAAGGAGGAGACGCTGCAGCGGGTGGGCCTGTACATCGAGACCATCATTGGCTCCTTGCCGGAGGACCTCCAGGCCGTGCTGCACCACCACTGAGGGCGGCGAAGGGGCTCTCTTGGAGAAGGAAGGGTCCTGCCACCCTGCTCCGGGCTGTGGGCAGCTGCAGTCGCCTTTGGAAAGGAAAGTTCTTCCCCGATCCAGCTGCATGACCCGATCCGGACCTTGCTCACCGCTGCGGGCCATCCCGAGGACGTCGGCGCGTGGGTCGGAACGGCGGCAGAAACGGGGACCTGAGGGCGCTGTCGCCTGCCTCGTCCCGCTCTGCGGAGCTGGGGGGGGGCTGGCAGCGAGGAGCTGCTCCCTGCGCGGCTGCCGGCGGCTCAGGCTGCAGCAGCCGGGCTTCCAGCAGCGCGCCCAGGCCCTGCGAGGCGCGCGCCGCCCCTCCGTCCGCACCCGTCTCTGCCCAGGGCTGGGGCTCGCAGCGCGCCGCTGCCCTGCCTGCGGGCAGCAGGAGCAGCCCCGTCGCGGGGTGGGGGTGTTTTCAGGACGGCTCCTGATGGTAACGAGAGAGATGCCGGCCCCCCGCGTACCAGCGGTGTGAAAAAACCCTCCCTGCCCATTCGGCAGCCTGACTCGTGCCGGCAAAAGCTTCGGCTGCGGGAGGAGGAGCGGCTGGATGTGGAATGCTGCTGGGTTTTCTCCAAGGCAGAGGCAGAGAAGAAGAAGGGGCTGGTGCATCTGCAAGGAACGGAGTCCCCCGGAGGTCACGGCGGGGTGCTGTGTGAGCGGCGATGGCCAGTGGAGCTCCGCAGAGAGGAGCTGGCCTCTGAATGTAATTTATTGTGTGTGTGTGCGTGTGTGTGAGTGTGTGTGTGCGCTTCTGGGCTGGATGTGGGAAAGAGTTGAGGCTCTGCTGCTGCCTTTGGAGGCAGCTGCCCTCTCCCTGAGCAAGCAGTCTTCCTGCCAGCTGCCTTGGAAATGGATTTGCTGTGACCCCGGGGTCGATTGCTGCTGCTGGAGCTGCATTTCACCTCCGGCCAGTCTGGCCAGGGCCTGAATGTTCCCCAAAAGAATGGGTTTTCGGATGGCCCTGGCAGCCTGATGCGCTCCTGCTCCGTCAGAAGCCCTGGAGCCAACCTTTGCCCGGGGCAGGAGGGTTCAGCTTTTCAGCCGAGACCTCCGCAAAGCCGTCGGCAGCGCCCGCTGCTCGCGGGGTGGAAGCTGTGCCGCTTCACCGCTGGCCGCTGCCGCGCTGCCTCGGGGCTGGGGAGACGTCGGTGAGGCTCGGAGGTGGCAGCCGGACCCTTCCTGCATTTTTCCCCTCCGGAGCCAGCGCGGGGGAGCGGGAGGCTGCTCGGTTCCCCGCCGCCTCCAGCCTGCAAGCGGCCCAGCGAGGCGACGGGGCCGTCCCTCCCCGTAGCAGCGAGTTCTGTCCAACGCTCCTTAGCGGCAGCCCTGCCTGTACAGTGGATGTTCTGTGTGTAGAGCTGTGTGTGCGTCCCTGCCGTAGCTCTGCAGTGACTGCCTCGGGCCGAAGCGCTCGTGTATAGTAGAAAATACTAGTTTAAAAAAAAAAAAAAAAAGCAGCGCCCAAGCTGCGCCCTGGTTTGAGTCTCGGTAGAGCTCTGGGGTCAGGAACGGGGCTGCTCTGCCGAGCTGCTGCTGAGCTGGGTCGCTCGTGGCCCTCGGCCTCGTGTTTGCTCGGTCCCCGTCGCTGGGGGGCTGTGGGGCAGCGCCCGGGCGAGCCCTTTGGGCTCTTGGGCGCCGGTCGCCGCTGTGCTGTTTTCTCCTCCCCCCCCAGCTCTGTCTCTGCTCCTTCCAGGGTGGGTTTGGCTCTGGTACTGCAGTGCTGCTGGCGCTCCTGGGTCCCCCTCTTCACCTCTTTGTACCTGGTAATCACTTTTTTTGGCCATTTTCATGGCTGGCTGCTGTTCCTTTGTAGCACCCTCCGTAGGTGCTGGTTCGTCTCCTTCCCTTTGCGTTGGGATCGTCGTGGCCCCACCGTTGTGTGCCCCGATGGCGCCCGGCCCGCAGCGCTGGCTATGGGGGGCTCCTGAAGAGATGGCGAGGGTCACCCTTGTTTCCATCGTCTTGCGGTTCGCCTCTCGTCTACTCCTCAACCGCCTTACCCGTTTCCAGCCCTTCCTTTCCTCTGGGAATCTCCTGGGGTGGGATCCAAGGGCGATCCAGCTTGTCATCCCTCTCGCTGTGCCCCTCCGCCTCTCTGCCCCCCGCACCCCTTTGCCCCCGTTTCTGCTTGCGGAGCCTCAGCCTCCCCCGTCGCCCAAGCGGTGCCTTTGGTCCTACTTCTCCTGGCAAGCCTCAGCCTCATCATTTTCTCTCCCAACCGCCACGCGGGCGCGGGCCACGCCGCCCACCCGTGGGGCTCACCGGGTGCCCGCGGGAGGAAGCCCTGGCTGCTGGCCACCTCACGGCCTTACGGCTTGTGCCGCGCCAAAGCGGACACCGGGTCGTCCTGTCTGGCAGCACCTCCTCCCTCGCATCCCCCGCGGGCGCACCGCGCCGCCCTGCCCCGTCGTGCGGCCCCGGTACCCGTCGTGCGGCCCCGGGCACCCACAGCTGGGCTGGTCCGTGCGCACCCTTAATCTTGGCAGCTCGGCAGCCGCTGGATCATCTTCCCGTCGCCTTGCAGCCGTTCCTCAACAGCCCGAACACCCTCCTGCCGGTACGATTCCTCTCGAGGATGTATTTTCAGCTTTGCGTTCCTCCCGAGGAGGCCGGGCCGTATCTCCTGCAAACCGCACCCGTTACCATCCTTTTCGCCGTCCTACCTCGGCTCCTGCGCACTCTCCGTTCTCGCTCTTGCCCTTCTCGTCTCCTGACGGGCTCTCCTGCGCTGCCCAAGTCCTGGTTCCCGTGCCTGGGAACTTGTCCCTGTGCTGCTGGTGAGGTTTAAACGACCCCGAGTCCTCGCCCTGCTCCTCGCCTCCATTTCTGGTGGCGCAGGAGTCCCAGGAGTCACCGCACGGCGCGCTGCTGACTGGCAGACGGGACGCTTCCAGCAGACCCACTGGAAGGAGCCGCTGCCCGCTCGGTCCGTGCTCCCACCTGCCCTGTGCAGCAGCTCCCCGGTGGTCTCCCCATCACCCCACGTGGGCCGCCGCGCCCCTCTGCTCACCGCTGCTCAAGCCCATCCCAGCCCCAGGCTCTGCAGCTTTCTGTGGCACTCCTGGCTCTGGCCCTGAGCTCCTTGCCCTGAGCTGGGGGTCCCCAAATGCTCTTGACGTGCCCGTTTGTGGTAGCTGGGTGGGTGGGGGCGAGCACGGCCCCGCCGGCACCACCCGACGGTTTGTCTTCGCACGGGGCGACGGCGCTTGAGCACGCTCGGCCCCAGGAGTACATGAGGGACGAGCAAGCGTTTGGGCTGGTCGGAGCTTGGGGGTGGGGAAGCAGGGGCCTGGCAGGAGGCTGTAGGGACAGAGTCACCCCCAGCGACGGCTCCTTCGCCTCCATGGATGCGGCCGTGCCCAGGAACCTCCCCCCGAGGCAGGAGCCACCTGGCTCCCCGCCTGTTTCTGTGACTTACCCAGGAGCACCTCAGCCAAAACACCTTTATTTGTGAGCCCCTTCTCCCGAGCCCCGCGGAGGACCCTGCATGGCGCCCTGGCGCAAAGCGGAGCACCCAAACAAGACCAAACGAAGCAGAAAGAACCGCCACCTTCCCTGGGGATGTCGCCGAACTGTCCGTGTGCCACCAGCCTCCTCCCGCGGCACCGGGACGCTCGCGAGCCCGCCGGGCCCTGCTGCTGCCCGCAGCCGAGTCGTCCGTGGTGCGGGACAGGGGCATCCTTCTGCCGCAGAGCTCCCGTCCCCTCTCCCGGGATCCATCTACCACTCGTGGGTTTGCTGCCCGCCTGCTGCAGGCGGGGGGAAGCCGGGCTGCCCCCAGCACAGCAGCGAGGGGCTACGGGTGGGCTTCCCGCTGCCCCCCGCCGCTGTCGGAAACCTGCCCAGCGCCGCCTGCGCCTTGCTCGAACCTTTCCAGGGATAAATCCAGGGAGATGCTGCCCGGCTGCGGGGCCCTGCCGGGGGTGCGCAAATCCTGCCGAGGCTTTGGGCAGCCCGGAGGCACTGGGAGCCTAGGGAACAGCCCCCAGGGACTCGTCGTAGAAGGCCTTGAGGCCGCGCTGGTGCTGCAGGGAGGGTCTCTTGCCCACCGCCTCCTGCCGGAAGTTTTGCCTCAACCAGCCGTAGACCAGACTGTGCAGGAAGCCCTGGAGGGAGACGGTCAGGGCCTGCGAGAGAGCGAGAGGGCAGGGGCGAGCGCTGCCTTCACCTGCCCCTGGGCCGCCCCGCGCTGCAGGAGCGCCGCAAGCCCCGTCGCCCTCTCCGCGCCGGAGAGGAGCCGCCTGGGATCAGCCCGTGTGAGCGCACGGGCAGGGTGACACCGGGACGCAGGCGGGGGGCTTTCCTCTTGGTGTGGGCAACGCAAACAAGGCAAACGCTGGCCAAGAGCTGAGGAGCGAAACGCCAACCACCCAACCCGGGGGAAGAGCCCCGGCAGAGCCGGGCTGGGACCGCGGCTGCCACCAGCAACCCGGGGTTTTTGCCCGGTGCCCGGCCCGGGTGGCACCTGGTCGGGTGTCACCAGCGCGGGCTGCCAGCACCGCGCTCTCAGCCTGTCCCAGCGGGGACCCCTCATCCCATCACCGCTCGCACGTCTGGTGGGGACAAATGTCCCAGCTCCAGAGCCCAGGAAACGGGTTTTTACTTACTGTGGCAACGTAGAGGCCAAAGACCGAGGCAGGTTGGATGCTGGTGAAGGAGAGGAGGGTGAGGAGGAAGGCTGCGGATGGAGAACAAAAGGACACCCCTTGGTCTCCCTCTCTCTGACAATGCTTCATCCAGAGTTTTCCCGTCTCCGAGCGGCAGCTGCCCTTCCCCTGCCTCAGCCTGGTTCCCGTGGCACAGGGCTCTGGGCAGGACAAGCACGGGTGTGCACAGCGAGGTCCTTCCCAAGGCGCTGCCCAGGGACCTCGGGGAACTCAATGCCACGGGTTTCTGTGAGGCCAAAAGCATAAACGGGCCCCCCAAAGGGAGGAGATCTCGCTAAGAAGCAGGTCCAGCAAATGTGACCCACCCTCCAGCTCATGGCTGGAAAATCCTGCCAGGGTAAGGGCGGGGTGGGCTAGAGCAGCCGCCGGTCAGCCTCGACGGGGGTGATGGGGGCCGGCTGGCCTCTCCTTCGGGGTCTGCCCAGCCACGGGGTCCTACAGCCCCCCGGAGGCTTTGCAGTGTGTCAGTCTAAGCCTCTCGTCTCGGACCTGGGTGCTGTCTCAGCCCAGGAAGAAAAGGGCTGGAGCAGGAGCTGCGGTGGCTCTTGCCTGCTGCGGGGCATCCCCGTCCTGACTTGCCTGGCGCCCAGCACAGCAGGAAAACCAGCTGGAAGTAGTGAGAGACTTTGCTGACGCCGCGGATGCTCCTGCCCGCAAAGCCGTCCTTCTCCAGGGTCAGCAAGGGCGCCGCCGCGTTCCTCCGGCACCAGAGCTTCACCCTGCGGTACAGGAGCTGGGCGGCGGGGAGGGCATCAGCCGGGGGGCGCCGGGCTGGCTGCTGCGGCCGGACCCTGCGCTCGCCCCGCTGGCTTACCGTGCAGCAGCTGAGCACCAGCAGCAGGTACAAGAAGAAGAGGATCTTCCCCTCCAGGCCCACGTCCTTCCTCTCTACGTACTGAGAGGCAACGGGGAGTCAGCGGGGCCACGGGCCAGCCCTGCCCCGAGCGGCTCCTTCCACAGGGACAGGGCTGAGCCGTGCCACAAACCCCACGGCGCGGGAGCAGCCAGGGCCGGGGCACTGCCGGAGCTGGGACCTGCGCCTCTGCTCGAGCAGGGACGCCCCTGCCCCGTCCCTCCGGCAGCTTCCCCACGTGCCATGGCCCCTCTCCTTCCCCGTGTCCTCCTGAGCCCAGCGACCCTCGGCAGCGTCGGGCAGCGGTGCTGGCTTAGCCGGGGAAAGGGAACGGCGGGAGGGACGGGCACCCGGCAGCGCTCACCTCGTAGCAGATATCCTGGGCTCGGCGGATGAGGAGCAGGCAGCTGGAAGGACAGAGGATGCTGGGGGCAGCCCCCTAATCCCCCACCCCAAAGCCTCCACCACCCGGCAGTGTCCCTTGCAGGGGCTGCAGCGTCCCCAAGCCCATTGGAAAGGGAGAAGGGTGCCCACCCCCAGCTCCCCCCTGGCTCAGGGTGGCAGGAGGCTGGGGTACCTGGAGCAGTAAAGGCCGTAGGTCTCGTGGGAGCGGTTGCCTTTCCCCGGCACGACGGGCTCGATGGGTCTTGGCGCGATGTCGGTGAGGGAGGTGCCACGGGCCACCAGCTGTCCCAGGAGCGTGAGTGCCGGCACCAGCCTTGCAGGGAGGGCGGAGGTGAGTGGGTCAGAGCCGGGAGGGCAGGCGTGGTGCCACAGCCCTGCTCGGGGTGGAGAGGGGGGCCAGGGCCGGCGGCTGGCACCTACCAGGCCAGGATGTAGGGCAGCCCCTGCCGCACGCTCTCCAGGCACTCGCTCCTCTCCTGCACCGAGGAAACCACCGGTGAGCCGGGGCCGCAGGTCTCGCAGCCGCTCGAGGCTCCAGCCCCGCTCGGCTGGGACGCAGGGCGCAGGGGAAGCCACTGACGCCCCCAGGGAAAGGGACCATCCTCGGCTCGCCCCCCCACTGCTCCCCGGTTCTCCCAGGGAAGGGCGATGCCCGGCTGCTCCGCGGCTGGGGGCCACCGACCTGCAGCGCTGCCGCGTGCCAGGCTCTCCAGCCGCGGACGGTGCGGTAGGCTTCGTAGGCGTAGACAACCACCATCAGGAACGAGATGGCGTAGAAGGTCTGGGAGAGGAGAGAGGGAGCGGGGCTCCTGCTGCGCCCAGCACCCCCGAAGGCACCTTCCCCCTTGGTGCTCTGCACCCCGACATCCCGCTGTCCCCTCCCCCGGCAGAAGCAGCCGCGCAGGGAGGCAGCAGCTCTGAGACACGCAGTGCCGAGAGCGAATGGCCTCGTGCTGTCCCTGCGCCCACCCAGGGGAGAGCGACCGGGTGGCCTCTCTGGCCAGTGGCTTTATGGGGACAGGCAGCTGCGGGCAGCACTGACCACCCGGGTCCGCATGGGGCTTTAGGTGGCACGAACAGGGCCGTGTCCTGTCAGCAGGCCTGCGACCGCAGTGACAGTCACCCTGTGCCGCTACGCAGCTGAGCAGGCCCATGGGTGCAGCGCAGAGCTGGCCCCGTGGTGCTGAGCCCTGTCCTGGTCACAGTCCCCGTGCGTGGCTGAGGCAAAGGCTCCAGCACCAAGCGGGATGAGCCTGGGGCAGGAGGGAAGGGGCACTGCCCGCCGCAGGGTCTGTGCACTGGGCAGGGCAGAGAGGAGCCGGCGGAGCCGCAGGCGCTGGGTGAGTTCGGGCACGAAGGGGACAGGACGTCTGCACCGGGGAGAGCCGCGCTCCGCTTCGCTCTGGTGCTCTGAGCTCGGGTTCGCCACCCCAGAGCTGGTGGCAGGGCATGGCAGGGGCAAGAGGGACACTGTGGGGTGGGGGTGGGGGGGAATGTGGTGCTTGCCTCACCGCGGCTGGGGAGAAGCACTGGCTGTGTTTCCCCAGGAATCAGCCTTGGTGGCTGAGGACAGTGACAGGGCCAACGGGAGCCAATTCTCAGTAGAAGAAATAGTTCCCCACCCCGGGACTTCCCCAGGGACACTCCAGCCCGCAGTCGGGTCTCAGCGGCTCCTGGCAGGGTGCCCCGCTCCCAGTGCCACCCCACGGTGTGAGCTGACCCCCTACCGTGGCCAGCATCAGTCCGTAGGGGCAGGCGGCGTACGCCGGGATGAAGAGCGGGGCCGGCAGCAGCTGGATGGTGGCTGTGCTCAGCAGCGCGGCGGCGGCCAGGAAATCAGCCAGGGCGAGGAGGAAAAGGGGGCGAAGCTGGGGGGGACGGGACACAGCATTAGCTCGGGCTGGCAGCGTCACCCCGGCAGCAGCAGCTTCTCCCCGGCTCTGCAGATCTGCCACAACCACGCTCCTCCGCAGACTGGCCAGGAGCAGAGCTGGGATCGCCTGCGCTCCGGGAAGGCTGGTGTGAGCGTCCTGCATCTCCTGCCCCCCTCCAGTCCCACTGTGCATCAAGCCTTGGGCTTAGCTGGGGCCAAAACCCGTCCCTGTGCCCCCGGCAGCCAGCGGCGCTCACCTGGATGTGGCAGCATCGCCTCCGCCGGGAGGTGACGGCGAGAACCGACCCGCTGCCCAGGAGGCTGGAAGAGACGAGGCCGAGGGTCGAAGTGCCGGCAGGAGCAGAGCTCTCGGTGCCCCAGCACGGCGGCTTCCCGGTGACCCGCGCCCCGGTGGGGACCCTGAGCTCAGCCTCCCCAGGATGGGCAGGGGCTGCCATGAGTGTGGGCTGCAGCGGAGAGGGGGTGTGGTGTGTGTGGGTTTCCCCTCCGTACAAAGGCAGCAGGATGGGGCAGAAACACGGGTTGGTGCGGGGCCAGATCCCCACACCCCAGTTTTGGGGACTGGGTGGGGTGCGGGTGAGACACGAGGCCCTGTGCAGGCAGGGCTACGGCTGCTGCCTCCCCCGCCCAGCACCGCAGGGCCCAGCCACGGCCGAAGGGCCGGGGGGGCTGAACCCACCTCAGCAGCGAGGCCGGCAGGTAGATGCACGTCAGCACGAAGACCTGTGGGAAAGAGACTGGAGGAGCGCGGGCTCAGCCGTCCTGCGGCGCGGCTGCAGCGGGAGCCTCGGCTGCCCCACGGCAGCGGGGCCGGGGAACCCCGGGCACGGCCGGACTCGCTCCCTTGGGCACCCCTGGGTGATGCAGCGGTGGGTGCCCGTGTGTCACGACAGAGCCGAGGCGAAAAAAGGTGTCGTCCCTGAGAGGCTGTGCCCGGGGGCTGCCGCCCTCCGCCAGTGGTGGCCGAAGCAGCGGGGCCAGTGGCCAAATCCTTGCCGGTGCCGCTGCATGGGACGGGCCCCTCGGTGGCGGCTGCGTGGTGGGGGGGGTCCCTGGGGCATCCCGCTGCGCTGGCCTCACCCCAGCACCCCCCGGCTTTCCCTTGCCCGGGGCTGGGGAGCGCCAAGAAGCCGCGTCCCGCTTCAGGCGACGCTGCCAAGAGCATCTCCCAGCCAGTGCGGCGTGGGGCTGCCGCGGAGGAACCGGCACGACCGCTGGAGCCGGATGGCTCCCAGGGCCCCGGGAGTCACGCAGCGACACCGACCCCGGGAAGCACCGCCAGGGGCCTGGGACCCTTTTGCTGGCAGCCGTGGCCGCTTTCTGCAGGACCCCCACGGCATTGCCCCACACCTCCGGCGTGAGGGGAGCCCCCTTGGCCAGGACCCACTGGGGAGGCTCGAACGGGGTCTGCAGCGTTTGCCAGCGGCTTTCCCTGGGCCCCGCGGGGGGTTTCCCGCACGCTCACGCCGTTACCTGGTTATCCGAGAGAGCCGACGGCTGCTCCTCTCCGCTCGCCATGGCCGGGCGGCCGGGAGCCGAGAGCCTTCCCGGCTCTTCTCCGCCACCGGGCCCAGCCTGGGGTCTGGCCGGCTGCACCGGAGCAGCTCCCACCGCCGCTGCTGGCTGGGCTCGCTCCACACCGTCTGCGGGCACACGGCTGCGGCTCCACCAGCCCGGCGCAGCCGGCGGAACCTGCCCAGCCGGGGCGGCAGGAGCTTCCCCACGGCCATGCAGGCGGCTACGTGCGAGCCCTGCAGCAGGGTGGGGACCAGCCCAGGCGAAGGCGCCGCAGCCTCCTTTGCACCTCCCCCGCACGGCCCCTCACCATCCCCTGCGAACCAGCGTGCGTGGGCAGACTTCTCCTTGCTAAAAGGGGAAACTGAGGCACGGGAGAAGGCTCAGCAGGGCAGAGGAAGCCTGTGCAAGGGGAGGCCCAGAGCCCCGGCCAGCCCCAAGACCATGGGCTATGCCAGGGGAGGGCCGATCTGCCGACACCGGGAGGCCAGGCGCGAGCAGGGACGGTGCGGCAGGGCTCGGTGCGGGTGACTGCTGGACGTGGTCGCGCCGCGGCCTCGCCGGTTGCTCGCAGGAGGAAGCTCTGGGAGGGAAAACCCACACGTGTGCATCTGCTGGAGCAGGGAGAGGGGCCTGCCGGGACAGCACCCGGGGGGGTTCAGACGTGGGTGCAAATGGGCCGTGCCTTGACCGAGAGGGCTGCGTTCGGCGGGAGCTGGCACACGACCGCGGGGTCCTGCCGATAACCACCCTGCGGCACAATGTTTCTCACCTAAGGGTGCGGACCAGGGCCACCAAACCCCAGGAGCCCCAACCTCGACGTTTTCTTCGCGCTTCAACGCGCCATCTCTGTCCGTCACGGGCTGATACCGTCCCCGGGGCAGAGCCGGGTGTTTTGGACCCCCCGTTGTGTTGAGCTTCCACCTCCAGTGACGCTCGTGTTTCCTGACAATCACGAGCGAGAACAGGTCAAATTCACCAGCCAAAAAAACCTGGTTTATTTTCACGCCTGTTCAAGCAGAGTTTTTGCAAGACCGAAGAGGAGGAGAACACCGCAGCTGGGCTGTGCCGTGCTGTGCCGTCAGCAGCCAGGGCCGGTGGCTCCGGCAGAGCCCAGCGCCGCTGGCAAGAGGCTCTGGAGCCCGGCAAAGCACGGCAGCGCCGAGCCCTGCCGGCTGCAGCAGCCTGGCGAGGGAGGCCGGGGGTACACACAGGCCGGCAGCCGGCCCACGCACCGCTCACCCCTCACCCCCCAGCGAGCAGAGTTACACTTCAAATGATGGGTTTTTTTATTTTATTTTAGTTTTATTTCAGGGATATTGGCTGACTGAAGAGGCGAATGAGGGACGTGGGGGAAGGGCTGAGGGACGGGGGAGCGGGGAGAGGGGCTGGAGGGGAAGAGGGAAGGGGATTGCACCGGGAGAGCTGCACGAGGTTGACGGCGAGGCAGGGGACGACCACCACAAAACCCACCAGGGCCCGGGGGCTCCTCCAGGTTCATCCTCCAGGCGGAGGCTCTTCCAGAAGAGCAGGAGGCAAAGGCAGAACGGGGATCCCCTCTCAGCCTCCCGCAGCAAAGCCCAAGGAGGCATCACTGCCCTCGGGCATCGCGAGGACGACTCCTGCGGGCTCCAGGGTGACGTGTTGAGCAACCCCCGTGGTTTCAGAGGCACCGCTGGGTTCAAACTGGGACCAGAGACCGGGCTCTTCCCAGCAGATCCCTTGGCCGAGCCAACACTCGCGCCGCTGAGAAGCGTGTTAAAGCTGAGCAGCCCGAGACCGAGCGCTCCCCGGCACAAACTCCCCAATTTCTGCCCAGTCGCCTCCACCCGAGCAGGACGCGGACCCCACGTGGGACCCCCTGCCCTCGGCCCGGCCTCTGCGCAGAGGCCCCGAGGAGCTGCGGCCCGCTCGGCTCTGCCACCCCCTCCCAAGACCCCCCGGCTCTGCCCGGGGCGTGTTTTCCCTGAGGGTTGTTGGAGGAGAAATCGGCACCGAGGGTTCCCTTCGCCCTCAGCCAGGTGGGAGCTGCGGAGGGGGCGCCGACAGGACAAGGACCGCGGCACGGCGGCGAGAGGGGGATGGACCCCGTCCTGCTCAGCCGCCAGAGCTCCCGGCGCGTCCTCCCATCGCACGGGCGCTCGCAGCCGAGCTCCGGTGAGGCAGGGAAGGGTGCGTTCACCGGGGAGCCCCGCTCGGCTCCCGCGGCCTCTCGGAGCCCCCTGCCCCCACCAGAAAACCAGCGTGTGCCACGCCGGCCTCACCGCGCACGCCGGGGCTCGGGTGAAACCGCGGCGGCGGCTGCAAAGCCGCGGCTGCACCAGCACCGTGCGCTTGGGTGGCTGGAACAGTGGCGGCTCCGCAACCCGGCCGAGCCGGCGGGGGCTGCCCAAGGCACCGGCGCTGCCCAGGGGCGCAGCAGCTCCCTGCCGAAGAGCCGCTGGGGCTGCGCGGTTGCGCCAAGGCCTTGGCGGGGCGGCGCGGCGTCGAGAGCTGCTCGTCGCCCCGCTCGTCAGCTCGGCTCCAGCCCCGCCAGAGGCCTGGGGATTGCGGCCGGCAACCGCCCAACAGCTCCGGGAGCAAAACATCCCGCCCTGGTGCCCAGAGCGGCCACCAGTCCGGCGTCAGCCCAAACCCTTCCCCGCGGGCGCTCTTCCAGCAGGCCTGGCCAGCGCGGCTCTGCCGGCCCCGCCGAGACGCTCCTTCCCGCCTCACGCCAACGGGCAGTGCCTGCTCGGGGGGGTTTCCCCTCCTGACCTGGCATACCCTTCGTTAAAGCGCTGGCACCCTGCGGCAGACCCCGGCTCAGGCAGAGAAACCCGCCCTGGGAGCCCGAAGCCCCCGTGTGAGCTGCCCCCGGCTTGGCTGCCGAGCCCCCCCGTGGCACTTGTGTCCCTTGAAGGGTCACTTCTCAGAGCCAGGTCCTGTCCTGGGGGGGGGCGGGAGGGATGCTGCACCCTCGGGTCCCCATCCCTGGGGACTGGGCGACCGGTGGGTGCCCTCTGGTGGCCCAGCACCCAGGGGATGGGCTCCCCAGGGACCCAGACTGTCCCTCCCCCCCCAGTCTGTCTCGACCATCGCCAGGGCAGGGGAGAGAGGGGAGGCAAAGCGAAGGCGAGGGGGTAACGCCGGGCTTTGGGGGCGGAACAGCGCGCTCCCCAGCCCGGGGCCTCTCAGGGCACCCAGAGCTCAACCAACGAAGGGCAAGGCAGGAGCTTACCGCCGCCCACCGAAGCCAGAGGCGATGCAAAACCCCCCCCCCGGCTTCCTTCCCGCCACGCTGGCCCCCTGCCCCGAGCCGTCGCCAGCCGCCCCAGCTTCTGCCCCAACGAGAGCGAGGCCTCGCCTCGCTTCCAAAACACCACCAGCCCCTCACCGAGACGCCCAAACACTCAGAAAACGGCTGCCCGAGGGTCGGTGGTGCCTGTTCCGGCCCCTCCTCCGTCTCTGCAGCGCCCTGGCTCCCCTCTCGTAACGGGGGCAGAAGGTGGAGGCACCAAAAGCGCTGCGAGGGGGCGCCCGCCGGCCTGAGGCTGGTGGGGGATCGCTGCTTGCGCCGCCGCAGTTCCCGGGGTCCCAAACCCCACGGGTGTCTCTCCCCCTTCCTGGGAAGCACCGGGAATGGCAGAGAAGCCCTGCTCGGCGAGAGCACGCCGGGACACCGGGCGGTGCCCGGCGCTATGAGGAGCTGCTGGGCCCACCGGGCTGGGTTTGGCTCTAGGCAAAAAATACCCAAACCAAACCAAACGACCCAACTTAGGAGAAATTGCTCAAGTTTTTCTGCATTTGGAGGATGCTGGTAGTTAAGGTTCCTCCTTCTTGCAGGTTTTCAGCTCTTTGTCTTATTTTAGCACCGCGGTAAGTGGCCCCCCGCCCCCCCTCCCCGCCTTCCAGCGTTAAAGCCTTTGAGTCACCAGCCTGTCTGGCGTTTGAAGACACACGCCAGCTCCAGCTAACAGAGCTCCTCACCCCTACGCCTCACAGGTAGGGATGCTGGGGTGTTTTTTTAAATTGTGTAAAAAAAAAAAAAAAAAGCATCAGTAGCTTCAATGTGATTTTTAAAAAGAACCAGGTTCCAACTGGGAGCAAATTCTCCCGTCAGAGAGCAAGAGAGCGCCGCGATCCGGCTGGAATCCTTGGCACGATCCCGCCAAGAGTGCTCGTGGCAGCGCAGCTCTTTGCTGCCAGCTCTCTGCTCCGGCGCCCGGAGGTCACAGCACCGGGGAAGGGGGCTCAGGGAACGACCAGCAAGGCGTCACCCCGCGAGGGCAGCGAGGAAGAGGAGCCACTGCCTCACCTCTTCCCCGAGAGCCACCAGCTGCCGTGGGCCGCGTGTTTCGCGACGGCCCGCTTCTCCTCCGGGCTGAAGTGCAGGATGGTCAGGATGGCCGTCAGGGTCTGCTGGCGGCCCAGGGCGTCCGGCAGCGTCAGGAACCTGTACACGATGTTTTTGAGGTACTCCAGGTTGGCTCCCTCCCGGCTCTTGTCTCTGAAGTTCTTCTCGATTTCGCTCCGGAGGGCGGACACCTCTTCCCGCCGCTTCTCCTCCTCCACCAGGAGCTTCTCCTGGAGCTGGTGAACTTGCCCTTCCAGCTTGTGCTTCTGCTTCCTCAGCGCCGCGATCTCCACCTCCTTGCGAGCCAGCTGCTCGGCGTACAAGAAGAAGGTGGGCTCGCCGGCGGCCGAGAGGTGAAGAGCCTGGGGGAGGACCTCCGCGGGGTCCTTGCCCGGCGGGTCACTGCTCGGACCCTCCGTCCCCGCCGCCAGGTGGCTCTTGGGCCCTTGGAGGCCGTACGGCGCCGTGACGGACCTCAGCTGCTCCAGCTCCTGGTCCTTCTCCGCCAGCACCGCCAGCGCCCGCTCCCGCTGTTTGTGCAGCTCCTCCTCCAGCCTCAGCGCCCGCTCCCGGTACTCCAGCCGGCACCGCTCCAACTCCTGCCGGTGGCTCTGCTGCAGCTGGGACAGCTCCTGCCTCTTGGCTTCCACCTCCTGCCGGTGCCGCTTCTCCAGCTCGTCCGAGGAGAGCTGCAGCACGACGTATTTCTCCTTCAGGTCCGCCAGCTGCTCCTGAGCTTCCTCCAGCTCCTTCGCCAGGTTGCCGTCTTTGGCCGACTTGTTCTTGAGAACCACCTGCGCCCTCACCTTGTACCTCTCGAACTCCTCCTTCAGCTGCTTCAGCTCCTGCTGGTAGTACAGCGCGGTGGCCTTCTCGCCGTCCCCAGCCTCCGTGCCCTTCGGCAGCTCCAGCTCGCACAGCTTCTCGATGTCCAGAGCCGACTGGCTCCTCCTGGCCGCCGCCTGCAAGAGCTTCTTCAGCTTCTCCATCCTGTCCTTGAGGACGTTGACGTCGAGGTTGGCCTCTTCCACGTGCGCGTCGGCGGGGGACCGGCTGGCGGCGGCGAGGGCCAGGGTTTTGTTCTCCAGGTCCAGCTGGACGACGCGGTCCTTCAGCTTCTGGATGACCGCCTGGTCCTTCTGCTTGGCCTTCTCGTACGTGCCGAGCAGCTCCGAGGCTTGGGACACTTGGCCCTCCAGGTCGGCCACTCGCCGCTCCTCCGCCTGGGCGCGCTGCCGGAGCTGCTCCTCCGCCTGCGCCGTCTGCGAGCGGGGAGACACGGGGCAGGGTTAGGGGAGCTCCGCGCCCCGGGGCGGGAGGGCTGCGCCCCACACGGGGGCTCGCTTCTGCCCTGCTGAGCTCCCCCCCAGCGCGGGGCCACCCCTTTCCCCCAAAAACCCGCCCGAGCCGCTGCGCTGACCCGCCCCTTCGCCTGTTTGGGGGTAAAACGAGCTAAACCCATTTTTGCTTTTGGGCGCCGCTCTGCAGAGGTCCCGGGGCGGGGCTCTCCGCGGGGGGAAGCGGCAAACGCGCGTCACGACCCGCTGCGGGGTTGGGTCGGGTTGGTTTTTTTACAACGTGCGTGTGCTCTGAAGCTTTTCTGACCACAACTTGCTTAAACCCCGGCGTTGGTGTAACTCGGGGGTTTCTGAGCAGCTCCGGCAAACGCCCGGTGTTCAGAGCTTTTACAGCCACCAAGGCCTGACTGACTCGGAAGTCCGGACCACGGCAGCACTCGACAGTCACCGTCACGAAATACAGCACAGCCGGAGCTGGGTCACCTGCACCTCCGTCAGTCAGAGACCACCTCCCAAGCCAAAAAAAAGGCAAATCGTATCGAGCCAGCGCGATGCTTCAGGTCAGAGAGAAGGAAACTCCTTCTAGACCGCAAGGAGGGGCGGCAGGTCCCCCTCGGGGGGTTACACCCATAAACGGGCCAATTTTGAGTTTTCAACAGAAACAGCCCCCGGGCCTGTCCCCGCCTGCTGCGGGGGTAACCCCGCCCCTGCCAGCGCCGGGTGGGGGGCCCAGCTCTCAGGGGGTCCCCACGCCGGCGGCCAGCTGCAAACCCGGTGCCAAACCCCCGATGCCAACCCCCCCCCGAGCGCGTAACGCCGCCACCCGCCGAGTCACAGAGGTCCCTCTTTTCCGCCACCCCCCCCCCGCTCTGCTCTCCCCACACCACGCAGCCTTGCTCCCCGACTTACCCCCCTCTTGCCCCAGAGCCCTCCGAGCTGCGCTGAGGGTCAGTTTGTACGGTGCTCCCTCCTCGGAGGGACAAGAGGGCGAGGTGGTGCCCCCCCTTCAGAAACCGTAGGTGGGGTGGGCGGTAAGGGGGCTTCAGCCGAGCTCCCCTGGCCCAGCGGACACACCCTGCAGCAGAGGGTGTTTCTGGGCTGGGGGAGGCCCCGCTCCCTCGGCTATGGTGGACAGAACCCCCTTGGAGCCCCCAAAGCGTCGCCCGCTGCGCCGGCGTCCTCATTAGCAGGGAAGGGAGACGAGGAGGGGGCTAAGGTGAGCAGGGCTCCGGGGCGGGACTGGCCAGGGACAAGGAAACCACCAGTGACCGAGACGCAGCAGCGCGCCCGGCCCCGAAGAGCCAAAGGCGTCGAGACGTCGCTGCGCCCCACGAGTGGGGATAGCGCTTGCTTTCTCCCTCTCTTGCTTGCTTGCTTTCTCTCCCTCTTGCTTTCTCCCTCTCCCTCTTTCTTGCTTTCTCTCCCTCTTGCTTTCTCCCTCTCCCTCTTTCTTGCTTTCTCTCCCTCTTGCTTTCTCCCTCTCTTGCTTTCACTTTTTTACTCTTTTTGTTCTTCTCTCTCCATATTATTAGACAGAATTGGGGAAAGCCATACCTCTCCCTGACCTGTGAAATATTACTAATGAAGTCCGTTATTGGTGCCAACCCACTGACCAAAGAGGGCCATGAACTCGCTGCCATTGCCGAGCATAGGGCCTCCGCCGTGCGGAGGAGAACCCCTTTCAAAGGCAGGACACCAAAGATCCGCCCACCCCGAAACCCGCCGAGTGGGCCGGGCCGGGATCACAAACAGCTCTGGTTTTCCTCGGGGCCCATCATCCCACCCACCAACGCTCTCACCTACTTCAAACCTCTGCGGGGACTGGGAAGGGGAATGTGTTCTCCTCCAGCCTCCAGCCCTGCCCCCAGCGCTGCCGACACGTCCCCCAGCGCGAGCTGCTCCGGGGCCCGGATGAGGAATTACCTTCTTCATCTCCTGCAGCAGCTGCACTTGGAAGTGGCTCTTCAGGCCGGCCATCTCCTCCTGCAGGTCCTGCACCCGGGGGTCGGGCTTGCTGCTCTCCTCCCGAGCAGCTCGCAGCTCTCTCTTCAGCTCTTCCACCTCCCGCCTCAGCTGCCCGAGCTGCAGCTCGTAGCCCTCGGCGCGGTCGGCCAGGCCCGCCCTGCCGGCCAGCGCCTCCCTGGTCTCCTCCAGCTTCAGCTCCGCGTCCTGGCGGCAGCTCCTCTCGTGCTGCAGCAGCTTCTGCAGCTCCCGCAGCATCACGCCGTGGTCGCCCTGCTCCCGGGCTCGGTCGTGCTGCTGCGTGATCAGACGGGCTTTGGTCTCGGCGAGCTGCTCCTGGACCGACTGCAGCTCCGCCTCCAGCTTCTCCGCCTCGCCCTCCGCCTTCCTCACGGCGTCGTCCAGGTCCTGCTTCATCTTCTTCTTGTCCGCTTGGTACGAGGCTTCCATGCGGGACTTCTCCTGCGTCACCGTGGCCAGGGCGCTGGTCAGGGTGGCCAGCTGGGTCTTCAGCTGGACCACTCTTTTATCAGCCTCGCTCGCCGCGGCCGCCCCGTCCCCGCTGCTCGTGCTGACGCCGCTCTCCGACCCGCTCGTCTCGTCGGATTTAAGAGAGGAACCGGCAGTGGCCGCGGGCTTGTCGTCCTCAGAGCCTGCCTCGCCCTTGGTGCTGGCCAGGCTGGCGGCGGTGTCGGCGCTGGTGGCGGTCCCCACGCTGTCTTCGCTGTGAACCGAGCTCCTGTCGTCGGCGGCATCGGCGAAGGAGCCGCCGGCGCCGGCCAGGGGCGCGGGCTGAGCGCCGCTCGGGCCGACATCTGCCTCGTGAGACACGGAGAGGACCTTCAAGCTGGCTTCCAGGGCTTCCTTCTCCTTGAGCAGGCTCTTGTAGGCTCTGACGACATCCTTCAGCCGCACCTGGTACTGAAGGAGCTGCTTCTTCTGCGACTCAATAGTCTCTAGAAGGTCTTTTTTACTCGGGCCACCCCCGAAGTTCATGCCAAACTTCTCCATCATTCGCGCAGCCTGAAAGGGGAGAACAGCAGCACCAACGCTGAATGAGCGGCAAAGCCACGCTGGCCATCGGCAGGAGGGCGTGGCTAAGCAGGACCACGGTCCCGACAGCCCCCCAGGACCCCCCCAGGGGTGACGGCTCTGAACTCACTCCTGCTGCCCCTCGGGTGCCTCAAGCTCCTCCACCAGGGCCAGAGAAAACGGCTTGAACGCCTCACAGCGGGATCTGCCGCGGCAGCCGCTCCCCCTCGGGTCACCCACGGGGGGGGGCGGGGGGGGGGGTTTACACCCGTAAATGAGCCGATTTTGAGTTTTCAACAGAAACAGCCCCCGGGCCTGTCCCCGCCTGCTGCGAGGGTAATCCCGCCCCTGCCAGCTCCGGGTGGGGGGCCCAGCTCTCAGGGGGTCCCCACGGCAGAAGGCGGGTTCGGGGGGCCAAGCTGCGGGGGAGGGACTCGGGGGGGGGGGGGGGGGGGGGGGGGGGCAGCCGCTGGGGCAAAGGGGCTGCAGTGCAGCGGCAGCAGGGATGGGACAGAGGGGCCGCGGGGGGCAGCGAGAGACTGTGGGACAGGAGCAAGGGGGCCCGTGGGGCGGGGGGGGCTCGTGGGAGGCCCGTGGGGCGGGGGGGGGCTCGTGGGGCAGAGGGGACCCGTGGGGCGCAGGGGGCCCGCGGGCCCCGGGGGGGGGGGGGGGGGGGCAGAGGCGGCTTTGGGGCAGTGGCGGAGAGGCCGGTGAGCCCGGGGCGGGGGTCGCGGGGGGCGGTTGTGGCCGGGGGGGGGGGGGGGGGGGCGGCCGGGGGGGGTTCCCGCTGGGCGGGGGCGTCCCCAAGGCAACCCCCGGGTCACCACAGGCCTTACCTCCGGGCCGGCACCCGCTGCGCAGGCGCAGAGAGCCCCGCGCCACTTCCGCCTGACGCCTCCTGCCCGCTGCGCATGTGCGTCAGAAAGGCACGGAAAGGCCTGCAGGCCTTGCGGGTAGGGGGTGTGGGCAACGGGGCGGGGCTATAGGAGGCGGGGCCAAACGTCACCGAGCGTGCCGGGGGAGGCGGGGTTTCCCAGCAGGGCGGGGGCGGTACAGTGCGGCGGGGGCGGGGCCGATCCTTGAGGGGCGTGGTCTGACAGTGCAGGGAGCCGAGACGGCAGCCGTGGGGTCGGGTCGGGGGCGTGGCCTGTTGTGCGGGGGCGGGGCCCGGTACGCGGGGCGGGGCCTGCGGCGCGGCGGAGCGCGGAGGCAGCGGGGTGGCAGCGCGGCCGTCCCGTCCCGTCCGTCCCGTCCGTCCGTCCCGTCCCGTCCCGCCGCCGCCGCCATGGGCCTCACGGTCTCCGCCATCTTCTCCCGCATCTTCGGCAAGAAGCAGATGCGGATCCTGATGGGTGAGCGCGGGGGCGGCGGGGCAGGGCCGGGCGGGGGATGGGGATGGGGCACGTACCGGTACCGGCGCCGCTGACGCCGCCTCCTCGTTGCAGTGGGGCTGGACGCCGCCGGTAAGACCACCATCCTCTACAAGCTGAAGCTGGGTGAGATCGTCACCACCATCCCCACCATCGGTGAGTGCCCCGGCACCGGGCTGGGCCCCCATCGAGCACCGGGTACCGGGCAGGGACCCCCACCCTGCCTCTGACAGCCGGCACCGGCTGGGCCCCCATGGAGCACCGGGTATGGGCAGGGACCCCCACCCTGCCTCTGACAGCCGGCACCGGCTGGGCCCCCATGGAGCACCGGGTATGGGCAGGGACCCCCACCCTGCCTCTGACAGCCGGCACCGGCTGGGCCCCCATCGAGCAGCGGGTACTGGGCGGGGACCCCCACCCTGCCTCTGACAGCCGGCACCGGCTGGGCCCCCATCGAGCACTGGGAACCGGGCAGGGACCCCCTGCCACATCCCGCCGGCCACGCCACCCACCCGGGTCCTGCCTTCCCCTGGGTGCTCCGGGCCGAGCCCTGGTGCCCCGCGATCAGCCAGGGGCCACGTGGGGTGAGACGTGCCATCTGACAACGCCCAGCGCCCCGTCCGCCCAGCCGTTACCCTCCCGTTACCCCGTGCCTGTCTGGATGCTGCAGCACGGCTGCCGGTGGTGCCTGGTGGGGAGCCTGGCTCGCACCCCAAAATGCCCCTCGTGGTCCCCGGGCTGAGTCGCCAGGTCAGGGAGGCTGGTTACCCGCAGGGTACCACGCCGGCCAGTGCCGCTGAACATCGTTAAGTGACCTGGGTGATGGGGAGGGAGCCCCCTCGGCAAGCTTGCGGGTGGTCCTGAGCAAGGAGGAGTGGCGTCACACTGGAGGGTCCTGCTGCCATCCAGGGTGGACCTGGGCAGGGTGGAGAAACGGGCAGAGGGACCCAGGGGAATGCCAAGTCCTGACCTCAGAGAGGAGCAACCCCAGGCATCGGTGCAGCTCTGGGGGGAAGGCCCTGGCCGTGCTGGTGGGGGGGAACCTGGGCAAGCACCAGGCACGTGCCCTTGTGGCTTGGGGCCACCAGAGCCTGGGCCGAGCCCTGAGAATGGGTCAGGAGAGGAGCTCCTGCCCCTCTGCTCAGCTCTGGGGGTGGTGGGTCTGGTGCTGGGCTCCGCGGTGCAGGAGAGACGGGGCCGTGCTGGAGTAAGTCCAGTGTGGGACCGCGGCGATGGGGAAGGGACGGGAGCATCTCTTGGACGAGGACAGGCTGGGAGAGCAGGGGCTGCTCAGCCTGGAGAGGAGAGGGCTCGAGGGCGATCCCCTCCGTGTGTGCAAATCCTCAGCTGTCCCCAGAGGCAGCGGGCGCCCTCTCCCCATGGATTTAATCCCCTCCTGCCCCCTCCGCAGGGTTCAACGTGGAGACAGTGGAGTACAAGAACATTTGCTTCACCGTCTGGGACGTGGGCGGCCAGGACAAGATCCGACCCCTCTGGAGGCACTACTTCCAAAACACGCAGGTACCAGGGGGGGTCAGGGCAGGGATAAACTTCCTCAGCTGCAGCGGGGCTGGCCCGGGGTTCCCCGGGGCTTGCGGCCTGATCCTGCCCGACCTGGGGGTGGGAGCGGTGGCAGGGAACGTATCCCGGTCCCCGGTGCGGTGGCTCCACTGGGGCGGCACGTGGGTGTTTGCCCCATGGGAGGGGAGCGAGGCGAGGGGGCAGCGCCGTCCCTGGGATGCTCTGGTGCTGCGGGGGGTGCACGGGGGGGCCCCAGGGGAGCAGTGGGGCTGCCTGCAGCCCGCCTGGGATGTCCCCCGCTGTTCTCCGCGCAAGCTGCCCACTCCAGCCTGGCTTCTCCCGCAGGGTCTCATCTTCGTGGTGGACAGCAATGACCGAGAGCGAGTGCAGGAGTCTGCCGACGAGCTGCAGAAGATGGTGAGTGATGGTGGGGGGATTCGGGCTGGCGGGGAGGTGGGCGTCCCCCAGCCCTCCTCCCGCTCGCCCGGCTCTGCAGCAGCGCCTGGCTGGGTGCG
Source organism: Leptosomus discolor (assembly GCF_034619465.1). Lineage (NCBI taxonomy): Eukaryota > Metazoa > Chordata > Aves > Leptosomiformes > Leptosomidae > Leptosomus > Leptosomus discolor. The sequence continues at coordinate 218,314,751 of NC_141391.1, read as the reverse complement.
AGGTGAGACCCGGAGCAATCGCAAGGGGGAAAAACGGCCGAGAAAACGCAGTTCTGGGGTTTGCTTAGTGAGGGCTTTGCCAGCGGAGCGCACGGGGAGGGGGGGGCAGCATCCAGAAGTGGTGCCCGAAAGCCAGCCTGCGGGGCGGGGGTCCTCGGTGCGGCTCTCGGTGGGGGGCAGCGCATCCTTGGGGTGGGAAGCTGGCGCAGAGCGGAGCAGCGTCGCAGCCTGAGAGCGGGGAGAAGGGCCGGGCAGATGCCCGCTGCCTGCTTGCCGCTGTTCGGAGAGCGTCGTGCCCGCCCTCTTGCACTGTCCCCGCGGTGGCCGCTGTGTCCCCGCATCCCTGGAGCCCCTCGCTCCAATGTGTCCCCTCTGCGAAGGGCGCGGGTGCTCCTGGAAGAGCATCCCAGCGCACCGAGCCCTCCGGGCAGCGATGCTGGAAGCGAGCCGAGGAGCTGGAGAGTCCTCCCGGCTCCTTGGGTCTGCCCGAGCCTGGGGTGCCGGCGCTGCGGAGGCTCCCTGAGGGCTCCCCGAGGGCCCCCCCTCCGGCTCAGCCGTCCCCACTCCCCCTGCAGCTGCAGGAGGACGAGCTGCGGGACGCCGTCCTGCTGGTGTTCGCCAACAAGCAGGACATGCCCAACGCCATGGCGGTGAGCGAGCTGACCGACAAGCTGGGGCTGCAGGCGCTGCGCAGCCGGACCGTGAGTGACCCGGGGCGCCGTCCCCCGTCCCCGTCCCTGCGGGAGGGACCCGTGGGGCTGCTCCTGGGGCGCGGCGGGCTGCCGGGCTGCAGGGCTCGAAGCCCCTTTCTCCGTCTCGCTCTGTTTTGCAGTGGTACGTGCAGGCGACGTGCGCGACCCAGGGCACGGGGCTCTACGACGGGCTGGACTGGCTGTCGCACGAGCTCTCCAAGCGCTAGCTGGGCCGGACGAGCCGGGGACGTCTCTTCCAGCTGCTCTTTGGTTTGGGTTTCTTTGTTTAATTTGGGGCGGGGGGTGTTTTTCCTTTCTCCCAGGCGTGGCCTCGTCTCTTGTGTGTTTATCTGGTAGGACTTGAACCTCAAGGACTCTTCGGGCAGCTCCACGGTGTCCTGCCTTCGCCCCGCCAGCGCTGCGTGCTGGCCGCCCTCCCCACCTGCATGTGCCGTCTGCGAGAGCTTGCCCGCAGATCTGCTGGGGTGGCATGTCCCCAAGTGTCCCCGGAGCCGGCGGTGGGAGGCTGAGCGGGGCTGGGAGGCAGCCCTGCCGCTGCGGGACGGGAAGGATCCTCCTTTTTATCCTCCAGTCAACTTTATAGCTCTCTTTCTCGCGGGGAGGGGGGGCGTATGGCTGCGTAACGTGCTGTTGTATATCGAGTGATTAAACACCACCACTTTGTACCCTGCGCCCGGCGCATTTCTGGCTGGCTCCGGGTGCCACCTTAGAACCTCGCTCCCCAACTCCCATCTCCCACGAGCATCTCCGGGCACGGGGATTTGGGCCCTAATAAAACCCTGTGTGTGCCGTGCCGGGACGCAGAGTTGCAAGCTCATTCCCTCATCCTCTGGTGCCAAGAGGGGGTCTGACCTGCTTTATAGCTGCGCCGGGGTGCTCTCAGGGTCGGCGTTGCCTCCGAATGGGGCTGGCCCTGCGGGGTCAGCTCAGGCTGCGTGCGGCAGGAGTGCTAATTGGGTCATAATTACTGGGACTGGGCAAAACCGAGCGTTTGGCAGCCCAACGGTGGCCATGCTCTGGCAGCGAGGGGCCGAGCCGCTGGCACTGGGAGAAGGGGGAGCAGACTGGTGCTGGGTGCTGCCTCCAAAAAGCCCCAGGCTGGCTGGCGGGAGGCAGCAGGCATGGAGCATCCATGGGGAGCATCCCTGTGGGGTTACGCTGGCTGTCCCCCCAGACTGTCCCTGCTGGGGTGCATCGCCTGTCCCCCCAAGCTCTCCCTGTGGGGTTACACTGGCTGTCCCCCCAGGCTGTCCCTGTGGGACAGAAAAATGGGGGGGGACAGGATGGGACCAGGGGGTTCTCCTGCGCTTTGGTGCAAGTTTTCCCTGGAGCACTTGGCTCTGGGGTGCAGCACCATGGTGCTGGCTCGGAGCGAGCGTCGCTCACGATGCAAAGACCCCGAGAGCAGTGCCACGGGCGGGGAGCCCAGGGTGGATGAGAGGCACCCGAGGTGGCCCCGGGGTGGAAGGTGGGGGTTGAGCCATGGCCTTTGCAGCAGGGGACAAGGTGGTGCCGGTGGCTTCGCTCGCTGCCACGGCTCCTGGGGGACAGTTGGTCGAGATGGGTGACGTTTCACGGCGATGTTGTCTCACCCGTGCCCGTCAGCTCCGGGTGCCAGGCTCCCTCCCCTGGGTCGTGCGCGGTCCTGCTGGTGCTGGGGACAGCCGTGTGTCCCCATCTCCCAGCGCAGCAGCCTGGGGGGGGACACAACTCTACGGCCGACACGCACAATCCCCCCCGTGCCCCGCAGCGTGGGGCTGGAGCCCCGCTCGCCCCGCTCTCGGAGAGCCAGGGAACAAAAGGACCGCCGCTCACTGCAAATAATTTAATGCCCCATTTAGCACCAGTTCCTCCAGCCTGGCCTGGCCATCACCCTCAGGCTGAGATGAAGTGCCCCGAAGGTGCCAGCTGCAAGGCCGTGGGACGTCCCCTTTGGCACCTCCGAGCCGGCAGCCCGGGAGCACGCGTGCCGTGATGCCCCTTGCAGCCCTGCCGGTTTGCTGCCCGCCCTGCCCTGGCCACGTCCAGCCTTGCTGGCCCACGGCCCCTGACACCAGTGGGTGCCCAGCTCCTCCAGCGGTGTGGCCAGGACACATCCCCTTGGCAGCTGTCGGTGCTGCCAGAGCCTGGAGGCAGGAGAGCAGGCAGGAGATCAGGCAGGAGAGCAGGCAGGAGGGCAGGCAGGAGGGCAGGCAGGAGAGCAGGCAGGAGAGCAGGCAGGAGGGCAGGCAGGAGAGCAGGCAGGAGGGCAGGCAGGGGATCAGGCAGGAGAGCAGGCAGGAGGGCAGGCAGGGGATCAGGCAGGAGAGCAGGCAGGAGAGCAGGCAGGGGATCAGGCAGGAGAGCAGGCAGGAGAGCAGTCAGGGGATCAGGCAGGAGAGCAGGCAGGAGGGCAGGCAGGAGAGCTTGCTGCCCGCTTGCTTCTCCGGGAGGGGGTGGCCGGTGCCCAGGGCATTGCCCAGTCGCAGCAAAGGGCAGGGGGGGCAGCGAACACCCCGGCTGCACCCCGAGCCGGGAGGGAGCCCACCACCACGCCGCGGCGGCGCTCTCGGTGGGATGCCGCCTTCCTATCAGCTACCGAAGGGCTGAGGGTGCGGGGGGGGGGGTCCTGTCCTGCCCCCCCCCTCCCTGTGGACACGCACCCCGAGGGCTGGCTCCTCACGGGCTCCCAGCACCCTGCAGCGGTTTGGGTGGCCCAGGGGGGCACCTGCAGCCCCGCCCGGCCCCGCTGACACGGCCCGACACCACGCGGACGGGCACATCGGTACCAGCCGCTCTGCTGAAGTCTCTCCTGGGGGTCCGGCGATTTTTCGGCGCTTTGGGAGGGCTGGGTATGAAATCGCGGTGCCGCACGGCCCGGGGGACGGCGACCGCGGCAGCCCCCCAAAAATACCCCTGTCCTAGGTTACAGTGTAAAATGTGCCCCAAAAAAGTATTCTATGACCATCTTCAGGAGCTGTTGAGACCAGGTGGGGCGGTGCTCCCTGCCTCCCCCCTCTGGACTATCTCCTGTTACTGGGCACAACAATGCCTTATCGCCTGACTCATCGATAACTCGCTCCTGGGCTATCTCCTGTTAATGGCCCATCAAGGAACTGCCTCACGACTCCCCATCCCATTGTGAGATGCTCCGCCCGGGGAGGGGGGGGAAGGAGCCAAGCAGTCCATGCCAAATAAAAACGGAGATCTCCAACACCCTAGCAGCCTTTCTTCCACTGGATTCCCAGAGGAGCTTTTCCCCCCACTGGAGTTCCAGAGGACAAGAGCTACCTACCTACCACTGGACCTTCGGAGGAAGACCAGACCCTTTTACAAGATCGCTGCTTCCACAGAACTACACCCATCACTTCAGGAGGACTGCAGCCACCATCTGATCGGACTGCTACTGCCACCCTAACAGGGGGTCAGGTTGTATTCCTGACTCTGTCGGTGTAAACCAGTGGGTTGTTTGTTTTTTCCTTGCCTTGTGTTATATATATATATATTAGTAAAGAACTGTTATTCCTATTCCCCATGTCTTTGCCTGAAGGCCCGTTAATTTCAAAATTATAATAATTTGGAGGGAAGGGGGTTGCACTTTCCATTTCAAGGGAGGGTCCTGCCTTCCTCCGCGGACACCTGTCTTTCAAACCAAGACAACCCCCAAACCCGGCCGAGTCGCTCCGTGATTCTGGAAGGAAAAGGCTCCTTCGGAGCTGCCGCGGCTGCTTGGAGGCCCCAGACTCGCGGGGGCGTTTCGCAGCCTCGCATCGCCCGCCCGCAGCTTCGGTGTTGCCGGGGCGCAGCGGGGGCTGTCGGGCACGGTCCTGGTCTGCCACCCTGGTGGCAATGCCACCCGTCTTGTCCCCATCCGTGTCCCCGGGGCTGAGCGTGGTTGAAATCCCAGCGCCGTGTCGTGGAGCTGCCTGGGGCTGTGCCGGCTGTTGGCAGGAGCGGCTCCCTCTGCCCCGTGTGCCGCGGGCTGTGCGACGCCGGGGGGCTTGGGGTGGCCTGGGGCATCCTTGGTCACCTCCGTCTTGTGAGTCTGCTCCGGCATCGGAGAAGTGGGAATGGGGACACCGAGGCTTTCCCCGCCAGGCAGCTGGTCGGTAATACATGCCACGAGTTTGGCGGGTCTCAGCCCGCCTCTCCGCGCTGCCCCGCTCCCGGGATGCTGCCACACCTCACCCGAAATCATTTTTTTAACAGAAATTATTTTTTCTTGCTTAAAAGGATGCAAACTGAGCTGGAGCCCAACGTTGTCTCGGGGAAGCAAGGGCAACGCTGGGCTGGCCGGTCGGCGCTCTGCAGTCGGGAGTGATCTGCCGAGGCTGGGCTCCCGGGCAGGGGCTGGGGACGGTGGCACCGGGACATGCCCCTCTGGGGCTGCGAAGGGGGAAAGCCCTCGCCTTGGGCTGAGCCCCCCCCAGCTGATGTCCTGTGGCTGAAGGAAACAACCTTTATCCTTCAAATCAAACCATTTCACCAGCCTGCAGCAACCCTCCGTGCCGGGGCCGGGTGCCTTTACCCCGGCTCCACCGTTAAATTCAACTCCTGAACAAACAGAAGCCCAAAACTTTGTATTTGGACCAAGGACGTGCCGTGCAGCCGGGACCCATTGGCTCGGCGAGGTCTTGAGTCAGGGTGGAGGCACCGGCGTGGGATCCGGGATGGCTGGAGCTGGTCCCGGCTGCGCCGCACCATCCTGCCCGCGATACCGCAGCTCGGGGGCTCACCAGCAGCTACACCAGGGGGGCCCCTCCTGCACAGCCCCTGTTCGCCAGCTCCAGAGACTCCCCAGTGTTCTGGCTAGGAGAGCCCCCTCCGGGGTAGGGGTTTCTCCATAGGGGCCAGGAAAAGCCCCCATTTAGTGGCGGAGTGTCCCCCACTTCCAACAGCCCCCGATGGGAACCGGTGCTTCGTGGTGCCGCGGCGGGGACGCAGTGTGAGCCTGGCAGCAGGAGAAGGGGTCCCTGGCCGGGACCCTGTGCCCCCGCTGCTCCCCATCCTCCCGTTCCCTGGCCCCCGGAGCAGAGGCGTCGAACTGGGGATGGTGAGAAATGCTCCAGCACGATGAGGGGGTCTGCAAGGTGCTCGGCTCCCACTGCCCGACCCCAACCACGGCCCTGGGGATGTAGTTGTGGTCCTGGTCCCCACAAGCCACCCGAGGAAGAGGCCAGTGGCCAGGCAAAGCCTGAAGCTTTCGGTGGGCATCACCCCGCTGCGGAGGGGCACGGTTTGGGGAGCTGCTGGGGGCTTGTCCCGGCCATGCTGTGCCCCGACTGGAGCTGGGCTGAAAACACGGTCTGGGATCAGAGGGGGTGTGGGGCCGGGGAGAGGGGCTGCAGGGTCTGTGGGATGGGTCGGGGGGTGCCACAGGAGATGAGGGTGGTCCAGGGGGAGCAGCCAGCCAGATGACGAGTGCGTGGGGCGGCTGTGGGGACCCCCGCTGTCTGTCCGGCTGCTCCTGAGTGAGCTGCAAGGGATGGTCCCCGGCAAAGCCTCGCACTTGGACAGGGCGAGTGACGGTTCTGCGGGCTGGCAGGGCTGTGCCGCAGCCGGCAGCACCGGAATAAACCCCTTGCCCAGCTGGGTAAGGGGCACAATCACCCCCCCATGTGCCAGCAAGGCTTTGCGCCCCAAACCTGGGCAGTGCGGCGGGGTGCTTTCCCCTGAGCACCCACCCCCTCTGCCCCACTGGACCTGGGGGGTGACTGAGCTCCTGGGAGGGAGACGGGGAGCGCCGGTTTGGAGGGGACAGGCGGTGAGCTGATGGTGGCCCGGCCGTCACCGACGTGCACCCGTGCACAGACACCCTCGACTCACCGCGGTCTGGGTGAAGGAGCTCCCCTCCACCTGCCGGAGGGTGTATTGGGGTCCCCCGTCTCACCGGGGACCCTCAGAGCCAGGGGCACATCGGTGTGTGGAGGCGGGCGAGGGGGTCTGGCGAACTGGTGTGGAGCGGTGGCGCGGGGGGGCTCAGCGGGGGTGCGGGCAGCAGGCTGGCGGCGGGGTGCAGGTGAGCCCGGGGGGGCAGGAGGGTGAAGCGGGGGCCCTCCAGGGGCTGCCAGGGAGCCGGAGGGGGGCTGCCACCGGGAGCCAGGCCTGCGGGGTGGAAACCGGGGCTCAGGCGGCGCGTGGGGCTGGGGAGCATTGTCCCCCAGCCCCCCAGCCCCCCTCTGCCGTGGGGCGGGGGACACCCACCCCACAGCAGCCACCCCACAGCGCTGCGGGGCGGGGGCCAGGTGGGAAGGGGGAGCAGCTCCCTGCGCCCTCCAGCACCCCGTGGGGTCCCGCGCCCTGCCGCCAGCTCCCACCCTGGCCCTACCCGGGGGTCCCAGCCCCTCTCCCTGCCCTTTTACCGCAGCAAGCATCATCCCAGGCGCCGGGGCCGGGGGTGCAGAGGTGCAGCGGGGCTGGGGGGTCAGGGTGGGCGGCGAAGCCGTGGCTGGGAGTGTGGCCGTGGAGGGGCTGCGGCGAGCCAACGGACGTGGCCGGGAGGTGCTGCGTGGGGAGCAGAGAGCGGGGTGTCACGGGGCGTCCGCGGGGATGCTTTGGGACCAGGCCACCCCGGAGGGGACCTGCAAAGTGTCACCCTCCAGGGTGGCTCCAGAAATGGCTCCTCGGGGAGAGCAGCCCCCCAGGGGAGCTCAGAGCAGCCGGGCAACGGGAGCGTGGGCTCCAGAAGGTGCTCCATGCTGGGGTCCCAGCGAGGCCTCCTCATCACCCTGGCTGGGAAGGGACCCCCGGCCATCTCCTACCTGTGCGGAGGCGGTGGCTATCGCAGAGGGGGGGTGGAAGGCAGCCACGGCTGCCCCGTGGGGCAGGATCCAGTCGCACCAGGAGCCTGCGTGGGGAGAGGCAGGGAGGGCAGCGTGCTGGCTCAGGGACCGCACCGGCCCCCGGTCCTGGTTTTGGGATGGGGAGGGCTGCCTCTTACTGCGGGGTGGGCACGGAGCGGCCGTGTCCTCTCCCCAGCTCCCAGCAGGGCTCTGGAGCTGGGAAGCAAACCCGGACATCCCGGTGCCAAATCGCAGCCACGCACCCACCCAGGGTGGTCCCCGGACACCGGTCCCCTTCCCAGGCATGAGATCCTGCGTCCCGTCCCCTCCGCCCCTGGGCTGTCACCTGCACCGCCAGCCTCCAGCTTCTGCTTGGCCTCCCGTCTCCATTTCGCCCTTCGGTTTGAGAACCAGACCTGAGGAGGAGAGAGGGGGCTGAGGCTGCCGGCCCCCCGTCCCGGGGCATCCACGGCCCGGGCAGCGCTCCGGCTCCTTGGCACCGCTCTTCGCCCTGGACACGGGCTCTTCACACACCCCGGGCATGGGCTTGGGCACGGGCAGACGAAAGGGTTTGGTCCTGGGTCTTCTCCACCTCATCGGGCTGCAAGCACACGCCAGGCTCCGGGGTGCGTCTCCGGCACGGGAGACACGTGTGTGCATGGCTGGGCATTGCCGCGGTGTGGGGTGATGGCGGGAGTGGGTGGCCCTGCCCCGGCAGAGCGGGGGGGCTCGCTGCTGTCACCGCCCGGGGCACCGAGACAGCCGGTGGTGGTCTGTGGCTGGGAGGGGAAGGGGCTGCCACGGACCTGTGAAGGTTTGCCAGCAGCGCCGGGGTGTCTGCCCGGAGCTACCGAGCGTGTGAGGGGTGTGTGCCAGGGAGTGTGCCACGGAGTGTGCCACGAAGCGTGCCATGGACTGTGCCATGGGGTGCACCACAAGGCGTGCCACGCAGCACGCCACAGAGCATGAAATGCAGCATGCCACCCGTGCAGCGTGCCACGGAGCATGCCATGGAGTGTGCCATGGGTTGTGCTATGGGGTGTGCCATGGGCTGTGCCACGGATTGTGCCATGGGGTGTGCCATGGATTGTTCCATGGGGTGCACCACAAGGCGTGCCACGCAGCACACCACGGAGCGTGCCATGGCTCCGCAGTGCTGTCCTCTCCTCCCCTGCACCCCTGCCCTGCGGCACCACCCTGGGGTCCAGCAGTGTCCCCACAACCTCCCAGGCCCTGTGCTGGCCCCACGGCGGGGCAGAGCCGTGGGGAGCAGAGGCTGGGTGCGGGGCCGGAGTGGTGGTGGCGCTGGGACGGGGCATGGAGTCCATCGTGGCAGTGCCACGCAGGCGGGCGCTGTCTCCGGCAGAGATGCTGGGCACAGGGGGCGCAGCCTGAGGGTCCCGCTCCCCCAGCCCTGCCCTGGTGTCCTGGCAGATGTGAGAGACTGCCACGTCCTGACGAGCCAGCCCTGCCCCGCTCCTGCCCGTGCCCGGCCATCAGCGGGTAGAGACCCCCGAGCTGGGGACAGAACCCGCTCTTGGGGGTCACTCCCCCCTTGCTCGCTGCACACCCGCTGCCCGCCTGAGCCCGCTCCCGCCTCTGCCACCGCCACCAGCAGCGGCACGGTTTGGAGATGTCCCTGCGTGCCAGGAGGGAGCCCTGTCCCCACCCCGTGCTGCTGCGGCTGGGATACTTTGGCTGACAGGATCAGTCCAGGCACGCTCCCGGCCGGAGAACGGCAGTGTGGGGGGTGTCCCCTTACCCTGATGGTTGTGTCGGGGAGCTGGGTGGCCACAGCCAGTCTCTCCCGGGTGATGGCGTCCGGATATTGTCCCCTCTGGAACTCTGCAAGGGGAATACGGGTGAGATCAGGCACCCCCAGCACCGCGGCAGGCGATGCCAGGACACACGGCTGCAGCCGGTCCGGCGCCAGACCCCGGCGCCGGCAATTCGGAGCGGTTTGGGGCACCTCAGCGGTGGCCACGCCGTGCGAAGGAACACAAAGCGGCAATGCCCTCCCTTGGGAATGACCCCGCTCCATCCCGGCACCCCGCGGCAGCTCGGGGCAGGCGTGCCGAATGCCCCGGCGTCCCGCCAGAGCCGCACCTTTCTCCAGGGCCTCCGACTGCTGCCTGGAGAAGATGGTCCTGCTCCTGTGCCGGGTGCCCAGCGGGAGCCGCCAGCCGGCCGCAGAGCCCCGTGGAGGGTGCTGGGTGCTCGGGGAGACGGCAGCACCCGCTTCGGCGGGCGAGCGGCAGCCTGGGGGGTGCGGGGTGGCGGTGACGGCGAGAGGGGACCCTGCGGGGACAGAAAGGTGGAAGGTGGTGGCGGGACCTGGCCCTGGGGGCTCCCCGGCTGGGGCTGGGGGGGGCCAATGAGCCCCTTTGCTTTGAGGGCAGAGGGTCAGTGCGGGAGGGTGCGGAGGAGCCGCTTGCACGCACACGGGTGTGCCCACGTATGCGCCCGCACACCGGGACGTGCGCGCAGCCGAGAGCTCTCCCGTGGGGTGCCCCCACCCCCAGCCCCTGCTCCCCAGCGTGTGGCACCCAGCAAGGCTCACCCCGTGGCAGCGGGTCCCCCGCAAAACCCCGCTCGGCCGCCGGCCGCAGGTCGCTGGGCAGGTTCCTCAGCACCCGGTTGATGGAGGAGACCTGGGCAGGGAGAGACGGGGGGCTGCGCCACGGGCAGGGGGTGCAGGACCCCGCAAAGGGCGGGAGCTGGGGGTGGGTGCTGGGCAAAGCCCCGCAGCCTGCGGTGGGCATCCCTCCGCTCGCGGCAGGAGCCGGAGCCGGGCTCGGGCAGCACCGAGGTGGGAAGGAATCGAGGCTGATGCCCCAAAGCTCGTCTCCTCAGCACGTGCCAGGGACTCTCCGTGCTGGGGGGCCGTGCCCACCTGCTCCGCTCTTTGTCGATGCAGGCAACCCTTTAGTTTCGGTGGGTTGGCAATACCGAACGTGAGGTGATCTGCACCTCGGGGGCTGGAGACGGTGAGATTTATGGGGGGGGGGGGGGGGGGGGGGTCTGCCATTAGGCAGCACAGCTCGCCAACGCCGCAGGTCGCTTTTCGTGGTCTCTGCCGACCAGTGGCACGTGTAACAGACCCACCGTGGCGTCCCAACACCCGTGACAACAGCCAGGCTCGCTGGGGACGGCCAGCGGGGCCCTGCTTTGGCCGGGAGGGAGCGATTCGCCCTCCCCTCCCTGCCTGCTTCTCCCTCCGCCGCCCCGCCGACCCCCAAGCCCTTCCCTCCGCATCCTTCCCGCTGCCCCCAAGCCCACCCCAGCAACGGACCCCCCCACCCCGCAGCACCCCAGCCGTGGGGTCACACACAACCGCCACTCGGTGCCTGTCCCCGGCGTCCCCGCAGCCCCCCGCGGCTCTCCCCGGCGGGGACTCACGCTGGGGGTCCTGTCGCCGGCGCAGATGCCCTCGGCGTGCAGCTGCCGGCGGATCTCCCAGGCGAAGAGGGAGGGCTGCTCCAGCTTCAGCTGGGCGATCCTGGCCACCACCGCGGGGGTGGCCGTGCGGGGCTTGCTGCCCCCGAGGGCTTTGGGCTCCACGGCCCCCGTCCTGTAGTAGCGGCCCAGGATCTTGCTGACGCAGCCGTTGGACACCTGCGGGCGGGGGGGGCGGTTGGGGCCGAAGCTCAGCGGGAAAAGGATTGGGAGGAGAAGGGGACACACACACACCCCCCCCGGCACCACCCCCAGCCCCACTCAGGCGCACCTTGAGGCTGCGGGAGATGTCCGAGGTCCGGACGCCGCACGCCGCCAGCTCGATGATCCTCCTCCTCTTGCAGGCGGGGAGGGGGCAGCCGTTCACGAAGAGACCCCCGAGCTGGTTCACGCCGCTGGGTCCTGGGGAGAGGCCGAGGAGCCGGTGATGGGGGACAGGGCTTGCTGCAAGGAGGGACGCTGCCCGCCCTTCCCTTCCCTCCCCGGCTCCCCAGGGGAACGCCGGGGCCTGAGGCTCTGCGGGGAGGAGGGCTGGTGGTGTTGGGGACCCTTGTGCATCGGGTCGGGGCTCGGAAGGGGCTGGGCAGGAGGATTTGGAGGTTGGAGCAACGCGGGGCTTGTTTGCCGGGGTGTGGGCGCAGGCAGCGCACGGCAGGAGCAGGCAGGGAATGGAGGGACCAGCCCAGGTGATGCTGGTGGAAAAAAAACACCCCACGGAGGAGCTCGGGGCAAGGGGATTCCTCCCGGCAGCGGCAGCAGGGGAAGGGTGCTGTGAATGGGGGGGTCACCGGGTGGGGTGGGCAGGGAAGCGCTGAGCATCCCCGGGGGACCAGGGGAACCCTGCAGAGCCACACGTGTACCAGCCACAGCACTAAATCCGGGCTTTGCAGGGGAAAAGGAGCCTCGTTTGTGACAGAGCCTCCCTGACACGGCACCTCCCCGATTCCCCCTGGGCCACGGACGCCGGGGCTGCTCTCCCTGGGCCACCCTGGCGCAGCACCATCACCCACCTCGGTGCTGCATGGTGAGGCTTCACGGGGCTTGCGGTGCCTGGGAATCACCAAGAGGAGATGGTCGCTGTCGTGAGGCCGGATAAATCAGCGTCCAGGGCTCAGCCGCATCCCCTGCCCACCCTCCTGCGAGAAGAAGGGGGCACGAGGGCAGAAACACCGAGCGGAGGATGGAAACTCTTGAGGGCATCTGACTTCTCGGGGCATCGTTGCACTCCAGGCCCAGCGGATCGATGGGACCCGGGCTCTGAGGTGCTCACCCCGCTGCAAGAGGCACTGGGGCTCTGAAGTGGCTGGGGAGACGCTGGGAACGCTGCCTGTGCAACGGAGCTGGCTCGGCCGAGTTGAGTCCCAGCACCTGCATGCGCTCCCTTGGGCGAGCCACGGAGGACGGAGGGTTCCCCCGTGCCCACCCTGCCATGGCTGAGCACCGGGGCTTTGCAGGGGTGGAGGGGGGGACGGCAGGAGCAGAGGAGACGCCAGGATGGGGTGCTCTGGGCTTGTGGGCAACAGCTTCGGTGCTGGCTCGTGGTTGTCACCCACTTTCGCCCTTCCCTGCTGCCTCTCGTGCGGCTCAGGCCCAAGCGCGTGGGGTCACCGCTCCCCCCTCTCCGCCCCACCGGCAGCGTCGCCTTCTCTCGGCGTCTTTTTTTTTTTCAGAGGGAGGGTCTGGCCCCACGTGGGGCTGGGTTTGCATCCACGGAGGGACGGGCAGGTGACAACCAGGCTGACAGGAGCTTCCCTCTCCTTCGCTCCACTGCTCTGCCGCCTCCTCGGCCAGGCTGGGTCTCCCCACACGCGTGCACACACGCTCCCAGAGCTCCTGCGCTTTTCCCCATCCTCATCCCTTCTGTCTGCCCCTCCACACACTCTCCCTCGCTCCAGGTCCTGACCTAAAGCAGCCCCACGGATTTCGCCACCGATGCCCCAGCTTCTGGACCCCACCACCGCGCCCAACACCTCTGGAGCAAACGCCGCCCCATATTCCACCCCGTCCTGCCCTACAGGTGTCCCGCTGCTCCCCTGGGGTCTGCAGGGTGAATGCCGCGTCCCCCCACCCTGCGGGTTTGCCAGCAGCCAGGGACACTTCGCCAAGTCCCGGTGGTGCCTCTGGGACCACCACGATGTGGGGAGAGCAGCCGTTGCTCCTGGAGGAGATGGCTCTGGCTGGAACCAGGGCAGGAGGGGGCCCATCACCACCGGCTCGTCCCTGGTGTCACCAGGGGCACGGGAGGTTTCAGCCCCGTGGAAGTGGAAGGAAAGGCAGAGCAGCTCCGAGTGCCGAGGTCCAGGGTCTGGGGCAGCACCCTGCCCCATGGAACAGGGGACATTTCCCCAGGGATGCTGGTGCCAGCCCTTCTCTCAAGGAAAACCCCGCTGCCCTGGCTGCCTGCTCAGGCAGAAACACTCGAGCAGCACGCTGAGCCACAGAGGTGCCCCACAGACCCACGGCTGCTGCTGCCACCGCAGCCTGGCTGGCGTCCCTGGTTAACCTGGGATTTAACCTGAAACACCCCAACAACTCCTGGGCACCCCCAGCGCTGGGCTTTCCCTTCTACAGTCCCCAAATCCTGCTGCAGCCTTGGCACTGCTTCCCTAGGGCTTGGGAACGGTTTTCAAGGGACACTCGCCCCTGTTACAAAATTCAGCAAAAGCAAAACAAATCCGGCAGCGGGGACAACTCGGCAGATTTCCCGCAGGGGAAAGGCAAACGCACGGTGCACCCCGTCTCCCTCGCTTGGGGGAAGGGGATGGATCACCCTGGAGCAAAGCACACGAGGCTGCTCCGGGAAGGTACCGGCAGGACACGTGTCCCCTCGGGGGCCAGCACAGCCCCCACCAGCGTTCCCCAGCTTTGCCCCAGCCAAGGGCTTGGCTCGTGCCGTGCCGGGAGGCAACACCGGGATTTTTTTCCCTGTGGAGAAATGGGTGCACTGGGAAAGCCGAGTGAATCGGGAGCCCACGGTTCCTCTCGGGTCCTGCTGAGGGATCTCGAAGGGGTGGTGAGCTCGGTCTTTGTGCGGCACGCCGAGGTGAGGGAAGGATGGGACTCGGCCAGGCTAGATCCTTCCTGGAGGAAGCCCGCAACCTTCTCCATCTTAACGCACCTTTGCCGCCCAGTTCCTGCTGGGAATTGCTTCCCACGGCTGCTGTGGACTAGAGGGCACAACCTTCCCCTGCCCCCAGAGCAGCCCTCCCGTGCCCAAGCTCGCCCCTCGCGCGTGCAAGCGTGGCGGGACGCCGGCGCACACGCGTCCGTCCAAGTGCCTCGATGGCTGTGCACATGCTCCTCTCTCCGTGGGCCCAGCTGCACACACGTGTGCGTTCACACGTGCCCACGCCACTGTGCACGCGTGTATGCACGGCTATGACGGAGAGCAAGGGGGGGACGCCTGGAGGGGTGCAAGGACCTACCTGGGGAGCCTCCAAGGAGCTAACCGAATCGTCCTCGGAGCCAAGCAGGTGTTGGCGAGCCGGTGCCGTGCGGGATGTGGGAGTGGTGTCAGCGAAGAGGAGGATGGGGAGGAAGGGGCGGCCCGATGGGGAACGAGAGGCAGTGCCCAGCACATGCCCGGCTCGGGGGGGTCCGTCGGGGCTCGGGGCCAGCCGGCCCCGAGCCCCGACGGACCCCCCCGAGCCGGGCAATGAGTCGGTACCGGTGTTTCAGCACAAGCCCAACCACATCCCGCATCCCTGAGCATCCCCAGTAACCCCAGCCCGGAGTTTCCCCAGGTGGGGGGGCTTCCCGTCAAGCAAACGGGGACAAACACAGAGCTGCCAGATGGTAAAGCGCTTGGGATTCGATCATAAAGCCAGATTTATGACATTTATTGGAGTTTTGTGGCCGTGGTTGGGGTTTTTTTGTTGTTGTTGTTCGGGGCTTGAGCAAATAGAAGGCGGCCCCGGGGTGGATGGGCACAACCCGAGGGCCCTGCACAGATGTCCCCCCTCTTCGGAGCCAAAAAAAAAAAACCACCACCCCACCCCACAAAACAAAAAAACCCCACAACCCCCACGCTGTAAACCTTTCAAGTAAAATATTTGAAGAGCAAATATTAGCCAGCGAGGAGCCCTGCACCGCGGCCCTCCGCGCCCGGCCCCGCGAGTAATTGAGCGTTATTAGCACCCCGCTCCCGGCCCCCGCGCTCCGCGCACAACCGCCCGCCTTTGGAAAATACCATATGCTCCGAATTACACATTAACCACAGCCCTGCGGAGCCCCCGCCCGGCCCCGGCCCCCGGGGAGCCGCCGCGCCGCCACCCCCCGCCACCCCCGGGGCGCCCCGACGGTCCCCGTGTCCCGTCCCGTCCCCCCCGCCACGTCCCCACCCGTGGGAGCTCCGGCCTTGCCGGGAGTGCTGGCTACCGGGGTCGGGTTCTCCCCCTTCCCCACCTCCTTCCCGGCCTCCGCGGAGCCCCGACGGAGCCCCCCGGGACGGGCGAGCCCCGTGCGTAACGCGGCGCCGGGGAGCGGGGCGCGGGGCTCGGCCCCGGGGCGGGGGGGACCCGGCGGCCCTCGTCGCTCCCCCTCCCCAGGCCGGGACGCGCTCCCTCTCCCCGGGCCGGGGGAGGGGGAGGCGGGCGGAGCGGTGCCGGGCGGGTCCGGGAGCGGCGAGAGCGGCCCCCGGGGCTGTGCGCACCGGAGCCGGGCGCGCCGGCGGCGGGCCGGGGAGCGGCGCGGCGCACGGAGCGGCGCGGCGGGGGAGAGCGGTCCCCGCCGCTGCCCCGGAGGTGGGAAGTGCCCGCGGAGCCGCCCGGAGCCCGGGGGGTTCGGTGGAGCCCTGCGGGCGCGGGGAAAAGGGGAGCGGGGGGAGAACGGGCCGGTGCGTCCTCGGAGAGGGTTGGGCGCAGCGGCTGGAGAGGGAAGGGGCGGCGGGAACGGGAGGGGCAGGGCGGGGGGTGGGGAGTCGGGGGAGGTGAGGGGAGGAGAGGGGGAGAGGTGGGGAGGTGGGGAGATGGGGAGGGGGAGAAGTGGGGAGATGGGGAGGTGGAGAGATGGAGAGGTGGAGAGGTCGAGAGATGGAGACATGGGGAGGTGGGCAGATGGAGAGCTGGAGAGGTGGAGAGCTGGAGAGGTGGGGAGATGGAGAGGGGGAGAGATGGAGACGGGGAGAGATGGAGATGGGGAGAGATGGAGAGGTGGAGAGACGGAGAGATGGAGAGATGGAGAGGTAGAGAGGTGAAGAGATGGAGAGATGGAGAGATGAAGAGAGGGAGAGACGGAGAGATGGAGAGATGGAGAGGTAGAGAGGTGAAGAGATGGAGAGACGGAGAGATGAAGAGAGGGAGAGGTGGAGAGGTGGAGAGGTCGAGAGATGGAGACATGGGGAGGTGGGCAGATGGAGAGATGGAGAGGTGGAGAGGTGGAGAGATGGGGAGATGGAGAGGTGGGGAGACGGAGAGCTGGAGAGGTGGGGAGATGGAGAGGGGGAGAGATGGAGACGGGGAGAGATGGAGAGGGGGAGAGATGGAGACGGGGAGAGATGGAGAGGGGAGAAGTGGAGAGGTGGAGAGACGGAGAGACGGAGAGATGGAGAGAGAGACACGTGGAGAGGTGGAGACACGCTGCAGGTCCCACCGTGCCACCCGCATTTCGCGCTTGCTTGCACACCTCCTCCCGTCCACCTCCCCCCACACCTCAGGGAGGAGCTTTTTGCAGACATTGCTTTCGTGGTGGGACGTGCAGCACAACGGGGTGGCCTGGGGACAGGGACGGGCACGGCGGGATGGGGTCGGGCAGGAGCTGGGGGGGCGATACCAGCCCCTCCTCCCCTGCCTTCCCCTGGGCCTGTGTGGGCACCTCCTGTGCTGGGACCTGACGGCGCGTGGGGACCCCAATGTTGACGCTGGGGGTGCTGTGCTTCCCAGGGGAAGGACGAGGATGCTGAGCACCCCAGGGGCAGGATGGGGACGCTGTGCTTCCCGGAGGAAGGGTGCTGGGCTGCCTGGGTTTTCAGCAGCTGGCACATGGTGGTACCGGCCCAGTGGCCTGGGGACCTTGCTGCCTGATCCCATCCTGACCTTGTCCGCTGTGGTGGCCGCTGGGCACCAGAGTGTCCCCTGTCACCAGCTCCCAGTCATCCCAGCTGCCAGCAGAGCTCTCTCCCTGGGGCCCAGGAGTGCTGTGTAGTGCGGAGGGAGAGGGAGGAAGAGGAGGGAGGGAAGGCAAGGCAAGGCAAAAGGCGAGAAGGCAGGCAAGCAGGCAGGAAGGCAGGCAGATGCAGGAAACCCAGGAGAGGGGACACTCTTGGGGATTTTCACACCGTGTAAGCAGCGGCACAATATTCCTCTGGGCTTTCCTCTGCTGCAGGCTCTGTCCCAGCCTGTGCTCAGGCACGTGTGGAAGAGCAGCAGCTGCTCAGGCTTCCCAAATCCCCCGGGGAGCCCCTGGAGCCTCAGTCCATCCCTGCAGCCGGCCCCGGGGACACCCTCCCCAGCCTCCACCCGTGCGGCGGGGCAGCTGGGGGCACAGTGGCGCTGAGGGTGGTCCCTGCTCTCCGGTGGAGGAATAAATCCAAATGCATGAAAAATGAGAAAATTAAGTACCAGGAAAAGCATTCCTTTGCCAGGGATCGATTTTTCCCCATCTCCCTGATAACTGGCAATTCTCTGCCTGGAACATTTGCCCGGATTGGAGGTTTTGGCACCGCCAAAGATGCCCGGAGGTGCCTGGCAGGGCCGCCAGCCAGGCAGGCACAGTCTGAGGCAGAGGAGGAGGAATTTCTGCTTTCTCACAGTCATGCCCCATCCCTGCCCGCAGCCGCACCCCAGAGCAGACTTTGGGTCTCCCCATATCTCCCTGCTTCTCCCCAGGGCCCTGAGGTGGGAGATCAGCGCCGGGGCTGTGCTGGGACGCTGCTGGACACGGGGCAACACTGAGCAGCTCGGGAAGCTGCTGGGGAGCTCTCGGCTGCCCACGGCCTCGCTGGAGACCCCGGGAGCTCGCCGGGCTGCGGGGCCCTCTCCAAAGCCGCCGTCTCTCCAGCAGCTCCCTCCAGCCTCCCAGGGCTGCTGTGGCCTCGGGGCTGCCGTGGCCCGAGGGATCCCCTGGCTCTCCCGCCCCAGGGGAGCACCCGCCGGCACCCAGGTCCCCGCTGTCACCACCAGCAGAAGCGGGGGCACGCCGGCGGCACAGGGGGCTGCGGAGGTGGGCGCAATACTTGGGGTGTCCCTACGGGAGGGCACGTCCCAGGCAAGGTGCTGGGGTGCCCGTTTGGCACCAGCTCAGCAGCGAGGTGGTGTCTACCACGGCTGCTGGTGTGCGGGGGCGCTCGTGCGGGATGGGGTCCAGTCAAATGGAACCTTCATCTTCATTTTCATCTTCATCTCCATCTCCTTCTTGATCTCCATCTCCATCTCCATCTCCATCTCCTTTTTAAAGCAGATTTCAGGTCTGGCTGATAAAGACACCCATGATGATACAGGGTAATCAGATTTCTGCAAGGCATCTGACTTAGCACGGCGCGACGGTTTGATTAAAACCTCTCGTTACGTGAAATTAAGCGAGCGCATGTGGGGCAGATGAGGAGCTGGCTCCCGACTAACGGGAAACGCTGTTCATGGGGAGCCAGCCCGCTGTGGAGCGGCACAGCGGGGCCCGGGGGGACCGGCCGCAGCCACCGGCGTTGCATTTTCTGAGCGGTGGCATTTCCAGGTGACACTGGTGGCCCGTGCAGCGGAGGGGGAGGAGGGTGCACCCGGGACTGGTGAGGCCGCCAGTGCACCGGTGGCCAGCTGGGAAAGCAGAGCCCCCAAGGGTCCCCCCAAAGCTCGAGCTCTGCAGGCAGGCGTGAGCTCTGACGAGCCTTCATTAGCCCGTAATTGCAATCAAACATAATTGCAGGCGGGTGGGTGCTGCTGAGCTCTCCCTGCCTGGGAAGGAGGTGCCTCTGTGCCCCTGCCAGCCCGATTTGGGGACTTTAGCCAGAGGACGCTCAGCAGCCAGAGCACGGAGCCGGGGCCAGGGTCCTGCCCTGTCCTGGGACCCCCCTGGGGCTTGGGGAGCTCCCTGGGGAGATGCAGCCTGCGAACAAGGCGGGTGACAGTGGGGCCTTGAGGACGTGCTTTGGGGGCCCTCCTCTCCCCGTGTTTCCCGTGCTGTGCTGGTGAGGGGCAACGGGGGATGACAACCCTGCCCAGCCCGGCTGCGTCTTGGGGCAGAGCAGCTCTGCACGGGGGGGTCTGAGCTGCTGTCAGTGGCTCCGGGGCTGAACAGAAGCTTAGACACCAGTTCCCCTCCCAAAGCCCCATCCTCAATCCCACAGGAGATGTCTGGAAGGTTTTTCCTCCCTTTGGGAGCTGCCAGGGAGCTGGAGACAGCCTCTGTGTGGGGAGGGAGTGATGAGGAGCTTCCCGGCCGGGGAGCGTGGGTGATGCTCGTCAGCGCTAACGAGCCGGAGCGGGGAGCCACGGCCCTTGGCCACCACGCTGGGAGGTTCATGGTGGCATCAGGTAGTTGGGCTCGCAGCGAGGAAACGGCAGCGTGCCGGGGTTTGGGCTGGGAAGGGACACGGGAGAGGCAACGGGACCCCGGCGGGACAAGGGACGAGGAGCTGGGAGGATGGAGGGGACCGGCTCCCTGCGAGCAGAGCTCGCAGCCATGATCGGTGCCGCCGTGGGAACGGGGACACAGAGGGAGCGGAACCGGGAACGCAGTCATCCCGAGAGAGTTTTAGCAGGAGGATGCTCACCCGCTACCGCGTGGCCATTGCTCGTGCCGGGGGCTTTGCCCGGCATTCGGCAAAGCGGCTTCGTTCCCCGGGTACCACCGGTGGGAGAGGGGGCAGGAGGGGTTTGAACGAACTGAACAAAGCACCAGGAGCCCATTAGTGCTGGCAGGGGGCAGGGGGGTGAAGTGCAGCCCCCCCCTCGGGGACGGCTGGGACATGGGGGACCTGGAGCCACCAGGCATTTCCAGCAGGAGCCGAAGGTGGACTGGCGAGCTTTGGTGGGAGAAGCGGCCCTGGGAGAGGAGGGAGGAGAGGCCAAGCCCTGCTGGTGGCTGCGTCAGTGGGTCGGCCGGGGTATCGGCGCACCGCGGTGGCATCCCGGCACTCGGCACAGGGCCCCTGGCAGTGCTGGGGCAGGGGGAGACGCCGTTTAACCACCCGCAGAGCAGCCTCTGCCCGCACGGGTCCTCCCAGAGCCGGGGACGTGCCCGCACGCCTCGTCCTGCCTCGCAGCCAGCGCGTCTCAGCCCACCAACGTGCTCGCCCAGGAGGCTGGAGACCCCGGGGGCCACCCCGCGCGGCCGCGCGGTCCCAGCCGGGTCCCTTCTGGCACCCGGTGCCGCAGCGATGCGCCCGGCCCCGGCGCTACTGGGGGTCCCGGGGGGGGGGGGGGGGGCTCAGCTGGGGTTTGCACGTAGGAGCCCGGGGGGCAACGACCAGCCCCTTCCCACAGCCTCATGGCCCCGCTCGCCGTCCGGACCTGCTCCGGCAGCCGCGGTGCCGAGCTGCTGTGCCGGCAACTGGCTGGCACCACCGCCCCAGGACTCGGTGCCTCTGAGCCGCGCCGCTTCCACCCCAATTCCTCGCAAAATGTGTCACTCCTCGTTGGGCCAAAATGTCAGCGCTTGGCACTGGACTAGACGTTAGGGACCTGGGCAGGCTGGAGAGCCGGGCGGGGAGAGACGGAGTGAGCTACAGCAAGGGTCGAGTCTGGCGTCTGGGAAAGAACAGCCCCGTGTCCCAGCACAGGCTGGGGACTGAGCTGTTGGAGAGCAGCGTAGGGGAAAGGGACCTGGGGGTCCCGGTGGACATCAGGATGACCATGAGCCACCAACGTGCCCTCGTGGCCAAGAAGGCCAGTGGCATCCGGGGGGGTATGAGAAGGGGGTGCTCAGTAGGTCGGGAGAGGTTCTCCCCCCACCTCTGCTCTGCCCTGGTGAGACCCCATCTGGAACAGTGTGTCCAGGTCTGGGCCCCTCAGTTCCAGAAGGACGGGGAACTGCTGGGGAGAGTCCAGCGCAGAGCCCCAAAGGGGATGAAGGGGGTGGAACATCTCCCTCAGGATGAAAGGCTGAGGGAGCTGGGGCTCTTGAGCCTGGAGAAGAGGAGACTGAGGGGTGACCTCCTCAATGGCTATAAATACGTGAAGGGCGAGTGTCAGGAGGATGGAGCCGGGCTCTGCTCGGTGACGGCCAGTGACAGGACCAGGGGCAACGGGTGCAAGCTGGAGCACGGGAGGTGCCACATGAACATCAGGAAAAACTTTTTCCCTGGGAGGGTGACAGAGCCCTGGCACAGGCTGCCCAGAGAGGTGGTGGGGTCTCCTTCTCTGGAGACATTCCAACCCCGCCTGGACACGTTCCTGTGTGACCTGCGCTGGGTGGTCCTGCTCTGGCAGGGGGTTGGACTGGGTGATCTTTCGAGGTCCCTCCCAAGCCCTGACACCCTGTGATCCTGTGACACAAAATATTTGTGGGCTCTGCATTGAAACACAGCCCGGGCGCTCCCCCGGCGCGCGAAGGACCCGGTGACAGCACCGTTGCGGTGCCAGGGTCTCGCACAGCCTGCGGCAGCATTGGGGTGGCCGAGCAGGAGTGCTGAGGGCAGAAGACCCCAGTTTCCACCCAGGCTGAGTGCTGGTGATAGTGGGAGACGCTGCAGCGGTGGACGGGGCCTCAAACCCCACCGCGGTACCGAAGCTGGGCGCTGCAGCAGGTTGGGGTCGGCTTGGTTCCCCCAGAGTGGTCCCTCCGGCGCGGAGAGGAGCGCTCCCTTCCTCTTCACAGCTCCTTTCTACATGTTTGAGGCTGTTCTGCGTCTTTCTGGGCTTTCTCACTGCAGCAGGTGACCCTGTTCCTCACTGAGCATGGGGGACGGCTGGAAAAAACCCTGTCTTGTCTCCTCCAGAAATTACACGTGAAAGCTAAAAGCCCAGATGAGTCAGCCAACCAAGAAAACCTACTTTATCTAAGCATTTCCACCTACATTTTAACTTTCTTTTTGAACAAAAAGATGATTATTAAAAGATTCTGGCTAAAAGAGGCAATCTTGGGGCTTGAAGACGCCTTCGCCTTCGCCAGAGCCGGTGCTGGAGCACACACCGTGCCCCTTTGCCGCCCCGGGCGTAGCCTGGTGGGACGCAGCCACAAGCTGGGACAGTGGCACGGCAAGGACTGGGCCCAGAAATGCCATAAATTGGGGTAACAGAGCAGCTTTGCCAGGTTTTTGGGCAGAGGAGATGATTTCCTGCCCTTCACACACGAGCTCTCACCCCGGCGCTCACGAATCGTGGTGCCAAGTATGAAAAAGGGGAGAAAAACCCCCAAAGCAGTAAATTAACGTGAAGTGAGCTGGAGCAAGACAATTGGAAGCGGTGGAGGGCTGCGGCAGGCGGGGAGGGAGCTGGGGGGAGGATCCCTCCCAGACCAGCTCGACCCGGGGCAGGAGACTTCGGCGAGGGCGGCGCGGTGTCGGGGCAAAGACCCCGGGGACGCTGCGGCAGAGGGGCCGAGGGCTTTGCACGTGGGAAATAAACCCTGCAGGAAAGGACCGTCACTGACACGAGGGTTGGACAACGTGCCCTGAACGGGTAGGAGACGCCAGCGGGGTGGCACGGCCCCGATCCCCGGCGGGACGGTCCCAGCCTTCCCCCGCAGAGCCCCGATGCGCTCGGTGCACCCGCTTCCCCGGGGAGGACTGGGGCGCGGGGGGGTGGACATGCCAGGGCGAGCAGACCCTGCTGCCTCTCCCCCTCCCCGTGGCAGCCATGCCCAGACCCAGCACCCCGGCAGTGGTGGCCGTGCCGTACCGGTGTCCATCCCAAGGCGGGAGCAGCCAGGGAGGACGGGAAGGCTCCCTCCCTCGCTCGGGGGGCTTTGGCACCCCATGCACTGGGGTCCAGCTGCCCCGTGGGAGCCGGGACCGCTGTCACAGCAGCCGTGATGGCTGCAGCCGCTCCCGCCAGCCCGGCGATGCTCCGCTCCCGTTCCCCGGAGCGGGGATGGCAGAGAGATGCAGCAATTGCTTGAATTCGCTACGTGACCACTCAAAAATTTGAGGATAATCGTTTTCTGCCACCCACAAATGACACGACTCAGTACCGGGCTGGCAGCTCCCGAGCTGGCAGAGGCGAGCGCCGAGCCGAGCGGCGGCTGCAGCAGCGTGCGAGAAGCCGGCCCTGACCCGCGTCGTGCCCCGGCACCACAGCGAGGGGCACGCCGCAGGGCTGCCACCGACCGCCACCGCGGCTGCGCCGGGGGCAGAGGTGCCGCTGGGGAATGGCACGGCCACGGACGGCATCTCCGGCTGGGTAAGCACCGGGGGCATCTCCGAATCACCGCCCAAGCGGGGCAGAGCGCTTGTCCACGCGTGAAGCAGCGGTCATGGGTCCTGGCGTGCCGCGGCGTGGTGTGCCGGGGCAGAGCAGGGGTGCCCCCAGGCCCCTCTGCTCTGGATGGGGGGTTTTGGGGTCACCTGGAGACGTGAGGTCTGCACCCACAGCCCCGTCTGCAAGAAGGGCGGCCGTACTCTGCCGGTGTCCCCAGTGGGACGACGTCCCAGAGCCGCGGCCGAGTCCTCGCTGCCAGGACATGACGATGGTGATGGGTGACCTCGGGCAGTCAAGGCCAGAGGGGAGACGGACCTCGCCTCGCAGTGCCGGTGCCCCCCGGTCACCTCGCAGGTGCCGCAGCCTCCGGGTAGGGCACGGGTGTCCATGGGGCAGCAGAGCGGGAGGGGTGGGGGGTCGATGGGGCCGAGCCATGGGGCAGCAGGGACCCGTCGTGCCACTGCCCACCCCGAAACTGGCCAAAAATCACCCGTGCAGCAGCGGCTGAGCAGGGGCGCAGGTGGGGGTCCCCCATTCTCCTCCTCTTTTCCCCCAAAACTACCACCTGGGAAATGGTAGGAGATGCCAGGGCCCGTGCCCAGAGCCCCCGGCAGCCCCGTGGTTCTGCCTCGGCACTGGGGGGGGGAAGGCAGCAGGGGGGGGTGACCCTGCAGCCCCCCCCGAGCATGGCCAGTGGTGATGGGTGTGGCAGGGGGAGCTGGGGTGGGGGAGAGCTGACGATGGGGGAGGTGAGGGGGGAGACAGGACGGGAAGACCCGTCCCCTAACCCTCCATGGGACCGTTTCGGGGGACTCCTGTCCTCTGAACCCCCCCGTGGGGCCGTTTTCGGGGGACCCCTGTCCCGACCACCCTCCCGTGGGGCTGCGCTGGTGGGACCCCTAACCCCGCCCATGAGGCTGCGCTGGGGGCCCCCAGCCCCCCCCGTGGGGACGTTTTGGGGAGATTCCTGTCCCCGACCCCCCCCGTGGGGCCGCTTTGGGGGGACCCCTGCCCCTCGTGGGGCTGTTTTGGGGGACTCCTGTCCCCTGAACCCGCCCCGTGGGACCGTTTCGGGGGGCCCCCTGTCCCTGACCCACCTCCCGTGAGGCTGCGCTGGGGACCCCCTGCCCCCCCCGTGGGGACGTTTTGTGGGGACCCCTGTCCCCGACCCCCCTCCCGTGGGGCTGCGCTGGTGGGACCCCTGACCCCGTGAGGCTGTTTTGGGGGACTCCTGTCCCCGACCCCCCCCCACCCCGTGGGACCGTTTTTGGGGGACTCCTGTCCCTGACCGCTCCCCGTGGGGCCGCTTTGGGGGGACCCCTGCCCCCTGAAACCCCACTCAGGGCCGTGCTGGGGGACCCCCTGCCCCCCCCCGGGGCTGCCCCCCGGGACCCCCCTCTTCCCAGGCAGGCGGGGCGGGTGGTGACGCAAAGGGGGCGTGTCCCCTCCCGGCCCCGCCCCCGGCGCGGCGCGGCGCGGCGGGAGGCCACGTGGGAACCCGGGCGGCCCTTTGCCGACGTGTCCCTGGCGCCGCGTGCCCCGGAAGTCCCGCCCTTCCCTCCCTCCGCGGGGCGGTACGGTTGGGGAGGGAGGGGGGCGGGACCGCCCGTGACGCCACCGCCGCGGCGGCCTCTCGGGCCGGTGCTGCGGCGCCTCGCGCCGCCATTGGCCGCGGCGCGGCGGGGCGGGGCGCAGCGGGCGGCGGGGCCGGCCTCTCGTTGGCCCTCGGCCGGGCGGCGGGGGCGGGGCGGCGGGGAGGCCCCGCCTTCCCTCCCCGCCGTCCAGGCGCGGCCCCGCCCCCCTCGGCCCCGCCCCGCGGCTCCCTTCCGCGCTCGCACCGGGCCCCGTCCGCTCCGTCCGCGCTCGCCCCGTCCGCCGCCCCCGCCCCGCCATGGCCTCCGCGGCCGCCCCCGGGCAGGGCGGCTCCGCGCCGCCCCTCGCCGTCCAGCGCGGCATCGTCAAGATGGTAAGGGCTCTGCCCGCCCGCCGCCGCTCCCCGCGGGCCTCCCGCCGCTCCGCTCCGCCCGCCGGCCAGGCCCGGGGCTGCAGCCCCGCTCTGCTTCCCGCCGCCCTCCTACCTCCCGCCGCCCCCTCCGGTGCCCGGGATTCCCCCCAGCTCCCGCAGCTCCCTGCGGTATCTCTCTCCGGTTCCGGTAACCGGAACCCTCCACCCCGCCCCACCTCCCCCATGCAGCCCCCTCCGGTGCCCGGGATCCCCCCACTTTCACTTCCCCTCTCCCCTCCTGCTCTGCTGCCAGGCCCCGGCCTCCCCCCGCGCCTTCCGGTGCCCCCGGGCTCCTTCCCCGTGCACGGTGCCCCGGCCCTGACCCCCCCCCGCCGGTGCTGCCAGTACCAGCTGCTGTCCCCCCTGCCCGGCATCCCGGGGACCACCTGGGCCGGGGGCTGCACCCTGAGCCCCCCCCCCGCCCCCATCCTGGGGGACAGGCTGGCCCGGGGGGGACTGTACGGGTCCCCCGGGACTCGCCCCGGGGACCGGCAGCTGGTGGCCCCGCTCTGCTGCCGGTCCTGAAGCCCCAAAGACGCTCGGGATTCCCCGGGACGGCGTGAGCGGGCGCCCCGTGGCACCCCACTGCCCGTGGGGATGCTGGGGGTCTCCCACCTGCTCCTCTTCCTCCTCTTCTTCCCTCACCGGCAGTGTCCCCGGGGGAAGGAGCGGCGGGACGGGCGTCCCCGAGCCCCGCCGCCCCGGGTGTGCCGGCAGCGGAGACCTGGAGGGCGAAGGTCAGGGCCTGGCACCGTGTCCGGGCCTGCCGCCATGTCCAGGTCCCCGTGTTCCCTCCCAGTGCCTCTTCTGCCCCAGCCCCGTGACCTGCCGTGTCCCCCCACCCCAGAGCCCGCCGCGGCGGCGAGGACACGTTTCGGGACGCCGGAGTTTTGGGGGCTCGACCTTCCCCGTGCTCCAGCTCCCCGGCGGCGTGGGGAACCGTTCCCGCCGCCCCGTGCCTGACGAGCAGATTTGGGGACGCTCAGGGAAACCCTCGCCCGGCTGCTCGTGCCGGCCTGGCTCCGTCCGAGGGGACACAGACCCGGAGCGGCATTTTTTGGGTGGTGGGCTTGGTGCCTGCTGGCTGAGAGAGCGCCCGTGCGCGGCGGGCACCGGCTCCCGCGGGCCACACGGTGCCCCGGTGCTGGCTGGGCCACCTCAGCTGCTGTCCCCCATGGTCCCCCCTTCCCTTTCCAGGGCAGCCAGCCCAAAATCCCTGCCCAGGGGGCACCCCGGAGAGGTCAGGGGGTTCCCTGGCTCTCTGCGGTCGCTGCTCTGCTTCGTGGTGGTGCCGCCAAGCTGGGGCTAGCCGGAGGGCTGCCGGCGCTGCGGTTCCCATCGCAACGGTTGGAACTCGGGAGGTTTTGGGGTGCCTTTTGCACCTTCCTGATGCGCCTTTCCCCTGAAATTCCAAAGTTTGGGAGCGGGGAGGGGGCTCGCCCTGGCGCGGCGGGAGCAGGGGCACGATGGGGGTCCGGGCCCTGCA
The DNA here is from genome assembly GCF_034619465.1 of Leptosomus discolor. NCBI lineage: Eukaryota > Metazoa > Chordata > Aves > Leptosomiformes > Leptosomidae > Leptosomus > Leptosomus discolor. Next base: position 218,288,043 of record NC_141391.1, on the reverse strand, counting down.
GCCGCCGCCTGGAAGAGGCACCGGGAGCCTGGCTGAGGCTCTGCCCCGCGGGGTGGGCTGGGGTGGCAGCAGGTTCCTTCCTGTTGGGGGGCTTGGGGGGAGCAGAGTCCCGGGGTGGGTACAGCTGGGCTCGGGGCAGCCGGGCACGGGGGGGATCCGGCTGCGCTGGAGGGAGCGCGGCGCAGCCTGGCACAGCCGGCGGCACGGGGCCCTGGCGTTGGTCGGCTCGGTGGCTGCCAGTTCCTTGGGAGCCTGCCTGCCCTTTTTTGCCCTCTTCCTCCCCATTCCTGCGAGGGCTCTTAACCCTTTCTGCCCCACAGCCACCACTCTGGATGCAACCGTGGGCTGACGGGTGCGCCGTGGGCTGACGGGTGCGCCGGCAGGACGCCGGTGCCGTCCCCTCCTGCGCTCGGGGGACGCTTCTGCGGCAGGAGCCGGGTCCATCCAACCGGCACCCCTGTGCGGTGCCGTGGTCTTGGCACGTCCATCGCGCTCTCGGCGCAGCCTGCCCTCACTGCAGCTTTTGCAGCCCGGTTTAAGCCCGGTTTAAGCCCAGTTTAATCCCGGTTTAATCCCGCTTTCTCTGCCCAGAGCACAAGGCAGGGCTCACGGGGTGCCTGGGCTGACTTTTGCCGGCAGGGAGGAGCATGGCTTGGGCTGGCAGGCGGGATATCAAACAGTTGCAGCATCGGAGTTGTTTCCCCGTGCCCTATAAATTAAGGATTAAGGTTAATTACAGCACTGAAACCTCTAAATCCTCAAGTATCGAGCGCTGAGCCTTTGCCGGGGGATCGCTCTGTGTGCGGCTCGGGCTTAATGGGGAGCTCGATTCCCGGTAGCTCTCGGTGTGCCAGTCTCCGCCGTGGGCCCGGGCGTGCGGGAGACAGTGTGGGGCAGCAAGCGCGATGCCGTGGTGCCACCAGACCCCCCGGGGGTTGGAGCGGTGGGGCTTGTTCCGGCGAGGCTCGGTGCGAGCTGGTGTCCCTGGCGCTGGGCCGGGCTGGCTCCTGGGACAGGGTACAAGTCTGTCTGGCTTTGGGACGCGCCGTGAGAGTCCGTGGGGATTTCGGGTGGGCAGTGAGCCAGGGCACGTGCTGAAATCCAACCCGGCGGTTTTCTGCGAGCGCTCCGGCAGCGTCCATCCCACGTGCTGGGAGCCAACGCCGATTAAAACGGGAACAGGGTGATCCCCGGCACGCTCGCTCTGCCTGGCCGGGAGCCCGGCTTGGCGGCTGGAGCTGGCCCTGCCGACGCCGTGGCTGGCGGGTGGGTGGCTTGGGCTCTTCCACCGGGACGGAGCCGTCGAGGGCGATGCCGGTTCCTGTGTTTGAGTCCGGTGCCGGGAGGAGAGGGCCAGCTCGAGCCCCTGTCATTTTGGGGGATTCCCAGAGTTTTCTCCCTATGGGCTCATTTTTCGTTGTCCCTCGGCTGAGGTTACCACCCGCGGCCGGGGGACCCCCTGTAACCCCTCTGCCTCCCCGCAGGTGCTGTCGGGCTGCGCCATCATCGTCCGTGGGCAGCCCCGGGGTGGGCCGCCCCCCGAGCGCCAGATCAACCTCAGCAACATCCGCGCTGGCAACCTCGCCCGCCGCGCCGCCGCCGGCCAGCCGGACGCCAAGGACACCCCGGATGAGGTGGGTGCCTCCTGTGAGCGGTGGGTCAGCTGGATGGGGGGAGGGGGGGGTGGTCCTCCAGGCCGGTGGCCCAGCTCTGCAGAGCACGGCACCCTCAGCTCGGCCGTGGTGAGGGGCATTGCCCGTTCCCAGACCTGCTGCTGCCGTCCCGGGGGGCGCGGGCAGCTCCACTCCGGCTCGGGGGGCGCGCGGGGCGCTGCAGCCGCAGGATGGAGCGGTCCCTTCGGTCATCTTTTAAGAGATCTTTTCCCTGCTCCAGCCCCCTGGTGTGGATTTTGGGGTGGGCTCCTCCTTCCTCGCCCTGCTATGGTCGCACGCGTGCCCGGGACGGGGCGGGCGTCGCCTGCTGGCGAGGACCAGGCAGGGTCTGCAGGACCAGGACAAGCCGGTGGTGCCTCCAAGCTCTCTGTGGGGCTTTGCCTCCCCCCGGGGCTGGGGGCAGTGGAGGCAACGGGGGTGTCACTTTGGCAGATCGGGTGCAGGCAGGGCTGCCTGCGCCGGCAGCGGTTGGGAGCGATGGGTTTGTGTCGGAGGGAGCCCAGCCCTGGCCACCCCTCCTCCCAGCCCTGGGGGTGGTGCAGAGCGCTGGCAGCTAATTGCTCTCTCTCCCTGGGGAGTTTGTCTTCTAAACACTGCTTCAGCCTTTAAATGTCACTCTTTTAAAAAATTACGCCTGTCAGGTTTGCTAATTGTTTATGAGCACGTCATGTTCTCTCCTCCGGACCGCGTTCCCCGCCCACCCGCTGCGGTGGAGCGGGGCTGAGCTCACCGGGGCTCCGGTGCGTTCCTGCCGCGGTGCAGGGAGGTGCCAGGGGGACACCAGCGCCCGCTCCTCCCGGCTGGGCACCGCCGCTGCGGCCGGTCCCGCTCTGCTCCTTCCTCCCCGCAGCCTTGCGCAGGAGCCGGAGGAGCCCCGGCCGCATCCCCCGGAGCTGCCCCCCGCGTCGCCGCAGCTCCAGCCCCGCTCCCTCTGCCCCAGGAGCTCCCCCGGGCTCGGCCAGATGGGTCAGCCGAAAAACCAACTGGGACCCCTCTGGGTGGGAGCGGAGTGGGGGGGAGAGACGGGGTGTTCCTTCTGCGGAGTAGCAGGGTCGGTTCCTCTGCAAGCTCATGGGCTGCAAAGAGCCTCCGGCGCCGTCCTGGGCTGATGCAGCACCCACAGAGGAGAGCACGAGTGTCCCCCCCCGGCTGCGTTTGACCCCCCGGCTCCCCTCGGCTTCTTTCCCTCCAGCCCTGGGGGTTCCCGGCTCGTGAGTTCCTGCGGAAGAAGCTGATCGGGAAGGAGGTCTGCTTCACCGTGGAGTACAAGACCCCGCAGGGCCGGGAGTACGGGATGGTGTACCTGGGGAAAGGTGAGTGCGGGGAGGGCTCCCTGGGGCACCTGAAGGGCTGGCGGGGGGCGTGCGGCGGCGGCGTGCGGGTGCTCGCAGCCGGGCCTGACCCCAGAAGGTCGGGCTGGGACGCGGCGTCGGCCGCAGAGGGATGTGCCCGCGCTTTTCACGGAGCTCCAGCCCTTGGAGGGGAGCGGTGCCCCTTGGTGGGGCTGCGCGGAGCCCGAGCGCGGCCGCTCGCTCTGGAGCTGCACCGCGGTGTGCGGCCGCGGGCCGTGGCGTTGGGGGGATCCCCCCGGGTTTCTCCTCGCCACCGGTTTTGTCAGTCGAAGTCCCTTGCTTGTCTCCGGCTGATGGAAGTGCCTCGAAAGGAACCAGCTCGCCGAGGGCGCGGCAGAGCGCCGGGAGCAAAGCCGGGCCCGCGGGCAGCACTCCCGCTGGCTCGGAGCGGCCTGGGGCAGGGTGGTGGCACAGGCGGGCTTTGGCCCCTGTGAAGCCCCCTCTCACGGTGACCGTGGCACCGGACTGCGCTCTGCAGGGTGCCGCGTCCCCTCTGCCAACAGCCCTGGCCGATTCAGGTTCCAGCCGTGCTGGCGGAGGAGTTTTTGGGCTCTCGCTCCCCGCGGTTCGCCCTCAGCCGCCGCCGGGTCCGGGGAGAGGAAGCGGCGTCGAGGTGACCGCGTCCTGCTGCCGCCTTCTGGGCCGCTCTGCTCTGCGGGGCGTAGCTCCTGGTTAGGCTTCCCGTGCCCTCGCGTTTTGAGAAGGGAGACGAGACCCACTTGATGTGGGTGGGCTCCTGGGAGGTGGGTGCTCCCCAGGACCCAGCTTGTCCTCTGGTGCCGCCTGCCTCCGGGTTACCGGGGCAGATGGACGCGCCGGCTCGGCACGGGGCAGGAGATGTGCCGAGCGAACCGTGCGCCTCTGCGCTCGCCGGGGAATCAGGATAGAGCCGGGACGACCCCGTGACTGGGATATTTGGGATACAACCAGGGTGTAAATCGGGCTCAGCCAGAGCTCCCTGGCAGCCTGGGGGTAACTTGCTGAAGTTGGGAAGGAAGGAAGGACCAGGCTCCGGTTCCTTGCCGCGGAGGATCAGCGGGTGCGTCCGTGGCCGTGCAGCTCCCAGGGAGGCTGGAATGCTCTCCTTGGAGGTTTCCAGGCTCGGCTGGACGTGACCAGGGCCAGCGTGGCCCGAGGTGGGCAGTAGCCCTGCCTGGAGCCCCTTTCCACCAGCACTCTGTCGCTGCTGCACGGGCAGCCCAGGGCTGGCTTCTCATCGCCGCCACGTCCCGGCACGCTCCAGCCAGCATCTCCCACGTCCCTGGGGGGGTCCCCCTTCGGTGTGGGAATGTGAGACCCCCACAGTCCCCAGGCTGCAAGAAAGGGGAGCGGGGCCATACGTGCTGCCAGGATAAGCCTGTCCCACGAGACCACGAATAACTGGGTATCGAAGTCACCTCCACGCTCATTCCTGAGCTTCCAGTTTGCTCGTGGCCTGGGGGACTGGGAAGCCCTTTGGGATGGGGACGCCCCCCTGCAGAAGGGGGGAATAACCATAGTTTTGGAGACCTGCTGCTCCCCGCTTTCCCACCCGGCGGGCTGTCCTTCAGGAGGAATCCTGGCGGGCCCTGACGGCGCGGTCTGCGCCAAATAAGCCTGGAAAGGGGTTTTGTGGTTGGGTGGCACCGCGATCGGCGAAGTGCTCCCTTTCAGTCACCTGCAGCCTTGCTGTCTGCCACGTTAAGGGCTCTTGTGCTGTGCCTCCCGTGTAGGTGTCGTCCTTATTGTTAAATCCCAGCCTGTCACACCGCGGAGGTGAGAAATGAAGCATAAAACGTTTCCTGATGAAATTTGTCAAGGTTTAAATACTATTAATGTGGAAACGCTGCCACAGCTTCCCTGGCAGTGACGCAGCAGCTGCCTGCGGCTCTGGGCTTTGGAGGGGCGCAGGTTTTGGAGAGGTGGGGGCTTGCTGTCGCCTGCCGGTGGTGGATGAGGCGGAGCAGAGGTGCTGGGGAAGAGTAGGGGTCCCAGCAGAGCCCTACGCCCCCTCCCTGGCAACCCCCCGCTGCTACTTGGGGCTGTGCAACCCTGCGCCCTCCCTTCTGCCTGGGCAGCGGGGGGGTTCTGCCCGAATCCTCCCGTTTATCTGCTCTCCCTGGCCCAGGATCCCACCCGGACTGTGGCGTTTGTCCCCTGCCTCCCCCGGGGGCTCTGGCTCCCGGCGGCCACGAAACCCCCGTGTTTCTGCAGAGGAAGGAAGCCTTGTGCGGAGGTGCCCGTGGCAGGTCGTGCTGGCAGCGCAGCCCTCGTTGGCAATCCAGAGAGCCCCTTTGGGGCTGCGAGGGCGTTGCTTACCTCCCCTGGGTGCTGAGGATGTCCCCTTCCCACGGAGACAGCCCTGGGTGACAGCAAGCCTCGCAGCCCCATAGCCCGTCAGAGCAACGAGCCGCCTCCCCACGTGCTTAGCCCTGGTCTGGGGGAAACGGCGTCCCCAGGAGAGCCCTGGGCTGCTCTGCTCGATGCACCACGAAGGCCGTGTGCTGCTGGGACGCCAGGCTGGTGACGGGACCCCTTTGCTCCCGGGTTGCTCCTGCACTTGTCAGCTGGAATCGCCTTGGGAATGCTTTCCAGGACCGAGGTCCGCGTGCCTCCGGGCCGCCCCACGCGCTGGCGGCTCGCCTCCACTGATCCCTTTCCTCCTCTCTCCGCAGACACGAGCGGCGAGAACATTGCCGAGTCCCTCGTGGCCGAAGGGCTGGCCTCCCGCCGGGAAGGGATCCGAGCCAACAAGTACGTACACGGCTGCGTTCCGGCGCTGCCCCGGTGAGCCCGTGCCGCGCGGCCGCGCCGATTCTCCGCTGTCACTTACCCCGGCACGGAGCCGTTGGGTTCCTCGTCTTTGGCTGGGCACCTGCCCCTGCTCCAGGGCTCTCTGCGGCGCCCGGGTTTCACAGGCATCGGCGTCCTGGCGCGGTGACCCCTCGTCTTCAGACTTGGGGTGGCGAGGGGCTGGGGAGGGGGCGCTGGGTGTCCGCTGGGTGCTGAAGCGCCAGAGCTGTGGCCTTGGGCTGCAGAGCAGCAAATCTTCTGAAGCTCTCGGTCGCTGGAACGTAGCGCCTGGCGTGGAGTCGGGGCGGTGCGGTGCTTGTGGTAGCGCCGCTGGAAGCGATGCCGATGCTTCACCGTGGCCCCGGCGCGTCCCGGCGCAAGGGAGAAGCCTGGCCTCGGCCGTGGTGTGCCGGCATCCCCCTGCACGGCCCCGGGCGCCGGCTCTCCTGTTCCAGGGGTGCAAGTGGTTGCTGGGGTGCTGCTATAAATACTGACCGGGCACTACTTCCATCCCCGCGCTTGTTGGGCTGGAAGATTGCCCGGGTCGCTTCCTAAAACTGTTCCTGGCACACTTGGATGCTTTCCACGCGGCGTTTTTGGTAGTGCAGCCTGTAAACAGGTATGTCAAGCAAGCAGAGCGTGCATTGCCAAGGGCGTGGATGGGTTATTTTATGTCCCGGCTTGCCGGTGCCGAAGCCTCAAGTGCCGGCGGATCCTGCCTGCTGCCTGCCCGGGGACACTGTCCCTGTCCCGAGCCCTTGGGGAACGTGCTCTCTGCCTGGTGCCGGTGGGCTCTGGGTGCCCTTGGCAGGGTTCAGTGGCTCTGCTTTGGCACAGTTGGGGACCACCACAGGGCAGCGATGCCTGGGAGAGGTGCGGAGGCCACTGTGCCTGCGCTGGAGGGGCTGCAGAAGCCACCAGCCCGTGGCGCCGGGCGCAAGGAGCCGCCGGGAGAGTGGGCGCAGCGCCGGCGGTGGAGCCCGGTGAGGCCCCGGCGGTGTTCGTAGGGTGAGTGGGGTTCAGCCGGAGTCGGCTCTCGCTGCCCTGTCGTGGTTCTCCTGCCTCGAGGTGGAGTGAAGGAGGAAATCCTCCGCCTGCCAGCCCGCGGGGGCTTTTGCACCGATTCCCTCCTGCTTCCCGCTGGAAACGTCCCCTGGGGCTTGTGCCGAAGGGGGACCACGAGCCCACGCCAGGCTGGCTGTGAGCAGCCGGGCCGTGTCGGCCACCGCCGCTCGTGGCCGTGCAGCCGTGATGCCTGGAGGGTGTAGGGACGGCCGGGCTGGTGCGCCCCCAGGCGCCTTGAAGCCAGGGTGATGGGCCAGGCGGGACATCGGCTCCGGCTTGGTTCCTCTCCGCTCGGCCTTGCTTTCTGGCCAGCCTTCCCAGCCGAAACCCCCTCGTCTGGCTGGGTAGCCCCTTCCCCTGGCTCTGCCGCAGGAGCACGTCGGGGGACGGTGGCATGGCGGTGCTGCTGGGCAGAGAGAGCGGCCCCCTCGCTCCGGCCGGAGAGATGACAGGGGTCATTTGCTGCCCGGGACTTTTCGGGCGCTTCTGGACGGGCCGGTTGTGCTGGAGGGAAGGAAATCGGGGTGCAGGTTGAGTGCTGTTGCCCACTGCTTGTGCTGGGGGCGCTTGGGCAGCCCCACGGGGACCTTCTGGTGGCTTCAAGCTCGCAGGGTTGTGCTGCTCCGCTCCTTGGGCCTCCTCCTGCACGCGGAGGTCACTTGGGTGTTGCACGCCCGGAGAAGCTGGTCACCCTGAGCCCTGTCATGACGGTGTGGGAGCAGGACGTGCAGCCCCCCCAGGCTGGGCGGCGGCGCTGCCGTGAGCTCCGGCGCCACGGGGCCGGTGCAGCGCCGTTAGCGCAGGGCTGAGCTGCCCGCCGTCAAGCGCCGCCGGGAGCGCGTCGCTGCGCGGCGTTTGCTCTCCTAATTCGAAGGGTGCGTTGATTAAAGGGTGCGTGAGGTGGTTCTCAGCCGCTCGGGTCGGGCGGTTCTGCGGGGATTCGGGATTCGTCGGGTTGCAGCTTTGCCCTGAGCTGAAGAGAGCTAAAACAGAGACAGCACCGCGGGTCGGTGCTGGGAGGGGGCCGCTGCTGCCGCCCTCTGCCTTCGGTGGCCGCCTGCGTGGGCAGGAGCGGGGACGGTCTGTGGTTTGGCGCGGCGCGTACCCCTGGGTTTGCCGTCCCTCCTCGCCCAAGGCGTGTTCTGCCGTGCCGGGGCTCGGGGCTGCTGCTTCCCTGTCTCCCCGGGGCTGCCTTTCCATCACGGTGCCCAAAAGCAGCCCCTGAAGGGGTTGCATGGGCTCGACCTCCCCAGTCTACCAGAGATGGTGCTTCCAGCGGCGGGCGTTCGGGCACCGATGGCGCGGCCTCTGTGCCGGAGAAACTTGGTGTGATTTACTGTGTGGTGCTGTCAGCAGCACAAGCATCGCTCACCGGCTCACCCAGGCGGTGCCTTTTCTAGATGTAAGTGATCAAATCGCTAAAGCATCCAGGAAAGTGCCTGGAAGATGGATGTTCCTGGTGATAAAACAGGCAGAAGCTGGCGGCGTCCTGCCTGCCCGGGGCCTGGCCTCACCCCATCTCGTCCTGTCCTTGCAGCCCCGAGCAGAGCAGGCTGGCGGAGCTGGAGGAGCAGGCCAAGAGCGCCAAGAAGGGGATGTGGAGCGAGGGGACGGGCTCCCACACCATCCGGGATCTCAAGTACACGATCGAAAACCCCCGGCACTTCGTGGACTCCATGCACCAGAAGCCAGTCAACGGTAAGCCGGCACCAACTCCGGCCCTCGCTGCCGGGCGCTGGGGTCGCCCCTGTTCTCCATCCTCTGCTGCCCACAGCCTCGGGGGGGGGGGGGTGGGCCGGCTGCCTGCGCCGGGCTGTTTGGGTGCTGTTCCCGGCACCCTCTCGTCGCGGAGAGCTGGCACCGGCTCCCGCCGGCGGCAGGACCAACCTCTGTGCTTCTGCTCCGCAGCCATCATAGAGCACGTCCGGGATGGCAGCGTGGTGAGAGCCCTTCTCCTCCCCGATTACTACCTGGTCACCGTCATGCTCTCGGGCATCAAGGTGAGGTTTGGCTGCTGGCCCCGTCCCCGCCAGGCGTGCTCAGCCGTCCTCTTGGCAGCGAGTTCCCCCTTGAACTTGCGCTGTCCCTCCTTGCGCACCTTCCTCGGCGCCTTTCGGCCCCGGCGCCGGTGGGCAGGGCTCGCGCCCCTACCTGCCGGCTGCTCCGCTTGCCGGGCCCGCGGGACCAGGGCAGGGAGGGCTGGAGGCGGGGGTACCGCTGCCACGTTGCCCGCTGTGCCGTCCTGCATGCCCCCTCCGGGAACAGGCTGGGTGCAGCCCAACGCGGGGTGTCGCCACGGGGCTGGGAGCAGGTTTGGGGTCGGTGGGTACCAGCGCTGCGCTGACGGGCCCCGCCGCAGCTCGAGCTCTGGGCTGTGGTCGGACCCTGGTCGCTGGGTGAGTGGTGGTCCCTGCTCTGCTGGCGTCGAGGTGGCTGCTGGTGCATCGGCCGGAGAGCGTGGCCACCCGGCGCGGCAGGGGGCTGATGTGCAGGGTGGCTCTTGGGCTGGGGGCTCCCGGGGAGGCTGCCTGCCCGTCCCTGCCCCAGCTCCCTCTCTGTGCCCTTGCTGGAGAGCCAGAACCATTCCCCCCTTGCCTCTCTGACACAGGGTGGATGCACCCTAGGCAGGATTAGGCTGGGAGTTGGTCTCCATACCCAGTTTGCTCCCAGCAGTGTTTGCTGGGGAGGGTAAAGGGCTATGTCAGTGCAAAACGGCACGGAAGCATCGGGACCCGCAGCCCCCAGTGTGCAGCCCCCTACCCAGCCCGTCTCTCCCAGAAGCTACAGCCAGAGCACGGGGGCTGCGTGCAGCCTTCCTCCCCAAGGAGCTCTCCCACCCCCTTGCCGAGGTTTTTGGGGCCAGCCCGTGCCCTGACCGCTCCCCCCGCCTCTGCCGCAGTGCCCCACGTTCAAGCGGGAGGCGGATGCTCCCGAAGTCCCCGAGCCGTTCGCGGCCGAAGCCAAGTTCTTCACGGAGTCGCGGCTGCTGCAGAGGGATGTGCAGATCGTGCTGGAGAGCTGCCACAACCAGAACATCCTGGGCACCATCCTGCACCCGGCAAGTGGGGCTGGCGGGGGTGAGGGGTGGGAGAGGGTCCCGGCGGGCTGTCGGACTGTTGGCCATCGCTTCGCTGGGGACGGTAAAGGGGGTTGTGAAGTCCGGGTGACTCCGGTGGGGGCTCAGAGCAGCCTGGGAGTTGTGGGCTCTTTACTGGTGGGTGTGGGAGACCATGGTTCATCTGAGCAGCCCGTGAGGAGAGCAGAGCCCTGTGGGTGTCTGGGGTGGTCTCCGATAGCCCTGGGGGCACTGGGCGCCGTGGCCAGGCCTCGCTGGGCACTTTGGGGACCTGTGGCATCTGAGGGGCTGAGCTCCGAGCGGGGGGCAGTGGGGCAGGGACAGGGGCAGGCCGGTTCTCCTCGGGGGCGCAGGGGCAGATGGCGGTGCCGCGTCCCCCGCAGCTGAGCGCGTGCCTCCTGCCCTTCCCCGCAGAACGGGAACATCACCGAGCTCTTGCTGAAGGAGGGCTTTGCCCGCTGCGTGGACTGGTCCATCGCCGTCTACACCCGCGGCGCTGACAAGCTGCGCGCGGCCGAAAGGTGAGTCCGGCGCCAGGAACCGCAGGGTGCCGGGGTGGGCCCGCTCCCGGCTGCACCCGTGGGGTGCCCGGGGTGACTCCCTGTCCACGTGTGGGGTGCCCCCGGTGCTCTCTTGGGTGGGAGGTAGATGGGATCCCTCCATGACTGCACCAGCCCCTCTGCCAGGGCTTTGCCGGACAACTGAACGTACGGCACGTCCGTCCCTGCTGGCGACGCCAGCGGGAGCATCATGTTTGTGTCGTGTGTGTCCGTCCCCCCCTCCTGCCAGGTTCGCCAAGGAGCGCAAGTTGAGGATCTGGAGGGACTACGTGGCCCCCACGGCAAACCTGGATCAGAAGGACAAGCAGTTCGTCGCCAAGGTGAGCGGCTGGCCGAGCAGGGCAAGGGGCGGGCAGGCTCTGCCCGCGTGGGGGTGGAGGGCAGGGTGGCCGCCTGCCCTGGCTGGCCTCCGCCTGCGCTTGGACGAACGCCGGAGGGTCTCGTGTTGGCTACATCCCCACCACGGACCACGGTGCACGGCCGCCCAGGTGCTCGCCGGCATCTCGGGCAGACCTGGGGTGGGAAGAGGTGAAACGACGCAGAGGGGAAGGGGCCAGGGGGCGTGGGGAAGGGCTGGTGGATGCCCTGGGGCCTCGCTCGGGCTGACTGGGTGCCGCAGGGACCTGCCTGCCGCTCTCCTGCCTGCGTTTCCAGCACCGTGTCAGGCGCAGCCCCTGCCCTGATCCTGGGGGCTGCTGGCGAGGGGCTCCGTGGGGCTCTGGAGACCTCGGCCGGCACCTCCCTGCGGTGGCTGGCCCAGCTCCGGGGCCTCGTTAGCCCCACGCGTGCGAGAGCGAGGTGGGTTCCCCCACCGCAATGGTGCCCGTGTTCCTGCCACACGGAAGCGGTGCCTACCCCTGCCCCGGCACGGTTCGGAGGGCAAAAGGGAGGGCTTGTGCAAAGCATTCAACGCTGTCCCGCGTGACATCCTTATCTCTAAATCGGAGACACGTGGATTTGATGGACGGACCACTCGGTGGATCAGGAATTGGCTGGGTGGTGGCGCTCAGAGAGCCGCGGTCAACAGCTCGCTGTCCGAGTGGAGAGCAGCGACGCGTGGCGTTCCTCAGGGGTTGATAATGGGACTGGTGCTGTTTAACATCTTTGTTGGGGACATGGACAGTGGGATCGAGTGCCCCCTGAGCCAGTTTGCCAGCGACACCAAGCTGTGTGGTGAGGTCGACACGCTGGAGGGCAGGGAGGCCATCCAGAGGGACCTGGACAGGCTGGAGAGGTGGGACCGTGCAAACCTCATGGAGTTCAACAAGGCCAAGTGCAAGGCCCTGCCCCTGGTTTGGGGCAATCCCAAGCACAGATATAGGCTAGGCCATGAGAGCAGCCCTGGGGAGAAGGACTTGGGGGTGCTGGTGGGTGAAAAGCTGCGTATGAGCTGGCAACGTGTGCTCGAACCACAGAAAGCCAACGGCCTCCTGGGCTGCACCCAGAGCAGCGTGGGCAGCAGGGCGAGGGAGGGGATTCTGCCCCTCTACCCCGCTCTGGTGAGACCCCCCTGCAGGGCTGCGTCCAGCTCTGGGGCCCCAGAAAGACACGGACCTGCTCAGGCGGGTCCAGAGGAGGCCACGAAGATGCTCAGGGGCTGGAGCAGCTCCCCTGTGAGGACAGGCTGGGAGAGTTGGGGGTGTTCAGCCTGGAGAGGAGAAGGCTCCGGGGAGACCTTAGAGCGGCCTTCAGTGCTGAAAGGGGGGGTACAGGAAAGGTGGGGAGGGACTCTGGATCAGGGAGGGGAGTGATGGGCTGAGAGGTGAGAGTTTCAAACTGAAAGAGGGGAGATTGAGATGAGATCTTGGGAAGAACTTCTTCCCTGTGAGGCTGGTGAGGCCCTGGCACAGGCTGCCCAGAGAAACTGTGGCTGCCCCCTCCCTGGCAGCGCTCAAGGAGCAGAAACCTGCTCTAGTGGAAGGCGTCCCTGCCCGTGGCAGGGGGGTGGGACTGGGTGGTCTTCGAGGTGCCTTCCACCCCGTAGCCGTTCCCCGAGCAGGCTGCGTGGGGCTGACCTGGTGCTGCCCCTGCCCCGGGTGGGCATCGCTGCGGCTGGCTGGGAGCATCGGGGGGGTCCGGGCAGCGCTGGGGGGGTCCGGGCAGCGCTGGGGGGGTCCGGGCAGCGCTGGGGGGAGCATCGGGGGGGTCCGGGCAGCGCTGGGGGGAGCAGCCCGCTAGATGGTGCTGCCGGTTCGCCCAGCGCAGCACCCGGCGGGGACTCGCACACTTCAGTTCTGGTGGAAAAGTGGGGAAAAACGCGCAGCAGGCAGATTTCCTGGAAAGCCAGCTGAACCCCTGCGCTCCCCCTGCACCCGGGTCCCATCCTGCTCTGGAGCCTCCTTCCAGCCGCTTTGCTCCGTCCCTGCTAGCGTCGTGCCCGCGCACCCCTGCCTTACGGGCACGGGGCTGAGCCTCGCCGCTCCCGGGGGGCTGCCGGCTGCCCCGGCGTGGGCCAGGGTGGCAGGAGCCGGGCTTGGGGCAGAGCACGCCTGAGTGGGTGCTGGCTGCGGGTGCTGTGGGAGCCGCCGGGCACACCAGAACCAGGAGCTCTTGGCAACCGGTCCAGCCTCAGCGGCGCAGCCGGCTGGATGCGCTCGCCCGTGCGGTGCTGTGGCGGGGATGCGCGCCGCAGCTCCTGCCCCGTGGGGTGAGGCTGGGGGCGTGCTGGCTCGTGCTTGTAACTCGGAGATTCCGCGCCTGCCCTTCGCCGCCGCTTGTCGGCTCGGGTTTGGCTGATGGCAGCGGACATCCCCGAAAATGTGTCGTGTGTGTGTGTGTGTCCCCCTGCCGCAGCTTCCCCGGGGCGGTGAAGGGTTTGCTGGGCTTTTCGCCTTGGTGCGGCGACGGAGCGTGGCCCCAGTGCCCAGGCCAGGGGCTCTCTGGGAAGGCCAGCGGTGAGAGCCCGTCCCCAGGGAGAAGGACTACGATCCCTACCCAAGGCACCACCGCGGCGGGAAGCAGCACCTGGGCAGATGCCCCCGGCGGGCGCGGGGATGGCCGTGCCAAGGTGCTGGCGCGCTCGGAAGCGCCATCCTGCCGCTGGCAAGGGCTGCTGCCGGAGCCCGCGCCAGGAGTCGGCACGGGGCCGTTAGTCATGCTTTGCTCAGCAGCTTGCGGAGGGCTGGTGGAGGGGGTGGGTGGACGCTCCTGGCATTTCGGAGACGCCCGTTGTTTGGTGGAATGGCTCGTGCGCGGGCTGGGGTGCTGGGAGAGCTGCGGCGGGCAGGTCTCTTGTCCCGAGCCTTCCCCCCCCGCCCCCCGGCAAGGCAGCAAAGGTGTCTGCGGCGGGTTTGGGGCTCTGGCATCTCCGCGTGCTGCCGTGGGGCAGCCATCCCCCCCGCCGTGGGGGCGGTGGGAATCCACCCCCGGCGCTGTGGAGCGGAGAGGACCCTCGTGTGCAGGCTGCATCCCGCGTAGGGCAGAGAGTGCAGGATGGCCCCCGGGTTCTGGGCGCAGCCCCTCGCTCTGCTGGAGTGCCCCCTGCACTGGGAGCGCTCAGCCCCCTGGGTCGCTGCAGCCCGGGGGTCCGCCCCGGCTCCGCAGTACGAGCCGCCGAACGCAGCGAGCACCACGATGCCATCCTCCTTCTCGGGGAGGAGACGCAGAATTTCTCTGCTTTCGGTGAAAACCTGCTCTTTATGCTGGCCCGTGCAAATCAGCATTTAGGGAGCTGTCAGCCGAAGTCCCCCCGGGCGCCGTCGGTTTTGCAGTGTCAATTTTTGGTCTTTTTCCCTTCTCGGGGAATTATAAGTGACAGGGAAAATCAGGACAAATGCTCGCACGCCTCGGAGCGCCGGAGCTGAACCCTGCGCTGAACCCAGAGCTGGGCACATGCCTGGCCTCCCCGTGAGCCCCTCATCCATCCTCCCAGCACCCTGCAGAGGGGTCTGAGCCCCCGCAGGCAGGCAGGCAGGCAGGCAGGCAGCGGGCAGGCAGCGATTGCTCCAGCGCCGAAGCCGCCTCCGTGCTCGGCAGAACGCCGAGGTGCTCGTTTGCAGCGGCAGGGCTGACGTAGGAGCTGCCGGGGGGGGGGTGGGGGGTGGTGGTGGCAGGAGGAGGAGGACGAAGATCCCAACCTGTCTTTGCACCGTTGAGCAACCGCGGCAAATTGGCTTCGGCTAATTTTGGATCCCGCTGCCATGGCGGTCAGCTGCCGGTGCTTTGAGCGGAGGGGTTGGTTTGGGGAGAAATCAAGGCTTGGCCTCGACTGCGGATTTGATGCCCGTGAGTGAGTGGCAAGAAGAAAAGCGGCGGAATAAAACATGCGAAGAGGCTGGAGGCTTTCTCCTGAATTCCCTGCGTCAGCTTGTCGTAGAGCGCCCAGGAATTTGGGGCAGCGCTGCTTAGAGTTGAATACATTACGCTGAGAGCTACCCTCTGCCAAAAGCTGTTGATGATACAGCTGGGCGCGGGGGGCTGCCCGAGGTTGGGTCGCCCCAGCTCCCGGCTGCAGGGCAAGATCAGCCCCTCGGCGTCGGAGAGGGGGGAGCGGTTGAAGGGCAACCCGGGGCACGCTGGGCTCCGTGGGCAGCCCCTCGGCCACATCCAGCCTGGCTGGGCTGTGCGTCGCCTCCTGCCACGCACCGGCTCGGCTTGGCAGGCTGGAGGAGGCGGTTGTGGATGAGCTGTGCCTGTGTCGTCTTTTTAATCTATTTTATTTTATTTTTTTTTTTTTTTTTTTACCCTTTTGCAAAATACTTGGAGCCTTCGTTGCGTCGTCTCAAATCTCAGCGGGATCTGCCAGCGCCAGCCCGGGAGCTGCTCTCTTGGCGAGCTGAGCGGCAGACCCTGCCAAAACCCCTCACAAAAGCAGTTTCCTGGTGGGGGGACAGCGCTGGCTCCGGCTCCCGGAGTGCCACCGTCCTTGTCTTGCAAGGTCAGGGTACAAGGAGGTCGCTCACGGCTTTGGGGCTGCTCCATGTGTCCGAGCCCTTTCCTAGGAGAGCTGACGAGCTGCCCTCGGTGTGTCGGGGCAGGAGGAGGGGAGCTGGGGGGAGAGTTCTCTCATGAAAAATCTTGACGAGGCACCGCTCTGACCTTCTTGCCCCGGGGGAGCAGGGATGGGGGAGAGGGTGGGAAGCTTGAGGGGGTGTTGCTGGAGCCCATCTGCCCTGCGGGGGCATCACCCAGCCCTCCCCTCCCTGCACCCGGCTGGAGGAGCCTGGGCATGGGGGGAAGGCTGTGTCCCGGGGGGATTTGGGGAAGCAGTGCTGCTGGAGCGGGCAGGCTCTGCAAGAAGCAGCTGCAGAGGGTTTTTTTTTTTTAAAAAAAAAGAAAAGAAAAATCCTTTTAATCCCTTTATCAAAGTGCCTTTCTGAGGCAGGTGAAGCCACAATAAATATTGGATAAAGGAAGCTGGCCACGGCAAGCTGAGAGATTGTTAGCAAGAAAAATCACTCAGCCTCTGAAGTGGTGCTGAGTCTCCCATTTTGCTGCCGCTGTCGCCGTGTCCCCCTCCTGCCCGCGGCCTCCCTGGGGAAGGGGCTGCAAAGCACCTTCTCCTGCTTCCGTGCACGGGGCGATGCGCGTGGAGGAGAGGAGTGCGTGCCCGAGGAAGGGTGGGCGCCTGGGGATCCCCCTCGGCTCCTGCTGCCACCCTGCCCCGTCCCGCCTGCGACTCGCAGCCCCTGGGTACCCCAGGACCACGTCCCACCGCATCCCACGCCCCTGCAGAGAAGCCATCGCAGCCTGGCGAAGGGCCCTGCAAGTTAATTCTGCCAGTGAAGGGGATGCTCGGGGCCGGCAGGGGCTTGGTGAGTCCCCAGTGCCAGTTGCTGGCTCTTGCACCGAAGCCGGGCTGTGCCGGAGGCCGGGCTGTGCCGGGAGCTGGCGGCTGCCTGCCCTGCTGCCGCCTCCTGCCAGGGAACAAATGAGATGTGACCGCAGCTCCTGCAGCTCCGGCGTGGGAGCGCGGCGTGTGCGTGATGGCTGGGTAATGTAGCGCAGGATTTGCCCCCGGATCTGACCTGCGGCTCCCCCGGCCGCGCCATCGCTGTCTTCGCGTCTTGCTTTGCCGAAGCCTTGCGCGCGAGGGAAGGGAGAGATGCCCAGCGCGCTGCTGGGGTCCCCTCCTGACCCCTCCAGCGGTGAGGATGCCCTGAAGCATGAGATTTGATTACTCCACTTAGCATGCAAACTGCTTTGGGCTCGGTTCTGCCTCTGAAAAACAAAGGATTTGGGTCCCGGGAGAGGCTGAGTCCCTGGGTAGGGATGTCCCCTGGGGGGGTTTGCTGTGCCCTGGCGATCCTCGGTGTCTGCTTTAATTTTAGTTCTTATAATCCTGTTATCCCTTTGGCTAAGCACGTTTTGAGGGACTGATGTGCTTGCTGGGGCAAAAAGTGCTGCGAGTGGAGCAAGTCTGTGCCCTCCTCGCTCCGCTTCCCCCACTGAGCTCGGCTCTGCGGCGGGGGGATGCGTGGGGCTGCGCTCGTCGTGGATGAGCAACAGCGGGAACCTTTTGTCCTGGCGTGACTGGGAGGACTGGGTTTGTGCTGGGAGCGGGCAGGGGAAGGTCATTGCCCTGCCAGCAGGAATACCCGGGTGCCTCGTCCTGCTCCGCCTGCTGCCGCTCGGTCCGGGCTGGAGAGCGGCGGTTAATGGAAACTGAGAAGATTAAAGCGGCGTGCCCTGAGCCCCGCTGCCCTCCGCCTGCCCGCGCAGCCCTGCCTGCCCTCTGCCGGATTTTCTAACTAATTTGCTCCCTGGGTGCGGGGAGAACCGCCTGCCAGGACACGCTGTTGTGGGGTGGAGGAGTCCCCGCCGTGGGCTGTGCTCGCTCCCCCCTCCCCGTGCGCTCACCCGTCATCCAGTATCGATGCCCGTGGTCCAGTCCCCTCGCCCGTTTTGTTTGTGGAGTGAAACCCTGGCGCGGCTGAGCCCCGGCACAGGGTGGCACACGCCGTGGTGCCGCCATCTGGGGACCTCGCAGGGCCCTGCCCAGCGCTGAGCTCCTCAGGCTCAGAGAGCGGGACCGCGGACGTGCCGACGAGCCACCGGGGACGGGGTTGGCGCCGCTCGCCCTGTGCCGTCTGCTGGGCCCCAAAAGCCGGGGTGCATCGGGGCGCGTGCCACAGAGCAGCGTCGCGGCGGTGCCCGGCTCTGGGGCTCGTGCTGCCCCGGGTGCCACGCTGCCTGCGGGCAGGGTGCTCACCCCGGCCTCTCTCCCTCCCCAGGTGATGCAGGTGCTGAACGCGGACGCCATCGTGGTGAAGCTGCACTCTGGGGACCACAAAACCATTCACCTCTCCAGCATCCGACCCCCCCGGCTGGAAGGGGACAGCACGCAGGTGACCGTGGGGGGATGCGTGGTGGGGAGGTGGCCGTGGGGTGAGAGGGGGAGGGTGCTCTGCTCCGCTCCCCAGCCGTGCAGCCTCGCTGCTGGGCAGCAGCCGCCGGCATCCGTGACCATCCCTGGCTGGAGGCCCCTTCTTGTGAGGCTTCTCTTCTATCTGGCGTGACCCCCGCTGCCGAGTACCCCCCTTTTGCTTCTTGGGGGAGCCCCATCTCACGGGACGCAGGAGGCCTTGGGGGAGGGTTGAGCATATACTCCGATCGCTGCAGGGAGACCGCTGCCTCCCTCGTCCCCTGCCTCAGTTTCCCCCTCTGTGTGGCGGGTGCCGTTGCAGCTCTCTGCTCTGGGGCGGTGGGAGAGCCCCAGTTCCAGGCCGTGGGGCTGTGGACGGTGTGGGGCCGCGCTGGCGGACGGGTGACCCGGTCCCTGCGGACTCACGCCCCTCGGCGGATGGGCACGCGGGCAGCGGGGCTGCTCGTCACCCTCGGGTCCTTGGCCGGCCGCGGGCTTTGGGCTGGGGCTGCTCCTCTGCTCGTGTGGCGCAGCGGCCGCAGCTCTGCCCTCCCCTTCCCCTGCGGCCTGACGCTTGCCTCTCGCTGGGTGGGGAGAAGCAGGAGGCTGCCGGGCTGCTGGAGGCGACGCAAAGCGCACGAAACCCTTTGGTTTTCCTTTCCCTCCCCGCTGCGCCCGTTCGGCGAGGTGCCCGTTCGGCGAGGTGCTCGCCCGCGCCGCCCCGAGCGTCTCACCCCTCCGCCGCGAGGCCGACTGGCGCCGGGGAGCGCTTCCCTGCTTCCTCCCCGCCTCTGGGAGGAATGGGCTCCTCTGCCCTCCACCTCGAAGGGACGCTGCGGGTCTGACTTGTAGAGACCCCCAGCGCCGGGGTCTGGCGGAGAAATCCTGGGGACTGAAGTTTGCGGAAAACGCCGCGTCGTTCACGCGGAGTTTGGTCTCCGCTGTGCTTGGCTGGAGCATCCGGCAAGCCGGCACGTGCCGAACCTCGAGCCCTGCGCTCGGCAGCGACATGAAAGCGCCCAAAATAAGCTGTGCCGCGCGGCAGCGGGGCGCACGCTGAGTCCCCTTCACCTCCGCTCAAAGCGCTCCTGCCGGGACGCCGGTCTGATGCCTGTGCCCCTTTCTCGGCGCAGCGCGGTGGCAGCCGGGACCTGCCGGCAGGGCTGTGACCTGCGGCGTGGGCGCAGGAGCCGGGCACCGCACGGCTTCGCCTGGCAGCGGCTGATCTCAAACCATCCCAAAGCTCCTGGGGGCAGGGATTTATCTGCTCGCTGCGGCTTTTCTTTCTTTTCTTTTGTCTGTCCCACCCCCCAACGGTCGATGCACTCGAGAGCTCCCAAGCCCCCCGACGAGCCCCCACGCTGCTCCTAGGGGAAACCTCCACCTCACCCCGCGCCTCTCGAGGTGGCGAGGAGCGCTCGCGCCTGCGGGCGGGAGGAAGGCTTTCCAACGGGGCGCCGAAAGCCAACCTTCACCCAGGGTTACGCAAAAGCTGCGTTTTTTCCACGGCTGTTTCTTTTTTTTTTTTTTTTTTTTTTTAATCCTGCACGGCGCCGACGCTCGGGGTGGCTTTCGCCACGCTGGCGAGTGACGGCACCGCGTGCCGCAGCTCCCGGAGCTGTTGGCGCGCGCAGGGGCAGAGCCGGGGTTGCTGTGGGAACGGCGATTTGGAAATTCCTCCCTCCTAGGATGCCGCCTTGTTGTGTACACACTGAATTATGAATAACTTCCCAGATTAGCCTCTTCCTCCCGCTGTTCCTCTGGCGTCAGCGCCGGGCGGACGGCAGCCGCCGCGAGCCGAGCGGCACGCTGGCACGGCAGCGAGGGCACGGGGTGGCCGCAAAGTGGCCACCCGTGCTGGTGGGGGGGCGGGAACCCGCTCCCTCGTGGCCCACCGGCACCGTGCGGTGCTGCCGGGAGGAGCGCGGTTCCTTGGCGGAGCGGTCGCAGTCTCCAAGGAGACTGCAGAGAGGCGGCTGCGCCCCGCCGCGCTGACGGCTCCCCGGGTGAGATCCTTCGCCGGCTTCGGCACCGCGGTTGCCTTCTCCCTGCCCGCTGCGAGCTGCCGGCTCCCCACCGCCACCCGCGGCGCTGCCCGGGGGATGCCCCACACGTGGGCTCTTCCCTGCGCTGAGTCGGGGGGGGGGTCTCGCTGCAGATGCCCCGGCACCCCGAAGCCGCCGGATCGCAGCCGAGTCGCTGCGTCTGGCTTCTCGTTTTGGGGAGCTCGTTGGGTGGAGCGAAACCTCTGCTCCTTCAGGCCGCGTCCCGGGGCCGGGTCCTGCTGCCAGACCCTCCGGCGGTGTGAAGTTAGCCGTCCTGGCCAGCGTGGCCCTGGCTCGCTGCGGAGCGAGACCTGCTTCCATCTTCTTCCTCGCCTTCCTTCCCCTACGTCACGGGTCGAGGCTGGGCCGGCCACTCACAAGTGACAGACGCTCTCTCTGAACCCCTCTGCCCTCCCAAAAGGGAAAAGGAGAGAGAACAAGGGAGAGAGACTTTACGGTTTGGAAAAGAAAACTGAAACAGCTTTAATGGAACAGTAACAACAAGAGAAAAGATAAAAATAAGGAAATAACAAAATATACACAGTATGTACAAATAGATACAAACCCAATACCAAACCCAACTGCCCCCACCCCGATGACGACACGTCACCCCCACGCTGCAGGGCTGGCACTGGGGCAGTCCCAGGCCGGACTGGGCAGCCGATGGAACCGGGTGCAGGAGCTGGGCTCAGGCCCTGGATTCAGGGACGCACGGGGCGGGATGGACGACAGAAGGACAGACAGAGCCCTCCTCAGGTGTCGCCACCGAAGAAGAGAGATGGACCCCGGTGCCCCCTCAGCTTTCCACTGACCGTGCCGTCCGTGGGGTGGAACACTCTGTGGGTCAGGTTTGGGTCCCCTGGCCGGTTCGCTCCTCCCTGCAGGGGCGGCCTTTTTCGGGCTGGGGACCCTTTTCCCTCCCAGCACCCCAACACGGGGTACAAGACTCAGCAGTGGCCTTGGTGGCTCCAAGAACAAGGACAAGCCAGGGCCTCTCTGCAGCCCATCCCTTGGGGCTGGCTGTGACCATCAGGGGTTGGCACTGCTGGAGCAGTCGCTGGCTGGAGATAACGTGCTGCTGGTTCGGAAAATGCCGTTAGTTAGAGGAGACCGAACTGAAAAGTTAAAGCACTAAAGCAGAATTAGTTGTGATTTAGCCCAAACCAGGACACCCTGCAAGAGCTGGAGCCACCAGAGCCCGTCCTGCCCTGGGCTCGGGGGGACCCTGCGTGGCCGTGACGGTCGTGGTGACGAGATTCAGAAAATGCCCGTTTGGCTACTTGTCCTGCCACCGCCGTGCCACCGTCTTGCTTGGGCACCCCCAAAGCGGGAAGGTTGCAGGCCCCGGCACCGGTGCGAGCTCTCCTGCCTGCGGTGGTCTCCCCAGCGCTGCTTGCGGGTCCCCTTGCGCCACATAGGGGCGAGTCCGGCCACCCTGGCTTTGGGTGCCCCAGTTAAACCTCATCCATTTCTTTCTGGGTTTTATTCTCCTTTAGGCCCTTCTGCGTTCTGGCTCTGCTTAGGCAGTTGCTAAATTACCTGTGAACACAATTAATGAAATGTTTACCCCCCTCCTCCTTCCAGATCATTAGTTTAAAAAAAAAAAAACAAACGCTATAACCGACCAAAAAAAGTCAGACGACCTGGGCACCTTGCTCAGCCGCGTGCCCCTCTCCCCCATCCCCGGTGCTTTGCTGCTCGCAGGGGGATGTCTTCTGCTCCCGAGCTCCCCCAGCCCCCGGGGACCCCTGACTGCTGCTGCTGCTCCCCTTTAATCCCTGCTCCAGCCCCTGTGGTCTGGAGCTTTCTGCACTGGGTGGGGGGCTCAGCGTGGGAGACCCCAATCCTAGTTGTTGCCTTTACAAAGGTGGAGCCTGAGCTCAAGGCATATTTTGGGTTGATTTTGGCCTGTTCTGGAAGGCTTTACCCAGGAGGTGGGGGGGGGGGGGGGTGTCTGGCAGCTCCGTAGCAGAGCCGTACCCACCGTAGCAGGTAGCACGTATCTAGCGCGGCTCTGCCGGGGAGCTCCATCGCCATCCCGCCGAGCGCAAATTGGTCCCAAGGCACCTGATGGAGGAGATGGGAAATGACAAACTGAAAATTCAGCGTAATAAAATCCTGCAGCCTTTCATCTCCCGCCTTCATCGCCCGGCGCGAAATGAATCCTGAGAGCAGGAGCTGATAGCGTTTAATGTCTCTATCGCTTGTCTCTGTCGAGGAACATAACGCATTCAGGTGAAGACGCGTCTCCCGCCGCTGCCCAGGTGCCGGGTCTGCAGGTGCGGTGCCGGTGCCGGCTGGAGCCCCTTGCCGGGAGCACCGGAGACCCTCGCCGGGCCGGCCCGCTTGGTTCGGGGCGGCGTCGCCGGAGCAGGGTGCGGCACGGCTCCTTCCCGCCGTGCGGCCTCGAAGGCTGAGCGTTCCCGGCAGTCCTTCCCCGGCCGCGTCCTGCCGCCACCGTGGGCTTCGTGGCTCACGGGGCTGGAGGCTGAGCCGTACCGCCGCGCTCGCCTCCGGTGAAGTTCTGGGGTCCAGGCTAGAGCCAGGGCTGGTTTCTGCCGCGTTGAAGCCCCGCAGCCTCGAAGCACAAGCTTGTTTGGCAGCAGGACCCCGTTTTGCAGCGGTGGTCCGCGTCTGGGGCTTGAAAACATGGGGTGCTGCAACCCCGGGGGCGAGCGAGGCAGCTCCCGGCATCTCCCTGTCGCTGCAGGTGGTGCCCAGCGCTCTGGCGTCCCGCTCCGCTCAGCCTTCGCGCCCTGTGGCGGCGTTTGTGCTCTTTTGGCCTCGGCGATGGGCCTGGCCCTGCCGAAGCAGGTCGCCGGTGCGTCGGATCCGACCGAAGGCAGCGCAGCCGGTGTACCGGTGGGCGGGCTGGGCGTGGGAGCCGAGCCCTGGCCGGCAGCGCCGCCGGCGCGGGTGTCGGTGGCCCGGGAGGAAGAGCAAACGCCGGGGAGGAGCGGCGGCTGCGGGGGGCTCCGACCTGCCGGATCCGTGGGCGCTGCCTGCTGCGGGCAGCGAGCGGTGATTGTGGCTCGGGGGCCGGGGCTTTCCTGGGTCTCGGTGTTCTTGGCGCTCAGGAGGTTTCAGCTTTGCTTTTTTAAGCAGAAATTCGCTTCTTCGGGCAGCTAAATTACAAAATCTCGTTAGCGGCTCTGCGCTCTAGGAAGCTATATTTGCCCAATTGATGCAACGGCAAGTACAAATCTGCTCCAATCCCCCAATTTATCTAAATTGATATCTTAATTGGTCGTACTTTTGGAGTGGGGGAGTCAAACACATGGACCCTGATTCAAAGAGGACAAAACAGGGGGAAAAAAACCCCATCCTGCTGGTGGAGGGTTGGGTTTTTTGGAAGCCTGAAAGTGGGGCAGTGTCTCCCCTGGCCGCAGCGGGGCTGCAGGGAGGGGGTTGGGGGTTTTGGCAGCTTTGGGGCCCCTCCTCGGCCCTGGGAGCTGCAGGGAGGAGGAGGTGGAAAGGGAATCGGGAGCGGAGATGTCCCAGCTCCTTTCCTGGCTGTGCCGCTCCTCCGGGACTCGGAGGTCCCTGCTCCTGCCTGCCCGGCGGAGAGAAGGTTGACGTTGTGGGGGGGGAATTTCTTCAAGGGTTGTCTGGACGGCCCTGGGGCACCTTCCAGCTGTATTTTCTGAGGACACAAAGCCAAGGCTCGCTGGGGTTTTTTGGTTATCCCAGATGCTGGCTCATGCTTGCCCACCCACCCCGCACCAGTGCCGTGCTGGCTCACGCCTGTCCGCCCACACCGGTGCCAGCGGTGGGGTGCTGGGGAGGGCTCTTGGGCACCTTTGGGTGCTTCCAGTCGCCTCCAGCCAGGGTACGGGGTTGGGGGGGGGGGTGTTCCCTGGAGGAGCAGGACCCCGCTGCTGTGCCCGCTCCGGCTGCCAGAGCGACGGCGAGCCTCGCATCTGCCGGCACGGCGTTTGGCACGGCGGCAGCTGCTCGCAAAGCTGACACCAGCGTCAGGGCTGTCACCGCACCGGGCGAACTTGGAGGAGCCGGCGCTGCCGCAGAGAGAAAGCAGTGAGGAGCTGGAAGCGTAGGGAAGCTGGAAATGGCTTCAGGAAAAGAAAAAACCAGACAGATTTGGGCTTGGGTTTTTTTTTTCCCCTTGCTCTCAGATGAGCTTGTGCGCGGGTTCCTTGGCTTCCCGATGCGTTTCCACAGGCAGGGAGCTGCTGGCGCCCGTTGGGCTGCGAGCAGAGGAGGGATTTGCCAGCCCCCACGCCTGCCAGCCTCCGGAGAGCGGGAGCTGTCACCCGTGAGCGGGGCCCTTGTTCCCGGCTGGTGGGGACCCTGGCGGCCAGCGATCAGCCCGGCACTCGCCATCGGGCTTGACCTGCCGGGTGGTCTCGGCATCTCTGCTCGGCGGGGACGCGGGGTCCCCA
This sequence comes from Leptosomus discolor, assembly GCF_034619465.1. Taxonomy (NCBI): domain Eukaryota; kingdom Metazoa; phylum Chordata; class Aves; order Leptosomiformes; family Leptosomidae; genus Leptosomus; species Leptosomus discolor. Next base: position 218,263,797 of record NC_141391.1, on the reverse strand, counting down.
CGGTGCTGGCGATACCCTCCCCCTCTGGGCCCGTGGCGGGGTGATGCTGGGCAAAATGCACGTGGCCCCGTCCGTCTGTCCGCCCAGCCGGGCGCGGCGCGTCCTGCCGCAGAGGGCGGTGGCGCCGGCAGGTTGGTGCTCCCCCCGCGGCGTTCGGCTGCAAACCGCCGGCTCCCGGTGGCGCCGCCGGTATTTGAAGCCCTGACGAGGATTTTTCTGTGCCTCCAATCTCGTGTCCGACCTGTCTTCCAGCAGCGCAGCCTGGTGACCTTCATCATCCCCCCCCATGCCGAGCGATGCCCCGGTGAAGGCAGAGCGTCGCCCACGCGGCGCGAGGGCGGGTGACGGACGGTGGCCCCCGGCAGCACCGCTGCTCCCGCTCCTCCTCCTTCCCCCGCTGGCTCTTCGCCATACTCCAGCAGATTTTAGGAAGGGCCGTGTTTTACCCAAACCCCATCAAACGACGGTCCTTTCTCTCCTCTCCTTTCCCTGACGCTCGCCGATTGCCAGGATATTTATGGGGAACTGGCAGCGCTGTGTAAAAATGACCTGCCCGGCTTGCTGCCAGCCCCGACCGGCGCCGCCGGAGCGGGAGCTGCTGGGGGCTGCGCGGCCAAGGAAGGGCAAGGGAGGGACCTTGAGGGCAAGGGCAGCCCAGGCCGCTCGAGCCGCTGGTGTTGACGCTCTTTGGGATGGAATTCTAACCCTGTTTGAGATGTGGGGAACGAGGCAGGAGCCCGTCGCTCCTGGTTTTGGCAGTCGCAGCTGCTTTATCCCTGGAAATGAGCTTTTCCCTCCAGCCTTGTGACACTTCGGGGTACCCGGTGGCGTGCGGGGTCTCGCTGGCACAGCCTCGGGCGCCCGTGGGTGCTTCGTCCTGCTCGGCCCCTCTCGGTGGGGGGCCGCCCTCGGTCGGTGCCGCGCTCGGCGCGGCGAGGGCTGCTCGACAGATGGTTTGCAGGTGTCTGCCTGGTGCTTTTCTGCGGCGAGCCGGATTTTGGAGAGAGGGCGGCTGCGCTGGGCTTGGCAAGAAGTTTGAACGTTAGCTGTGAGCGCCGACCGGCTCCTCCTGTCCCCGCAGAGGCTCTTCTGGCGTCCTCGGCTCGGCGGGTTCTGGGGAGCGCGGGCGATGCCGCAGCCGCTGCCAGGAGAGGCGGGGGGTGGTGGCGCGGCACGGGGCGGCTGGCTGCATCCCTGCCGCGCTGCCGGGGCGGTTGGGAGTTGGGTGGAGGCCGCTTGGAGGTGGCACGTTGGCTGGGGAGCCGAGTGCTCGGTTCGCTTCGCAAAGCGCCCCCCGGAGCCGTCGTGGGCGACGGCACAAATAAACGGTCGTGGTGATGCCGGCGGCGAGGCAGCCCAGGCTTCTTCAGCCCCGAAAACAAGGGAGCTGCTCACTTCCCCGGCTTGTCGCCCCCAGGCCCTCTCCAGTTTGGTCGCGGCAGCAGCTCTGCCGCCAAGCTCTGGCTTTCCCGGTGCGGCACCGGCGCCGGGGTGCAGGGGTGGTTTTCCTCCGTGGCTCCCATCAGCGGCGAGCTGGTGGTCCAGAGGGCTCTGCCTGCTTGGGAGCTCCCCGTTGCTGCCGAAACCCTCGGGCATGGCCCCCTGGACTTCTCCAGTGCCTTTCCCTCAGGGTTATTTCGTGCCTCCCCCCTTCGCTGCCCTGCCCGTGAGCCCCTTGGCGCAGCGGCGGCAGCTCTCACCGGTGCCTCCGGCGCGGCGGTTCCTCTGCTGCAGCTTGCCCAGGCTCTCAGCGCTGTCTTCGGAGGGACATTCATGGCTGGGAAGGATGGAGAAGTGCCTGGAGCTGCCAGCCTGGTGGGAGGCTTGTTGTTCGGCTCCCTGGAAGTGCCCCCGGAGCCGAGGGCTGAGCCGGGAGCCGCGCTGGGGCTCCCCGAGGGCACTGGGATGTGCGCCCGCCACTTCCCCTCCTGGGCAGTTTTAGGGCAGCAGCAACACGGTCGGGTCCTGTCAGGTGCCCCTTCTGTGCGTGGCACGTTGCTTTTAGAGCCTCTGGTACCAAACTCGTCTCCTGGTGTCCGTCACGGGGAGGGATCCCGGCTGCTCCCAGGCTTGGCGGGGTTTTCCATGCCTTCCCAAGGAGAATCCCTCGTTTCCTTGGCTTCCCCGCCGGCTTCTCCCACTACTTTGGGCTGTCCTTGGTGCCTTCATCCTTCCAGTAACGGGTGGCTCAAGGCCATTTGGTGATCCCCATCAAGGCGGATCGAGGGATCCCCCAGCTCAGCCAAGCTCCCCCAGACCCTCCAGCTTGTTGCCACCGTCCCCCGTTGGTGCAGTGGGGACGGTCCCTGTCTGCAGCAGCTCGAAGCCTGTGGGTCGTGCCCGGCTCGCCAGGATTTCTGCGCCGGAGTTGAATTCAAGTCTACCGCAGCCGAGCCGAGCCCGGCCTGGTGAGGGACGCCGTACGGCTCCGCCGCGGCGGCAGACGGATCGCCTGTGCGGGCGGCGGGGTCTGCGAGGAGAGCGAGGAGCTCGAGCAGGGTTTGTACTACGAAAAGCGCGCCGCACTCAACGAGCATGAAAGATTAATGAGAGACAAACCCATGAACTCATCAGTGTCTCGTCTCCGCTAAATTACAGTTACAAGGCTCATCGTAGCTCATCCATGTATTGTGTAACCGAACTGATTGCCGGCGCGGACGGGGCGCGCGGTGAGCCCTGCCGCGGCGGCAGAGCAGCGCGGCGTGAAGCGCTAAGTGCTCGGGCGTGTGGCCTTAATGTATTCTAAATATTGGCGGAGGAGAGGTGCGTCTGGGGAGAGGCGGGAGCAGCAAGTGGGGGCACTGGAGTTCCCTGATCAATATTTAATAGGGGCTGCAATAGCTTCCAGGGAGAAGGCGCACGAAGCCAGCGTGTTCCTGCAACCTGTTTTCGGCCCCCCGGGGAGCGTGCTTCGCCTCCTGCAAAAGTGATGAGCTTGCACCTCTCTCCGCCGTCCCGCTCTCCCTTCTCCCTCAGCCTTCCCAGGGTGGGAAAGCGATTGTTTGGTGTTTGATCTGGGGCTACCGGATCGCTGAGGTTCATCTCCCGGTGCTAAATCCTGCGGGGGACACTTCTGGGGGGACTTCGGGCTGATCCAGACCCCCGGTAAAATACCGCTACTTTCTCGCAGGTGGGTTTTCCGGCCCCCTGAGCTGGAAGCGAACGGACAAACCAGGCTCGGCTCCCGGGGGATCTGTCGGGGCCAGGTACGAGGCCTGATCCAGGCTGGATTACTTTGTGAGCTGGCACAGCTGGGTTCCTGTATGGATTACAGCCTCTGGCATCCCAGGAAATTGCTCACGGCTTAGCGAGCAAAAGCTTAGCAGCAAAAAAACAAAAGGCAAGGATAAAAACCCCCCCGAAGCAGTAAAGCGGGCAGCAGCAGCAGCGTGGAGGAGCAGAGGCCCGGCTGGTGACGGGGCTGCGGGCAGCCGGCCAGCCCCGGCGCCGTGGCTGGTGCCGGTTTGGGGTGATGGGCAGGAGCTTGCCGGCAATTACGGAGCAGCTTCTTGACGAGGCACCGGCTCCGTGACCGCAGGCGATCGCCAACTCGCACCGCGCGACTCCAGGGCCCGTGTCGCCGGGAGGAAGGTGCAGCCGGGAGGAAGACGCAGCCCCAGACCATATGCTCTGTGAATAGCGGCGGCGCTTAAGTGCTTGGTCTTATTGATGCCGTGTAAGTAATAAGCCCTGAAGATTAGGCTGCGCTAAAATACTTCCCAAACAACTTACATTTAAGTGTTGTAATTCCTCTGACCCAGCAGAAGTGCCTGGTGTTTTGACACTGATGCTTTGAGGAGGATCCAGGCACCTGCCAGCTCGCATTTAGGAGGACGACGCTCCAGCCGGGCTTTGCGTCGTGCTCTCTGAGAGCTGCTCCGCTCCGAGAGGCTTCGTCACCTCCAGCGCCCGCCGCCCAGGAGCGTTAAAGCAGAAACGGGCAGAGCTGACGGCCTCGGCGCGGGGCCGCCCGGCTTCTCGGGGCGGCTGGGTCTGACGCCGTGGCAAATGTTTCTCGGTCTGCTGGGCGAGCGTGGAAGCGCTGAGGGGAGAAGGAGGCTCTGACCTTTTGATCTCCTCGGGAAGCTACTGCGCGTCCTCTATTGATGGTTAAATTGCACGAAATTAGAGAGGAGCTGTGCAATTCTGCCACGTTGCTGAACCGTGCAATTAACGTCCTGCCTAGCAACGGCACCCTTGTGGCTCGGGAAACTTCAGCCCGTGATTTTAGGTATGTGATGAACCTGCTGCTGCAAAGGCTTAGGTTTTTTTCTGCCGGTGGCTTTAGGAGCCTCTCTGCTCCGTCCGACGGCGGCTTTGCTCCGCGGGGAGCCGCCGCGTCCCGCGAGGAGGTGGAGGTCGGCGCCTGGCACGGCCGCAGCGGGGCTCTGCCTCCGCACCCGGCGTCACCCGGCGTCACCCCGGCCTTACCCTTTCGCCTGCCCTGTGCCCCGTGGGGTTGCCCCTCGGGGGGACCGCAGGGATGCTGGGAGGCACGGCTGGGGCGCGCGGTGCCTCGCGGGGCTGAGGGGGCACCCCCCCACCCCAGCTCCCCACGGTGCGGGGGCGACACCAGCAGCTCCATCACCACACGGTGCTGGGCTGGAGGCAGGCGGGGGGATCTCCCGTGCCGAGAGCTGACCCGGTCTCGCCTCCTCGCCTCGCTGCCTCACTCCTCCTCCTCCTCCTCCTCCTCCTCCTCCTCCCGCGCTTGACTTGCTTCAGAGCTGGTTGCAGCAACGTGCGCTGCTGCCTGCGGGTCAGGGCTCAGCTTTTATACACCCAGCCGGGAGCGTGACAGAGGCATCATCCCTCTCCGCAGAGGCGGAGGATTGCTGGAGCGGAGGAGGGCTCGGTGCCTCCCCCAGCCCCGCCGCCTGGCACCGCTCGGGCGTTTCAGCTCTGTTAACACCTCCCTCCACGCACCTCTCCCCACGCCGTGCGGCACTCTCCTGGCTCGGAGGGATCATGGATATTCCCCGCGCCGTTCCCACCGGCAGCTGGAGGTCTCGTCTCCAGTCGCCAGATGTTTGAAGCCGTGCTGCAGGGGATGGCGCGCGTCCCTCGCTGGTGCCCGGCTGTGGCAGGAGCACCGGGGTGGTTGTCACCGCCCTGGCGCGTTGTACGTGACCAGCTCCCGCCTTGGCACCTCCTGAAATCCCTGGTGCCAGGGGTAGAGCTGTTGGGCCCCTTGGAAACAAGCTTCCCGTGGAGGAGCCGCCCTGGGTTGGTGCTTGTCCCATCCCAGCGCAGGGCTGCCGGGGTGTCACCCGTGGGTGACGCGGGACGTGGACCGCACACGGTTTGCACGCTGCGTGCGCCCCCCTGCTCTGCTGCAAACAGCCGCCTCCCGGCGTCCGCGGCAGGAGGAACCGCCTAAATTCTACCGAGGCTCCGGCTGCGGCGCCGAGGGCTGCCGGGTTGCACCGAGGCTCCGCAGCCGCCCCCTCTGCTAAAGGTGCTGGGCGAGGGCCCGAGAGCGAGGACGAGGGGCAGCACAGGACAACCCCCCTTTGGCATTTCCGACCCCGACCCTCTGCTGAAGGGTCTGAGGATGGACCCTGCCTGCCCCACGGACCCTGCCCGCCCCACGGACCCTGCCCGCCCCACGGACCCTGCCTGCCTGCCCCGCCGCCAGCTCTACTGGCACGAAGCAGGTTCCCCAGGGCTGGGGAGGGGGTTACGGGATGGCCTGCGAGCAGGGCAGGGGGGTGATGGTGACAGGGACAGCTCAAGATGTCCCCTCTCCCCGGCCCTGCGGAGGGGACGGCAGCTCCATCCTTAAAAGCTTTTTCCCTCCCGCCCGGCCCAGCCGCTGCTGTCCTAGTTTTTGCTGGCTGCTATTCTTCCCCTCCGTCACGTGTGGGTTCGGCACGGTGCGCTCGCAAACGGCTTCAGCCTCCGCGGGCGGCTCCGAGCTGCTCCCACGACTTAAAGCGTCTCCCTCGACCGGGCACCCCGGGGCATCGTGGGGGCTGCGCTTTGTGGGCTGGAGGATCGGCAGAAATTAACTTCGCCGGGAGCAGGGATGCGGTCAGGAGGGGACGCGTGTGCGTCCCCTGCCGCGCTCCGAAAGGGCGAGCGACCCCGAAGCCGGGGCAGGGGGGTCCGTGGAGTGACAGCCCCGTGGCGCGTCCCTCGGGGTTGGCAGGTATCGTCTGAAACGGGGGTTCACGGTGCCGAAAGGGTGGAGGTTTTTTGCTGAAGTCCTGAAATGGCTGCTGCTGCTGCCCGAGATGGGGAGCCTGCCAGCAGCTGCTGGCTCCTCTGCTCCGAGCAGAGCTGTCCCTGTCCCCTCGGGGACGGTTTCAGGGCCAGGCAGAAAGGAGGCAGAAGCATCTCCCAGCTCTGCAGAGTCCCGCAGCGTTGGGTCTGAATCGGCCCCGTTCTGAGACCGGTGACCCCGTTTTCACGCTCCTTCTGAGCGGATCAGCCAAAACGCTGCTCGAGACCTAAAAGCCACACGAGCCCTTGCTCGACGCCCGCGGCGGTGCCCCGTCCCAGCGTGCGTGCGGCCGCATGCCAAGCTGCTGAGCCTGCCATACCCGCTGCCGGCTGTTCTGTCCCCGGCTGCTGGCACGGCGTCACACCCGCTGCCCCCGAAATGCCAGGGAGGGTGTGAAATGCCAGCGCTGAGCCTCGGGGAGCTGCTGCGACGGCGGAGCTGGAGGCGAGGCGGGTCTGGCTGGGAGCACCGGGGAGCTCGGGGACGTGTGGGCAGCACAGGGGACCCCGGGTGACCCACGGGGCTGCTTGGCTTCGGTGGGGGGTAGCCAGAACCCACCATCTCTTAACCGACACGTGGGTTTTGGCCATTACCTGTCAATCTCCGCTCGGTCCCCAGCCCTGCCTGCGGTAGGCTCGGTGCTCCCGCGTAGCCCCAGGGTTTGAGCGGGGTGTCAGGGGAATTGCAGCGGGGGGATGTCCCAGCAGTCGGGGGGTACCAGCGTTACCCAGGCTGGGGGTGCCCGTCCTTCACTCTCCCTCGCCTTCCCACGGGGCGGAATCCCTCCTGCGGCAGAGCCAGCCGTGCCAGCGCCGGTGCTTCTGCCGGTTGGGGCAAATAGCGTATTGAATCACTTCCCTGGGAGGTTTTGGAGGATGATGAATTATTTTTCGGTCGAAAGTAATGTAAAAGCTGCATTGCGCGCGGAGGGAGGCGCTTGTGGAGCCGGGCTGCTGCTCCGCTGGGGGTTCTGGCCTTGTTGGTCAGTTCCCGATCGGCCGGGTGGGATCGGTGCTGGGGCTTTGTGCCCGCGGCAGCCACCTCCCTCGAGTGCTTTGGGGACAGAGGGGTGGCAGAAGGGACCCCCGGGGTCCCCCACCGTGACCCATGACGGGGACGGCTGCTGCAGCGAGGAGGGAGCCGGGTTGGTCCCGCAGAGCCCACCGGCACAGCGCGGCTCTGCCAACGGCTCCGCTCCAGGCGCGGGTGCCCGGTGCGGTGCGTGGGTGCCAGGGTGAGGGGGGTGCTCCGTGGCACGCCCAGGCGTGGGTCCCTTTCCACAGAAGCGCTGGTTTGGGGTGGTTTTTGCAGGCGCCGTTCTCTCGCGCTCCGTCCTGCGGAGGGGACCCCGCGGCCGGCTCAGCCCCCCGCTGCCGGCGCCAGCGATGCGGCACAAGGTGCTGCTGCCGTCGTCCTCCCCCGCACACGTGAGTCAGGCTGGCGAGAGCCTTCCTCCAGCGCCGCCAGCTCCCTTCCCTCTGGCTTGGAGAGCACCGTGGGAAGGAGCGGAGTCGGCGGGGCCTGGCGGGGCGCTCCAGCCCAAAGATTCCCTCCAGCGGGGACGGGGACGTCGCCTCGTCTGCCCTCGCCGAGCCTTGCTGCCAGTTTGCAGGCGGGCAGGGGCAGGACTGGCCCCCGTTTGCTGGGGCAGGAGCCGTGCCGTGCCGTGCCGTGCCACCGCGCCGGCTCCCTCCTGCAGCCCGGTGCTCCGAGCGTCGCCCTCTGCTTGGGGCTGAGTCGTGGCAGGACATTGCTGAGAGTGGGGACCCCCCCCGGGGTCTGTCCCCGGGGTTCTGTCTCCTGGGGGGGCTCTGTGGAGCAGCCCTGAGGGCCCCTCAGCACGCTGCTGGGTGGGGGGCTGGTCCTCAGCCGGCACAGCGGCACCCCCGGGGGTGCGGGGCGACGCTGGGACCAGCCGGGTCGTCGCTGCCGTCCTGCACGGCGTCTCTGCCGCCGCGTCCCGCCGTGGGAGCCGAGCAGGGCAGGGACACGGGGATGGATCAGCCCCTGCTGTGCCACAGGAGGGGGGCACTTGGAGCGGGGGGGGGATGTGAGGGCTCTGCCCAGCCTCGGGTGAGGCGCAGGGTCCCTGCCCCGGACGGGTTCTGGCCCCTCCGGCGGTGGCTGCAGCGTGTTGGAGACACGCGCGCGGGTGCGCAGGGGGAACCCCCGCGGGGGCTGCGCGTCCCCTCGGCCTGTTCGGGGGGGCTGCTGGGCTTTAAGGCAAAGACGAGAGGGTGAAACCGCGGGGGAACAGATTTTTTTCAACTGTTCCGTAAGCCCCTGCGAGGGTCTGCGTTGCCGCGGGCAGGCGGGCATTCAGCGTAAACCCGAATGAAATAGCACGATTTCTCCAGGTTTTTCGGCCCAGAGCGTACCTGGGGAAGAGCCAGGAGCTGTGAGCGGACCAAGCCTGGGGTTGGGAGGAAGGATGCTGTGCAAGCAAATGCCTTGTCCCCCGTTTGAGCGTTCCTTTCAGGGAAATCCTGCTCTGGTGGGACGCTCCTTGTCCGTGCTCAGGGCTTTCGGCTCCCCGTGGGCCACCGATACCGCCGGTGCGTCTCCAGCACGTGATGGTGCAACTGGGTAATGGGCTGGATCCGCTTTTCCCAGCATCTCGGCTGTGAGCCGTTCAGAGCCTCTCGCGCTGGGCTGCTTTTCTGGTGCTCCCTCGGCTCGACGAGGGCGTTGGGGGAAGTCTCGCTCGTTGAAAGTAGAATTCAACCATTGCGGCGGCGTAAAATTAAAAAAGGAAAACCAAACCCCAAACCAAACCTCTTCTGAAATTACTGAGGATTTTTATACATCTCAATTTCCTCATTAGCGGCGACATTATCTCCTCGTCCGCGGAGAGGTGGCTCTTTGTGCGCGTTGCCAAAGCGCCGCCGGTTAATGAATTCCCCGTGGATGGGTAACGTCATGCTCGGGTGATTTCCCCGATTAGTTCCCAGGAAAGGGCCCTGCCTTCCCTGCCGCTGCCTAAAGAGGCTTTGCCATTCTGGGAGCTGGGCAGAGGTTGCCGCGGAGCTGCACGGATGCTCTGGCTCCAGCGCCGAAGCCCGAATTGAGGAGTTGTCCCCCAAATATTCCTCAGCCACAAACATTCCCCTCTAATGCCGGCGAAACCAAAAACTTCGGTTGCTTAGAAATTGCTTTTCGCACCGATCTTGATGGGTTCGAGCAGAGGCTTGCCTTGCCCAGGGTAATCCCGTTTTTAACGAGGTAATTTATAGCCGCTGATTACAGCCCCGACCGGTCCTGTGTGAGCGAACGCTGGAGCGAGGAACGCGCTATCTGCCGGTGGCAGGCTCCCGCGGGTCGGCAGTTGAGAGGGAAATATCCAAAGGATGCCTGTAATTAGCCCGAGCGTTTAATTTAATAAAACAAGTGACTAAAAAAACGTAAACGTGCTGCATTCTGAAAGCGCCGCACGTAATTACAAATTATCTTAATTCGGCACCGGCGCGGCCAGCTTGGCAATCGCCCCGCAAACGGCTCGCGTTCGGGGGCTCCAGCAGCCGCGCTCGGCGCGGCCGCCGAGGGTGCTGGTGGTTTGGGTGGGGATCCAAGGAAGGAGGGGGGCTCCGTGGGGCGAGGAGCAGCGCTGCGTCCGTCCGTCCGTCTGCGGGGCCGGCGCCGCCGCGCTTCAGCCGTGGCATCCGTCGGTGACGCCCCTCCAGGCTCGGATTTGGGGGGACGCTGCTCCGGGCTGGCCGGGGCGACGCCTCTACCGGCGCCCTTCCCAAAAACGCCTCGCTCAGCCCCGCGCCCTGCCAGCCGGCGCTCGTCCGCCGGTATTTTGTGCCGAAACAGCGCCCGGAGCTTCGCCTCTGGTTTTCGTGCCGGGAGAAGAGATGCTGCTCGTCTCGGTCGCGCCGTTGCCGTTAGTCCCGCGGCGTTTCTGCTGGGGCCGCTTTATTTCCCCGCAGACCAGAGCGGCGCGGGCTTCGCCGTGGCACCGTGCCGCGAGCTGTCTGCTGCCCTCGTCCCCGTCTTGGGCGCCACCGGGCCCTCCTTCGCCGGCTGCGGTGACGGCCGCGCTAGTCCTGTCTTGGAGCCAGCGGGGAGGGAGCGCCAGCGCCTCGATGAGCCGGGGGCGACCCGCTCTGGGGTGCCTCGGGGCGGGGGGTGTCCCCCCACGTTGGGGTCTCCCAGATGGGGGCTGCGGGTACGTGATGCATCGAGCTCCCTCCCCGGGGACGAGGAGGGTCGCCCGGAGGCAGGAGACGGGGGCTGCCAGCGGCAGCGGGGAGGCTGTAACGGGGCAGCGCCGGCAGCGCAGCCAGCTTGTCCTGGGCAGGATCCGGCTCGTCCCTGCGCCGCCGGAGCGCGGCTCCCGCGGGGGTGCTCGCTCAACGTGTAACACGCGCTGACGAGACAAACAACTTCATTAATTTAAGGCCGCTGCTCGTGCGGTTGCGAGCGGCCCTGCGAAGGAGGGCGGCGGGGCTGCGGCCGGCGGGGCTGCCCTGGCAGGGGAGCCGGCAGGCACGGCGGGCTTTATTCCTCTACAGCAGCGCTCCTGCGGGCGAGGAGCAAAGCCCCGGTGCGGGGCCTTCGGAGAACTGCGGGCTGCGAACAGAACGTGCCTTTGTACCCGCTTCTGAGGAGTCGGAGGCGGCGGCCGGGGATAGGGGCTCTGCTCTCGCAAAGCGACGAGAAGGACGGCGGCGCTTCGGTCTTGGCTGCGCCAGGGCTTGGTGTTGAGCCCCAAGAGGAGGCAGGGATGGTTTCCTGGGAGGCAGGGATGGGTTCCTGGGAGGCAAGGACGATTTCCTGGGAAGCAGGGATGGTTTCCCGGTGCAGGTGGGAGTCGCCGGCATTGCACGCCCCAGGGATGCTGCGGCGCTGGCTGTGGAGCCCGCGGTGGGACGTGCACGTCTCGTGTCGGCCGTGCGCCCCGGCTGCACCCCTCTGGGATGCAGAAAGATGGAGGAACGAGGCTGGGGACCCCCGGGGACCCGCTGCAGGTGCAGAGCAGCACGTGCCAGGATGCAACGAAGGAAATTCCTGCAGAAAATGCTGCGTCCTGCTTCATCTGCTGCTCCGGCAGGCGAGAGGAGCCTCAAGGTGACCCGTTACGGCACCGTGCTTGTCCCGCCTGCGTCTGGGACGGGCTGCCCCGCGCTCCGAGCGCTGCAGCGGGTAAGCACCTCTGCTGCCAAAAACCACGCCGCGGTGCCGCCGGCACCTGCGTCATGAAGCCCCGTAAGCCCCTCTCTGCTCCGTGGCCGGACCCGCTGGCGTCTCCCCTGTGGTAGCCCCAGGTGCCTCTTGCCGCAGCGGGCGGTGGGTTCGAGACCTGGACAGTTTGGGGTGAAATCTGCCATTTCTGCTCTGTGCAAGGGGCTCCCAGCTCAAAGGGCTCCCGGGGCGTCCGGAGAGGAGGAAAACCTTCCTTGTCCTCCTTTGGCATCCCGTTAACCAGGGCCAAGGGTCTGTGTGGAGATGCCCGTGGCTGGGCGGGACCCCATTTTGGGGGACACCTCGACACCCCTTTCCCAGTGCTGCCGCTCCCCCGTGCCGTTCCTCGCCACCGCATCGCTGGGAGTGGCACGAGCCCCCCGGGCCCATTACGGGATGCTCCCCGTCCCCACGGGCTGTGGGTCCTCCCGCTCTTCGCCGTTGAAACGGGCTGGCGGAGGGAGACCAGCAGGCAGCACGTGGCAGCGGGCAGAAGGTTTAAATTAGGGCCTCTCGCTAACGTGATTAATCGGTGCCTTCAGGCTTGATGGAGATTGATGGTCGCTGGCGAGGCTGCAGGAGTCAGCCCCAGCGCCCTGGGGAGGAGACCGGAGCGGCGTGCGCCGGCAACACCATCAATACCGGGGTTGGGCTTTGATGGGTTTTATGGGGGAGGCGGAGGATGGATATGGGATGGAAGAGGAGAAGACAGCGGCCAGGGTGGAGCAGCCTTTCCCTCTCCCGGCGGCCCTCTCTGCAGGCTGGTTGCTGGTTTCGGCGAGGGGACCGGAGGATGTGGAAAAACGCGCTCCGTGCTGTCCGTGGTTCAGCCTGGCCCCAGCTGCGGACCCAGCTCCGTGCTGGGGACGATGGCAGAGAAAAGCCGCCGGTGTCCCTGCGCGGTGTGCCGGTGGCTGGGGCTGGGCTGGTTGTGTGTGGGGCCACCGAAATCCCGGCTGTCCCCTGCCTTCCCGAGCTGGCGCCGGTTGTGCTGAGCCCCTCGTCTGCCCGGGAAGCTGCTGCAGGAGCAGCAGAAGAGCTTTGGCAGAGCAGGGAGGACGCGGCTGCGGCGGCGAGTGGCGTTTGGAAGCGGGGAGGGTCGGCGCCGAGCTCAGCCCGGCCGGCATCACCGCGGTGCCGAGACACCGCGGCCAGAGTCGCTGCCACTGTGCCAGGTCCCTGCTGCCGAGGCGGGGGACAGCGTCGTCCCCGCAGTGGCGAGCAGGTGCCGGGGTAGGGGGGCAGCTCCGGCTCCCCCCACCCTGGTGCCGGTGCCCTGCAGGGCCGGGGGCCGAGGGGGGGGCGCTCCTGTGAGCCCTCTCAGGGCCCTTTGGTAACAGGGAAATCGCCTCAAAATGGTCGGCTTCCAGCGGGGAGCCTGTTTTGAGGAGGAAAGCGATTAAAATGGGGGCCGCGCTTCCTTCTTTGGGTACGGCGGCTCAGCTCGGGAGGAGTTTGGGGTTTCTCTCTTTAATTGGGCTCCGCTTAACGACCTTTGAGTAATTCCGGGACCCGAGATACTCTGAGACCTGCCCAAGGGCTGAACAGGGGGCTGGGGAAAAGCCCTGTACCCCCAGGGTACGGCACAGGGGATGTTCAGCCACGGTGCTCGCTCCCTGGGCGTCTTCCGCCAGGTCCGGCGCGGTTTGTGCCGGCAAAACCGCGCCGGCTCTGCTGCCCTTTGTGTGGGTATCACAGAGCTTGCGGAGCGGCTGCTGGCGTTAATCCTTTAGGGCTGTGACTCCGGCCGGTCTCGGGAGCTGCCGCCGAGATGCTCCGATCTCCCCTGTGCCCTCTCAGGGAGCCGCTGGGAAAGAGCCGCTCGCCCAGCCTGGCACGGGGGCTGCCGGGGGGGGTTGCCGGATCCACCCGGGTCCCTCCAGCTCGTTAGTTGGTGCCGCAAACGACTCCGCTCCTGCACGGCCCCCGCCTGAGACCGGGCTGCGACCGAACCCTGTGCCGAGCGCGGTGGCACCGCCGTCACCGGTGCAACCGGGGGGACTGGCAGGGTGCGCAGCCCCTGGGGCTGAGCGCGGGCTCGCTGGTGGCAGGGCAGGACATGGCAGGGCAGGACAGGGCAGGGCAGGACAGGGCAGGGCAGGGAAGGGCAGGGCAGGGCAGGGCAGGGAAGGGCAGGGAAGGGGAGGGAAGGGCCGGGCAGGGCAGGGCAGGGAAGGGCAGGGAAGGGCAGGGCAGGACAGGACAGGACAGGACAGGACATGGCAGGACAGGGAAGGGCAGGACAGGGCAGGGCAGGGCAGGGCAGGACAGGGCAGGACAGGACAGGGCAGGACAGGACAGGACAGGACAGGGCAGGACAGGACAGGGCAGGACAGGACAGGGCAGGGCAGGGCAGGGCAGGACAGGGCAGGGCAGGGAAGGGCAGGACAGGACAGGGCAGGACAGGACAGGGCAGGGCAGGGCAGGGCAGGGAAGGGCAGGGCAGGGCAGGGCAGGACAGGACAGGGCAGGGCAGGGCAGGGCAGGACAGGGCAGGACAGGGAAGGGCAGGACAGGGCAGGACAGGACAGGACAGGACAGGACATGGCAGGACAGGGAAGGGCAGGACAGGGCAGGGCAGGGCAGGGCAGGGCAGGACAGGACAGGGCAGGGCTGCCCTCCGCTCTCTCAGCCGGCACCCGGTCGCTCCGGCGGGGTCTCCGGGCTCGCGCTCTCTCCCGTAGTGCCGGTTAAAAACCCTCTCCAGCGCTGCCGCGGCCACCCGGCGTCGATCCCTCGAGCGGTTCAGGGGCTCTGCAGGCACTTAGGGAGCGGAGAGCACTTCTGCGGGAGAGCGGGCAGGGCGGGCGGCGAGCGGCGGTGGAGCCGAACGCGGCACTTCACGCCTCGCATCCAGGGATCGGCCCTGCCGGGGCGAGCTGGGGCCGCCCGAGCGGAGACGCTGCTCCTGCGGCGGCAGGAGCCCCTCGCCCTCGCAAGCGCCTGCGATCCTCGGGGCTGTCGCTTCCCTGTCGCTCCTTCTGCTCCTGGTGTCACCCCCTTTCCCATGTGGAAGCGCTGCCGGGCTCCCGGGACGGACCCCCGCGAACGAGCCGGCGCCGCTGGCGAGAGCATCGCCCACGTGCGCGCCGGGGAGCCGGGCGCGTGCCTCGCCGCCCTCCGTGGAGCTTCGACGCGCTGGCGGAGGCTTTGATGTGGAAGAGCCGGTCCCCCAGCTCGCCAGCTGCGGGCTCCTCGCGGAGCCCCCCGTCCCGCCGGCGCGGCGTTCGCTGTCACCGCCTCGCCGGCCTCCCGTGATGGATTTCCCGCTTGGCAACATCCCCCCGGCGAGCTGAGCCTGCCAAATTTGGCCAAGGATGCGCCGGGGCAGGAGGGTTTGGAGCCACAGGCGTGACATTGCTAACAAACCGTGTCCTGCTTCCCTCCTCCACCTTGGTGCTCCCCGGGCAGGGGGGCAGCAGCACCCCAGGCGTTTACCAGGCACCCCGGTCCCCCCCGAGGATTGCTCTGCCTGCGGGAGCAAGCCCCGTGTCCCCCCCATCGGATCCTTCCCCCGGTTCTGCCCCGGCACAAGCCTCTGAACGGGGCAGGTTTGCCCCACCCTGGGGTCCCTCGGGGGCTGCTGCGTCCCCGAGCAGCGCTGGGGCCCCCGGGCGCGCTGCCGACGCCGCTCCCAGCCGCTTTGGGTGGCAGCTGGTGATCTCCGCCTCGCCTCGCCGTTTTGAACAGGGCTTATTCTTGCGTGTCGCCTGCCGTTCATTTGCTGTGCTAATTGCTTCACAAATAATCAGCTTCCCTAATTGCGCTGGTGGGGAAGAGGAGAGCTCTCCCCACCCGCGGTCCCGCGGCGCTGCCGGACTGCGGGTCCCAACCCCTCGGCTCTTTTGGGGGGTAAGCCCCCCCCGCCCCCGCTGCTCGCGGCTTCCTGCCTCTGGATTCATGGAAGAAACCCCAAAATCCTGCATGGAGCTGGGAGCTCCAGCTCATCCCTGCGGGGTCACGCCGCCCTCCCCTGGTCCGGGAGCCGGCGAGCACCCCAGGACCGGCGGGGTGTCGGGAGGTGCCGCCGGCACGCCGGGCTGCGTTTCGTCGGCCGGGGTCTCGGTGTGTTTCCAGCTGCTCCGAACGCACCCGCGGCCATCGTCTCCACCCTCGGGAAGGGGGCCAGGGGCTGGGAGCGGGACCCCCAGGGGCACCGAGGGCCCTCGGTGTTGAACCCCCGCCGGGGCGGGACGCAATCCTGCCGCAGCCGCCGCTTTCCTGCAAATAGACTTTAATTGGCCGCTGTGCGGCCTGATGATGCTCATTTGACAGGAGAGCCCTAATTCCCTCGGCCTGGGAGGGATTTAAAGCCACACGGGGGTTATTTAGGGCGGAGGGAGGCTGGGGGGGCTGCCAGCACCCAGCGCCTGCCAGCCCCGGGGGCAGCACCTGCTTTCGAGACGCTCTGTTTGTCATTTTAAACAAAAAGCTGGTTTCTTTCCCGGGGCTCCCCGGTGTGTATCTGGGCAGGCTGCGAGGACGCAGCGCGTTCCCATCCATTTCGGGACTGAAATCCCCGTCTCCATGTCCCAGGAGGGAGGGCGAGCTGTTTCCCCCTCCGCTCCTCCAGCACCTCTCCGAAGAGGCAGCAGCTCCACGCCTTGACTTGCTCGCTAATAAAACGCCTTCCTCGCCGCGCCCCTTGGATTGGGTGAGGCTGATGTGCTGCCTGTTGGGTTGTTTGGGTTTTTTTTTTTTAATTATTTTTTGGGTGGCTGATGACTCTCCCCAGCAGCCGGGGAAAGCTGGGGCCGGTGTTTCGGCGGTTGCTGCCGGCAGAGCTGTGCCATCCCTCTCGCCCGTCCCGCTCCCGCGGCAGGATGCGGCCAAGGACGTCGCTTCCCTGTGCGCCGTGGAACGGCGACGGGGAGGGCGGCTCGCAGGGGTGCTGCTGCGGGTCGAGCTTTTGGCTTGAAAAGTAGTTTTTTAAAAAAAAAAAAAAAAAAAAAAAAAGCAGTTCTCTTTCTGTGTTTATAATTGCTGGATGTTTGGCGGTCGTAGAATTTAGCTGAGATCCTTGCTGGTATATTGATTTTTAATGTTTATTTGCAAAGCCTCAAACGTGTGTCCGAGTTCTTGAACGGCTTCCCAGACCCATCTGCCGGGCCACTTCCCCTCTGATATGAAATATCATTTTTACAGGCCAGCAAAACGGTATTTAATGGTGGCTGACAGGGCAGCGGTTGAGGGCGATATGTATTGGACACTTAAACGCTTCTATTATCCGGCTCCTGGCACAGCCCGTTGCGTTTTACTTGTGCCGGGAGCCACAGAAGGGTTTTGCATTTTTCATCGGCGTCACGACGACACGGTCTCAGCGAGGACTCAGCCCGCGCCTCTCCGGCTCCTCCCGGGCCAGCGCGGCGCGGCCGTGGGTCCCGGCGCGGCACGGGGAGAGCAGCTGCTCCAGCGGCAGGCACGGTGCCGTCGCTGGGGTGCTGGTGCCGATGGTCCCCGTTTTGGGGCGGCCCCACGTGGCTGCAGACCCAGGAGGTGCTCTGAGGTCGCTGGGTTTATTTTTTTAAAAGGCAAACATTGGCTTTTGTGCCATGCCGGGGTGAGCCGCCGCCGCCGCCGCCGCCGCCGCGCGCGGAGAAGAGGCTTTTAAGCACTTGAACGCGGCTTCCAGGGCAGGCACTTCCCCTCTTCTCATTAATGCAGCTGCAGGGTTTTACACGAGCCCGGTAAATCCCTGGCTAAGCAGCGGCAGAGGAACCCGTCCAGAGCACCGGCCCCGCGCCAGCACCGTGCCGGCACCCACGGCTGCACCACGCCAGCCCCGCGCCGGGTGGGATGGAGGGCGCGTCCCACGGGAGCGTTGGAAGCAAAGCCGGGGCATCTTTGTGAGCAGCTCCCGGACCCTCCTCGGGCAAAGGCTGCCGAACCGCGCTCTGGTGGCTTCCCTGCCGACGGGATCGCCGCCGGCACCGGAGCCCACCGTGGGCCCGGTGCTGCTGGGGCCGCCCAGGGCTTTGCCTCTCCCTCCTGCCATCCCCCTTCCTCTGCTCCAGCGCCGTGCGGGATGGGATTAGGGGCTTAACAGCCTGTGCCAGATAGACACTTAAATAAGCAATAAATTTGGAGTTCGTTAGCGAGGATTAATTAGTGTTTGCACAGGGCTTTGCCTGTGCAAAGCAGCAGACAGGAGCCCGAGCGGCGTTATTTATCTTGAAGCTTCGCCGTGACCTTGTCGAGGTCGGGAGAGGCTCGTCGTCGCCCGGGTCCCGTCGCGTGCCACCATGCCTGTGCTGTGCAGGGTCCGGGGGGGGGTGGCAGCCACCCCGGGGACTTGGGGACAAGGGGGATGCTCCAGCAGCCCGCTGCCGGCCCCCAAAGCGGGCGTTCTTGCATCGGCAGAGCTGCTCGGCCGGGGCTGGGGAGCAGCGAGGCCGGGTTTGGCTGCAGGGGAGAGGCAGCGTTGGGAGGGCGAGCGTTTGTCTGGGGGGCTGCTTCAGCGCTGGGACCGCCGTCGTTGCAGAGGCGGGGAGGGCACGGGGCCTGCTGCACCCCCCCAAGCGGCGCGGGGGCTCGCCTGCCTGTCCGGTTCCTCCGTGCCTTTGGGCTTGTCCCCCTGCTGTCCCCCTCCTCGCCGTGAAGACGCATGGCGAGCCGGGATCAACCCCGCTCTGGGAGCGCAGGGACAGTTTGAGGGGCTCTCCTGGGCTTTTGGGGGGCTCTCCTGGCCCCGCGGGCAGGCAGCGTGGCCAGCGGCAGCTCCCGCGGGCTCGTCCCTGCCCGCACACGGCTGCCAGCACCGCTGCCCCTCGCCGCTGCCGGGCCAGCCGAGCCCCTGCCTGCTCCGGCGGGGCTGGAGAAGAGCCCGCTCTCCGCTTCGGCGTGGAGGCAGGGGGACAGGAGACGAGGAGGCAGGGAGCATCCGCACGCTCGGCATCGGAGGGCTCGGCCCACCCCGCGCCTCAGCCCCTCGGCTTCGTTCTCCCGCCTCCGCGCGGTGATGTTTCAGCGAAGCGACGGCCGTGGCCGCACGGCACCGCTTCGCGGCACTGGGCTGTGAAACGAGGAGTTAGTCACCCCCGCTCCTCCGGCCCTGTGTGGCCGGGGCCCTGCCGCAAGGGGACGGGGACGGGGGTGCCGGGGGGATGCCCCTGGTTCGTGGCGGGGGGGCTGCCGCGCTCCCCGACGCCGCGGGAATTATCACGCGGCTCGACTCCAGCTCTGGCGCAGGGCCGGGAATTTTCCTGGCACCAGCTAAATAATGGAGACGCCTCCGTCCCCGCGCACCTCGCCGGGGAGGGGAGCGGCGTGAATAATGCATCGTCCTGCGGCGCTGCGACGACGGGGCCGGCAGCAGCACCGGTGGTTCCTACGGCGGCCGCACGCCGCCAAGCCCCCGTGCCAGGGCTTCCCTCTGGCCACCCACCAGCCGGGCCGTCCCTGCGCGCTCAGCCGGGGCTTTATTTTAGATGGGGCGAGGAGAAAATCTCTCTCCTCGCTGGAAAACCAGCTTCGGGGACGCCTCGCTGGCACCGCGTCCCGTGCTGCCTGCCGCAGCTCCGTGCCAGCCTCGTCAAGCCCGTCTCGTTAGGTGCCAGGAAGCTTTTCTGTGCCACGAGTGATAACGGGCTGATCCCCGGTGAATGTACAACCTCGTTTCCAGCAGAAATCCTGTCTCGGCCCATCCTGCGCCCTGCCAGCCTTGGGACCTGCCCTGGCCCTGCCTGCAGACGGGTTTTCGGCCGTCGCGCGGAGCAGGAGCCTCCTCCGGGGACGGGTTGGGCGCTGGGGGCAGCCCCCGCGCCCTCTCGCTGCTGCGGGTGGGGATGCCCGTGGTGGGATCCGGCCCGTTCCCGTCGCCGGGGCTGCGGCGCTGGGCGGGCGGAGGAGGGAACGGCTCCGAGGAGCAGCCTGGGAACGGCGTCGAGGACATAATAAACTCGATCAAAAGCCTCATTCATTACGGAAGAGCGCGGGGCGCGAGCGCCGGCGTGTCTTTGTCCGCTCGCTGCCTCTCCCATCTGATTCCTCTCCTTCATTTCCTGCTGCTTTTGCCTGGTCTCCCTCTTCTCGGGGTGTTCCTCCCCTCCCCAGCTCGGCGGGGCTCGCGGGGGGCCGTGCCCCACGGCACGGTGATGGGTGAGCGGAGCGATGTGCCAGGGCCCGTGGGCTGGGGAGCTCCCAGGGTTGGCTCGGCTCGGCTCGGCTCGGCTCGGCTTCTCCTGCCTCCCGTCACGTGCTGGCAGGGCCCGAAGGCGCCGTAACCGTAACAGTGCCGGTGCGGCCAGCTGCGGAGCGTGTCCCAGGCCCAGCACGCCACCAGCGAGGCCGCGGGATCTGCCGGGGAAAGCTGCGTCGCTCCCATCCCGGGGGATGGTGCCGAGCCGCGGCAGCCCCTTGGCGCTGCTTTCGGTGCCGGTTGTGCCGACACACCGCGTGCTGCCCCCAGGGGTGGTGGTGGCGGCGCGGTTCGTGGAGGGGACGAGCCCCTTGCGGGGGGATGGTGGCTCCGACGAGACCCTCTCTGGCCCGGGAATGGCTCCGTCCCCAAAGCCTCGTCGCGGGGAGCGCGACCGGGGACGCCGCTGCGCGCCTGCCCCGTGCTCTTGCAAGGCACCTGCTTTGGCCGCTGTCGGTGACGGTGACCGGGCAGGAGGGACCCCTGGAGCCCTCCCCGGCAAAGCCAGGGCTTGGGGGACGCTGTTCCTGCCGCCGGCACTCGGGGAGGGCAGCTTGGGGGTTGCCAGCCTCGGCGGCAGCTCCGTCCCCACCCCGGCTCTTTTCTGGCCTCTGCCTGGGCTGTCGGGCGCTGCGCCGCCGTGCCGTGCCGTGCCGTGCCGCGGAGCCCGTCGGGGTGCTGCGGGGCGCTGGGGACTCCCAGGGGCGAAGGGTCACCCCGTGTCCTGTATGACTGACGTTGCGCAGCTTATACGTTGCCTCGTGTCGCTCACCGGGCTCGCTGCTGCCAATCCTGCTCCGCCAGCCCTGCCGCAGAGCCGCGGGTGCAGCCGTGTGGCGCCGTCCGCCTCAAGCCGTTCCCCAGCCCCTTCCCCCGGCCCTTTCTGCTGGAAAACTCCCCTTTTTGCTCAGCCTTCGAGGGGATTTTATCGCCGCGAGAGGCCCCCAGCAGCTGATGGGCAGCGAGCGGCCAGATGCCCTCTGGTTCCCTTTCCTGGGCATCTCATCCTGCAAGAGCTGTTAATCACTGGCTGATAACGAGCTCGGCTAATGAGCAGGAGCCTGCGTGAGCAGAGGCCGTGTACCTGGTTTGCACAGCTCTTCATTACGGAGCTCGTCGGGCTTTATTTTCCCCTCCCGCGGGTGCTGGGTGCGGGGAGGGGGGTGCCGCGCGTTTCGGGGAGATGCTTCTCTCTGCGAGCGGAGATCCCCGGGCAGTGCCCGCGGCGCTGCGGGCTCCGGTGCTGAGCTGCCCAGCACAGGGTGAGCAGGGCTGGGGGCTGGGCGGGGGGGGGTGGTGGTTGCCTCGTTGGAAGGACCCTGGCCACCCCCACCCCCGCAAATTCCCCTCCATCCCTTCCACCGAAACTCAGGGGAGATGCTCGGCCTGGCACGGCGGGGTGACTGCGGGCACGTCCTCACGGGAGGATGCTCGTGTCGGCCGGGGGCTCCCCGCGGGGGTTTCGTCAGAGCCGGGGCCGCGGCGATGCTCGGCGAGCCCACCCTGAGGTGCACGAGCAGGCGGGCACCCCCGGGAGCGGGCCCTGGGGGGGGGTGGGTGCTGGGTGCACCAGCTTTGGGGTGTCCGCTGTGGTACGGGCTGCCTCCCTGGAGGGCTGCTCCTCCCGGGGTGGTTTTGGGGGGCTCTCCTGACCCGTGCCCCCCTCTCTGCCCCCGCTGCAGGACAAGAACAGGAAGCTGAGGCCCCTCTACGACATCCCCTACATGTTCGAGGCCCGGGAGTTCCTGCGCAAGAAGCTCATCGGGAAGAAGGTACGGAGGGGACAGGGACGGTGGCGAGGTCCTCGCTCATCCCTGGCGCGGGTGGGTGGCAGCGAGGGGCCCTGGGTGCTGCGTGAGTCCTTAGGGGCGACCCGAGGGTGAGGAGTTGCGGGGTGCACCCGAAGCTGGAGCACCCTTGGAGCTGGCCCTCCGAGGGGCTGCGGGCTGGCTTCCAGCTGCACCCGTTTTCCCAGGAATGCTGTGTACCTGCGGCGCTTTCTGTGTCCCTTTGTTTCCCCGGCATATTTTTCTAGGCTGGTTTAGAGCAATTCAGGGGAATGAAGAATATAATGTGCACTTAACTACTGAAGCACATGCTCAGGATGCAATTTTCAAATGCTCATAAAATGGTCAAATAAAATCAATTTCCTTCATAGCGAGGCTGCTCGCTGCTGCTCATCGAGGACTATTTCCATGCTTAATTGCATCTTTCCATTTCAGAGCCCTGTTTATATATTAAAAAGGAAAGGCAGAAAAAAAATAGCAGCTTGCGAGGCTTTTCTGATGGGGAGTCTGTCACTTGTCGTAGTCAAAAGCGGCTGCAATTATGTCACTGGGACTAGCGAAGAGAGCTCTGGCCTCTGAAATGGAAACCCAGGCGTTTTGGGGAGGGTCCTGGCCCCGTGCCGGGCTGCATCGCGGCAGGGTCCCGGTCTCAGCGCCGCCAGCCGTCCCGGGGGTCACCGGCACTGGCTTTCCTCCGGCCGTGGTCGCTCTGCGGTGCAGCAGCGCGGGGTTTGCTCTCTGCCGCCCTGCCGGGCTTGGCTCAGAACCACCCTTTTCCTCCCCAAATCGGTCTGCGTTCACCCTTGCGCGCTGGCAGGCGGGAGCCGAGGGCGGCGCCTGGCCGAAGCTCCCGACACCACGTCCCCACTGCGCCTGGGGATGGGGCTGGCCCCACCGGAGCCCCGGGTGCTGCCTGCGCCCGTCCTGCGTCCCCCGGGGTGCTGGGGAGCCGTCCCCGTGCGGCGCAGCCCCGGTCCCCGGCTGTCCCCAAGGCCAGCGGCTGCTCTCCGCGTCCCCCGTGTCCCCACGACGGCATCTGGGCGGTGTGGGCTGCTATGCCGGGGAGGAGGAGGAGGAGGGTCCTGCCTTCCTCCCGGGACCCCCAGCGCTGTGAGGCAGGAGGCTCCACGCACCCAGCGGGGCGGGCAGCGGGGCCAGCCCGTCGGGCCGGAGCAGGCAGCGGCACACCCTTCGCTGCTCCGCTGCCGGCGGGTCGCCGCTGCCGGCGGCGGCAGGAGGAGGGAAGCGGGCCGGCCGCCAGCTGCCACCGTCCCCGTGCCCGAAGGGGCTGGTCGGGAGCCAGGGACCCCCCCAGAAATAGCAGCAAAAAAGCCGTTTGGCCGCGGGCGCCGCCGGCCCCCGTGTTCGGAGCTCCCCGTAACCTTGCAGCGCGCCGCTGCGGCACGCGCCGGGCTCCTGCCTTCGCCCTTTCGGTAGCCTTGGGAGCCGGGCGCCCGCTCGCCTTTGATGTTGCCTCGTTTGCTTTATAAATATTTCCTTTGTCAGCTCCACGTTTTTCACTTCAGATTAATTTGATTGAGGAAAGCGATGAAAAAATCCTTTCCGTTAATGATCAAAACAGCCCCTCGAGGTTGGCGGCGCGTTCTGATTCGAAACGACAGCCTGGCGCGGGGTGGCTCGCCCTTGCCTCCTCGCGGCTCGCTGTCAGCATCAATCTTTGCGGCAAAATCCCTCTTTTTTCCCACCCCCTTTTTTTTTTTTTAATATACTTTTAAAGCCCACCCTGGCAGGGAGCGAGCGACTTCTGAGAGCTGTCTGCTGGCGGGGAGATCAAAGCGGGTGGGCTGGCGTCGGCACCGCTCCAGCACCGCGCACGGCTGCAGGGGTGCCGTGGGGAGCCCTGCCCGTTCCGGGGAGCCCCGCCACCCTCCCTTCCCGCAGAGCCCCGGGGCCGGCTGATCTCTTGGATCCTCCAGAGATCCTGGATCTCTGGGATCCTCGGGCAGATCCGGCGGTCGCAGCGGTGCCGACTGTTCCGGCCTCGCTCTTGGCATCCCCGGCTGCGAGTCCCCACGGGCTGCGGTGGCCCCTCGAGCCGCTGCCCCGCCGCCGAGCACCTTCTGGCCCTCCTCTCCTCCCCTCTCCTGCGTGGGCAGGGCGATGGGTGCTGAGCCGCTGCGGCCGAGCTGCCCGTGACCCCGAGGAGCGGTGGAGGCGGGGACCCTCCTCACCGCGGGCGGTTTGGGGTCTGCCCTGCCTGCGCACCCCCCCGGCACCCGCCACAGGCTGTCCCCCAGGGCCAGGGCTCCCCTGCCCGGCTTGGAGCCGCCTCCTGCCTTCCCTCTGCCTCCCGTGTGCCTGGGAAGGGCTGGCATGGCCGCACGGCGTGAGAGCCCCGGGGAGGGATCGCCGCTGGCAGCCGCTCCGGCAGAGCACCATCGTCCCCTTCACGACTGATGAATTGGATATTAGGAATAATTAGGCCAGGGTGAGTTTTCGGTCTCGCTGCCGGGTGCTTCGTCAGCCGCCGCCACCGCCTCGGCCGCCAGCGCCTTGGCCGTGCCGTGCCCGCTGCCCGCACCCCGGCGCTGCCTGCCGGCAAGGGGCTTGGCGCATGGGTGCTGTCCCTGCGCCCTGGAGACCCTCCTCGGGGGTGCTGTCCTTGCCCGGCGGTGACCTTGCCTGCAGGGTGGCAGCTCTGGAGGGCTGGGGTGGCGCAGGAGGGAGCCGCACTTTGGAAATCACGGAGCTGGGTGTACCCCCCACCCCCCCCCACCCCACCCCACCCCACCCCACCCCACCCCACCCCACCCCACCCTATCCCCCCCATCCCAAAGCAAGCAGCACCCACTCCAGGGAGCGGAGTCACCGCTCACCCCCACAGCTGTCCCCTGCCCCGCGCCAGGCAGCGCCGTCCCTTCGCCACCCCGGCGCCGGTTTGCCTTAGTGCCTGGATGTGCAGAGGGCGGGGGGAACAAGCCACCCCTCGCCCCTGGGTGCTGTGCCCTTGGGCAGGGACCTGCCGGGCTTTGCACACGCGTGTGCAAGGTGCTGGGAGCTGCTGGTGGCACACGGGCTCTCGAGGGATTGGCCATCCCCGCGCCCTTGGGCCGGGGGGCTGTGGCTGCCCCGGCGGAGCCGTCGCCTGCCCGTGCCCAGTGCCGCAGGAGGGCAGCCCCTGCCCGGCCCCAGCCGCTGCGGGGACGCGTTTCGCCGGCAAGGACAAAAGTCCTCTGGCTGCAGCGAGCTGCCTGTCCTCAGCTGCCCTCCCGTCCTCCTCCTGCCGCCTCCCGGTGCGTGCGCTCCGGCTGTGCCGCAGGCAGCGTGCCGTCCGGTGCGGGCAGCGTGCCATCCGGTGCGGGCAGGAGCTCTGTGAAGGCAGCGGGCGGCCGCCCTCGGGCTCAGGTGCCTCAAAAGCACCGTCTCGGCACGATGGCATCCCGTGAGATCCCGTGATCCCCTCTGCTCTCCAGTTTGGGGGTCGCTGCCGCCCCTACCCGCTCCAGGCAGATGAAATTAGTTGGAAATTAATAAATCTTGCTGCTGCGTGTTGCTGTGCCGGTGTATCATGCTCCTGGCTGCATGGCAGCTCCCGTGGGATGGCCTTCTCCTTGCCGGGAAGCCCTCACCGTGGCGCCGTGCCCGACCCTGGCTCTGGGTGGGCACCACGATGGGCTTTGCCACGGCTGCTTTTTGGGGGGGGGGGGTCTGCAGGCATTGAGAGCCAGCTCTCCCAGAGCTCCCAGGCACCCCGCTGCCCATCCCACCACCCGTCCCTCTGTCCTTCCATCCCTAAGGGCTTTCCAGCTCCGGCTGCTTCCAGCACCGGCCCCAGTTCACAACTGGGCTCCCCCGGGGCTGCCGGCCGCTGCCAGCCTGGCACAGCGGGCACAAGCCTTTGCTTTCCCCTATCCACCCTCCTTCCCCGTCCACTCGCCCTCCAGCCCCGCGTCCCCCCCCATCTCCATGCGCCGCCTCCGCGCTGCGGCACCGAGCTGCCCGCGCTGCCCGCCGGCTGCCTGTCCTGCCGAAGCGCAGGGGCAGCACGATGGCTTCCCCCGGGCCCCGGCGGTATAAATAAACCGCAGCGATCGCTTCCAGAAATAATTCCCTCTGTCCATCCTCCCCCCCCCCCCCCCCGACGCTGGAGCAAGCGCCGAAGGGAGGAGAGGAAGAAACATCCTCGCGGCCGTGGCCGTTGCCTGCGGCCACCCCTTGGCTTTCACGTTAGGAGGGGAGCCGGGCTGCGGGGAACCGCATCTGAGCTCCCAGGACCCCGGAGACAGATGGAATATAATAAATTTTCTCTCCTGCCCTTTCATCAAAGCGGCATAAAGTTTCTGAAGCCGGGGTTTTTTACGGCGCGTTGCTTTTCCCTTGCGCAGGCCAGAGTCGTTTCTCTCCGCTCTTCTGCCAGCTTTCGCTGGGCCGATGCCGGGTCCCCCGCGCCGCCGCGGCACGTGCCCGGCACCGGAGCCACGGCGGCTCCTCCAAGGGAGCAGCCACGCGAGTGACCCGGCGCGGTGGAATTAGCCCGGTGGCGCGGGACGAAGCGCTGGCCGCCGCGGCCCCCCCCCCACCGCAACGCCCGCCGGCGTTCGGCCGCCGCGCCCCGGTATGGATTTGTCTCCCGCGGTGGGATAAACCTCGGGTGCGCGTTGGGGAGGGGACGGCTCCCTCCGTGCAGACGCTGCCCATCGATCCCGGCGCTGGGCACGCACCGCCGTCGAGCGGCTGCTGTTTAATTACGCCGTCGCGCGGGCGATTGAATCGCGTCTGGATGGGCGCTCTCGGCCCTTCCCCCTAATTAGCTGGGGGGGTTAATCATTCGGATGGCGGGAGACGGCACGAGATAACGGGGGGAAATATCTCCCCCCGTGCACGGGAGCGGTTCAGCCCCCTGGTTAAGGGCTGCCCTGCAGCCAGCGGGCGGAGGGGCGGCTCTCCCCGGGGTGCCCGAGCACCCAGGGGTGCCCGACGGGCTGCTGCCCCTGCGGATGCGGGGCTCTGGGGTGCCCCGGGGTCCCCGCTGCTACCACACTGCTCCCCTCTGCAGGGTGCTGGCGGTCGGGGCCTCGGTGCTGGGGCGCTGCGAGTTTGGTGGGGAAGGTCCCTGGGTGACGCCAGGAGGTGGTGACGCTGGGGTGACCCCCGTTCCCTGCCCGGCAATGGGCCCTGGGTGGGCCGGCAGCTTCGGCGGGCGAAGGCGGGCAGCAGCCCCCCGCCACGGCCAGGCTGGACGTGGGGGGCGCCCGTTTCTCACCCCCCTGCACCCCATCAACCCCGTGACTGTGAGCGGAGGCTTGTGCGGGGACGGGCGAACCCCCAAAGCCGCAGCGTGCTCCCCATCCCGCTGCCCCAGCCCCAAAGCCCGGCACCGCGGGGAGGGGGGGTGGCGCACCGCTCCTGCCGCAGCAAAGGGGCGCTTGGGGTCCAGGCTGGCCCAGGGGGACGTGGCGCTCCCACGGCACGAGGCCTGGCGGCACGTGGTGTCACCGGTGTGTGCCATAGCCTCCCCCTGGACTGGGCAGGGAGGTGCCACTGTGCCATGCACGGTCATCCCCGGATCGATGGGGAAGGTCGAGAAGTGGAGACCGGGGGATTGCGCCCGGGTGATGCCAAGGGTCCGGAGGAGGAGGAGGAGGAGGGTGGCTGAACCACAGCCGTGCCTCGTTTCCCCCCTCCCCGGCAGAGGGGTGCGTGGGTGGCCTGCCCTCGCCCTCCATCCCGACGCCTGCGCCGATTCCTCTGCAAAGCTTCGGCTTATTTTTAATGCCCAGGGATTTGTCAGCGATGCGGCTCCGGGACCGGAGGAAGCTCATCAAAGGGAAGGCTGACAGCGAACTGATAAAACCTCTCATCCGCCAGCGCCGGCGAGTGCCACCCCGAGCCCCCGGCTTCCCTGGAAAGCAGCAGCTGCGGCTTTCCCTGCAGTTTTCCAGCGCGTCCGCCTGGGTCTGGGCACGGAGTGGAGCTCAGGGGCGCTGGGACGCTTCCCGGGGTGCTCCTTTCGGGGGGTTCCCCAAAGCAGCGTCCCCAGGCGGACCAGAGATCAGACCTGGGAAAAAAAAAAAACAGAGGATGGGGTTTGACTGGGGGAAACATTTTTCCCCTGGAACATCATCCCTCTCCCTGGTGGAGAGAAGTTTTGCAGACTTCTGCAGATTTTTGCGCTGCCGGGGCCATTTTTGCTGCGTCTTGCTGGCAGTCTGCAAATTCAGGGAGAGCTGGCGGCACGGCACGGCACGGCACGGCACGGCACGGCACGGCACGGCACGGCACGGCAGCCGCTTGCCTAATGCAGCGATGGTGGGGGTGCCGCCGGGGAATTTTTTTGGAAGGTCCCGCTTTCTGGGGACAGCACCCGGCGAGGGGGGTGGCCGCTGCTCCCAGGGGAGGGGAGATGCGGGCGCCGCTGCCCGGCACCGCCAACAACCGCACCCGGCCCTCGGGACGCGGCGACCGCGTGCGCCGGCTCTCGCTGGCCGCGTGCCGGAGCCGGGACGCTGTGCCGAGGAGCGCGCCGGAGGCTTCGCGGGGGGCCGGGGCTTCGTGGCGACGCGCTGCGTCACCGCGGCGGGGTGAAGCCGGGGCAGGATTTTTGCCGTTGCAGACCTTCTGGCAAGCTGGCTGCTCCCCAGCGCCGAACCGGCGGGAGATCTTCTCCCGGCTCTGTTCTGCTCGGGAGAACCGGGGCGCGCAGAGGCAGGCGAGCAGGAGGGGAGAAGCCTGCCGGCACGCTCAGCGCCGGGCGCTGCAGGGCGCTCCCTGACAGCAGGGGAGGGCGAAGGGAGCGAATGGGGTGGTTCCGGGTGTAATGACCAGAAATTTGGGGCCGTTTCCTCTCCGTGGTGCGTTTTGCTCCCTCCCACGCCACCTCAAACGGCCGTGCCGGGCACGTCCATTGCCAGGCTCCAGCCCGGAGTTCTTTGCGGCTCCAGCACGGTCAGTCCCACCCCAGGGCCGCTCGCTGGGCTCAGCCGCCCGGGGCTGCGCCCCGAGGGAGCTCGGCGGGGAGGAGGGAGCGCAGAGCCCCGCGGCCGCTGCAGGCGCCGCTTTCGGCACCGACCGCGGCTCTGCGGGCTCCGCGGGGGCTGCTCTGCGGCGCGGCGGCCTGGAGCATCCCCTGTCCCGCATCCCGGGCTCTTTACACACCTTCCCAGAGGGACGTTGCCGGGAGGATCCGGGGAGCAGAGCTGGAGGGGGTTAGCGGAGAGCTTGGCGAAGACCGAGCTGGCTCCGGCTTGCCGCTCCCAGCCAAGCGCCGTCGCTGCCGTGGGACGGGCGGTGAGGCTGCGCCGAGCCGGCCCTCGGGAAGGAACCTGCTGGTCCAGAGGGAAAACGTGACGCTGGATCTTTCCCCCGCCACGGGGGGTCCTGCTGCCCCCACTGTGCCTCCTGCATCCCCGCATCCCGCTGGGGTTCACGGCTCCGCTGGGCACGGCGGCAGCTCTGGCTAATCAAGGCCACGATGTGGCACCTCTGGTGTCCTGCCAAGTCCCAGGGGAAACGTGGGTCCCGCTGGGCTCTGTTAGGGATGGGGCAAACCGTGGGCTGAAGCCATTTGCTCCGCTGGCGTTCAGGGCTCGCCGAGCGGTGCCGGCAAGGGAAGGGCTTGGGCTCGTGTGAGTGATCGGCCGCAGCTCGTGCCTGGCGGGGTGGAAGAGCTGCAGGAGGGTTGCAGAGCATCCAGGCATGCAGGACCTGCTGTCCAGCCCATCCTCCCGCGCTGCTCCGCTTGCAGCAGATGCCATCGCCGCTTCCCTCCGGGACCCGGCGTGCCGGAGCGCGGCACATCTTGAGTCCACCGGTGTCTCCCCGCGGTGTCCCGCGCCACGGCTGCGGAGGTGTCCCCTAACGGTGTCTTCCCCCCCCGGGGCAGCGCCCCAACCCCGGGGACCGTCCCCTGCCGCAGGGACATGGGGCGCGGCGGGGAGGAGGGGGCCAGGCTGCGCCGGGTGGGCGCCGAGTGGGTGCATATGGCAGGGGTGGGTGGCAGACCAGACTTGCTCTGCTATAACTGCTGACTGAAACGCCTGCGGATCTCCCAGCCCTTCGTCGTCACAAACTCGCAGGGACTATTTTTACCTCCCCTGCGAGCTCGTGCCGCGTGTCAGGGCCATGAAGGGGACCTGGCCGCCCCCCCCCTCCTGCCTCTGGGGCCGGGATGATGCTCCTGAAGACCTGCCTGCGAGCGCCAGCCTGGCCAGCGAGCCGGGGACCACGGGCTGGGGACCACAGCGTTGGGACCATGATGGTGGGGACAGTGTGCCAGGGCCCATGTGCTGGGGACCCTGTGCTGGGGACCACGGTGTTGGGACCATGAGGCTGGGGACAATGTGCCAGAGCCCATGTGCTAGGGACCGTGTGCTGGGGACCACAGCGTTGGGACTATGAGGCTGGGGACAGTGTGCCAGGGACCACAGCTGGGGACCCTGTGCTGGGGACCACAGTGTTGGGACCATGAGGCTGGGGACAGTGTGCCAAGGGCCACGTGCTGGGGACTCTGTGCTGGGGACCACAGCGTTGGGACCATGAGGCTGGGGACAGTGTGCCAGGGCCCATGTGCTGGGGACCCTGTGCTGGGGACCACGGTGTTGGGACCATGATGGTGGGGACAGTGTGCCAGGGCCCATGTGCTGGGGACCACAGTGTTGGGACCATGATACTGGGAACAATGTGCCAGGGACCACAAGCTGGAGACCCTGTGCTGGGGACCACAGCGTTGGGACCATGATGGTGGGGACAGTGTGCCAGGGCCCATGTGCTGGGGACCCTGTGCTGGGGACCACAGTGTTGGGACCACGTACCAGTCCCCACATACCGGGGACATGGCGCTGGGCACCGCTGGCACCGTTCCTCCTCCTCCCCCTCCTCCTCCTCCTCCAGCCGTGGGTGTGAGCGCAGGATTTTGGCAGCGACGCCCCTGCGTTTCCCAGGGGCCGTGTCCTCCCTGCACCCCCTCGCGCCGGAGCCGGCGGTGAGGCGCAGGGCCCGCGGGGACGGGGTCAGGACCACGGCTCGGCCACCCTCTCCCCTTGCCGGGGTGCCGGGCACCTTGGTGATGGGCAAGCGCGGGCAGGGCCTGGCAGGTCGGACGCAGCCCCGGCTGGTGGCGGGGGAGCCGGGGCGGGTGACATTGAGCGGCGTTGGCCGCGCCGAGGCATGTGCCTCTCTGTAGCGCCGTTCTTCTCGGGGCTGGATCTCCTCCAGGGAGGAGAGCTGGCGGAGTGATTTAATTCACCCTGACTGCAGCTGACCTTGGAAATCCGCCGATAGACGGCCGCCATCGACACCGCCTGCCTTTGGGAGGGAGCGAGAGCCCGCCGCGCGTCCCACCGGAGCCAGGCGGGGACGATCGGCCCGGCACCCCGCATCCCACCCCGCGGCCCGGCAGCCCCCTGCCCTCCCGGCCCCTCGGCGGCGCTCGGCACGTCGCTCCCTGCGCCCGGGAAGCGCTTTGCTCATTTTTTCTACCCCCGAAATGCTGACCCGGCTGCAGGTCTGCGGGGTGGCAGCTTCGGGTCCCTGCGGGTTGGTGGCACGGGCGCAGCGCGGCTCTGTGGGGTGGCTGCAGGAGCCCCGAGCGGAGCCCCAGAGCTGCGTGCTGGTGCTCACGGTGTCCCCTGGTGCTTCTGGGACGAGGGGGTCTGGGGCTGTCGGGTGGGGCTGGGCTGGGACAGCCAGCTCCCCGAGTTTGGGTGTACGGCCGCGGGAGGTCGCTGAGCTGGGGCTGGGGGTGTGGGAGGTGCCCACGATGGGACTTGGGGTGCAGGAGGTGCCCGAGGCAGGATTGGGGGCGCAGGAGGTGCCCAAGACGGGGCTGGGGGTGCAGGAGGTGCCCAGGATGGGACTGGGAATGCAGGAGGTACATGAGCTGGGGCTGGGGGTGCAGGAGGTGCCCAAGCCGGGGCTGGGGGTGGGCGAGGTGCCCAAGACAGGACTGAGGGGGCAAGAGGTTCCCAAGCCAGTGCTGGGGGTACAGGAGGTGCCTGAGCCAGGACTGGAGGTGCAGGAGGTGCCCGAGGTGGTGCTGGGGGTGCAGGAGGTGCCCGAGCTGAGATTGGGGGTGCAGGAGGTGCCCGAGGTGGTGCTGGGGGTGCAGGAGGTGCCCGAGCTGAGATTGGGGGTGCAGGAGGTGCCCGAGGTGGTGCTGGGGGTGCAGGAGGTG
This sequence comes from Leptosomus discolor, assembly GCF_034619465.1. Lineage (NCBI taxonomy): Eukaryota > Metazoa > Chordata > Aves > Leptosomiformes > Leptosomidae > Leptosomus > Leptosomus discolor. The sequence continues at coordinate 218,232,331 of NC_141391.1, read as the reverse complement.
CCCGAGCTGGGACTGGAGGTGCAGGAGATGCCAAAGACAAGACTGGGGATGCAGGAGGTGCCTGAGCCAGGGCTGGGGTGCAGGAGGTGCCCAAGGTGGTGCTGGGGGTGCAGGAGATGCCCAAGACAGGACTGGGGATGCAGGAGGTGCCTGAGTCAGGGCTGGGGGTGCAGGAGGTGCCTAAGATGGGACTTGGGGGTGCAGGAGGTGCCCGAGGTGGGGCTAGGGGCGCAGGTGATTTCAGGAGCTGGTTTTCCACTGGTATAAACAAGCCCAAGGTGAGCGTTACCCCTCCGAGATCAAGCACCACGGGGGACCGGGAGCACCTTTGCCGGCACCAAACTGCCTTCCCGGGTCCACGGTGCCGCAGCCTCCAGCCGGGACCTGAGCTGGGGGCAGCCACCGTGCTCCCGGCGCCCGAAGCTGCTGCCGGCGGGCGCTGGGGATGGCGCGGAGGTGGGCACGGTGGGAATGTCCCTGTTCTTGCTGGGACACGAGGAGCAAAATGCACTTTCCTGCCTCTTTGCTGCCTTGAACCGCGCCGAGCTGGCAGCCCTGGAGGGGACGCCTCGGGGGCACCGGCGGGAGAGGGACCGAGATGCTCCTGGCGGGAAGGTTTTAATTCCTGGTTTGCAGCCGGCGCTGCTGACGGCGGCTCCTGGAGCCCCGTTTGGGTCCTTCAACACCGTCCCGGTGTCCCCGCACCCTGGGTGCTCTGTCATAGCGTCGTGGGTGCTTTCACCTCAGGAGCACCCCGGGAGGGGGGTAAATCCGGCGACCGGAGCTCGGCGCCCTGCGGGGAGGGCATGTCGGTGGCAGAGCCCGAGTTTTGGCACAACCGGGCACCCGTGCCTGCGCTGGCGGGTCCTCGGAGGTGCCAAAATCGGCAGGTGAGAGCCTGCTCCGCGCTGCAGCCCCCGGCTACCCCGGCGGGCGGCCGGTGCTGTGCCACGCCGTGGGGCTGGGGGGCACCTCAGGGTTTGCGGTCGCTGCCGGGGCAGGTGGGGACGGGGCTGTCACACCCCGGCCTGCCACGGTCCCGCTCAGGCCGAGGTGGTGGCAGCGGGGACCCGGCAGTTTTGCGTCCTTCCGTGCTGCATCCGTGGGGCGCCCCGAGCCTGCGTGTTCCTGCGCCGGCGCAGGGAGTTCGGCTTTTGCAGCTGGTCGGATGCAGCGGCGCTGGCATCGCGGCGGGGGGTGGGGACGTGCCAGCTTTGTCACCCCAATGGGCCTCAGCTGCGGCCGTCCAGGGGACGCGGCGCGGCGCTTTGCGGTGCAGCACAGCGCGGGGCAATGTGGTGCAACGCGGCGCGACGCGGCGCACTGCAGTGCAACGCCATGAGATGCAACACGGCTTACTGCAACGCAACGCGGCATGCTGCCGTGCAACACAACGCGATGCAATGCAGCATGCTGCCATGCAACACCATGCAATGCAACGCAGCATAATGCAACGCAATGCAATGCAATGCAACGTGGCATGCTGCGATGCAACACAACGCGATGGAACGCGGCATGCTGCGATGCAACACCATGCAATGCAACGCGGCGTGCTGCAATGCAGCGCAATGCAGTGCAACGCGGCGTGCTGCAATGCAACACAACACGATGCAATGCGACATGCAATGCAATTCAACGCACCGCAGCGCAGCATGCTGCGATGCAATACAACGCAATTCAGTGCGGCGTGCTGCAATGCAACACAATGCAACAGAATGCAGCATGCTGCCATGCAACACAGCACACTGCAACGCGGCACACTGCAACGCAGCGCGGCGTACTGCAATGCAACACAACGCAACTCAACGCGGCAGGCTGCAATGCAACGCCATGCAATGCAACGCCATGCAATGCAAGGTAACGCCATGCAATGCAACGCAGCACGCTGCAAGGCAACGCAACGCCACGCAGCGCTTTGCAACGCAACACGAAGCGGTGTTTTGCAGCACGCCGCCTCGCCTCCCCGCCGCAGGCCGCGGCGGGACGCCCAGCCCCTTCCCTCCTGCTCTTCCCCTGCCCGTGCCCACGCAGGATGGAGCTGTGGGGCCGCGCGGACCCCGCTGTGTCCCCCCCAGGTCCTCGCCGGCCGCCCCCGGCCTCCCCCCGGCCTTTCGCCGGCCCCTCTGCCCAGCGCCAAGCGCGGTGCTGCCCGAGCCCAGCCGTGCCGAGCCGTGGAGCCGGCCGGCGTTTCAAAAGCCCGGGAGGAGCTTGGGTTTCCGACCCTGCTTCTCGCAGCCATCCTCCTCGTCTTTTTTTGTTTCCCCTGCAGTTGTGAGGACAATAGTTTCGCGGAGGAATTGCTTTCACCGCTCCCCTTCATTGGCTCTTCCCTGCCAGAGCCCCCTCTTCTGCTGCTGCAGCCCTTGATTAGCTCGGCTCTGCGCTGTCGGCGGGGGTTTCTCAGGCGATCCGAGGGGGTTTTCTGCATCTTTGTGCTCGTTGAGGAAGCGAGGTTTGGGAAGAGGCGGCACTTGGAAGGGGTTTTATGGAAGCCCCCTCGCCCCGCCGAGCCGCACGCCTCTCCGGCTCCCCTTGCCTCAAGCCGCCGGCGCTGCGGGGCGGGCACGGTGCTGCGCGGCGGCACACCTAGAGACGGGTCCGCAGTGCCTAAACACAGCCCCACGGCTGGGCTGGGGCGAGGGGGAGGCAGGACCCTTCCCCAGAGATCCCCGTGTCACCCCCGTGTCCCACTGTGTCCCCAAGCGCAGGGTGGCCGCAGCCTCCTCCGGCTGAAGGGCCGGCGAAGCGGTGAGGAAGGTGGTTTTCTGGCGGGGGGATTGGGTTGGGATGGCGTAGAGCTGGCGCGGGCAGATGTGGGGCTGCGTGATCCCAAGGTGTGGGGCTTCGGCTCCGGTTTGGTGCCCCGCTCCTGACGGCACGGCCGTGGCCGGGACGTGCAGCGCCGTGTTGCTGTGCAGGCAAGCGCCGGTGCTGCCGGTGCTGCCCATCCTTCCAGCCCCGGTGCTCCCTGCCCCGCAGCCGAGCGTCTCCCAACCCGGGGGGGGGAAGCTGTGAGAGCGGCCGGTGGTTTGGGTGGCGTTGCAGGACGCACACCGGAGCTGGGGTCCCTGAATCTTGGGAGCAGGGAGGAGGGGGGTCCTGGTCCCCCAGCCCTGCTCATGGGGACGAGAGAGCTGCGGGGCTGGATGGGGATGGACCATGAAGGTCTAGTGCAGGATGGAAATGCTGAGTGCTTGTCACTGGTGCTGGGGGTGATGGCCAGGGGCTGCTGGGGGTGATGGCCAGGGGCTGCTGGGGATGATGGCCAGGGGCTGCTGGGGGTGATGGCCAGGGGCTGCTGGGGATGATGGCCAGGGGCTGCTGGGGGTGATGGCCAGGGACTGCTGGGGGTGATGGCCAGGGGCTGCTGGGGGTGATGGCCAGGGGCTGCTGGGGGTGATGGCCAGGGGCAGCTGGGGGTGATGGCCAGGAGCTGCTGGGGGTGATGGCCAGGGGCTGCTGGGGATGATGGCCAGGGACTGCTGGGGGTGATGGCCAGGGGCTGCTGGGGGTGATGGCCAGGGGCTGCTGGGGGTAATGGCCAAGAGCTGCTGGGGGTGATGGCCAGGGGCAGCTGGGGGTGATGGCCAGGGACTGCTGGGGGTGATGGCCAGGGGCTGCTGGGGGTGATGGCCAGGGGCTGCTGGGGGTGATGGCCGAGAGCTGCTGGGGATGATGGCCAGGGGCTGCTGGGGGTGATGGCCAGGAGCTGCTGGGGGTGATGGCCAGGGACTGCTGGGGGTGATGGCCAGGAGCTGCTGGGGGTGATGGCCAGGGACTGCTGGGGGTGACGGCCAGGGGCTGCTGGGGGTGATGGCCAGGGACTGCTGGGGGTGATGGCCAGGGGCTGCTGGGGGTGATGGCCAGGGACTGCTGGGGGTGATGGCCAGGGGCTGCTGGGGGTGATGGCCAGGGGCTGCTGGGGGTGATGGCCAGGGACTGCTGGGGGTGATGGCCAGGGACTGCTGGGGGTGATGGCCAGGGGTTGCTGGGGGTGATGGCCAGGAGCTGCTGGGGGTGATGGCCAGGGGCTGCTGGGGGTGATGGCCAGGGGCTGCTGGGGGTGATGGCCAGGGACTGCTGGGGGTGATGGCCAGGGGCTGCTGGGGGTGATGGCCAAGAGCTGCTGGGGGTGATGGCCAGGAGCTGCTGGGGGTGATGGCCAAGAGCTGCTGGGGGTGATGGCCAGGGGCTGCTGGGGGTGATGGCCAAGGGCTGCTGGGGGTGATGGCCAGGGGCAGCTGGGGGTGATGGCCAGGGACTGCTGGGGGTGATGGCCAGGGGCTGCTGGGGGTGATGGCCAGGGGCAGCTGGGGGTGATGGCCAGGGACTGCTGGGGGTGATGGCCAGGGGCAGCTGGGGATGATGGCCAGGGCCTGCTGGGGGTGATGGCCAGGGGCTGCTGGGGGTGATGGCCAGGGACTGCTGGGGGTGATGGCCAGGGGCAGCTGGGGGTGATGGCCAGGGGCAGCTGGGGATGATGGCCAAGAGCTGCTGGGGGTGGTGGCCAGGGACTACTGGGGGTGATGGCCAAGGTTGCTGGTGGTGGTTGTCCCCAGTACAGCCCAGTGCCAGCCAGGCGCTCAGCGGTGGCATGGCCGCGGCGCACCCGGGGACAGCGCAGGTGCCCGCTGGGGGGCACGGCCGGGTTTCTGGGACAGCCGGGGCTGCTCCCCGCCGCGCCAAAGCGTTTTGCAAACTGGCCTCGGCGTCCCGCTCGGCGCGGTGCCGGCGACGCTGATGCCAGCTGACAGCTCCGGCGTAGCAGGGAGCTGCGTCTACCTGCAGGTACGGGCGAGCTCTCCTTCCGCAGGCCAAAACGCAATTACCCGTGAAGCGGGAGGCGTCGGGGCTGGCTGCACCCTCGGCATCCCCGCCGCGGCTCTCCGGCCCACGGGGAGCTCGCTGGCACGCCTGGCAGGAGCCGGGGTATCCCCAGCAGCACGAGCGCCCGTGCCAGGACCCCGGGGCGGCAGCTTGTCCTCCCGGGGAGGCTCCTGGTTTAACGCGCCGGGCCCTGGCTCCCGCGCTGGTGTGTCAGATGTTGCTTCGCCGGCAGCGCCGTCGGTGCCAGCAGCCGGCTGGCGAACGGCTCCTTTACCTGGGCAGGGGGAGGTGCCGGGGCACCGGCAGCGGGGTTTTGGGGCAGGGGGAGGATGGGGGTGCACGGGGAACCCCAGGCTGGATGGCTCTGACCCCGTGCCCGTCTGTCTCGCCTAGGTGAACGTGACGGTGGACTACATCCGACCGGCCAGCAGCGCCACCGAGACCGTGCCCGCCTTCTCCGAGCGCACGTGCGCCACCGTCTCCATCGGAGGGATGTAAGTGTGACCCCGGGGAGCCGGGCACAGCGCACCGGCCCGGCGCTCACCGGGGCCTCGCCGCGCACCGTGGGGACGGAGGGTGGCTCGGCCTCGCCGGGGGGCTGCGCGGTGCCGGGGGCTGGACGGCGGTGCAGCGGCATGGGCTTGGCCAGAGCAGCGCCCCCATCGCCAGCCCTGCCCCCCGCCGTTTCCACGCCCGGGGCAGGTTCAGTCGCTTTCCTCCCCTGGGACACGGGTTTGCCGGGCTCCTCCGGAGCGGTCGTGCCGGCGAGGCGTGCGGCCGGATGGCGCCGGGAGCTGCGCGGGGACGATTTGTCATAGGCCGTTGGGTTCTTTTTTTTTTTTTTCTCTCTTTTTTTTTTTTTTTTTTCCCCATGTCTTTTCCCCCGTAGCAGCTATTTTGGAAAGCGACCAAAGTGCTGCAGCGCTGCGCTTTTCTTCCCCTTAATCCAAGGGCTGGGAAAGCTGCGGAGCATCGCGCTGCCCGGGGTGTGGGGGAGGCGGGGGACGCAGCTCCGTGCCACTTGCGAAGCCAGAAAGCTCCCTGTCACCCCGCTCCCGTCTAATTCACGCACTCCTGGGGTGACTTTTGGTGATGCTTGTGGGTTTACGATCCCCAAGGGAGAGCCGGGGCTGGGGCTGCTCCGCGCTTGCTGCCGGGGCCACGCTGGGATGCTGCTCCCGGGGTGAAAGCCCGGCAGCAGGAGCCTGAAGGGCTTTCCCGGACGGAGATGCCGGGCACGGTGGAGCCCCAGCGGAGCAGCCCTGCTCTCCTGCACTGCTTTAACCCCCCCTGGTTTATTTAACCGTGTCCCCAGGGAGCCAGTTCTCCAGCGCAGTGTGTATCGCCGGGGTTTTGGCCCAGCCGGTGCGGTTTTGGGGCTGTTTGTTAGGAAGACGAGGTTTTGGGTCGTCGGCAGCGCCCAAGGAGGGGGAACGTGCGGTGCAAAACCCACCGGGCTCCCCCCGCGCCCGGCGGCTGCCGTGCTGCCCAACCCGGGAGGCTCCCGGCACCGCTCGTGCCGCGGAGGGGCAGGGTTCCCCGTCTCGGGAGCATCTCGCCGAGCGCCGCCGCCTGCTCTTGGCGTCTCCGGCTGCGAGTGGCTTTCCAGCACCTCCCGAGTCGCATCCCCCCCGTTTTCGGGAGGAAACCTGGATGCGAAGGTGCGGGGCCGCTGCGCGCGGGGACTTCGTCGCCGTAATCGGGCGCCGGCAGAATGAGCCCAGCGAGCGCCGGGAGCTTACGCCGGAGCATCTCTGCGGCGTCCGAGCCGCCGGGGCACGGCGTGGGGTCGCTCCCGGCCGCCCGCGGCCCCGCCGGTGCCGGTTCGGTGCTGGGCGCGGGGTCCTTTGGCCGCCCCGGCGAAGGCGTGGGTGTAACAGAGCAGGGTCTGTGCCGTCCGGGGACGGAGCGGGGAAGAAAGCCTGGCTTGTCCGCCTGGCATCTGGGCTGGGCTGAGCCTGCTTGGCAGGCTGGGCACGCCGGCAGCTCGCCGGGGCGGGCAGCCCGGGCAGGGGGCTCGCCCCTTGCCTGGTTTCTGGAGCCTTCAGCTCCCTCTCGGTGCAGGCAGCCGGCGGTCCTGCGACCCCCTGCCCGCGCTGGCAGCAGGACAGGCAGCGGGGAGCCAAACCAGCCGTCGGCTGCACCCCTGGGGTGGCACCTTGCCCTCCCCGAGCGTGGCAGGAGGGTAATGTCCACCCTCGATGGGCAGGGGACAGTGACCTGCCCCCAGCCTCTGCTGTCCTGGGGGTGCTGCCGGGGGGGTTTGTGGCTCTGGGCCCCTGCTCCCAGCTCAGAGCACCAGGAACTGGAGGAGCTGGAGCCCAAACGCGGCTTCGCCTGCCCGAGCGCCGGCTGCGGTGCCTGACTCGGGGTGTCCCGCCGACGGGCTCTGAGCCGGGTCCCTCTGCCCGCGCTGGGTCCGTCGCGCTTCTCCCTTCCAGCTCCCCGGGGGTTTTCGGCTCGATCCCCGGCTGGGGAATGCCGGTGCCGCTGCCCGGCAGGCCTCTGCCCGGTGCCCACGTGCCGCAGCCCTCCCCGTCCCGCTCTGCCGGCGCGCCGGGTGCCTTGTCAGCGGTTACCGCCGCTGCCAGCTCGTGTTTTCCTGCTGAGCACAGGTAAGGTCAGAGGTCTGTGCTTGGCTGTCACCACAAAGCCGTGCTGACACGGCAAACAGGGCCACGGGGCCGTGGCTGGCGGAGCAGGCAGCTGCCGGCACACTGGGGACGCCGCGGGCATCTCCCGTGCCGGTCTGGGCTCACAGGGACGGCTCGTCCCGCCGTGGGTGCTGTTGGGAGGGTGCCCCTCGGGCACGATTAATGCAGAGGCGCCCGCAAAGCGGTGGCAGAGGGACCTGGGGACAATGGGGCGGGTCTGCCGCGACCAGCGGGAGCGGGTGCGCGTGAGGGCTGGGGGTTCACACCAGCCTTTGCTCTTTGCGAGGCCCGTGGCACCCCGCAGCATCCCACAGCATCCTGCAGCATCCCACGGCATCCCACAGCCTCCCATGGCATCCCACAGCATCCCACGGCATCCCACAGCATCCCGTGGCATCCCACAGCATCCCGTGGCATCCCACAATGTCTCACAGGTAGCCCACAGGGGCTGGCAGCAAGCCACAGCATCCTGCAGTGTCCCATGGCATCCCGCAACGCCCCACAGCATCCAGCAGCATCAAGCAGCATCCCACAGCATCCCATGGCATCCAGCAGCATTCCATGGTATCCCACAGCATCCCAGAACATCCCACAGCATCCCATCACATCCCACAGCATCCCTTCACATCCCCCAGCATCCCAGGGCATCCAGCAGCATCCCCGTGATATCCCCCAGCATCCCACAGTATCCCCCAGCATCCCAGAACATCCCCCAGCATCCCATGGCATCCAGCAGCATCCTACAGTATCCCACAGCATCCCATCACATCCCACGGCATCCCAGGGCATCCAGCAGCATCCCATGGTATCCCACAGCATCCCCATGGTATCCCTCAGCATCCCAGAACATCCCCCAGCATCCGACGGCATCCAGCAGCATCCCATCACATCCCCCAGCATCCCATGGTATCCAGCAGCATCCCACAGCATCCCATCACATCCCCCAGCATCCCAGGGCATCCGGCAGCATCCCGCAGCTCGTGGGCAGCGGGCCCGGGGGGTGCAGGCTGTGGGGCGGGGTGGGAGCCCCGGGGTGCCGGGCTGTGGGGCTGGGTGCTCCCCAGGAGGCTGCCGAGAGCCCGGCTCCCCCCCGGAGAACGCGTTGGGGTGCAGGAAGGGGGATGCTGCCCCCAGCCCCCCGGCGAGGCTGTCCCCGGGGCCACCGGCCCTGCAGACACCCCGTAACCAGCCTCGGGCGCAGGAGCCGGGGTCCCCTCGGGGTGGGCCCAGACCCCCTTCGCGCGGGTTTTCAGCTGGTTCGGGGGCAGAGCCTGGCTGCCAGCGCGCGGGGAGGGGTCCCTCCCCCCCAGCCGGGGGGCTGGATCCATGCGATGCCTTGGGCCGGGGGTCCCGTCCCCGCAGCCCTTCCCTGGGGGGACTCGGGGGCTGCCGCCGCGCAAATGGAGCCAATTCTTGGAGGAAAAGGCCGCTAAAAATCGTTTTAACAGAAATTTAAGGAAAGCCCTGAGCTATAAATCCATGCGGGTCGGGGGTGCTTTCCCAGGGCGCTGCGTTTTGGGGTTAACTTGGCACAAACAGCGAGTTCTGGGCGCGGTGAGGGGGGAGCTCGGGTGGGGCTGGGCTGGGCGCTGCCAGCCTGTGCCCGGCAGCCAGAGCCGGAGGGGTTTCGGTGGATGAAAATGCAGCTCAAAAACTTCCTTTTTGGATTTTCGGGGGGGGGGGGGGGGGAACGTGAAATGCCTTTTGGGGCGGGGAGCTTGCAAATAGCCATTTTTCACTCCGCCGTTCTTTAAGTGGCAAAAACTGTATTTCACGGCGTAATAAGATTTTTTTTCCGCAGCAAAGAGCTTTTCATCTGCGTCTTCACATTCCCATTCTTTAATCGGGGCTTAACTGGGGGATGCATCTTCCCCGCGCGCCGCAGCTCCGGCTCCTCTCCCCCCGACGCTTTTGGTTGGAAGCGAGGGGGCTGCGGCGGCTCCCCCCCTTCCCCGCTCCCCGTGCAGGGGCTGCGGGGAGAGGAGCAGGGAGCAGGGCTGGAGCATCGTCATTAATTCACCGTCAGGAAATTTCTTCGTGAAGCTGCTGTCCCCGCTCCCCTCTTCCTCATCCTCCCCCTCGCAGCAGGAGGGGGGATCGGTTCGGCTGCGGCGCACCCGCCGCGGTGCTGCCGTCGCGCTTCCCTGGGTGCCCAGCGCCCGGTCGAGTGCCAGGATCGGCCCCTGTGGGCAGCGCTGGGATTTCTGAGCTTTAAAAGCTCCAAACCTGGGAAGAATTTGGGGTCCTCCCAGGATTCACAGCCCGGGTTGGGGATGGGGGGGGGGGTTATTGCACTCAAGCAGCAGGATTTTGTGGCTGGGGGTGTTGGGTGGCTCTGGATTTCATGGCTGGGGGTGCTGGTGACGCTGGGATGCTGGCACAGCTCTGGATTTTGTGGCTGGGGGTGTTGGTGGCCCAGGATTTCATGGCTGGGGGTGCTGGTGATGCTGGGATGCTGGCACAGCTCTGGATTTCATGGCTGGGGGTGCTGGGGGTGCTGGGATGCTGGCACAGCTCAGGATTTCGTGGCTGGGGGTGTTGGTGGCCCAGGATTTCATGGCTGGGGTAGCTGGTGACGCTGGGATGCTGGCACGGCTCTGGGTTTCGTGGCTGGGGTTGCTGGTGACGCTGGGATGCTGGCACGGCTCTGGATTTCATGGCTGGGGGTGTTGGCGATGCTGGGATGCTGGCACGGCTCTGCGCGCTCCAGCAGCTGCTCTTGGAGCATCCAGCCTCCCCGGTGGCGCGGGGAGGGTGACAAGGGGACACTTTTTCCCCTCCCCTTTCCAGGAATGAAGGAGGAGCATCCGAGGAAGCTGCTCAGAGCGGGGATCAAAGCGCAGGAGCGTGGGGCTGGGGGGTTTTCTTGGCTCCGTCTGGGGGCTGCTGGGGGCTGGGGGCAGCCTGCTCCAGCCGGGCGAGGTGCTCCGGCTGCGCCGTCCTCCCGGTGCTCGGAGGCTTTGCAGCATCGTGGCCACGCAGGTCCCCGGCCACGGGTGGGAGGTCTCGGTGCCGGCAGGGGCAGGCAGGGAGCTGCTCGCCTGAGGATGCCCGGGGTGCAGCACCCACCGCAGGGTGCGGCACCCACCGCCGCCGCACCAGGAGCGTGCCCTGAGCCCTTGGGAGCGTTTTGGGCCGGGAGGCGATGCTCCGAGCCGCGGGGGGACACACGCTGGGGGCTGCAGATGTTCCCCTGCCTGGTGCAACCCCGGGGGGGGGGGTTTGCCGTGCAGCGCTCACCCAAGGCGCTCCCGTTCGGATGTCTGGACATTTCCAAGGTGTCCGTTCCCCCACTCATGCTCCCGTCTCTCCGAGTCCCCTCACGGCCCTGGGACGCATCTCCGCGTCGGGGTCGTGCGAGCACCGGGCAGAAGAGGTGGGATGGAGGAGGGATGGTTGTAGCCCTCGGGGGGTGGGCAACGGGGGCTGCCCTTCCTCCCCACGTCTCTCTCCTCGCCCGAAAAGCCGGGTGAGGATCCCGACCTTCGCAGAGCGCTGCCGTGCGCCGGAGCGGAGCTCGGGGAAGGACCCGGCGAGCGGGGCGGCGCGGGGAGAGGACGCGGCGAGGGGCTGGGAAATGCCTTTGCGAAGCAGAGGGGCCGCCAGGGCCAGGGGCTGCGGGTGGCCGCGCTGCCAGCTCTCCCCAGGGTGGGCTGGCGGCCAGAAGCCCCGGCCTGCGCGCTTTGCCCTCCCGCCAGGACCCCCAGCCTGGCTTTCTGGAGCGAGGGGCAGCCGCAAAGCCGGGGGGGGGCTTCGTCGCCAGACGTGCCCGGGCGAGCCGGTGGCGCGGCACAGGGTATTTACCCTCCGTGTCTCCGGGGTCCCGAGGGGCTGGAGCGGGGAGCGGCTGCCAGCGCTTCGCCGTGCGCGGCGGAGCCACGTGCGCAGCGCGGTACCGGCGTGGGCCGCGGTGCCAGGGTAAAGCTGGGCTCGCGCCCAGGAGCTGTGTAGGTTTTCGCAGCCCGAGCCGCTGGAAAAGGACCAGATTCCGCTGCTGCTTTGCAAGCTGCTCCCCTCCTCCGGGGAGGAGATGGCTGCTGCCAGCCTTGGCCCCGGCAGCTCGGCCGTGAGCGTGAGCTCTGCGGAGCTGCCGGTGGCTGGCTGAGGGCTGGCAGAGCTCGGCGCCTGCCCCGGAGCTGGCAGGGTGCTGGCAGGGTGCTGGCAGGGAGCTGGCAGGGAGCGGGGTGGCTGCGAGCTCAGGGACTTGGAGTTAAGCCACTCGCACCCTTAAACGGTGCAACCGCGGGCTGCCACCCCCGACCCCCCCGGTTTCGGTGCAATACGGTCGGTGCCGGGGAGGAGGTTTCTCCCCGGTGTTGCCGGCGGTGCAGGGGATGGTGGGATGCTGCGGTGCACAGCGGGGGGGGGGGGTTCACTCCCGGTCCCACTGGGGGGGGGTCCCTTGGGACCCAAGTGGTTTCCTGCGGGCACCGGTGCTGAGATGGCGTGAACCAGCGCCGGGGCTGGGTCTCCCGGTGTCGCCACGGGGTTGAAGGACGGCGTGCTCAGCGCCGGCAAAGCATCGTCCTGCGGTTCCGCTGGTGCAGAATTGGTGCTGCGCGGCTGGCAGGGAGCCGGGGGCTGCAGGCGCCGACCGCGTGTTCAGCCCAGGGGAGGAGGAGAAGCTCCGGCTCTTACCTTGCCAGCGCGCGGCGGAGCCGAGCTGCCGGTGCGTGCGCCCGGGAGGAGCTGGCATCCTCCGAGGAGCGTGCCTTGGCATGGCGGGGGGCCGCGAGCGCCGTGCCAGCCGCTTCCCGTGCCAGGAGAGGCTCACTGAGCACCCCGCGAGGGTTCGGGGAGACGCAGGGCCGCCGGTTCGACCCGCCTTCGGTCCCTTGCGGTGGCTGGGTCGTGCCGGGGAAGGGCTGCGGCGCTGCCAGGGAGGGGATGCGGTGGATGCAGGAGACCTCCGCGGCGGGCGAGCCCCGGGGTGGCAGCGGGCATCGGTGCCTGCCGCAGCCCGGCTGTCCCGGCCCGTTCGCTTCGGGACGGTGGGTTTGACTAGAAATGGCACGGGTTTACATCATGCTGCCGAAAATCTTCGCCTCATTTAGCCAAACCTCCCAAACAAAGTCCCACCGGCGGCGTCCCCGTACGCCCTGGCGAGGAGGGTGAGGGGTGGATGAAGGGGCAGAGCCCGGTGCGAGAGAGGCGTGCGCGGCTCTCCCTCTTCGGAGGCTCGGCTGGCCCGCTCCGGAATTGGGATTTGTTGCCTTCTGACCGGGCTGTGATCTGTGGCGGGCTCACCCGGCGCTCTGGTGGCAGAGGTGGTTTAACATTAGATTTTTTAATGATCCCTCCATTAATCCCGGTATTCTGGGATTTAATGCTCGCTGCCCTCTGACCGGTGGAAATGATGAAAACTTTGATTTCATGCATATTGGATACTTCTGGAGTCTGGGGCCAGGAATAGCTGCTTATCCGCGCGGAGCGGCGGGGATTAAAGTGCTGGGGGATGGGGCAGGGGTGGGCATGGGCGGGTGGGATGGGGAGAGGGACGTGGGTGGGATGGGGAGCGGGTTGTGGCTGGGATGGGGAGAGGGATGTGGCTGGGATGGGGAGTGAGACACGACTGGGATGGGGAGTGGGATGTGGCTGGGATGGGGAGTGGGGCACGACTGGGATGGGGAGTGGGATGTGGCTGGAGTGGGATGGGGAGGGGGATGTGGCTGGGATGGGATGGGGAGAGAGATGCAGCTGGGATGGGGAGTGGGATGTGACTGGCATGAGGAGAGGGATGTGGCTGGGATGGGGAGAGGGATGTGGCTGGGATGGGGAGAAGGATGCAGCTGGGATAGGGAGTGGGATGCAACTGAGATGGGGAGCAGGACACGACTGGGATAGGGAGCGGGATGTGGCTGGGATGGGGAGAGGGATGCAGCTGGGATGGGGAGAAGGATGTGGCTGGGATGGGGAGCAGGACAAGACTGGGATAGGGAGCGGGATGTGACTGGGTTGGGGAGTGGGATGTGACTGGGATGGGGAGCAGGACACAGGCCTCTGGGCTGGGCAGGGGTGTATTGGGGAGGGGGCTGATGGCCCTCGGGGGCCAGGTCCTCCCCCGCCCTCCTGTCTCTCGGGCGCACACGCACTCCGCCGCACGGCGCAGGGTGCAGGGAGGGTGCCCTCGCCCCACGGCGGGGCTCCGAGCGGCTTCTCTCCTCCCCGTCGCCCCACAGGGCAGAGCTCCCGGGCACGCCGACCCTGCCAGAGCCATTTGGGGTGGAGGCAGGTCCCGGGGGTCTCCCCGGCATCCCCCGTGCCCTGACGGGGTTCCAGCCCAGCCGGCTGCGGCTGTGCCCGCTCGGGACCCGCCGCAAGCCCCGCGCTGTGCCGTCCTCGCTCCGGCTTTGGCGTTCCTGGCGTGGAGGTGGCTTTTCCTTGCGCTGGAGGAGCCCGAACCCGGGCGAGAGCTGGGCCTGGGCTGCAGGACCCGCTGCCCGGGGGAAAGAGGGGGCCTGGGCACCCAGCGCCGGCGCAGGCAGGGGTGCCGGGGGGTTAGCTAGCCCCTCGCTTGGCTGATTCGCCTTCCCAGATGGCGCGGGGCTCCGCAGCGGGGGCAGAAGCATTTGCTGGGGGGGAGCGGCCGGTGCCCGCTGCTGGAGGAACACAGGGGCCCAGCGCGGCTGCTGGGGGTGGGGAAACTGAGGCAGCCGGGCAGTGCGGTGCCCCCACAAGCCCTGCGGCCACCCGGCACCTCCTGTTTGCTCTCTGTCGTCTCTGAAACCTTCATTGGAGCCGGGCTGGGGCAGAGCGGGGAGCGGAGGCTGGGTGGGTCCATACTGGGGGCGCAGCCCATGGGGGAGGTTACGCTGGCACCGCGGTGTGTGTGTGTGTGTGTCCCCGGCACCGCGGCTGATGCTCGGGTCCGAATCCGTGGTTGCTGTGGGAGCCTCCGTCCCCTCTTGCAGACCCCATTGGGGACCACAAAAGCTGGCGGGGAGGGGTGGTGGGGAGCGTCGGCTCCTTTAGGACCCGGCGGCGCGGCCGGGAGCGAGCGCTGGCAATTCCGCTTGTCTCCTCAAAAGCCATAACCGTGATATTGCCGAATAAATGAAGCCATCAACCAGAGGTGGCAACAAGATTACAACGCTCCGCGAGTGCTGGGGGCAGAATAAAATGGGCCGTTGAGCGAGCAGACGGAGCGCCTGCTCGCGCGCTTGCGGCCTGATGCTTCCCGTGGCGGGTTTTAATCTCCTTCGCGCTGCCCGGGTCCCCCTCCTCGCTCTCTTCCCTCCAGAGCGATGGGTGGGGAGGGGGCGCAGGGTGCTGGGTGCCTCCTCCTCTGGCGGCTGCAGGCTGGGGTGGGGGGAAGCTGACGGGACCCCCCCGCTCCGAGCCAGCCGGGCTTTGCATGAGCGTGGAAATCCCGTCAGGGCCGGAGAGCTGCCCGCTCCCTGGGGACATGGGGGCACGAAGGGGTGTCCCCAGGCTGTCTGCTCCTGCTTGGGTGGGGCGGCCCCCTGGGCTTGGCCCCGTGGTGGGTCACGCTGGCGACGTGCTGCGGGTATGCCGGGACCTGGGGGGCAGCGGCAGCTCCCCGGCACGGGGGCGGGTGGGACGGAGGTGGCGTTTCGGGACGCGGCACCCTGCCGCGGCAAGGGCCGGGTGGGCAGCTCTCGGCGGCGCGCCCACCGTCGCCGGCGTCTCTGGCTTCAGGATCGTTCCGGTGTCCTCCCCGCCCCGGTGTACGTTGGGGAAGAAAGTCCCCGGGGTGATGGGTGTCGTGCGCCGAGCGATGCTCGGGGCCGTGGGGCGGCTGGAGGGGGGTGGGCTGCAAACTCCGTCCTGGGGGGGCTCCCTCCGGCAGCGACCCCGGCTGCTCCTCTCGGCACGGGGGTGCCAGGCTGGCAGCGAGCTGCTGGGGAGGTCACATCTACCAGCACCCGTCGTTCGGTGGGCAGGAGCCCCCCGGGCACCTCTTGCAGATTTGCCCCTCTTTGGGGGGGCTGCTTGAGTCACCCCGTAGTGTCACAGGGGGAGCAGGGCCGGCGTCCCCACGGCTCATCCCTAACGGGGTCACCTCTTGCCATCAGGCTGTGCCCCGAGGCGCCGGGGTCCCCGGGACGGAGCCTCCCAGCCAGCCCCAAACCCTGACATTGGGGCGGACCGCGGGGGGGGGGGGGGGGGGGGGCACTGGGACGCCGCGGGTGCCACCAGCCCCGCGCTCACCTCCTCCCGGCACAGCCTCCTGTTCGTGCCCAAAATAGCTGTAGGTGCTTATTCCTGGTTGCTTGGCATTTCGAGCGCTACCTCTGCAGCTGCCTCCTGCTGCAGCTTATTTCCTCCTTTACGAATCCTTTTTTTTTAAAAAAAAAAAAATTTTTTTTTTTTTTTTTAAATTTTTTTCCCCCCCTCTCCGAGGCGAGACCTATTTTCAGCTCCCGGTGATGGCTCTGCCCTTCCCCCTCTCCAGGGCAGGGGGTGCTCCTGGGGCTGGCGAACGGGTCAGGCCCCCCCTGTACATATCTATAGACCCGTCTATGCGCTCCCCCCCCCCAGCAGTGAATTAGCACTCCGTGCCCTGCCTGCGTAATTGGAGGAGAATTACAGATGCGCTCAGCGAAGTAGAATTTATGAATTTGTTTAAAGCAGCAGAGTGCAATGGCAGCCAATTTACTGCGCCGCCTCGGCACACGGCGCCCGTTGGCAGCCGTCCCCCCGAGCCCGGCCGGTGCCGACCTCCCCTCTCCGGCGAGGGGACGGCGGGGATCAAACCAGCGCTCGGGACGGTACAGCCGAGGAGCGGGTTCCCACGGCCCGGGGGCGCTGACCTCCCTCGTTTTGGGGGGTGGTGCGGGGGGGTTTTGGGGTGATCCTCCACCGTGGCGGTGCCGGCTCCTGTGCCCGGGAGTTAACCGTGAGCCGTCGCTCCAAGCGCCTTCCCTTGGCCAGCGGCGGGAAATGGGGGGGGGGGTCTCCCCTGCCGCCCGCCTCCGGGGTCAGGGTGCGGTGCGACGCACGGGGTGCGGCTGCGGTGGGTGCCGGGGCAGATGGGGCCCCCCGCAAGCCGGTGCTGACCCCTCCCTCCCTGCTCTTCCCTCTTGCAGCAACATCGCCGAAGCGCTGGTGAGCAAGGGCCTGGCCACCGTCATCCGCTACCGGCAGGACGACGACCAAAGATCCTCGCACTACGACGAGCTCTTGGCCGCCGAGGCTCGGTGAGTGCCGCGCCGGGGTGGCACCGTTCCCCGCGGCCACTCAGGGTGTCTCGCGGGGAGGTGCAGCGCTGCACCGCGTCCCCCACCGCCCCGGTGTCCCTGTCCCTCCGTCCGTCCCCGCTGCCGGGGGTGGCCTCGCTATCCCGCCTCCCTCCTGGCCGCGGCGAGCCTCCGTTCCCCGCCGCAGGCGGTCCTGGCTCGGCGACATCTCCAGCCACCCCCAGCAGCCAAAATCATCCCTGAGCAGGACCCGGTGGGCCCCCAACACCCAACCTCTTCCACGCCGCCACCGCAGACGGGCTCGGCACCGGCGCTGGCGGAGGGCCGGGCATGCCGTGAGTCGGTGGGAAGCCTCGCCAGTTCTCTGCGCTCGTGCTGGCGCTGGCGGTAGGCGCCCGACGGTGGGTAACATTGGCAAAACCGCCAGCGGGAGGTCGGCTGGAGCCTCACGGCCCGTGGCGGGGTTCCAAGGGCCCCGCTCCGCTCCTCGGGGCGGCGAACCCGGCAGAACGCCGCTGCCGCGGCCTCCCTGCCGCGGCCTGTCTTGCCGGAGCAGTAACTGCGTTTAAACCCCGTGGCGTCGGTGACGAAGGACTGGAGACCCATTGCGGCCTCTCGCCGTGCGGCCGAGGCTCTCGCGGCGGGAGAAGCGCGTGTGGAGGCTTCCCCGCGCCGCGTCCTCGGCGGAGGCGGCGGGAGCGCCGACGCGGGCAGGGGCGCGCTGCCTGCCCGCTCCTCTGCCGGCGGCGTTTTCTGCCCGAGCGGGCAGCGCTGCCGGCTCTGCTGCCTGCCCGCGCCTCCCGCGCCGGCACGGCTGCCCCCGCGCAGGCCGTGGTGTCGGTGCCCGCAGCCGGCCGGCGCTGGTGGCGGCGGCGCTGGGGTGGGAGGGAAGAGCGAAGCGGGGCCTTCCTCCGGCAGCGCCCCGCTTCCCCCGTCGCTGTCTTGGGCGTGGGCCAGACGTGCAGGGTCGAGGTCGCGTGGTCCGGGTGTGCGCGGTCGAGGTTGCACGGGCCAGGCGTGCGTGATCCAGCTGTGCACGGGCCAGATGCGCGTGGCCCAGGCCCGTGCGATCCAGGCACATGTGATCCAGCTGTGCATCGTCCCGGTGTGCACATTCCAGCTGTGCATTGTCCAGGCGTGCGCATTCCAGCTGTGCATCGCCCAGACACGCATGGCCCAGGCACATGTGATCCCTCTGTGCACGGTCCAGATGTGCGTGATCCAGGCGTGCACATTGCAGCCGTGCATGGTCCAGCTGTGCACGGTCCAGCTGTGCATGGCCCAGACACGTGTGATCCAGCTGTGCACGGTCCAGACGTGCACATTCCAGCTGTGCGTGGTCCAGGCGTGCACATTCCAGCTGTGAACAGTCCAGACACACATGGCCCAGGCACATGTGATCCCGCTGTGCACGGTCCAGACGTGCGTGATCCAGGCGTGCACATTCCAGCTGTGCACGGTCCGGGCATGCACGGTCCAGCTGTGCACGGTCCAGCTGTGCATGGCCCAGGCACGTGTGATCCAGCTGCGCACGGTCCAGCTGTGCACGGTCCATCGCCCTGCAGGAGGCGACGGCATCATTGGACCCCACTTGCAGCCCGGTGCCCCCTCCCCAGGGCCGGGGTCCCTGCCCCAGCCCTCCGCCCGCAGAGCCCGGCCCGAGCTCCTGCTTGCCCGGAGCTGGCCGCACCCCGTGTGTCCCCTCTGGCCGAGCTGCCACCCACCCTGTGGTCCCCACCCTGCCGCCGTGCCCCCCGGGGGTGCCAGCCCGGCTCTGGCTGCACCGGAGGCGGTGGCACGGCTGGACCCAGCGGGGCGGTGGGATTTCAGCTCCTCCTCGGCACCGACGTTGGCGGCAGGCGCCGGCGCCGTGCCGGCAGCAGGGGAGAGCAGCTTTGAGGGGGTTGCGGCGCGGTTCCTGCCAGCCCCGCTGCGCCAGACCGCGCTCGCTTTTCCGGCGCGCTTCTCGCTTGCGAGGGGGAAGGTTGATAAACGGGCTCTCGCCCTCCCTTTCCCCCCCCTCCCACCCCCGCCACAACCCGGCGTGGCGTGGCCGAGCGAGCCACGGGGATGTGCCTGGTAGGAAACGGCTGTGCCTGGTGTGAAATCGGCATCCCCGAACGCTCCGGCGTGGGCAACTCTCCAGCCGGGCACTGGGATACCCAGGGTTGGGTGTGGCGGTGGGGCTTGAGCTCGGATGTCCCCAATATCGGGGTGCTCCCACGTCCCCGCTGGCACCCAGGCGTGGGGCTGCCCTTGCCCAGGGTGGAGGGGGTCGTGCCGGTGCCGTTAGCCATGGCACACCCCGGTTCGGTGGTTGTGCCGGCGCGGGGCTGGCTGCCTCCCTCCCGCCGGCAATGCCGGGGGCAGAACCAGGCTCCCATGGGGAACGGGAGATTTGGGGCGAGATGGGGGGGGGGGTTCAGGGCCGGGTGCCCTCGATGGAGCAGTTTGGGTGATGGCTGCTGGCGGGGGTGGCTGCGGGGACTCGTCCCTGGGGGGGGACCCTCACACCGCCCGTGTCCCTGCACGGATGTGGCGTGAGGACGAGCATCCCCGGCTGATGCTGCGGTGGCTTCCAGCGTGCCGGGGCGTTACGGCGCTTGTTTAACGTTGTCTTTCTTCTTAACCTGGGGGGAGAGCTGTTTTCCTGGGGGGAAAAAATAAAAAAAAAAGCTATTTCTGGCCAAGCCACTTGTCCCTGAGCGGGGAAGGGCGTCTCAAAGGAGGGCGAGGGAGCAAGAAGGAATCCTTTTGCTGATTTAACAGGTCAGCTCCTTCCAGGCGGCGCCTCGAAGGATCCAGCTCAGCAAACTGACGGCTGTACAAAGCCGCGGTAGGGCTTGCGGGTTTTGTTTCCCCTCGTGTTTTTATTATCCTCACGGCCCGCTCTGACCAAATTCCTGCCTCTTGCCCGGGAGCAGCTATGAGGCTGCCTGGAAAAACGAGGGGCTTTCCTTCCCGGCCCGCTGCAGGAGCCCGAGGAGCTGTGCCCGGGGGGAAGGGGGGGATCTGGGGGGCCGTGGGGCGCAGCGGCTTCTCCCCTGAGTTCCGGGAGCGTCTTGAAAGGAGGTTGAACTCCTGCTGACCACCCTCCTGTTGCAGAGGGACATCCTTGGGGATGCAGGGCTGGCTTTGCTGGGGAAATCCCCGGCTCTGGGAATCCTTTGGGATGAGCCGAAGCCTCCACCCGGCCTGGCTGCGGGTGCCGGTGAGCCAGACCCGGCGGGCTCAGCACCCTCCGGGAGATGCGGGGCAGGGGCCTGGTTTCCAGCCCCGCTTGGGCCGCTGGATTCACCACCCCGCTGCTGCCGGGCGAAAAAAAAAAGCCCCGACCCAAAAAAAGCCCCGAGGAGGCGCAGGAGCTTGCCCCGGCGCCGCCAAACACGCTCACCCGCCGCGGCGCGGCGCGGCCAGGGCGGCAGCTCCCCGCTGGCTTCTGCTCGGCGCCGCCGGTAACACCTGGGAAATCAGCTTTGGCCTTTGGAAGCTGGAAAAGGCCAAACCTGTCAGGGGAAGGAGCTCTGATGAACGCGCGCTGCCCTTTCCCCCGCGCGGGCAGCTCGGCCGAGGGCAGCGCCGCCTCCGCCTCCCCCCCTGCGCCCGGCGAGAAGCCAGCGCGGCCGTGAACGGCATGAAAACCGAATCCAGCGGCTGCCGGCTCGCCGGTGCGGCTGCCCTGGCCGCCCAAGCCACCGAGGCGACAAACCCGATGCCGGCGCAGCGCCCTGAGTCTCCCCGTGCCGCTCGGCCGCGGGCGCACCGTGGGGGTGTTGTATATTGGATAGATAAACACCACCACCACGCCGGGGCCGTGCCGGCGAGCGCGGGCACTAGGCCCCTCCACAGCCGGGTGCGGAGGTTGCTCCCGTCGCGGTGCTGCGCCCTCCTCCCCAGGAGGAGCCGGCACCCAAGCCGGGTCGGGCACACCAAGCCGGCACCCCGTGCCGTGGAACCGGGTCCGGCATCAGGTGGTGGGCGCCCGCTCGTTTTTCAGCCGCCAAGTGCCTTCCACGGTGCCGTTCGCTCAGGCTCCTCGTCGCCTCTAGATTATTTTAACCTGGAAGGAACTTATTTCCATTAGAATCGGCGCGTTCGCCGCGTGTTTTGCATTTAAAATGCTTCGTGTGATTCAAGGCTGGCAGAAACGGGCATTAATTGTGCGTCTTGCCGGGGCACTCGCCTTCCCGCCGCTCCCTCCCTTTGTGCGGGGAACAAAGCGGTTCCGTTTGGGAACGGGGCCGAGGGGGGTCCCTGCGGTCAGGTGGGCGCCGAGCTCAGGTGAGGCGCCCAAGGCCGGCGATGGGGATCGACGAGGCGGCCGGTCTGTGCCCCGGGTGGGCGCGGGGGGCGACGCCGGCCCTTCCGGCCGCCGCGGCGGGCGCTGACCGGCTCGTGCCACCTCTCTTTTGCAGGGCGATCAAGAACGGCAAAGGGCTGCACAGCAAGAAGGAGGTGCCGATTCACCGGGTGGCCGACATCTCCGGGGTAAGGACCGGGCGGCGCTGGGAGCGGCCGGGGGTTGGGCCGGGTCGGGGCGCGCGGTGTGAAGGCGGGGAGTCGGTGCCGGGCGCCGGTGCTCCCGCCCGGCCCCTGGTCCCGCTCGCGGCCGGAGCAGCCGCGACACCCGGCTGGGGCTGGCACGAGGGTCTCTGGCAGCCCGCCTTCCTCCGCTGGGGCTGGCAGCCCCCCAGGTGCCGCTGCAGAAGCCGGGTGTCACCCCCGGCGCACCCCAAAATGAGATTTGTCCTGGGGGTTTCTCTTCTTGGGGAGGGGGGGGGGGGGGAAGAGCGGGGAGGTCTCACCGCGTGCCTTGTGCTGGCGTCACCCCGAGCATCGGCGACGAAGGGGACCCCGAGGTGCGGCGGGGTTTGGCCGCGCAGGGCTCCCGCGGTCGTGCCGGCTGCGTTCCTGAACCGGCAGAGAGGGGCTGCGCCCCCGCGGCCCCCCCGGGTTTGATGGCCTCGCTCTGGAGAAGGTCCTTTGTGTCCTTGCGGGGGGGGGACACGGAGCTCTGTCCCGGGCCCCCCGATTCCTGCGCCGTCCCGGGCCCCCCGATTCCTGCCCGCCCAAGCCTCCTGCCCTGCTGTTCGTTGCTGGGGCGCTGTCCGCTGCCCGTACGAGATGGACCTTTCTCGCCCTTGTGGGGTCCCCACCGGCCGGGGTGCGGGGGGAGGGTGCTGTCCGCGCCACCACCCGCTCCTGGGGACACCCCCACGGCAGAGCTGCCGCATCCCCGGGGCTCGGCCGCCCCTGAGGCTTGTAAAAACCACCCGCTGGTGCCTGCAAAGAGCGAGGCAAACGGGTGGCGTCGGGACGCGGGGACGCCCCTGCTCCGAGCCCCGCGGCCCCGCTCCCGGCAGGGTCCCCGCGCCGGTGCCGAGCTGCCGCCGGGACGGTGGGGAGCCCCCATAACGCAATCAGGGTTGGAGGCGGACGGAAGAGGGAGGGCCCCCGCCAGCAAAATTAGGCTGATGCATCACGGCTTTTATGAAGATTCGTTAATCTTTTTTAATCTTTCGTAGTGCGCTGTCGATTGATCCGGGGGCCTTCGTCAGCCGCGTGTCAGCGGTTGCGCGGCGTGATGGATGCGGGCGCGCGCCGAGCTGACAGCGGGTGCTTTGCCTCCGCCAAAATAACTCCGGGCGAATTAGCGTCGGCGCGCTCCTCCCGCTGCCCGGCGCCCGCCGGCATCGGCGAGCACCGGCACCCCGCCTCCCACGGGGGTTCGGGGTGACGGGAGGGGGGCGCCTCGCGGTTCCCCGGGCCCTGCTGTCCCTCCCGGCTGCCCAGCACCAAACTGGAGCCCTCTCCGGTGCTGTGCCACGACGGGAGGCAGGAGCCAGGGAGGGCTGGGGGACGGTGATCTACTGGGGTGCCGGTGACGCCAACAGCGGGACGCTGAGCCGCCAGGCAGAGGTGGCTGCGCGCGGCACAGCGTGATCACCGACCGTTCCATCCCAGCCGCCGCGCCGGCGTGCCCGGCAGAGAGCAGGCAGCGGCGCCGCCGGGCTCCGTGGCACTCTGGCAAAGGGGCACCGGCGCTGGCACGGCGCTAGCAATGGCCTGGCTTGTGTGGCGTTGCTCCGGGTCCCTCGTGCGCTGGAGACATCCCCGGGCTCTTCCATGCCCGGCGCTCCCGCGGTTTTTCCCAGCGATGCCCGCTGCCCTTGCTGTGGCACCCTGTGGGGAGACGGCGCCGGGAAAACGCGGACTTTTGGGCTGGTTTACCTTTCAGGTCGTGGTGACAGGGCGGGCGCAGGACCCTCGGTGCCACCCATGCCTCGGTCCCCAACCCTGACGGGTGCCGTTGCGCCCCGTGGGGTGGCTTCGGCGCACCCCCTGCCCGTGGGTGTCGACCTGTGCTGTCCACCGTGGTGACACCGTCGCTATGTCCTTGTCCCTGCGTTGTCATCTCCGTCCCCACCCCGGCAAGCTGCCGGTCCCCAGCTCTGCCTTACCTCGCCTCCCCATTCCCCAGCATCCCGGCTGGCTCTGCAAAAGTCGGCAAATTAGCTCAAACACAGGATTCAGCCCGGTTTTTCCCGGCTCTGGCACAGCCTCCTCTCCTCCTGCCGGGAAATGCCACTTTCCCATGGTTTGAGCCATCTGATGGCTGGTGCCCTGGTGGCCACCGGGCCAGGGGACACCAGAGCATCCCAGGAGCATCCTGCACCCCGAGTCCTCCCCGCTTCCGCAGGCAGGAATTCTGTCCTCATGGACCCGCGAGGCTGCAAGCGAGAAAAAATCCCCCCACCCAAAAAAAAACGGAGAAAAAGCCAAAAGAGAAGCGCAGCGGCCACGCAAACCCACGTTGGCGTCCGCTCCGGCACGAGAGCACAGGCAGCCCTGCCGCCGGAAAGCCTCCTGCCCTTGTGCAAAGTCCTTGGAATAATTTTGCATAATTGGCGAAGCTTCACATAAAAATGGAGTTCGGATGGTTTTATCCCCACCCCCCTCCTCGCTCGATGCATAATTTTCCTTCAATTCCCAGCTAATTAAACGCTGGAAGTGTTAAAATTAAGAGGGACAGGGGTGATAGCACCTGGGCAGGAGGGAGCAGAGCCGGCAGCGCCGCGGTGTGACACCCCGGTCCGCGGTGAAGGGGGGAGCCCTGAAAAGGTGCAGGATGGGGGTGCCGGGGGAGGGGGGTTTGCCCCCCCCCCCCCCGAGGCGGATGGATGAAGTAGGGGGGGTGGGGGGGTCGTGCCCTGGAAGCGCCTCTTTCTCCCCGGGGATGGTGAAAGGAGCCTGAGCTGCCGGCTCGGTGGCAGGGGACGAATCCTGCCTGGTGCTGGGTGGTGGGAGCCGGTGGGGAAAGGGAGATGCCAGCGCGGCAGAGATCCCCCGCGTCGCTTCCCGGGCTGAATTTATCCGGTGGTGCCTCCCAGCCGCCGGCGTAGGCTCCCGCCGTGTCCGGCAGATCCTCTGTCACCGCGTCCCCGTGCAGGCGTGTCCCATGACGTCCCCTCGACGGGACACGCCTGGGAGCGCCCCAACCCAGCACCCGCTCCTGCACGCACCCCCCGCAGAGCCGTGACCCCCTCTGGGGCCGCCGGCTCAGCTCCCGCGGCGGGATCGGTGCGGGCTGGGGGCTCTTTGCCCGGCGCAGGCCCCTCCCGGGGCGGCTGGGACCTCGCCGGCCCGTGCCGAGGCGGAGGAGCGTGGCCTCGCCAGCCCTGGAGAGCGGATCCGGGAGCTCCTCGTCTCCGTGCCCTCCGTGTCCGGCTGTCCCCAGGGCCCTGCCGGAGCTGGGCATGGCGGCGTGGGATGCTCGGCTCCTTCCTCCCGCCGCAGAGCCCTGGAGCCGGCGGCGGCGGCGAAGGACGTCCGCCCGTGTCCTTCAGCACGAAGGCAAAGGCTGGCTGCGGTGGCTTCTCGCTGCCCCAGCTGCCACCCGTCCCTAAGGCCACTCGCCGGGCAGTCGCGCACCCCTGTGCCACGGCCGCTCAGACCCGTGCCGCGGAGCCAGAGCTGCCCCCGGCGCTGCCCAGACATCGCTCCCGGCGTTGGCCCAGCCGTCCCTTCCGCTGGCGGCTGCTCGCCCTGCTCCTCCCCCGTCCCGCCGGCTGCCGGCACCGCAGCCCCCCAGGCCCCTCGGCGGGCGATGCCGTCCCGGCGATGCGTGTGCCATCCCAGGGGAGCCCAACCGGCTCGGCGTGGGGCCGTGGTGCGGCGCTCGGCGCCACCGGGAAGAGATGCAGGAGTTTCCGCGGGGTCTGTGCGGGGACGGGGACAGGGACGGCACCGGCTCCGTGGCGGCAGGCGTGGGATGCGCACGGCGAGCTTCGGCGCTGCCGTTCATCCCGCTGCTCCGGTCGGTGGGGACGGCAGGAGGGGAGACGCCACGGTGGGGGCAGAGGATGCGCTTGGGGTCCCGTTTCCCCGGTGGTCAACGCTGCAGCTCGGCGTCTGAGCCCGGCCTCTCCCCGCCCCCGTGGCCCGTTTTTGGCGGGCACCGTCCCCTCGCCCCGCACCGCGGGGCGGCCACTGCGCACCCTCGGTGGGCGCCGGGGCAGCCCCGGTGGGGGGGCAGCCGTTGGGAGGAGGGTCGAACCCCCAGCCCCTGCATCGCGCCCAGCTTTTCCCGGCGCCCGCGGGGGTGGGAGCAGGAGACCGGGGTGCCGGCCTGCGTGGTGGAGCTGGCGTCACCCCCGCCCAGGGCGCTTGGGCGGGCGAGGCAGCGCATCCTCCCAGCGGGGCGGCTCCTCTCCCCCTTAGCGCCCAAAGCCCCAGACAAACCACCCCTAACAGGGCCGTCGGGGGCCCAGTGGAAACCCACCCCCCCGCCCCGGGCCGGGCCGCCGGCGCGCCTCGCCGCGCAGGACTCGCCGCTCTCCGGGACCGATGGGCGCTGGCACGCCTCTGCCCTGCTCGCGGAAGGGCTGCTTTGTCTTCCCCGAATCCCCGCGGATTTTTGAGGTCATTCTCCGGCACGTTCCAAGCGCCGCCGCCTCCTTTCGGCGCCGACACGGGGGGGATGGTCTTCGGCGCCGAGCTCTTCCTCGCTGCCTCCGCCACCCAGCCGGCGAGGTGGGGGGTTCCCCCCCACCCCGATCACCCCCTTTTGGGACCGTGCAGGGAAACCCACCCCACGGTGGGCTCCTTCTCGCAGGCCTTGGTTTTTTTTCCCCCTAAGCTAATCAAATCGTGACTGGATAGCGATTACCGCTAATTAGCGGCCTTCATTAGCAGCTCCCATTTTAGATTTGCATATGTTAGACCCGAGTGGTTAACGTCGGGGAGTGCGGTTTGCCTTGGCGTGCAGATCGCGCTTACATGTGTCGTATTAACTTCTTGGCTGCACATCTGCTCCAAAAAAACCCTCCCCGGGCGTGTTGCGTGCACCGAGAGCACGTGGCGGCGAGCGATCCGGCACCCGGCGCGGCGGGGAGCGGTGCGGCAGGGTTTTGGGGGTGGGGGGGAGGCTTGTGCTGGGAGGGGGTCGGGTTTGCCTGGGACATGGGTGGACGGGGTGGGTGCCCGGGGCTGGAGCCGGGCGGGCACCCCGGGTGCTCGAGAAAGGGGCGAAGGCGCCGGCGTGGCACAGGACGGTGTCCTTGCCCGTGCCAAACCTGGAGGAGGGTGGCAGCTCCGGCGCGCGGGGAGCGCCGAGGTCTGCGCCTGCTCGATGCCTGGAGCGGCTCCACCCCGGCCACCGGCGCCGGCGGCTTCGGGTCGCGCGGCGTGAAAACGGGGAGGACCCACCGGCCCCCTCGCTCTCGCCGATCCCCGCCGGAGCTGCTGGCGGAGCCACGCGGCTCCCGCTCCTTCAGCTGGCGGTGTCGGCGTGCCGCGGCTCCGCCATCCCCGGCGGGGCACGGGGATGTGCCTCTTCCGCCGCTGCCACCTCACAGCCGGCTCTGGGAGCGGCACCGGCTCCTCTGCCAGCGGATGCCGGCGCCTTCCCCGCTCCCACCCTGGCTCCCAGCCTCCGCTCCAGAGAAGTGCAGCCGCCTCCGCTCGCCTGCCTGCCCCTGCCCTCCCCGCTGCCATCGCCGGCGCGTTGCGTTGAGCTCGATGAAAGTTGGTGAGCCCCGCTCCGGCCGCGGAGCGGCTCCTGCCTCCATCCCTGCCCGGCAGAGCCGGTGCCAGATCCCACCGAGAGAGAGGTGCCCGGTTTTGGCCATGGCGCGCCCCCTGCTCTCCCCTGCAGCTCCTTTTTCTAGATCAAGGCCGGGGCGAGATGCAAAGCCCCCCGGCTGCCTTTCCTTTCGGGAGCTGCTTCGGTTTCCTTCTTCCTTGGGGAGATAAACCGGGGGGGTCGCAACCTCTCGCCCCCGTGGCGGCGCGCCGAGGTGCCGGCCGAGGCGCCGGTGGGCTGGTGGCCGCCGCGGCCTGCGGTTCCCCGGCTGCGGTTGCACCGTGCGGAGGGGTTTTGGCCCGTTCAGCCGGCGGTGGCAGCGGGACGGTGCTGGGCGTCGGGTCTGCCGCTCCGTGGGTGCTGCCCCGGCCCCTCGCAGGGACGGCGGCGCCCGCGGTGCGGCTGGCTGGGGGTGCACACACCGGGGGACCCCCGCACCCCGCCAGCCCCGGCCTCCTGAGCTGCTCGGCAGCTTGTTAGGTTTTCATTAACGAACGTGCCTGGCTTCGTACGCAGGGGCTTGCTGCTGGGAAGGGGGCGAGTGATGCGCGGAGCTGGGTTATCCCGGGAAAGGCGGGTTATCCCGGGAAAGCGGGGTTATCCCGGGAAAGGGGGGTCTCGGGATGCTCCGTTAGGGAGGGAAGAGGTGGGGAAGGATCTGGCCTGCCCGCCCCTGCCTGCACCCAGGCAGAGCCCCCTCCCCGGGGCCGTGGGTGCCGACACGGGGTGCACGGTCCATCCTGAACCGGGAGAAGTCGGATCCCTGCATCCACCGGCACCGAGCCCGTGGCAAGCGGCGCCCGTTATCCCCACGCCACGGGGCGTCGGGGTGCCAGCGGCCCCCCGCCCCATCAAGGGGGGCGGTCGGTGCCCCCCTGGCACGCCGTACCACCCCCGCCCTGACCCCCCGCCTCCCCGCTGTTTCCCCCCCTGCCCAGGACACCCAGAAGGCGAAGCAGTTCCTGCCCTTCCTGCAGCGCGCCGGCCGCTCCGAGGCCGTGGTGGAGTACGTCTTCAGCGGCTCCCGGCTGAAGCTCTTCATGCCAAAGGAAACCTGCCTCATCACCTTCCTCCTCGCAGGTGAGCCCCCCGCCGCGTGCAGGATCGGGCCCCGCTGCCGGGCTTGAGGCAGACTGGGGGGGGGGGGAGGGGGGTTTTCGTCGCCCCGCTTGGGTGCACGGTCCTCCCTCACCCCAACGGGGCTGCGGGGGAAGGTAACGCCGTCGAGCTTGAAGGGGGTTAATGAGGTTGGGGAGCGCTAATTGGGGAGGACCAGAGGGTTTGGGGGCTGCTGGGGGGGCTGGGGGGGCTGCTCCTGCCCTGTGCCCCAGTGGGGCTCTGCGCCTCCCAGCTGCCCCCCCCTGCACTGCGGGGTTTGCTCTGCAGAGCCCCCCCGTGGGGTGGCGTTGGGGTGCCCTGTGGCGTGGCTGCTCGCCCCCCTCTTCCCTCCTCCTCCTCCTCCCTTGTGCCCGCAGGATGGGGCAGGGGGGGGGCTGCTCCGAGGTGCAGCGATGGCGGGGGGGAGCCCCAGGAAGGACTCTCTCCTCCCCCAAAACTGGGGAGCAGGCGGCGAACCCCAGGAGAGACGGGGCGAGGAGGTGACGGGGCTGCGGGGCCGGGCGGCTGGGCCGGTGGAGGTG
Source organism: Leptosomus discolor (assembly GCF_034619465.1). Classification (NCBI taxonomy): domain Eukaryota; kingdom Metazoa; phylum Chordata; class Aves; order Leptosomiformes; family Leptosomidae; genus Leptosomus; species Leptosomus discolor. The sequence goes on along the minus strand of NC_141391.1, from coordinate 218,203,965 downwards.
CCCGCGGGCGCTCGGGCTGCGTCACCCCAGGGGCTTGGCCACGCGGCGGGAGGAGGGCGCACAGCGCAGGTAGTTTTGGTAGGTCCTACAAAAAAACAACCCCTGGCGGATTCCCCCACTAAACCCACGCTGCTGGTGGCGCGGGTGTCAGCCGAGGGAGCGCCGGGTGGTTGGAGGTGCCGCCTTCTCGGCCGGCAGCGGGACGGGCAGACGGTGGCCTGTGCCGGGGTGTCGTGGCAGGGCAGCGAGCCGGGGAAGCCCGTTGCCGGTGAGGAGGGCGGCTCGCAGAGCCGGGTCCCTCGATGGGAGAGGATGTGGGGCGGCTCGTCGCTCGCTCCCGTTTCTATGGCGATAACCGTGTATGAAGGATGACCCTGAACGCCGATCGTTCACAACTTGGTTATGAAAAATTCAATAAGCATATAAATAGATCTTATAGGGGGATAAAACCACCGAGGTTTCCGTAAGCAGCAACTCTCGCCGCTCCCACCGAAGGAATATTTATCCGGGGGGGGGAGCCAGGGTGGGGTCGGGAAGGCTTTACCCACCCCTTTGACCCCAGAGTTCCAGCGTGCGGCACGGGACCTGCCCTTCGCCGTCCCCCAAGGCCACCGGCACCCCGGCTGGGGAGCGCCGAGGGCTTTGGGGAGCGGGGAAGGCCCGTGCCTGGTCCCGGTGACGCAGGTCAAACCGCTGTGCCGGCGTGGCCGGGAGTGATGCCGTGGTCCCCCTCTCCTTCACCCGCTCGCCCCGGGGAGCAAACCCCGGCCCCTCGCCCCCCGGAGCCCTTTGCCGTCGCACCCAAAGGCGCGGATCCCTGCCTGTCCCCCCGTCTGTCTGAGCCACGGGTGCTGGCGGACCGCTCGGGGACAGGGACCCCCGCCACTGCTGATGGTCACCATCACCCTCCGGTGAGCAAACCCCCTCGGGGGGATGCTCTCGCCTGGGGACAGCCCGTCCCCGTGGCGGCCGGAGCACCAGCATCCCCAGCCCGGCTGCGGGCTGGCTGCTGCCGTGTGGGAAGCGTGTCCTAAACCTGTCCTTCTCCGCGTGCTTGTGCGTATAAATAGTCCCACAGTCTTATTTATAATTAACCATTCTTAAAGTCAGCTGCAAAAGACGGGGAAACGAGACTCCCCCTTGCCTGCGACGGAGACATTAAAATTTTAAGAAGCGATAAAACTCCCACGTGCTCGGGAGGAGGAATTTAGATCTATTTAAATATTTCTGGGTGAGCTGAAGAGGCTGCCGCAGGGTTCGGCCGCGTTCCGTGTACGTGAGAACCCCGCCGGCTCCTCCGAGCGCTCCCGGCGAGGGGAGCTGCTGGCAGAGCGCCGTCCCGGCGGATCCGGCGTCACCCCCGGGTCCCACCGGCACGCTCTGGGATGCTCTTCCCCTCCCGGTGCCGGGTGGGATTCGCTTCGCTCCCCCGGGGGTGGTGCCGTGGCCGTTTTGTGGGAGCGGGGAAGGAGCCGTCGCCGTTCCCGGTGCCGGTGGCCGCGGCCCGTCCTCGCCCTCACCGCCGGGATGCCGGTGCGGGGACGTGCACCCCGGGTCCCGCAGGACCTCCGTGGGGTCGGCAGCGATGGATCCCCTCCCGCGGTGGGGTGAGCGGGGATCCTGCCCTCCCACCCCCGGGGGTCCGGGGTTACGTCCAGCCGTCCCTGCCGGTGGTGCCGGTGGTTCCCGGCCGCTCGCGGCGAGCGGGGGAGGCTCTGGCTCGGCCTTTCCGCTTAGTCGGGTAATTTTTAAATTAACGGGGAGGACGCCGGGGCAGCCTGGAGATGGATGGCTCCGGGGGGAGCGCGCTGGCTGCCGGTCCGATTGAGTCCCCGTTGCTGTGGAGACCGCCCGGCTGTCGCCCGCGCCCAGGGGCTGCTTTTGCTCCCAAAAAGTTCCCAAAGGGGTGACTAAACCCCCCAGCCCAGGCGGTCTCGGGCGGGGGGGGGGGGGCCCGGAGCTGTTGGGGGTCCCTGGAGCAATCGGGGGGGCCGCTGCGGGCAGAGGGTTGGAAATATCGAGCGGGTGAACGAAGCTTGGGCCGTGCTCCGGAGCCAAGGTTTGGGGGGGGTCTAGTGCCGTGGGACCGGCGTGCCCGTGGGCAGCCACCACCAAGAAATGCAGCTGCAGCCCTTCGCGGCAGGCTCTGCGTCTCCTGGGGTGTCCTGCGTCCCACGGGAGCATCCTGCATTGCACAGGAGCACCCTGCATTGCATCAAGTCATCCTGCGTTGCACAGGGTCAGCCTGTGTTGCACAGGAGCACCCTGCATTGCACAGGAGCACCCTGCATTGCATCAAGCCATCCTGCATTGCACAGAATCCTCCTGCATTGCACAGGAGCACCCCGTGTTGCACAGGAGCATGCTGCATTGCCACAGGGTCATCCTGTGTTGCGCAGGATCGTTGTGCATTGCACAGGAGCATCCCATGTTGTGCAGGAGCACCCTGCGTTGCATCAAGTCATCCTGCATTGCACAGGAGCATCCTGCATTGCACAGGGTCATCCTGTGTTGCACAGGAGCATCCTGCATTGCACAGGACCATCCCATATTGCACAGGAGCACCCTGCGTTGCATCAAGTCATCCTGCATTGCACAGGGCCATCCCGTGTTGCACAGGAGCACCCTGCATTGCACAGAATCCTTCTGCGTTGCACGGGACCGTCCTGCGTTGCACAGGACCATCCTGATTTGCCCATCCCAGAGCCTCAGCGTGCTGAGCCGGGCTCATGGTGTTGCTGGAGCCGCTTCTGGGGCGCTGGAGCAAACCGTCCCTCTGCGTCCCCGGCCCCCTTGGCGCTGGGGGAGCCGCGGCTCCTCCTCTCCCGCAGCTCTGCTCCCGAGGAGACCTTCCCCCGCCCAGGCTCTCTAATCAAGCTGGGCACGTTAATTGCAGGCTCCAAAAGGCAGGTAACGTGCTCATTAGCGTGGAAGATGACGCGCCCCTTCTGTCTTCCCCCACTGCAGACCCCGCACCTCTGCCAGTGCCGGTGTTCCTGGCGTTCGGCTGGATTCCTCCCGATGGCAGCGCCGGGAACCGGCGCCGGCGAGCTCCGTGCCTCAGCCCCGCGTCCCCTCCTCGGCCCGGTTGCTCCGGCCGGCGGCAAACCTTGAAGCCAGAGCCCGGCATCCTGCGGGTGCGACCCCTGGGGGGGTCGGGGGGACCCTGAGCCCCTCCTGGGGTCCGCTGTGCAGGCAGGGTGTGCAGGCAGGGCGCTGCCGGAGTGGGAACGCGGCGGCGGCACGGTGGGAGCCGGCGAGGAGAGGGATGGGGTGGGAATGGCGCGGAACTCCCCGGCAATGCGGCACCCGATGTTGTCGCCCTGCCTGCCGCCGCTCCCCTTGCCCTCTCACCTGTTCCTTGGAGCGTGGATCGTGCCGGCGACTGGGGTGACTTCCCACCCTCCTGCCCTGGCACACCGGGCCCGCCACCGCCGTGCCCATCGCCGCCATGGCGCGCCGGCCCGGTGCGATTTCGGGATCCCGCCCGCAATCCCAAGCTGCTCCCGTGGCTCTCCGGAAAGCTGCGGGGGAGCTGCCGGCACCAACCGCCGTGCCAGGCCCACCACCGTGCCGGCGGGAGCCGCCGGGGAGTGGGACGTGGGGGGTTGGCACCTCTGCCAGCTCGCGGCGCTGGGAGATGGAGCTTGGAGGCAGATTTGGGTATTGAAGCAGCTCCGCCGGTGACGAGCCCCTGATTAATTACTCAGTGAAACCGCTAACGAGAGGTCGGGTGCCGGGGGGGCTCCCGGGCTTCCCAGCCCGCAGTTTGGGGGGGGTGGGGGTCGCCGTGGTGAGCTGCTGGCTGCGCCAGGAGGGCGAGAGGAGAGGGGAGAAGAGGGGGGTCCTGCTCCAAGGAGATGGGTGGTCCCCAACCTCCAAGTGTTGGTAGCCCAGGGGGTCCCCAGCCCCGCGATGGTGGAGTCTGCGTCTGGCTGAGCCCCACTCTGTGGGGGTCCTGGTCCTGCTCCGTGGGGGTCCCTGCTCCATGGGGGTCCCTGCTCCGTGGTCCTGCTCCGTGGGGGTCCCTGCTCCCTGGTCCTGTTCCGTGGGGGTCTCTGCTCCATGGGACTGCTTTATTGGGGTCCTGCTCTGTGGCCCTGCTCCGTGGGGGTCCCTGCTCTGTGGCCCTGCTCCATGGTCCTGCTCCTTGGGGATCCCTGGACCATGGTCCTGCTCCATGGGGGTCCCTGCTCTGTGGTCCTGCTCCGTTGGGGTCCTGCTTCAAGGAGGTCCCTGCTCTGTGGGACTCGCTGCTCCATGGCCCTGCTCCATGGTCCTGGTCTGTGGGGGTCCTGCTCCATTGGGGTCCCTGCTCTGTGGTCCTGCTCCATGGCCCTGCTCCGTGGAGATCCCCGCTCCTTGGGGATCCCTGCTCCATGGGGGTCCCTGCTCCGTGGTTCTGCTCCTTGGGGATCCCTTCTCCATGGTCCTGCTCTAGGGGGGTCCTACTCCATGGGGGTCCCTGCTCCATGCTCCTGCTCCATGCTCCTGCTCCATGGAGGTCCCTGCTCCCTGGGGATCCCTGCTTCGTGGTCCTGCTCCATGACACCCCAGTGTCCCTGTCCCCCACAGGGCTGCCGGAGCATCCCCCAAGCCTCCAGCCCTCCCCCCAGCCTCCACTCGCTCCCAGCGACTGCCTTTTGGGGTGGCCTCTTGGCTCCCCCCAACTCCCCATCCAGCATTAGCTCCGACACAACACCCATGTCCTGCGGGGGGGGCTGAGGGCCCCCACCCCACCTTCAGCCACACCCCCCCCCCCCTCCAGCTTGGTGCCCACCCCAGGGCGCCCACTGCGAGCGCTGCTGCAGGCCCCCGATGGAGCAGGGGGTCCCAGCGTGGAGGGAGGATCCCAGTTTGGGAGGATCCCAGTTTGGGACCCTCACCAGTGCGCTTCACCCCCGCGGTGGGCATCCTCCCGCGCTCCCATGGGCCCCCTTCTCTGGGGGACCTGCCGGGGGGGGGGGGGGGTCCCCCTATGCTGCCCCCCGCGGGGCGCTTGCTCCTCACTTGATTGATTAATGAATTAATTGCGTCATATAAACCACCGCGGCGGGGCCGCGGCGCGGCGAGCTGCGGGGCGGCGGGGGCTGGTGGCAGCGAGCCCGGCGGGGGCTTCAGGGCCTGGGTGCTCACCCCCGCTCTTCCCTTTTTCCTACTTTTTTTTGGGGGGAGGGGGATGGTTTCCAGCCGATCCCAGGAGCAGCTCTCGGTGCTCCCGAGCGGAGCAGCGCCGCAGCGGCCGGCGCGGTGCTCCGCCGGTGCTCCCCAGCCCCTCGTCCACCCGCTCGGCGCGGTGCCGGCGCTCAGGGCCGGGAATGTGATAAATACCTGCATTTTATCAATGCCTACCTTGCGGGGGTTTTTTTATATTTATATCTATATCTCAAATGCAAATGAGCATCACGAAGGGAAGACAGGTCCCTTGTAAATGTGACTTCAGGGATGCTCCCAAGGGAGCCTCATCCCGTCTTTCCAGCTAAAATATATACGTTGGAGCGCTATAAATATGTGCAAATAGAGAGGCGCTAATTTAATCCCGGGTTCCTCTTTCCCCGGCGAGACTCTGCAGCCTGACGCCTTCTCGGCGCGGGGGCCGGCAGCGGCGCGGGGGGGAGAACGTGCCCCGAGGGGCGAGGGGGGCCGCGCTGCGCCCCCGGCGCTGGTGGGGTGCGGGGTGCTGCGTGGCCCCGGGGGTTGGGTGCCCCTCAACCTCGTGAGGTTGGGCTGGAGATCGCGGCGTCTGTTCTGCGAGGAGGGGGATGTGTATCGGCGTAGGGGGGCTGCCAAGCCTCGGGGAGGGGGGTGAAACCGGCCGCCGTCGTGGGAAGGGGCTGCCCGTGCCCGGCAGCCCGCGGAGAGGGGAGACGGAGAGCCCCGGGGTGCCAAATTGGGGCATTTATCTGCTTTTGGGCGGAAAAAGAAGGTGAAAATGGGGTTTCTGCCCGGGTTGCAGGGCACGGCTGCGGCCCCCCGAGGTTGTGCCCGCCGCGGCCCGTGGAGGGGTGAGCGCGGCGGGGACGGTGTCGCAGCAGCCTGGCTGGTCCCGCGGCAGGAGCCAGCGGGGTGGCACCGTCGGGAGCCCCTTCCCGCCGTGGGGGCACATCCCGGGGACGTTGGGGGTGCGCTGGGGTCTTGGGGCGCCGCTGCTTGGCCACGGGGCAGGGGCTCGGCGGGGGATGCGGGGGTGTGGGGTTGGGATGCGGGGACCCCCAAAGGCTGCAGGTGGGCGGTGTTGGGGTGTGGTGACCCCAACGGCTGCAGGTGGGCGGTGTTGGGGTGCGGTGACCCCAACCACTGCAGGTGCAGGGTGCCAAGGCACGGGGACCCCAACGGCTGCAGGTGGGCGGTGTTGGGGTGCGGTGACCCCAACGGCTGCAGACGTGCAGTGCTGGCGACACGGTGACCCCGAAAACCGCAGCCCTGCCGTGCCGGGGCGCAGCGGAGCAGCAGCTCCCCCCAGGCTGGCGTGCCCCCCGGTCCCTCCGGCGCCGGCTGCGGCTCCCCGGGGCTGCGCTGAGCTGAGCGCCGCCGCTGGGCTGCTGCACCCCTCTGCCGGCATCCCGGGCAGGGGGGGGTCCCCAGGCAGCCCCCCACCCTCGACTCCAGGCTGCGGGAGCCGGCGTGATTCGGCAGCGCGCGGCCACCTCCCCGCTGCCGTCTGTTTCCCTGTTCCCGACAGCCTCTATTTTGGTAGGGACGGGTGGTAAAAATACGCCGCGCTCCCACACGGGCTCCGCGGCACCCGCCAAGTTGCCATCACGACTCGGAGGCCGGCAGCGCCGCCAGCCCCGGCTCGGCTCCCCCCCCAGGGATGGGCAGCATCATCCTGCCCGGCGCTGCTGGTTCTGACCGATCCGACCCGAAGCCCTTGGGCCACCAGGGTCCGGTGCCGCCGCGGCAGCAGCTCGCATCCCGGGATCTGGCGCGGGTCCTTGGCGTTGAGGTCGTGCTCCCGGCCATTACCGGGCGGCTTCGTGCCGGTGACGGATGCTGCCGCGCGGCTCCTCTGCCCCCTTCGGCCCCCAAAGCCCAGAAATCCCCCCCCGGATCCAGCTCCGCGCCGGCGCGAGCGCTCCCGGACAGGCGACCCTCGCGCGGTGCCGTGCCCGCTCCGCAGCTCGCCGCGCCGGTTGCGGTTATGGCACAGCAAGGCGGGGCCAGGGAGGGGGGGAAAGCTGTTTAGAGCCCAGAAATTTGGGCTGGAAAAGCCCCCACTCCAGGGGAACTCGGGGGTAAATCCAAGGCATTTTCCTTGGAGAAATCGGAGAGAGGTTTTGAATGAGCTCCCGGAGGGAGGGGAGAGGCGGGCGATGCCGGTGCTGTGCCGTGCCGTGCCGTGCCGTGCCGGCGGTACCCGGTGAGGCCACGAAGCCGGTGAGATGAAATGTTAATGAGTGGCTTCGTGGATGTGCCAGGGCTGGGGGGCTGGGGGCTGTGCTCCCTGCTGCAGGATCCCCTGGGATGCTGTGGGATACCCCAGGAATGCTGCAGGATGCTCCGGGATGCTCTGGGATGCTGGGGGATACCCCAGGAATGCTGTGGGATACCGCAGGGATGCTGCAGGGTGTCCCAAGATGCTGTGGGATGCCCCAGGAATACTGTGGGATACCCTGGGATGCTGCAGGGTGTCCCAAGATGCTGTGGGATGCCCCAGGGTGCTCTGGGATGCTGGGGGATACCCCAGGAATGCTGTGGGATACCCTGGGATGCTGCAGGGTGTCCCAAGATGCTGTGGGATGCCCCAGGATGCTCTGGGATGCTGCGGGATACCCCAGGAATGCTGTGGGATACCCTGGGATGCTGCAGGATACCCCTGGGATGCTGCAGGATACTGCAGGGATGCTGCGGGGTGTCCCAGGATGCTGTGGGATGTCCCAGGATGGTGTGGGTGCTGTGGGATGCTGCAGGATATCCCAGGGATGCTGTGGGATGCCCCGGGATGCCGCAGGATACCCTGGGATGCTGCAGGATGCCCCGAGATTAGGATCCCGCCGGGATGCTGCAGCATGTTTGCCCCCCCCCCCCCCCCAGCCCTCGACCTCCAGCCCTGCAGAGATGGGGGCGGCCAGGGTGGGAGCACCCTCCGCAGCCCCGCAGCCGTCGCCTCCGTCCAGCCCAGGAGCCGGGTCTCGCTGCTCGGCAGAAGCGTGTGGCAACGGGGGTTTGTGGTGGGATTCTCCGGAGCCTTTTGAACCGCGGCCCCCGTCGGCGCCGGTCGATACGGTTACGGCTTCCCGGGAAGAGCCGCGGCTTCGGGTTTAGGTGTTTTTTGGTTTTAAGTGCTGGGTAACTTTGCCGGGCCCAGCGAGTGCCGAGCAGCCGCGTCCCCGCGCCGTTACGGCAGCCGGCGCGGTTCTGTCTGGGGCTGAGCGCCCTCATCCCAGCCTTTTTTTCTTTTTCCTATTATTTTTTCCTTTTTTTTTTTTTCCTTTTCCAAAAGGCTCGTGCGGGTCGAGGAGGCAGCAGGGGCCGAGCGAGGACCCGCGGTGGCACCCCGAGCTGCGGCGCGGGCTGCTGGGGATGGGAGCCCGCGTGCGGCGGCATCGCCGCGGGGCCGCCCGCCCGCCGGGGAACCGCTGCGCTGCGCGTTTTCCTGCGAAGGGCTCGGACGCTTCCTCAGCTGTTCCTTCAAATTCTTTAGGGAAAAAAAACCCCACAATCGCCGTCACGGCACGTGAGCCCTCGCCGTGGCTCCCTTCCCCCAGCCCCTGCTCGCTCCGTGAGGAGGAGGAGGAGGAGGAGGAGGAAGGGAAGACACGCTCTTGGCAGCTCTGGCTCCTCATTTCCCCCCCTCCCAGCGCGGTGCTGGAGGATGCTCCTGCCTGGAGATGCTGGTGCCGTGGCTGGGATGCGTGCCGTGCCGGAGCTGTGCCCACCGGCCGCTGCCCAGTGCCAGGGCACCGGGAGGAGGAGGAGGAGGAGGAGGAGGAGGAGGAGGAGGAGGAGGAGGAGGAGGAGGAGGAGGAGGAGGTGCATCTCCGCTCCTTCCTCCCGCTCACACCGGGGTCTGTCTGTTGGCTGCGGTGCTGGGCTGATTTGGGGTGCAGGAGTCAGGGGGCTGCCACCGAAAGCCTGTCCCCCCCTCCCATCCCTGCACCCTTGGGGTGCAGGGGTGCCCCCTCCCCCGGGGGGGACCCGGCTGGGTGGGACGCCAGCGTGGAGAATTTGGGGTGGAAAGAGGGGGAAAAGGGGTTGGTTTGGGGTGGGTTGTTTTGCCCGGCGCCGGCAGCAGGGCTCTGCCGTCGCGGTGATGGCGATGGTGGGGGCGGGGGTTGGGTGGAGGGGACAGGGACAGGGATTGGGATGGGGATGGGGGTTCGGGATGCGACAAGGGTGGGGATGGGGACAGGGACGGGGATGGGGATGGGGACAGGGACAAGGAAGGGGATGGGGATGGGGACAGGAAGAGGAACAGGGATGGGGATGGAGATGCAATAGGGACAGGGACAGGGGTGAGGATGGGGACAAGGATGGGGATGGGGATAGGAGCAGGAATGGGGATGCCATAGGGACAGGGACAGGGTTGGAGACAGGGACAGGGATGCCATAGGGACAGGGATGGGGATGGGGATGCAATAGGGACAAGGACAGGGGTGGGGATGGGGACAAGGATGGGGATGGGGATAGGAGCAGGAATGAGGACAGGGACAGGGATGGGGATGGCATAGGGACAGGGAAGGGAATGGGGATGGGGATGCAATAGGGACAGGGATGGGGACAGGGACAGGGATGAGGATAGGGATGGGGACAAGGATGGGGATGGTGATAGGGACAGGGATGGGGATGGCATAGGGACAGGAATGAGGACAGGGATGGGCATGGGGATGCAGTAGGGGCAGGGACAGGGCTGGGGACTGGGACGGGGACAAGGACACGTCCTCCTGGATTGCAGTCTGGCTCCCGCCCCCCCAGCCAGGCGGCGGTGGGGCCACCTCGGTGGGGTCCCTCGGGGAGCCGGAGCAGCGCCGGGGTGCGGGGGGCAGCGGGGCAGCTTCCCGCTGCACCGGGCTCCTTCCTGGGTGCTCTGCGGGGCGGAGGTGGGGGTGACGCACCCCCCTCCCCGCTGCTGCAGGGCCCGGGAGCAGCCGGGGACCCCCACCCATCCCTGCAGCGGGGCTGGGGACCCCGCTGGTCCCCACCAGTCCCAGCTGGGGTGGCCGTGATGCAGTGGGGAGCGCCCCAGGGGGGGAGCTGGGGGTCCCGCGGCCCCTCCCCTATAGCCCCCCCCCCCCCCCCCGAGCCCCTAATGGCAGGGTGTTAATTGGGAGCGATGCAAATCACCCCTTTTAATCGTCAGCCACGTCGTCAAGCCTTGGTGACACCGGGTGCTTCTCCCCCGCCGCGGGTGAGCCTGCCGCCATGCCCCATCTCGGGGGGTTTGGGGGGGGTGGGGGGTGGGGGGGGTGCCACCGGGCTCTGCTGGGGGCCTGCACCCCCCGCTTTGGAAATGATTAATTAATGGCTCAATCAAGGGATTGTCGCCCTTCCCGGGTTCGGTGCTGCCGCCCGGTGCGGTGCCGGCGGTGCGGCCGTCACCCCAACCTTCCCAGAGCCACCCTGGGGGGGGTCCCGGCTGGAACAAGGTGGCGTTTGTAGCCCTGCGGGTGCTGAGCCGGCAGGCACCGAGCTGTGCCACCGTCCTGGCGAGCCGGCGAGTGCCACCGCTCCAACCGCCCCCCTCCCCGTGCCCAAAGCAGCCGCCCGGGCCCTGGAACACCCCCCCCACCCCCCCCCCCCGCCAAGATGTGGGGGCTGCTGCGTGGAACCCCCGGCACCTCGTTAACAACCGAGTATGCAAAATGGAATTAGTAACGCGGGGCTTCCCGGTCGGACGAGCGGTGGCACCGCCGGCGCTGGCAGCCCTCTGGCCGAGGGGAGCGCCGGGTGGGCATCCCGGTTTGGGGGGGGACACCTGGGCGTGGGTCGGGGTGACCCCCCGCAGCGCTCGGCCTCCTTCCCTCCGGGTTTTTTCAGTGGTTTAGTTTTTAGGGGTGGTTTGTGGGGCCGGGGCTTGACCTGCCCCCGCGGCTGTGATGCACAGGGGGATCTTGCACAGGGGAATCTTGCACAGGGGGATCTTGCACAGGGGGATCTTGCACAGGACCTTGCACAGGGGGATCTTGCACAGGGGAATCTTGCACAGGACCTTGCAGGGGGGGATCTTGCACAGGGAGATCTTGCACAGGGGGATCTTGCACAGGACCTTGCACAGGGGAATCTTGCACAGGGGAATCTTGCACAGGACCTTGCACAGGACCTTGCACAGGGGGATCTTGCACAGGGGGACTTTGCACAAGACCTTGCACAGGGGAATCTTGCACAGGGGAATCTTGCACAGGGGGATCTTGCACAGGACCTTGCGCAGGGGGATCTTGCACAGGGGGACATTGCACAGGGGGACATTGCACAGGGGGATCTTGCACAGGATCTTGCACAGGGGGACCTTGCACAGGGGGACTTTGCACAAGACCTTGCACAGGGTGACCTTGCACAGGACCTTGCACAGGGTGACTTTGCAGAGGACCTTGCAGAGGACCTTGCACAGGACCTTGCACAGGACCTTGCACAGGACCTTGCCCAGCTGGTGCCTCCGGTGCTGCAGGGTCTGCGCCACGGCAGGGGTTGGCGGCGTGGGGCTCGCCGTGGCACGGCGTGAATGGGGTGTCACACCCCAGCTGCACCCTGGCGTCCCCAAACCCCCCTGGTGAGGGCGGCTGCAGCAGGGAGAGACCCGGAGGGGGGGGCAGCTCCTCTGGCAGGGGGGGAAGTTTGGGGACAGGGACAGGAGCAGGGGGTCCTCCCTGCCCCCAGCCTGGGACACAGCAAGGAGCTCGTCCCTGTGTCCCCACCCCTGCTGGCTCTTGCCATCCTTATCCCTGTGTCCCCACCCCTGCTGGCTCTTCTCCTGCTTGTCCCCATGTCCCCACCCCTGCTGGCTCTTGCCCTCCTTGTCCCCATGTCCCCATCCCTGCTGGCTCTTGCCCTCCTCGTCCCCGTGTCCCCATCCCTGCTGGCTCTTGCCCTCCTCGTCCCCATGTCCCCATCCCTGCTGGCTCTTGCCCTCCTTGTCCCCGTGTCCCCATCCCTGCTGGCTCTTGCCCTCTTTGTCCCCATGTCCCCACCCCTGCTGGCTCTTCTCCTGCTCGTCCCCGTGTCCCCACCCCTGCTGGCTCTTCTCCTGCTCGTCCCCGTGTCCCCATCCCTGCTGGCTCTTCTCCTGCTCGTCCCCATGTCCCCACCCCTGCTGGCTCTTGCCCTCCTCGTCCCCATGTCCCCATCCCTGCTGGCTCTTCTCCTGCTCGTCCCCATGTCCCCACCCCTGCTGGCTCTTCTCCTGCTCGTCCCCCTGTCCCCATCCCTGCTGGCTCTTCTCCTGCTCGTCCCCATGTCCCCATCCCTGCTGGCTCTTCTCCTGCTTGTCCCCATGTCCCCATCCCTGCTGGCTCTTGCCCTCCTTGTCCCCATGTCCCCATCCCTGCTGGCTCTTCTCCTGCTCATCCCCATGTCCCCATCCCTGCTGGCTCTTGCCCTCTTCGTCCCCATGTCCCCATCCCTGCTGGCTCTTCTCCTGCTCATCCCCATGTCCCCATCCCTGCTGGCTCTTCTCCTGCTCGTCCCCATGTCCCCATCCCTGCTGGCTCTTGCCCTCCTTGTCCCCATGTCCCCATCCCTGCTGGCTCTTGCCCTCCTCGTCCCCGTGTCCCCATCCCTGCTGGCTCTTCTCCTGCTCGTCCCCGTGTCCCCATCCCTGCTGGCTCTTGCCCTCCTCGTCCCCGTGTCCCCATCCCTGCTGGCTCTTCTCCTGCTCGTCCCCATGTCCCCACCCCTGCTGGCTCTTGCCCTCCTCGTCCCCATGTCCCCATCCCTGCTGGCTCTTGCCCTCCTCGTCCCCATGTCCCCACCCCTGCTGGCTCTTCTCCTGCTCGTCCCCGTGTCCCCATCCCTGCTGGCTCTTCTCCTGCTCGTCCCCATGTCCCCATCCCTGCTGGCTCTTGCCCTCTTCGTCCCCATGTCCCCATCCCTGCTGGCTCTTCTCCTGCTCATCCCCATGTCCCCATCCCTGCTGGCTCTTGCCCTCTTCGTCCCCATGTCCCCATCCCTGCTGGCTCTTCTCCTGCTCATCCCCATGTCCCCATCCCTGCTGGCTCTTCTCCTGCTCGTCCCCATGTCCCCATCCCTGCTGGCTCTTGCCCTCCTTGTCCCCGTGTCCCCACCCCTGCTGGCTCTTGCCCTCCTCGTCCCCGTGTCCCCATCCCTGCTGGCTCTTCTCCTGCTCGTCCCCGTGTCCCCATCCCTGCTGGCTCTTGCCCTCCTCGTCCCCGTGTCCCCACCCCTGCTGGCTCTTCTCCTGCTCGTCCCCGTGTCCCCATCCCTGCTGGCTCTTCTCCTGCTTGTCCCCATGTCCCCATCCCTGCTGGCTCTTGCCCTCCTTGTCCCCATGTCCCCAACCCTCCTGGCCCCAGAGCTGTCCCAGGCTCTCCCTGCCCCAGTGCCAGCTCTGGGGACCCTCCCGTGTCCCACGAGCTGGTCTCATCCCACCCAGGCTCCGGTGGCCCCTTTGCGCCCCCCCCCCCCCGAAACACATCTTTCAGGTGACGTCCCCAGCGATGGCACGCCGTCACCCCGCCGCCTTCCTCCAAGCCCCTCACTCTCCTCTTCCTCCTCTTCCTCCCCACAGGCATCGAGTGTCCCCGGGGCGCCAGGAACCTGCCGGGGCTGGTGCAGGAGGGTGAGCCCTTCAGCGAGGAGGCCACGCACTTCACCAAGGAGCTGGTGCTGCAGCGAGAGGTAGGGGACGCTCGGCGGCGCGGGGGGCCGGGGGGCTGCGGCACAGGGGGCCGGGGGGCTGCGGCACGCCGGCTCGGGGCCGGGGCGGGAGGGACCGGCCGGTGGCGACTCGTCCCCGGTCTCCGCAAGTGGCTTGGTGCTCGGGGAAACCCCGCGTGGACCCGGCTCACGGCGGGGTTTGGCCCCGCGCTCCTCACCGAGGCTCTAGCGTTGGCGCGCCGTGGTTTCGCCGCGGTGCCGGGGCCTGGCGATGCGCCGGTGCGCGGGGCTCTGAGCTGCGGCTGCGCCCGGGGGGCTGCCAGGGCTGAGCCGTGCCCTGGGGACCCCCGGCCCAGCACGCTCCGGCGGCGGGTGGGTGGCGGGTGATGCCAAGAGCATCCCCGGACGTTTGGTTTTGGTGGAAATCGGTACCGAATCACGGTCTCTGCTCCGAGCGGTGGTGGCGGCTGCAGCTCCGGTACCCCGCGTTCGTCTGGCGCGGCGCTACTAGTCCCACCCTAAGGAGAACTGGGGGGGACTGGGGAGGACTGGGAACCCAACTGCATCCCCCAAATCCCCACCTCGGTGGTGGGGAGCCAGCCACAGGCTGGGCATCTGCTCGCCCTGCTCCTGCAGCCGCCTGGTCCTGCCGGCTGGGGGATGGCGCGGCACAGCACCGGGGCTGGGGGGGGGAGCTCCGGCTTGGCAGAGGGGGCCACATCCTGCTGGGGGCCGGGCCCGTGTCCCGGCAAAGCTGCCGAAGCGGTGACCCCGCGGAGCACCTGGCCTGCCGCAACCGGGCGAGCGGAGAGCTGATGCCGGCAGAAAAGGAGAGCGCGGAGGAAGCGGGACGCAGCGTGCGGCCGCGCCGGCAAAGCTCCGGCACCGGCGGGAGGAAGGGCTGCTGCGGCCCTGAAGATGAGGAGGGACCCTGCGGTGGGTTGGGGTGCACACGGGGTAACACCACCCCCCACCCCCCCAGCAGCTGCCTTGGTGAGGGTTTGGCCGTCTCCGGGACCACCCAGGGCATCACCTCGGCCGGCTGCTCCGGCGGCACCGGCGAGGCAAAGCCACCAAGCGCTGCGCTGGCGGCCCCCTGTGCTGCCGGGGGGGGCTTTCCCCGTACCCCCGCTGCAAACGGGGTGCGCCGGGGTGGGGCTGTGTCAGGGCCCTTCCGAGCAGACGGGGTGTGCCGAGGCGGGGGGAGCAGATCGGGGTCCTCAGCGGTGGTTTGCGGTGCTCTGCAGGGAGGCGGGATGAGCGGCGGGTGCAGGGTGCATGCAGGGTGGATGCAGGGTGCATGCAGGGCGGCTGCAGGGTGCATGCAGGGTGCATGCAGGGTGCATGCAGGGCGGCTGCAGGTGCATGCAGGGTGCATGCAGGGTGCATGCAGGGCAGCTGCAGGGTGCATGCAGGGTGGATGCAGGGCAGATGCTCAGTACGTGCAGCGTGGCTGCACGGCAGATTCACAGTGGTTCTGTGGGGTTGCGCAGTGGAAGCGCAGCAGATGCAGGGCAGATGCATGGTGGATGCAGAGCGGATAGAGGGAGGATGCAGGGTGAATGCATGATGGATGTAGGATGGATGCACGGTGGATGCAGGGCGGATGCAGAGCAGATACAGGGAGGATGCAGGGCAGATGCATGGTGGGTACACGGCGGGTGCAGGGCGGATGCAGCGTGGATGCATGGTAGATGCAGGATGGATGCACGGCGGATGCACAGCAGATGCAGGGAGGATGCACGGCAGATGCACAGCAGATGCAGGGCAGATGCATAGTGGATGCAGGGCAGATGCAGGGCGGATGCACGGTGGTTGCACAGTGGATGCAGGACGAATGCAGAGCAGATGCAGGGTGGATGCAGGGCGGCTGCTCAGTACGTGCAGGGCGGCTGCACGGCAGATTCGCGGTGGTTCCGTGGGGTTGCACAGCGGATGCAGGGTGGGTGCACCGCAGGTGCGTGGCGGCTGCGCAGCGGTTGCGTGGGGCCGCCCAGCAGAATTGCAGTGGCTGCACAGCGGACCCATCGTGGGTGCAGGGAGGATGCACGGTGGACGTGTGGCGGTTGCACAGGAGCAGCACAGCGGCTGCAGGGCAGACGCACGGTGGACGTGTGGTGGATGCACAGCAGGAGTGCCATGGATGCAGGGCAGATGCATGGTGGATGCAGGGCAGATGCAGGGCGGATGCATGGTGGATGCAGGGTAGATGCACAGTGGTCGTGTGGAGGATGCACAGCAGGAGTGCCATGGATGCAGGGCAGATCCATGGTGGATGCAGGGCAGATGCATGGTGGATGCAGGGCAGATGCATGGTGGATGCAGGGCAGATGCACAGTGCATGCCCAGCAGATGCAGGGCGGACGCACGGTGGATGCACAGTGGGTGTGTGAGGTTGCACAGCGGCTGCAGGGCAGATGCACGGTGGTCGTGTGGTGGATGCACAGCAGAAGCGCCGTGGATGCAGGGCAGATGCACGGTGCATGCCCAGCAGATGCAGGGCAGACGCACGGTGCATGCAGGGCGGCTGCAGGGCAGCAGCGCGGCGGCTGAGCTGGTCGATGCCCAGCAGCTGCCCGGCGGCCGCGGCAGACGCGCGGCGGGTGCGTGACGGGTGCACGGGGCCTGCGCGGCCGGCGAGCGCCGGAGCTGCCGTGGGCAGCGGGGCTGATGCAGCACCTTGGCAGCACCGGCGCAGGCAGCTCCCGGCAGCGCCGGCAGGGCCCTGCTCGCCAGGAGCGGCCGATGACCTTGTGCGGCCTCGGCTCACACTGATTCCATAAATCGCCCTGCAGGGGGGCAGCGATCTCTGCTCAGCTGAAAAAAAATTAGAAATTTTCCCTTTCTTTCGATCTTCGGAAGGAAAAAGGGTCCCGGCACCCGGCGAGGACCCCCCGCGTGCCAGGCCCCCCGGCCGGCGTTCCCGGCGGGCGGCTCTCGGGGGCGGCAGGTTTGGGTGCCGCTCGGTGCTTCGCCTCCCGATTCTCCCCAGGGCTTTGGGGGGGGACGTGAGCGCCGTGGCCGCATCCTGCGGGCGAGGCCGGGTGCGGGGCAGAGCGCTGGGGGGGGGGACACGAGGCCGGACCCGGGGCGCACACGCGTGTGAGCAGTGGGGGGGGGGGGGGGGGGGGGGGGTGTGTCACAGCGAAGCCCCCTCCTGCCTCCCCGCCCCGGGGCACGGTCTCTCGATACTCCAGAAATTCCCGGGTGACTTCTTGGATGGAAACTTTGGCGGCGCCGGAGCGCGAGAGCCCTTTTGTGCGGTTATTTTGCGCCGTGATTCAAAATTTCAGTATAGGACCCCAAAAATAATCCCCTCCGCTGCCTTTAGCCACCTCCCCCAGGTAAAACTCGGCACGTTAGGCGCAGACGACTGGGCTCTTCCCCGCTCTCGCCCCTTCCCCGGCTGTACGGCCGCCCTCGCGGCGGTGCCGGCGGTAATTCCTCCCTCCCTGTGCGTTGGCCGTCGTTACCTTCCCCTCCTCCCCGTCGTGGTGCAGCAGCTCGACCCCCCCCCCCCCTTGACCACGCGGACCCTCGCCCGCTCGAGGTGCGGCCGATTTTGGCAGCTCGTGGTGGGACCCGGCTCGGCGCTGGCTGCTGCGGCGCCCGCGGCTGCTCGGCGCAGGGGGTCCTGCACCGGCTTCTGTGGAACCGGAGCGGGGGGTGCCCTTCGCTTTCGGGGGGGGGCTGGGTGCCGCCCTTATATCCCAGCGCGACTAAATGAGCCCCCTCAGGCAAGCGGGGGCTGCGGGCAGGTATGGACCCGCTGCGGTGCCGGTGCGGGATTGCACGGGGAGAGGTGGCGCCTTCCTCTTGCCCCATTCCCGGGGGAGCTGGGGAAGAAACTGGGGGAGCTGGGGAAGAAACTGGGGGAGCTGGGGCAGAAACTAGAGGAGCTGGGGAAGAAACTGGGAGGAGCTGGGGTGGCTGAGCTGCCGTTTTCCTGGCGGAGCGGGGGCAGCAGCGATGCAGCCAGGGGTTTCTCCACTCGGGCACGCTCAGCCTCTGCGCCGTGGCCTGGTTTCCCCCGGCCTCCTCCTCCTCCTCCTCCTCCTCCTCCTCCTCCTCCTCCTGCAGAGCATCTCCTCGCCTCCGCTGGACGAGCCCACCAGCGTGAGGACAGGGCTGCCCTGCGCCGCGCTGCGCCGCCCCGCTCGCCCCTCTCCGCCGCAGCCAGCGGGGTGCAGGATGGCACCCGGACCCCCGGAGCGCGCGGCTGCGCCCCGGCACCTCGAGGGGGTGGGGGGGCCGGCGGGGTGGGGACCGGGGCTGCACCGCGCGGGGGTGCGGGTGCAGATGTGGCCGTGGGATGCAGTTGTCTGCACGGGTGCAGGGGTGGCCACAGGGTGCAGTTATGGACACGGATGCAGATGTGTGCAGGGATGCAGTTGTGTGCAGGGATGCAGATGTGTGCAGGGATGCAGATGTGTGCAGGGATGCAGTTGTGGCTGCAGATGCAGATGTGGACACACATGCAGTTGTGTGCACGGATAAGGATGGGGCCGTGGATGCAGTTATGGACATGGATGCGGTTGTCTGCACGGATGCAGACGTGGCTGCAGATGCAGCTGTGTGCAGGGATGCAGCTGTGGGCAGGGATGCAGCTGTGTGCAGGGATGCAGCTGTGGGCAGGGATGCAGACGTGGCCGTGGATGCAGAGGTGCCTGCGGCGGCGGGGGCAGGGCCCCGCACCCAGCCGCGGGCGTCAGGAGCACCCAGAGCCCGCGCCCACCCACGATACCGCCGGTCGGCGGCCGCGGGGACGTGGCCGGCATCCCCGTCCCTCCTCGGCGTCTTGCGGCGTGCGGCCGGCGGCTGGAAACCGCTGACCCGCCCCCCAGGGGCATCCTGCGGCTTCCCTGGCGCATCCTGGCGGCTCCGGCTCAGCCAGGCTCGCCGCCCCGCGCCAGCCAGGCCCTGGCACATCCCATGGCGCTTCCTCGCCCGCCTCCTGCCCGCTCTCGGGGCCTCCTGCCCACCTCTGCCCATCGGCAGGGGAAAAGCGTGGCTTTTCCAGCCGCCCAGGACCTCCCAGCCCCTCGGTGCCCGCCGCGGGGGGGTGCCCAGCGGGTGCGGTGGGCAGCCGGGAGGGCGCACGGCGGGCGCTCGCCCCCCACCTCGGCCTTGGCCGCCTCGCCGGGCCGCGTTCCTCCTTCCCGCGCCGACCCCTGCGGCGTTTCGCCCCATCTGGCCTGGATGCACGTGGAATTTCGATGGGGGCTCGAACAAAGCCGCAGCTGCCGCTTCCCCCGGGCTGAGCCGAGCCGGGTCTCGGCGCTGGCAGGCACCGCCGGAGCGGGGGTGGCGGTGCTGGGACGGGCCCCTCCGCGGTGGGGCCGTGAGACGGGGGACGGCTTTGACCCCCGGCCTGTGATGGCCGTGGCCCATGGCGGCGGCTACCGCGGGTCTCACCCTGCTCCTCCCGGTGGTGCCGGGCACCACCAGCTTGGGAGGATCTCGGTGCCGGTAGCACCGGTAATAACGGCACTGGTGCCGGCTGCGCCGTGCTGCTGCTTTTCATCCCGGCTCGGCAGGCGCAGCCGGGGCTCCCGGCGGGCAGAGGGGTCTGGTTTGGCTCGCGCCCTCCATCAGCGGCTTGCAGGGCCGGCACGGCACGGCACGGCACGGCACGGCACGGCACGGCACGGCACGGCCGAGAGGCATCGGGTGCCGGCTCCCCGCTCGGGGTGCAGCCGTGGAGGGCCTCTGCAGGGGGGGTCAGGACCCCAATGTCCCTGGGGGCCGCTCCTCGGACCCTTCCCTGCGAGCTGGGGCAGGGCAGGGTTCCCGGCTGGCCGCGGGGAGGGGGGTCAGGCCGTACCCCCCTCCGCGCCGGGGCCGTTGGCTGGAGGAACCCCCAAACCCCACGGTTCCCCCCGCGGGGTGCGGGAGACTGCGGCGGCTTAATCCCTCCGCTGAGGGCGGCGGCTGAGGAGGGCGGCTCGAATAAATCCAAAACGGGGATTAAGGCGCCGCCATGCCGGGGGGGGCGGGTGATGGGCACCTTCATTCCGGGTTCGCCCCAGGGTGGCACCTGCCACGGTGTCCCCTCGCGGCGTGGCTTCGGGGTTCGGTGCCCCCCCACGCTCCCAGTTGTCCCCAGGCACGATGGGGCGCTGAAACCGTGGCAGCCCCCTCCTCGGGGGGATGGGGGACGGGGTGGCAGCCCCCTCCTCGGGGTGCAGGGGTGGGGGCTAGCCGTGTCTGCGTCCCTGCTGCTTGCCTGGAGGATGGGGGGGGGGGGGTGGGGTGTCCCCGAGGTGCTGCAGGGAGGCTCTCGGGGGGGGGTGATTCCCTTCGGTTTCCATGGCAACCGGATGATGGGGACATCCCCCATCGCCCATCCATCCGTCCGTCTGTCGCTGGTGCGGTGGCCGCACGGCAGGTCGATGGGGTCGCCCTGTGGGGAGCTGGGGGGGGGGGGGCGGGAAGGGGGGTGTGTCGTGGCTCCTGGTGCCATAATCGTGGGGAATGGGCCCCAAAATGTCACCTGTCCCCCCAGGGCGCTGGGTGTGCTCTGCTGCCTGCACCAGCCCCTGCCGGCCTCTGCCAGCCCCTGCCAGACTCTGCCAGCCCCCCCCCAGCCCCTGCAAGCCCCCACAGCCGCTGCCAGCCCCTGCCAGTCCCCTGCCAGACTCTGCCAGCCCCCAACAGTCCCTGCCAGCCCCCCAAGCCCCTGCCACCCCATGCCAGCCCCTGCCACCCTCTGCCAGCCCCTGCCAGCCCCCCCAGCCTCTGCCAGACCCCTGTCACCCACCCCAGCTCCTACCAGCCCCCCCCAGCTCCTGTCACCCCTGCCATCCTCTGCCAGTCCCCCCAGTCCCTGCCAGCCGCTCTCAGTCCCTGCCAGCTCCCCCAGTCCCCGCCAGTCCCCAACAGCCCATGCCACCCCCTGCCAGTCCCCCCCAGCCCCCCCAGCCCCCCCAGCCCCCCCAGCCCCCGGCTCCCGGTGCAATGCAGCGCTCCCCAGGCAGGGATGCAGCGGGAGCCGTTCCCGCTGCCGGATCCGCAGCTCGGGGCCCGCGGCGCTGCCGGCGGCGGGTGCCGGACGGTCATTTTTAGAACAGGGTCAGGCCTGTATTTTTAGAGCGGGGCTGGCGTTGGGCTCCCTGCGCGCAGCCCCGGGGCGGCAGGCCCTCCTCCTCCTCCTCCTCTGCCCGCGTCCCCCCCCCGGTCCCTTGGGCCCACGGAAGGCTTTTCTCCCCTTCATCCCGGCTGCCGGCGCGTGCCGGGTCAGCGGGCTTTTCGACTCCTCGGCTAAACGCTCCGAGTCCTCCAGGAACGGAGCAGAAAGGAGCTTTTCTTCTTTTTTTTATTCCCCTTTTTTTTGTCCTCCCCGCTCTCTCGCCTCTTTCGCTCGTGGTTGTAATGCGCAAGGAGCAGGGGACGGGGACGAGAGGTGACATTCCGGACCTGGCAGAGGACGAGCTCCCAGGAAGGGGTTTGCCATGCCGGCAGAGCCGTGCCGTGCCACCCGCGGCGCCGATGCTGGCACGCTGGGGATGCCCCAAGCACCGACACCCATGGGTACCCCGGGGTGCAAAGCTTGGCTCGCCGGTGCTGCCGGTGCTGCTCCGGCACTGGCCGAGACTTCCCAGGGCCCTGGCTGAGGGGAGGAGGGGGATTATTCCGGCGCTGCTCCCGTCGGTGACCTCCCCGGGCCGTTATATCCCGTCCATCACGTGGGAGAGCGGATTTATCCCTTTACGGCACCCGGGGGACACGTTGGGCGCGCGGGCGGTGGCACCCCGCGGGCAGCCCCCCTCGTTACGACCTGCTGGGCCTTGGGGTGGGCGACCGCCTGCTGGGTCTAGGGGGGGGGGATTGGTCTCTCCCCATCACCGGTACCCGGCACCCCCCTGGGGCGGGACCCCCAGCCCGCAGGGGTGCAGCAGCCACCCCAACATCCCCGGGTCCCCTGCACCCACCAGCCTGCCCCCACCCCCCCCAGCCCTTCTCCTCCGCATCCCTGCCCAGGGTGAGGAGTCCCCGTTTCCCCCCAGATTCCACCCCCTCCCCCCCGGCTGCTGGAGCGGCGAGCGATGGCCTCTAGCACGAAATCCTCACCGCGGCGCGTGCCGTGCCCTCCCTGTCCATCCGTGTGTGTCCCCCCCCCGGAGGTGTGGGGCTGGCCCCGGCTTCGCCCCCACGGGGGAATCGCTCGTCCCCCTGCGAGGGGGCGGGGGGGGGTGGGGGGTGGGTTTGTCCCCGTATCGATCGCCTCGGAGCCCACGTTGTGCCGTTATCAGCCTGGTTTTAATTAGAGGCTCCAGCTGCTGCGTCAGCAGTTTGCCGGAGCCCGGGAGGCCGCGGCTCTGTGCCGAGCTGGGAAGGAGCAGGCGCTGCTCTGCGGAGCGGGCAGAGCTCCTGCCGCTGCCCTGCCCGCTCCCCTGCCCGCTCCCCTGCCCGCTCCCCTGCCCCCTGCCCTGCCCGCCACGCTCTCGGCGCTGCCCGCCACGTGCCGGCGATGCTTTCGGCACCGCCGCGCGGCTCCCGGGGCCGCAGGGAGCCGGAGTCCTCCGGGAGAAGCGGCTCTGGCCCGGATGTTGGCAGAGCTCGGTGGGATCTAAAAACGAGCCTTTGCCAGCGGCTCGCCGCCCTCCCGCCTTGCCAGAGCCTTCGGCAGAGAAAGAAAAACGGGGCTGGGGACCGAAGAGCCGGAGAGCGTCGCCCCGAGCGCCCCCCGCGCCTGCCGCCGCGCTCCCCGGGGGCCGGCACCCCGCGGCACGGGCCGGTTGTTGAACGGTGGCCAACGGGCAGCGCTCCCCGCTCGAAGGCGTCGCTCCTGCCGGCGTGGGAAGGAGCGGGAGAAGCTGTGGAAAAGATCCCTCGGTGATGCCGGAGCCGCTGCGGCAGCCCTGGCGTCCCGGCACGGCCCGGCGAGGCGCCGGCAGGTTGCCGTAGCCCCCACGGGGGTGGCCGTCCCGACTCTCGTTGGACTTTTTTGGGGGATGGGGGACACGAAGGAGGCGCCGCGAGCGTGGCGCGGGGCGGGAGCGGGACGCGGCGCCCGGGCCTTGGGATCGCGGAGAGCCTCGTCGGCTGCCGCCGCCCCGTGCCGAAGCAGCGCCGGGGAGGTTGCCGGAGCCGCCGCGCTCGCCTTGTGCAAATGAGCAGCCTCATCTTGACAAGGTGCCGGGTTTAATTACGTCGCCGGGGCTGCCGGCTTTCCCCAAGGTGCCGCCTATCGCGCGGCTACACGGCGCCAGCCGTCCGTGGGGTCCCGCCGGGTTTTACCGGCACGACGCGGGGCCCGCTCGCCCGGCACTGATGCGCTCCACCTCCGGGAGCCGCGGCCACGCCAGCCGGCACGTGGCCGCGGCGAGGAGGCCACGCGGAAGCCGGGACGCTGCCAAGGGGGGCGTCACGGCGGAGCTTTTAGGGGAGCCGCGGGCGCGCCACGCCGGCACCCCGAACCCCCGCCGGCTGCCCCCATCCTCCGTCCTGGAGCCGAGGGGATTTTTCCCGGCACGGGGCGGGGTAGGGGGGGGTCCCACCACCGTTGCCAGCGGCACCGTGCCGTCCCCCTGACCCGCTCTGGCGCCGACCCGGTTTCGGAGGTTCCGCCGTCGGGTTGCGGCGCAGCGGCACGTTATGCAAAGCAGCCCCGGCAATTGCTAAACTGTTTATGCAAATGGTGCTGCAATCCTAATTACTTGGGGCGAGGGAATGGCAAATAAAATCCTCTCCCCCTTCAAAAAAACCCAACGAACCCGGCGCTTGCCGCAGTCTGCAGGCGTGGGGGTGGGGGGGAAACCCACCCAACGGGGAAAGCGGCGCGGGCAGCTCGGCCGGGGCCGGCAAAGCCCCGCGGTGCTGCCGGGGAGGAGAGGGGAGAGGCAGGATGGTGCTCAGCCACCCCCTTCGCCGTGCTGCCGGGGTGGGAGCTGGGGTGCGGCACGGCGGCTGCGGTGGGGTTGGCCGTGCCTCAGTTTCCCCGCCGGCCCTGGCGCTGGGGGGCTGGTGCGGGGGGGGGTGCAGGCGGGGGGCTGGTGGCTGCCGCTCGGCTTCTGGGGTGTTTTTCATCTCGGCGAGGGCCTCGGTCCGTCCATCCGTCCGTCCGTCCGGCGCTGCGGTGCTGCCGGCACAGCCCTCGGCCAACTCGCCCGCCCGCCTTCCTCCACCGCTCTTCCTCCTCCTCCCCCTGGCCAAACTCCCCCCTGCCCCCCGTCGGGGTCACTGTGTCGGCGTGGGGACCCTGTGCCAGGGCCACCGGGTCCCCGTCACCCCCCTAGACCCGGGATCTTGCGGGGGGCTTCGCCACGCCGCAGCCGTGGCCCCCGGGGTCACACCGTGGTGGCAGCCGGTGGCGTGGGGGTCCCGGCGGTGGTCCCCGGGGCTGCCGTGGTGGCCCCACTCCGGGGGTGCGGGGAGCAGCCGGATTCCTCCCCACCCCTGTTGCCTGCCGGGAGGCCGAGGGTATATTTTTAACCCGGCGGCTCCGGTTGCCGCTGACTCACCGGCCAGGTGAAGCCGGCGGCCCGGTGACTAACCATCCCCGGCTTATTTTGGGCAGGAGGAGGCTGGGGCTGGCAGCGGCCACGGTGCTGCCGGCGACGCTCCGGGAGGATCAACGGCTCGTGCCTCTGCGCTTGGCTAATCCCGGCACGTGCCGGAGGCGTGCCGGCACCGGTAGCCGCACGTGCCGCAGCCACCCCCGCTGGGACACCCCCCCGCCCCGGTCCTCTGCCGGGGTGGCCGTAGCGCCAAGGCGGCCCAGCCCTCCGGGATTACCGGAAAATCGCCCCGTCGGTACAGTTTTCCCCGGCGCTTTTTGCCGTGCTCCGACGAACCGAGCCGGGAATTACCGGTTGGTAAATCTCCGGCGGATGAACGTGGCGCCCCCGCGCCCGCCTCCCTCCTCCGGGAGCATCCGAACCCCGCCAGGCCCAACCGCCGGCACCGGTCCCACGGCACGGTTACGGCACGGCACGCTGCCGCCGCAAAGCCGCCGGAGCTGCGAAAAAACACCTCCCCCCCCCCCCCCAAAAAAATAAATAAATAAAAAAATCAAATAAAACCCGCCCGTCTGCAGCACCGGAGCCAAAAATATCCGCAGCAATAAGAATAATTAACGGGAGCCCCGCGCCGGGGTGCGTGTGCCAAGCGGCTGGGAGCCCACGCTGCCGTCACGGCTGCCTGCCGCGGTGGGCACGGCCCCCGGGATGGCTGCCCGGTGACACCGGGCGAGGGGACACCCCCCCCCCCGCCCCACCCCAGCCCCTCCTGGGGGTAGCCACCATCCCACCGCCTCCATCCCACCGCTGCCGGGGTGGGCGTGGGGAGCGCCCCCCCGGTCCCACCGCCGCCGGGGGGCGGGGGGGGGGGGGGGGGTGTTTCTCGGTGGCTGCGGTGACATTTGCTTTTTTTTTTTTTTCCCCTGAAAGTGCCTATTCTGATTTGGTAAATATTTGCCTTTCTCCCAAGCGCGGCGGCTAACGACCGAGCCGCTCTTGCCGAAACCCGCCGAAAGAAAAGGCCGCGGCACCGCGGCACCACCCGGACCCGCACCGGCGGGCGAGCGGGGTGACGGCAAGGACCCCCCCCGCCCCCCCCCAACCGCAGCGCTGCGCCGTGGGGCGCCCCAGCCCGCTCTGGGGGTGCCGCCGGGGCCCCGCTGGCACGTGCCGGCCCTGCCGGCGAGGTTGCCATAGAAATTCTCCGTCACGAGGTTTTAATCACGGGAGGTTTTTTTGCCTCGCGGAGCCCCCGCCGTGGGGCAGCCGTGGGGCGCTTCGGGGTCCCCCCATGTGCCGGCGGCGTTGGGCGTGGGTCTCACTGCACCCCCCCGGCCTTGGCCGCCCTGCCCTTGCCGCCGTCCCTGGCCGCTCAAATCCCCCATCGTCGTCCTCACGGGGTGTCCCACCCCCCAAAATTAAGCCACCCCAAGCGTGGGGGGGGGGTGGGGGGGTGGCACGTGGGCCGGGGGGGTGCCCTGCCCGCAGCCCCCTGCCCGCAGCCCCGGCGGGCGATTGGGGCAGGGAAGTTTCTGGGCCTCGGGAGCGGGGACCCGGCAGCTCCGGTGCTGTGGGGCTGCCCCGGCCCCCCCTA